>NC_000073.6:79949819-80549819 GCF_000001635.26 Mus musculus
CCCTGCCTTGCCCCCTGGATTCTGCTTCTTGCATCCCCTTCTCCCCCAGCACCACAGGGCCATCTTCTCCACTCAAAAGATGACTCCCTGCTCCTCCACCTCCAACTGTTCGTGGGGAAGCTGAGGAAGCCAGATCTTCTCTTAGGACAAGCAGCCATTTGCAAGGTGGATGTCTTACTTCCCGATTCAGTTCCGGATGTCGATACCGAGTACTCCGTACTCCGGTGGCTTCTTGATTCTCTGCACCGCTTCCCACCTCACCCAAGCTGCTCCCCATCATCTGCGAGCTGTGCTCCTGTTTTAGATCCTCCCAAGGACAAAAACCACGCTGCCAACGAAGCCATGAACAATGAGTTCTTATTTAGGAGTTTGGTTAGAATTTACTGAAAGGCTCTTTTTTTAGACTTACTTAAGCATATATTTTTATCATACATCACTCTTGTGCATAGGTAAAAAGGGAAATAAATTGGCAGTTATTACTAAAACTTCCTTATAGAACAGCCTGGTGCGGAGGCTAATTTATTTCTGAATTCCTTTTTAACTCCGAGTTGGTCATGACCGCTCTTCCTCCACAGTGTGAGTGCCTGTGCGTTCCAAGTGTTGTTGACACAGGAAGGAACCTCTTAACCCAACACTCCACCACGGCTTCCAGAAATTTCCTCCAAGCTGTTGATGTGCATTCTGCAAGCTATTCAAATGCTCACCTCATAACCTTAAAAAAAAAAATTGTATTTAATTGATTGTTATCTGTGTATATATGTGTGACAGACAGAGGGGCTGGGGCTGTGAGCCCACGCATGCCACACACAATGTGTGTGTGGAGGTCAGAGGTCAGAGGTCAGAGGACAGCTTTCAAGAATCAGTTCTTGCTTCCACTGAGGGTTCTGAGCTCTGAGAATTGAACTCGGGGCCTCAGGCTGACACAGGAGGTGTTTTTACCTGGTGAGCCATCTGACTGCTCTCCCCAACCCAATATTTTAAAAAATCCTATGGACATCATTGTTAGAAAGTGCCCAGATCCAGTTTGCTTATGTGCAGACAGTAGCTGCCAATCATAAATGCTCTCTAAGCAATAGCTAGAGTCAGCAGTATTGACTGTAAGATACAGGCCAGCTCCAAAGAAATGCAAGCCTTGGACATGATGGGTTTGAGTGAGTCTTGAGATTTCTCCTCCACGTGCCTCTCCTGATTCCCCTAGGCGTGTCTCCTTGAGAGAACATGTGCTTGGAGAGACTTGGATCTTCTCTGAGCTATAAATCTTACTACATTGCTATTCCAAGAAAAAAAGAACTTTTTTTGTAAATTTCTTTTTAATTTAATTTCTTTTTATTTTTTGTGTCTGTATGAATGTGTGCCATGAGTGTGTGGGCACCCACAGATGCCAGAAGGTGGCGCTGGATCTTCTGAGACTGGACTTATAGGCACTTGTGAACCACTAGACGTAGAAACTGGTAACCAAACTTGGGTCCTCAGAAGAGCAGCCAGAGTTCTTACCAAAAGAGCCCTCTCTCTAACCCCTGGTGTGGTGGTTTGAATGAAAATGGCCGACAGACTTATAGGGAGTGGCACTATTAGGAGGCATGGCCTTGCTGGAGGAAGTGCATCAATGGAGTGGCTCTGAGGTTTCAGATGCTCAGGCCAGCAGGCCCAGGGCCTTACTCTTTCTGTTACCTATGGATCCAGATGTTGGACTCCAGCACTGTGTGCCACCATGCTTCCTGCTATGATGACAATAGACTAAACCTCTGAACTGCCAGCCCCAACTAAATGCTTTCTTTTATAAGAGTTGCCATGGTCATGGTGTCTCTTCACAGCGATAGAAACCCTGTAGGCTTAAATGTTCTTAATAAGGGTTCTCAAAAGCTTTGACTCCCCGTCTAGCCCACCTTCCAAAAGTAGGGGGGAAAGATGGTAATTAGGAGAAGGGGATGTGGACCTGTTTAGAAGTAGTTCTTTGGGGTGATTCCAATCTTCTATCTTTGTCAGCATACCAGTAGTTCAGTTCAGTAGTGTTAGGATACCAAACAGGAATCAGCAGCAGTGGCCCTAGATCCAGCAGAAACCACCAGGCCTCTGCTGAATCCAGCTCAAGTCAGCAGGACCAGCTGGGATGTCAGCAGAAGTTCTCTGCTGTGCCTGCCTCTCTCAACGAATTAAAGATCAGCAAAGACACAACACCAAGGAAGTATTGCAAGGCTAGCTATGCAAGTGTGCCATCGCTTTCTCTAAGTCCTAGTTATACTCTCTCTAAATATCACGTGTTTTTCCCACAGGTCTTCCTCAGCAAAAAAAAAAAAAAAAAAAAAAAACAAAACAGGGGAGTCTGAGTCACATGACACAGAAACTTCCACTTTAAAACCCTAAGACACCTGGAAAAGTTTTTTTTGTTTTTTATTTTAAGTGTTGTAAGGTAAGACCATGACAGAGAAGTGCTACAAGGCTCAGCTAACAGTAAAAGTCTTAAACAAAAACTGGGTCTCAGATTCCCCAGGCTACCCCAGTACACGCGGGGATGACCTTGAACAACTCCTCCTGACTCCTCCAGAGTGCTTGGATTATAGGTGGGTACCACAAAACTTGGTTTTACAAGGTGCTGAGGATTAAACTGAGGGCTTTGTGCAAACTAAGCAAGCACTCTACTACCAACTGAGCTCCAAACTCAACCCCAGTCCTTGTGGATAGATTTTTTTTTTCACACAGGTCTCACTACATAGAATAGGTTACCCTCAACCTCCTGCCTCAGCCTCCTAAGTGCTGGGATTACAGGTTTACAGGTGTGCACTGTTATATCTGGATGAAAAGGAATCTTTAACTATAAAACTTTAACTACAATTTTGTCATTTCTCTAGAGAGACTCCTAAAAGAAGGCTTAGATACTTCAAATGAGGTATCTAAGGTACCTCATTTCATGACCATGCTTTTCATAGGTACGAATTATAGTTAGTAAAGTAGATATGAAGTAGGGAGAACGAGAGAGAGAGAGGGGGAGGGGGAGGGGGAGGGGGAGGGGGAGGGGGAGGGAGAGGGAGAGGGAGAGGGAGAGGGAGAGGGAGAGGGAGAGGGAGAGGGAGAGGGAGAGGGAGAGGGAGAGGGAGAGGGAGAGAGAAGACTGGAAAACAAAGTCTTCTAAAATGCGAACGAACACCAAGTGCCCTTGCGAAGAATCAGGAGTACAGGCTAGACAGAAGGGAACCTCAGAGCAGACCATTCATAGGAGCAGATTGCCCTTGACCTTGAGCCAAGTGTTCCTCTGGGGCTATAAGCTTGGAGACAGGAAAACTTGAGGAACTTGGAGGGTGTTTGGTGGAGGCACTGTAGAGGGAGCAGGAGACTTGTCCTCTGTTCCCTACCCGGCCATGCCTGCTGCCAGGAGTGGCCCGGAAGACAGCAGAACTCAGAAAGCAGGGTGTTGCCCTTGGATACCACCAACACGCAGGGTGAAGAGGCGTTAAAGATGGAAGTTGTTGTTTTGCTCCACCCAGAATACCGTGTCCTTCTGCCACCATATTACATACAGCAAACAGCTAACTATATTCATACACTGACCATATTAGCAAGTCAGCAAGTAATAGATTTGACTACGAGCAGCTCAAATAGAAAAGACATTGAGTTGGATCATATCAAAAGGTGTCTGTTACCTGCAGATCCTGACAGAGAACTCTCAGCTACCTCTCCAGTACCATATCTACCTGCATGCCACCATGTTTCCTGCCATGACGATAATGGACTAAACCTCTGAACTCTAAGCCAGCCCGAACTAAAAGTTTTTCTTTATAAGAGTTGCCTTAGTCATGGTGTCTCTTCATAGCAATAAAACCCTAACTAAGACAGACAGACAGACAGACACACACACACACACAATTAATTAATTAGTTAATTAATTATAATTAATTAATGTAAAAAAAAACAGGTGGAGAGCAATAGAAGAATACAGCCCACAGCAGCCTCTTGCCTACACACATGCACACAGACATACCCATAAACATATATACAAACACATTTTTAAATGAATTAATAAAAGACAACTAGGGCTGGCTCTATGGGTCATTTAGTACTGCCCTTGCCCAGTGCTTGTGAGTAGAGGCAGAAGGATCAGAAGTTTAAGGCCATTCTTTGCTACATGGAAAGTTGGAGGCCACGCTGGGCAATGTGAGACCCTTGTAAAAAAAATTAAAAATTAAAAAATAAAAAAGGAGAGAGAGGAGAGCTCACCCTTGCAGCAGCTTGGGTGAACCTGGAAGATATTGCCTTAAGTGAAATGAATCGGGCATAGTAAGACAATGTTGCATAAGCTAACTTAAAAGTAATAAAAATGTCTACCTCAAAGAAACATAGAATAAAATGGTTTCCAAGGGCTAGAGTAGCCAGGGGTGGGAATGCATTGGAGAGATAACAGCCACAGGGTAGAGACTATCAGTGAGATGGAGGCAGGAATTCAAGGGTCAAGAGAGCAACACTGTGACTGTGTCACAACTGAGTGCTGTGTTCTTGTAAACTGCTAAGGGCAGGTCCTAATGTTCTCACACAAATGGTAATCAGCTTGATTTAGCCACTCTGAGATACAAGCATATGTCTAAACATCAGGTTGGTCACCATAAATATATTCAATTTTTCTTTTCTTTTCTTTTCTTTTCTTTTCTTTTCTTTTCTTTCCTTTCCTTTCCTTTCCCTTTCTTTCTTCCTTCCTTCCTTCCTTCCTTCCTTTCTTTCTTTCTTTCTTTTTTTGGGGGGTTTTGTTTTGTTTTGTTTTGTTTTGTTTTGTTTTGTTTCGAGACAGGGTTTCTCTGTATAGCCCTGGCTGTCCTGGAATTCACTCTATAGACCAGGCTGGCCTTGAACTCAGAAATCCGCCTGCCTCTGCCTCCAGAGTGCTGGGATTAAAGGTGTGCACCACCATGCCCGGCTAATATATTCAATTTTTACTTGTCAATTATGAGAAGAAAGCAGATAAACAAATAAATGGCCTACATTTAAGCACTGTACACTGATAGTTCATATTAAAAACAGGACTCTGGAGCATGACAGTGACTCAGTGTTTGCATGCGCCCACCAATAAGCCTCAAAACCTAAGTATGGTCCCTGGACCTTCCTTAGAGAGAACTGATCCCTAAAGGTAGTCACTGCTCTGACCTCTACACCTGTGTGCATGTGTGGGCATGTGTGTGCATGTGTGAGCATGTGTGTGCATGTGTGTGCATGTGTGAGCATGTGTGGGCATGTGTGTGGGCATGTGTGTGCATGTGTGGGCATGTGTGAGCATGTGTGAGCATGTGTGTGCATGTGTGAGCATGTGTGGGCATGTGTGGGCATGTGTGGGCATGTGTGTGGGCATGTGTGTGCATGTGTGTGCATGTGTGAGCATGTGTGGGCATGTGTGTGCATGTGCGTGAGAGAGATGGAGGAAGAGAGAGGAAAAGAGTGCCCAGAGGTCTGACCACCACAAGCATCCCTGTGCCCATGTGCACACATACACACACAAATAAATTTTTTTTTAATTTAAAATAGAAGTCTTTAAAAAGGAAAAACAGAGGGCTGGAGAGATTCCTCAGCGGTTAAGAGCACTGTCTGCTCTTCCAGAGGATTTGGGTTCTATTCCCAGCAACCACATGGCAACTCAGAACCATCTATAACTCCAGTTCCAGAGGATCTAAAACCTTCACACAGACATACTGGCAAAAAACACACAAGCAAAAACACAATTGCATATGAAATAACAAAAAGCAAATTAAAAAAACAAAAACAAAAACTAAATGACCAAGCCAGCTCAGTGAGTCAACAGGGTCTCAAAAGAGGGAGTGAGGATTAAAGAAAGAAAAGACAGACAACTTTATAACATGGCCCCAGCGAGCGCTGAAGAGGGTTTCTTTTTCTCCAGTCTGCTTTTATAACATTCTAGGCACATGCAAAGAATAGGGTCAGTTCTAGGTCAAAGAAAACATAGTCAAGGAACAAACAAGGCATAAACAAAGGTCCCCCATTACTGTATTCAGGGGCTTCACAAGACCCATCAAGATACAAGAACGCGCATTCCTCAGCTGTATTCATCCTGAGCCTGCTTAGCCCAATGTCAAATTCCTAGAAGGTGGCACCAAGTGCTCTCCACAACTAAAAAAAAAAGGAAGGAAGGAAGGAAGGAAGGAAGGAAGGAAGGAAGGAAGGAAGGAAGGAAGGAAGAAGAAGGAAAGGGTTAGTCAGTGTTGGCTCATGCCTTTTGGAAGACAGAGACAGGAGGATCTCTGAGTTCAAAGCCAGTCTAGTATACTGATGGAGTACCAAGACAGTCAGGGTTACACAGAGAAACCCTGTCTCATAAATGGAAGGGGAAGAAGAAGGGGAAGAAGAAGGGGAAGAAGAAGGGGAAGAAGGGGAAGGGGAAGGACAAGGACAGAATGCCTGAGAAAGGACATGGGTTAGACTAATCTCATTGACTTTGGCCTTTTGTTGATTTGTTTGGCTTGGTCTCAAGCACCCCAGGCTTGCCTTGTTATGTACCCAGGATGATCTTTCTGCCTTCACTTCCAGAGTGCTGGGATTACGTACATGCACTACCACACCCAGCTATTAACATCAGCTTTGACTGCCTCCTCTGGTACTGGCTGTCACTCAGGGTATCATCTTATGCTTGCTGAGCAAGCATACCACTACTGAACTACATCTCCAGCTAGTTTTTCCCCAGCAGAGGATACTAAATGATAATGGTGAAATTCTGAGGCAGAAGAAAGAACTTTATAAGGCCTCCATCTGTACTGCCAATAAACTGGGAGGACAAAACAAGTTAGTTTCTGACCTTTGGGCTCGAAACTGTCCTACCTCTTCTGTGGTCACTCTCAATTGTCAACCGAATGGAATCTACATAGCAGACCTGTGAGGGATGCTATAGATTGGGTTAATTGAGATGGGAAGACATGCCCACTGTGGGCGGTGCCATTCCCTGTGCTGGGAATCCTGGACTATATAAGAAGTAAGATGAGCACAAACATTCATGGTTCTCTGCCTTCTGCTGTGGATGCAATGTGGCCAGCCACTTCAAACTCCTGCCATTTTGACTCCTCTGCCACAATGGACTATCCCAACATGATGATTGATTATCACAACAACCTGAAAAGTAACTAAGGCACCATCCAAGAGCCACATGAAAGAGCTACTGGAGCACGTACTCTAACAGGGAAAAATAGTAATCTGTAGTGGGCACATACTACAGCAGACCCCAGAGACCCCTGCCTCCTGGTGCTCACTGACCCTTACCCTGTAAGTGTAAGTCAGACCTGTGATTTGCTTCCAGCACTATAATCGTAGCAAAACTCCTGGCTTCAATTTTCTAGCACATTTTCGCCTTTGTGTGCTCAGAGGAAGCCAGTTGGTATGTTGTGAGCTGGCCATGAAGAGATCTATGAGGCAAGTATTCTGCTTAGCAGCCTTCAGATGAAGATGTAGAACTCTCAGCTTCTCCTGTACCATGCCTGCAGGCTGCATGGATGCTGCCATGTTCCCGCCTTGAGGATACTACAAGGCAAAAACCCAAAGGAGGCCAAAGTTGTGTGAGTGAGTGAGTGTGTGTGTGTGTGTGTGTGTGTGTGTGTGTACACATTTGCTCATGCACACTCACACTGGCATGCCATGGCACACTTGTGAACAGACGTCTGGATCTGAGCGCCGCTCCTTCTTTGGGGGAATCCAGCAGAGGGAAACACCATCCTCAGTTTTATTTACCATCTCGCTCATCTTTTTTTGGTCTTTTGTTGTTGTTGTTTTTCAAGATAGGGTTTCTCTGTTTAGCCCTGGCTTTTCTGGGACTTGTTCTGTAGACCAGGCTGGTCTTGAACTCACAGAGCTTCGCCTGCCTCTCCCTCCCAAGTGCTGGCTTGTGCCACCACTATCAACAGATCAGGGTAGTCTTATTTAAGGGCAGTTACATGGCACCTTAATTCCTCTCTGCATGTAAATACTGTGTTCACAGGACGAAGCACAAGGATGTGGATCATTGGAAATAAATTCACCGGAATTAAACAGAGATGGCAGATTTCAGATCAACATGGACCACAGAAGCCAAAGAGTAGAGATGGGGAAAAAATCTTTTTTTAAGATTTATTTATTTTGTGTATGTGAGTACACTGTCCATCTCTTCAGAAGACGGCATCAGATCCCATTGCAGATGGTTGTGAGTCACCATGTGGTTGCTGGGAATTGAACTCAGGACCTCAGGGAGAGCAGTCAGTGCTCTTAACCACTGAGTCATTTTTCAAGCCCCAGGAAAATTTTTTAAGAGATAAGACTTAGCCAGGCACGAAGCCTCATGCTTATAATCCCAGCACTTGGGAAGTGGAGACAGGAAGGTCAGTTCAAGGTCATCCTCTGCTACATTTGGAATCTGAGGTTTGAGGGCAGATTGAGATATATAAGACCTTGTCTAAAACAACAAACAAACAACAGAGACAGAGAAAGACAAAGACAGAGAAACAGAAAAAGACAGAGAGAGAAACTACAGGTGACTGAGACAGACTAAGGATGATGGAGCCTGCTATCCAGTGTGGTTTTGAACCTGGCTCTCAAGTGATCCTCTGCCTCAGCATCCTAAATAGCTAGCATTATAGACACATGCCGCCTTGCCTGCTAATAGCAGTACAATTTATGACTAATGGCAACAGGGGCTAAGAACACTTGTCGGTTTCACATGACCTGGCTTGTTTCTAAGCACATCTGGCAGTTCACAACTGCCTGAACCTGTAGCTTGAGGGGATCCAATAGCATCTTCCTCCTTGGGTACCTGCACACACTTAGTGCACATGTAAACACATACACATAAAGTCCTTTGTGGGGGGTGGGTAGGATCTCTCTACATAGCCGTGGATGTCCTGAAACTCATTATGTAGACCTGGCTGGTCTTGAACTCACAGAGAGCTGCTTGCCTCTGTGCCCTGAGTGCTGGGATTAAAGGTTTGGGTTGCTACATCCAGCTACACATAAATGCATTTTTTTTTTTTATTTAAAGTTTTTTTTTAATGAAAGAAAGACAGGAAGGGAGGAAGGAAGGAAGGAAGGAAGGAAGGAAGGAAGGAAGGAGGAAAGAAAGAAAGAAAGAAAGGAAGAAAGAAAACATCAACAAGAAGAAGGGGACAACAGATTTGGGCTGGGGAGTTGGCTCATTTTCTGCGCAAACATGACAAGCAAGCTTAGATCCCCAGTACCCAGTGTAAAAGTTAGACATGGCAGTACCAGTCTATCACCCCAGTGTTGATAGCTGGGAAGCAGGTTAACCCCTGGAACTCACTGGCCAAGCAGGGTGGCTGAAATGTTGAGCTCTAGGTCCACTGAGAGACCCGGTCTCATAAAATAAGGCAGCAGGAGAAGCCATCTTGCACCAAGCCCTGGCCCCCACATAGGCATGCTTGGGCACACGCATGCACACCCAGTGCACACATGCAAACCACACAGCCCAAGTTAAGAAGACCAGATTGCCAATCCTCAGCCCTGCAAATAAAGAACAGCGTGAACTGGAGAAACAAAGACTGTACTTTCTGTCGATTCTTCAGTTGCAGTAATGGAGACAAAAAGACAATGGAGCCTCATTTTCGAACAATGGAAGAGAACGAATTTTAAAACCTAGAATTTTACATCCAGTTGAACTTTCATTCAACTGTGAGACCATGACTTTAAAAAAAAAAAAAATCCCATCATTCATAGCAAGCCTGAGAAGACTCACCACACAAAGTTTCAGGCTAGAGCTGGTTTTGAATAAAATACTTAAATAATTGGAAAGACGAATCTGGTTGATTCCAGAAGTAAGAGAAGTTAAAATAATCACATTTGTCTTTTTAAAAGTCAAAGGTGAGAGCTGGGGTTGTAGACCAATGACAGAGCACTTCCCAAGCGTGAGGGGGGCCTGGTTTTGATCCCAGTACATGCCCCCCCACACACACAAGGAAGTACAAGCATGCATGTACAGACAGACAGACACACATACACATGAACACCTAAAAGAAAGTCTTAAAGATAAACATTTGCATATCAAATGATGTGGGTTTTTTTCCTTGCTTGAAGGATTTATTCCACTTATGTGTGTGTGTGTGTGTGTTTGTCTGTCTGTTTGTCTGTCTGTTCCTAAGCCCACTTCTGTGAGCTTGTAGAGGCCAGAAAAATAAAACAGATCCCTCGGTGTTGGGGTTGCAGGAATGTGAAGTCCAGTCCTCGTTGATGACCAGCTAGAACCAGCTCTCCACACCTTGCCAGCCCTGTTGCTTTCTTCTCGAAGGAAAGATATTTACAGAGTTTTGTTGATTTGAGTCAGAAACAGAGTCTCGAAACTGAACCCTAGCTGACCTGAAACTTGGTTCATATGCAAGACTGACCTGGAACTTGCAGCAATTCTCCTGCCTCCACCCCAGTGCTGGGACTGCAAGCATGTGCCACAACTGGAAAGGTTTTAGTGTGTGTGTGTGTGTGTGTGTGTGTGTGTGTGTGTGTGTGTGTGTGAGTGTGTATGTGAGTATGTGTGTGAGTGTGAGTGTGTGTGAGTATGTGTGTGTGAGTGTGTGTGTGAGTGTGTGTGTGAGTATGTGTGTGTGAGTGTGTGTGAGTGTGTGTGTGTGAGTGTGTATGTGAGTATGTGTGTGAGTGTGAGTGTGTGTGAGTATGTGTGTGTGAGTGTGTGTGTGAGTGTGTGAGTGAGTATGTGTGTGTGTGTGAGTGTGTGTGTGTGTGTGTGAGTGTGTGTGTGTGTATTTTGTGTGTGTGTGTGTGTGTATTTTGTGTGTGTGTGTATTTTGTGTGGAGATGGTTCGTACAGGCTCTTGCAGGTCAGAGGACAACTTTGGAGAATCCTTTCTGCCCTCCTACTGTGTGGAGCCTGGATCCAGGGGATGGAACTCAGGTCACCAGGCTTAGCAGTGGTCACCTTTACCAGCTAAACCATCACTCTGGACTCAGATTTCAGGGTTTTTTTGTTTTATTTGGGTTTTTTGTTTGTTTGTTTGTTTGTTTGTTTTGTTTTGTTTTTAAGAAGAAAGATCTAGGTAAAGAAAATAACTGCCAGGCACTAAGAAAATACCTATAGTCTCAGCTATTTCAGAGGCTGAGGCAGGAGGATTATCTGTGTCTAGGAATTTAAGGACAGCGTGGGCAACAAGCAAAAACTTATTTAAAAAGAAAAGAAAAGCCGGGTATGGTGGTGCACACCTTTAATCCTAGCACTCGGGAGGCAGAGGCAGGCAGATTTCTGAGTTCGAGGCCAGCCTGGTCTACAGAGTGAGTTCAGGACAGCCAGGGCTATACAGAGAAACCCTGTCTCAAAAAAACAAAACGAAAAGAAAAGAAAAGAAAAGAAAAGAAAAGTCAAGTCAAGTCTACAATGAGTTGGCAAGAATACTCCCAGTAACATTACTAGGACAGAGACAGGTGGATTCCGGGATCATGCTGGCTGCCATCTTAGCCAGAACACGAAGCTTCTGGTTCCACAAGAGTCCCTGTCTCAGGGGAATGAGAAGAAGAATAACGGAAGAGCCTAATGTGTAGCTAGTGGCCTCTGCATGTGTGAGAGCATGCACACACACACACACACAACCGCAAAGGCCAGGTGACATAGCACTAACTATAGACCCAGCAACCAGGGTCACTTCAGCTCAGGAGCTCAAGACCAGACTGAGCAGCACAGCGAGCCTCGGGGAAGAATTTGAAGAGACAGTGAGTTGGGCTTGGAGGGTAGCTCCATAGTGGACACTGCTTAGCCTGCCTGAGGCTCTCTCTCAGTCCCTAGCACACACACAAAAAGATAATAACGTGCAAATTGAGTTTCTAAAAGCCCCAGCTATATGCACTTTATGTACAGTCTATCTAAACTATAAGGATACTTGGAATAAAAAAGGACAGAGTCAGGGACAGAGAGATGGCTCTATGGTTAAAAGAACTAGTTGCTCTTCCAGAGGATCCAGGTTTGATTCCCAGCACCATTTGCTGCTTGAATTCAAAGAGATCTGTCGTCCTCTTCTGGCCTCTATGGGCACTGCATGCATGTGGTGCAGACATACATCCAGGTACAGATTTTTGTAAATAAAATAAAATAAAAGGAAGGATCCAGGCATGTTGGCATATGCCTTTAATACAAACACTTGGGTGACAGGAGCAGGCAAATATGGAAAAAGTCTTATCAAGCAAATATAAAGATGACAGCACATGCCTATAATCCCAGTACCTGGGAGGTACAGGCTGAAAGATCTGGAGTTCAAGGTCATCTTTGGCTGCACAACAAATTAGAAGTCACTTGGGGACTACATGAACTGAAAACACCAAACCAGACAAAGAAATGTAAAGGTATGTAATCCTATTCATATTAGATACAATATAGTCTTTTAGCCATAGAACATTATTACAAATGGGCAAACTCACTCTGTTATGATGAATGACATCATTCTCCAAGACGTTGTAGCAATTCTAAACTTGTGTGCACCTAATAAAGCATATGAAGCAAAAAATTGATAAAGCCACGAGGAGCAGTGCCTAATGTATCATCAAAGTGGGAGATCCCATCAAATTGCTCTTAAGTGGGTCACACGGCAGAAAAGCTGCAAAACAGATCCAGGCAGCAACCATTAGCAAGTTTGGCCTAATGAGTACAGAGCGCGCTGTGCAGCCAGCAGAGGGAGGGGCCCGTGTTCTTTTCTCATTCACTCAAGAGGCACTACAAACCTTAAGGAAAGCATAACCCGTTCATGATGCATGCAGGGTATATAGGTCTGGCTGTCTGAGCAGAACTTACTACACTTAGAACTTAATTACAAAAAAGGGACAATTTGGGCTGGAGAGATGGCTCAGTGGTTAAAAGCACTGACTATTCTTCCAGAGGTCCTGAGTTCAATTCCCAGCAACCACATGGAGGCTCATGACCTCCGTGGGATTGGATTCCCTCTTCTGGTGTGTCTGAAGACAGGGACAGTGTACTCACATACATGAAATACATAAAATAAGCCTTTTTTTTTAAGTGACAACTTAAACCCCAAGCAAAAGAGGTGGAGGAGAGGGTGTAAGAGAAGCTGTGCTTGATTGGTTCATGCTAACATGTACTGAGATATCATAATGGACCTCATTGATATGTGCAGTTAATATGTGCTAACCAGGGCTGGAGAGACGGCTCAGCTGTTAAGAGCACTTCCTGAGGTTCTGAGGTCAATTCCCAGCAACCACATGGTGGCTCACAACCATCTGTAAAGAGATCTGATGCCCTCTTCTGATGAGTCTGAAGACAGCTACAGTTTATTCATATACATAAAATAAATAAATAAATAAATAAATCTAGCCAGGTGTGGTGGCACACGCCTTTAATCCCAGCACTCGGGAGGCAGAGGCAGATGGATTTCTGAGTTTGAGGCCAGCTGGTCTACAAAGTGAGTTCCAGGACAGCCAAGGCTACACAGAGAAAAATAAATAAATAAATAAATAAATAAATCTTTAAAATATATGCTAACCAAAACCGAGTTCCTAAGCATCCAAGGAAACTCGAAAACAGACTGCAAAACCACCCAGGGGTTGTCTCAGTGCGCTTTGTAGCGCTGTGATGAACACCAAGACCAAAAGCAACCCCGGGAGGAAAAGGCAAACTTCTCCTACCACTTATGGCCCATCCTGAAGGGCAGCCACGGCACAAGCAGGAGCAGGGACCATGGAGGAGTGCAGCCTTCTGACTGGCTGCCGGCTTCCTCTATTTACTCTCATACATCGCAGGACCACTAGCCTAGGGATAGCACTGCCCACCTTGAACTGGGCCTTTCATATTTAATCAAGATAATGCCCCACAGGCTTGTCCTCAAACCCACCTGATAGGGATTTTTTTTTTCCCTCAATTGAGATTGCCTCTTCTCAAATGACTTCAGCTTGTGTCAAGTTGATTAAAAGAAAAAAAAAAAAAAGCAAAAACCAATACATGGATTAAGAGTGGGATGTGGTACATGCCTTTAGTCCTAAATTTGCATTTGAAGTCAGCATTTGGGAGACAGAGGCAGGTGGGTCTCTGTGAGGTAAAGGTAGGAGAATAATGATTTTGGGCCAGCCTGGGCTACATTGTGAGTGTCTATCTTAAAAAAAAAAACAAGAAAGGTAAGGAACTAAGCAAAAAGAACTGGAAATAATGACATGAGTTTGGTCATGTCCATAGATCAAGATATAGAAATTATTAATTTAATATAATAACCTGAAATTTTTAATAAAGTTACTGTTTTCTTGAAAAAGTATGCCATGCTGAAGCCAAGGCACCGAAGCGAGGTCTGAGCGGAGGGCCTCTCGGTCCCCTGTGTAGAATGTCACAATGCATCCAGGCTTAGAGGCTGCTGAGGCAGGTGCTACACCACCTTGCCTAAGGTGACCACGGGTGATCCTTCTTGCAGAGACAGAGCCCAAAAAGGAGGAGAGACACATGAGAAGAGATGCAGAAGAATCAAGCTGGTTCACCCAAGGGCATTTGTCAAATGAGGTTTGGAAAGCTAAGCGTCTCATTGTCTGAAAATGGAGTCTCAGATGTGGGACAGGGAGAGCTCATGGGGTCAGGTGAACCACGACTTTCAGTGAAGACGGGGACATAAGTGTAAACACATTTATATCCTGAGTTTTGTCCACTGAGAGGAGCTGGGGAGAAGCAGCAGCCTAACAAACACTCACAGGGTCAGGGGTGCAGAGCAGACAGACCTAACAGAGCAGAAAGTGGGACAGACATCAGGATGTATCCAGAGCCCATGCCAGCCCCAGAGAAGGGACCGGCCAACACCAGGGCATTCTTTGAAAAGTCATCATAAAATGCACCCTTAAAGTGATAAAACAGAGGCTGGGAAGTGGTGGTACCCACCTTTTATCCGACCTCAGGAGGCAGAGGCAAGTGGATCTCTGTGAGTTTGAAGCCAGCCTGGACTACAAGAGCAAGTTCTAGAATAGCCAAGGCTATAGAGAGAAACCCTGTCTCAGAAAAACACACACACACACACACACACACACACACACAAAAAGCAAAACTGTGACACGGGCAGTCTGAGAATCTGGGTTTCTTTGTGGGGGTGAGGAACTGAATTTGTAACTTCAAAACAAAACTTGGGCTGAGGGTGTGGCTTAGTGGGCAGCAGAAGCTAAGCCCTGGATTTTGTCCCAGCACTGCAATAGCAGTGCCTCAGGTGGCTCTGGTGGCTCTGGTGGCTCTGGCCTATAATCTCAGGGAAATGGAGGCAGGGGAGTAGGAGCTCAGTGGTACCCTTTAGCACTGGGCACGATCTCAAAGGGAAAAATTATGTTTGTTTATGAGACAGCTTTCTCTGTGAAGCCCTGGCTGTTCTGGAACTCAATTTATAGACCAGGCTGGCCCCAAACTTAGGGCTCTGCCTGTCTCTGCCTCCTGGGTGCTAGGATCAAAGGCGTGCACCATCACACCCAGCTGCAAAGAATAACTTTAACTGGGTGCAGTGACACACATCTATGGTCCTAGCCCCTAGGGAAATGGAAGAAAGAGAATCACTTACAATTGAGGAAGCCTAGGTTACATAGAGAGTTTAAGAACAGCCTAAGTAAGTAACAAGTAAAACCTTCACACATACATATGAAGGAATATTTGTGTTAGAAATGAAGAAAGTTTGAGCTGTGTAATGGTGGCGCACACCTTTGATCCCAGCACTGGGGAGGCAGAGGCAGGCGGATCTCTAAGTTTAAGGTTAGTCTGCTCTACAGAATGAGTTCCAGGACAGCCAGGGCCATACAGAGAAACTGTCTCTGGAAAAAAAAAAAAAAAGAAAGAAAGAAAGTTTGAAAATCAACTTTCTAAGTCGTTAGAAGGAAAAGAGCAAATTAAACTCCAAGTAAGTAAAGGAAATGGGAGAAGAAATCGATGGGACAGGGAACAGACTCGCATTAGAGAGAAATCAATGCACCTGAAAGCTGGTTCTCTGGCAAGATCAATGGCATTGATAAGCCTCTAGATAGACTGATCAAGAGAAGTGAAGGGAAGACGAACCTCATCAATGCACGTGTCTGCAGTTAGCTTTCCTCCTAGGTTGAACACTCACCTAATTCCAAAGTTAAAGCTACAAAAACCAGGTTTCTCGAAAAGCACCGAGTCTACTCCAGCCTGACTCCTGTTTCTATGTTTCTGCTGTTATTTGGTCCTTTGTGCTTTGTGCTTCCATGATTCAGCATTACAATATGCAAAAGCAGTACTGATGAGATGGTTCCGTGGGTAAAGTTCTTCCTACACACTGTGTTGACCTGGGTTCAATCCCAGGAGCCCACATAAAGGAAGAAGGAGAGAAAAGGAGAAAACTGACTTCAAAGTTGTTCTCTGGCCTCCACATGCATGGCCCTCCAATCAATCATCAATACCCCTCTCTCTCTCTCTCTCTCTTTCTCTCTCTCTCTCACACACACACACACACTTGATAATAATAAGCATATTTTTAAACAGAAAGTGAATGAGCGGTGAGTATATTCACACTGTTGTTTTAAGGGCTGACTTGTCTCTTAACACAGGACTGTTGGGAAAAGCTTAAGATTTCTGTGATATAGTTGCAGGTCTTGGTGAAGCAGGCAGGTAATGTCAGCACTGGGCAGGAGGATTACCAAGAGCTGTAGAGCAGCTTGAGCTACACCATTAGACACTGCCTCAAACACAAGAACAAACACACATACACACACACACACACACACACACACACACACACTAAGATTTCTGTGTTACACTCAAATATAATCAATATAGTCAAATAAAAACTCTTTCTGTGGTTCAAAAATAGATGCCAGTGTCTGCTCAATAGATCAGTGGATGCAGTCATGATCAATAAATATCACAGAGAATTCCTGAAGGGCCCTGACGCCGCAGAAGAGGCCATCCAAATTAGCTTTCCAGGCTGCTCCTAAGAATCCTGCTTCAGATCCCAAAGATCCATCTGAAAGAGACGCTGTTTATCATGGGGCCAGCATCGTTTGTGACCAAAGATCAGGTGCGTCTTCGGGAAATGGCAGACTTCAAACATGTTCAAAAATGTTTTATAGGTGGTCTACTTCCCCTGCCCCTGGGATTAGGAAGCATCCTGCGATTTTTCCAGGGGTGGTGCAAGCAAAGGACAGACCAATGAAAACAGTGCCACCCAAGTCTAGCTTGGTGAACCAAAGAGTATGCGGGGGTCATTTATAGGAGTGAATGCACCAGGCGGCTGCATTACAGAGAAGCCCACTGGGTCCCCCGACTCACGAAAGCCAAATGCCTAGCACACGCCACCCAGCTTGCATTTGCTCCACCAGATCTTCCCTCACCAGCATCTATAATACACAACATTGTTGTCTGTGGTCTGTTCTCTACTACATCTACAAACTATGCTGGCCCCCTGATAAACAAAGTCTCCATCAAATGGATCTTTGGGAACTATACATGCAAGAGAGAGAGAGAGAGAGAGAGAGAGAGAGAGAGACAGAGACAGAGACAGAGACAGAGACAGAGACAGAGAGCATTGCCCATATAACCTTAGAGAGCCACCTGGACCATGTAACTCTAAGATTTCTGTAACTTATGGGTTTCATCAGCTTCCTAAGTCTTACAGGCCTCTCCTTCCTCCAGAAGTCTCCAATTCAGAGGAAATAACTATGCTAAATTGTTTACTAGAAAAATCTTCGCCAGACAATGGTAGCGCACGCCTTTAATCCCAGCACTTGGGAGGCAGAGGCAGGTGGATTTCTGAGTCCGAGGCCAGCTTGGTCTACAGAGTGAGTTCCAGGACAGCCAGGGCTATACAAAGAAACCCTGTCTCAAAAAACAAAACAACAAAAAACCCTCAGAGCCTAGCCCCAGTGACACACCCCCACCAACAAGGTGACACCTCCTAATCCTTCCCAAACATTTTACCAACTGGGGACTAAGAACACAAACAAATGAGCCTTGGGGGCAGGGGGGTGGGGGGCCATTGTCATTCAAGCCACTATAACTGGTAACACACAACTAAATACATTTAATTATTTGATGTCACTGTTGTCCTCAGGAGCCATGTGATGACACCTGCACCTAGTGACAGGTAGTGATTCCTGATTCTGCCATGGCTAAGGAAACACTTGCATGGCTTGATCCAATTGCTTGGGTTTCTTTTCAGTTTGAAGGTAAGGGTGGGCACTCTACAAATAGCTCATGAGTTTTCAGCCACCAGGCTAGGGTCCTCAGCTATGGTTGGACAAAAGTAAGAAGTCCATCATGGTATGCTGCTGCATGACACAGCTCACAGATCACAATAATGTACTGGCTATTCCGAAAAGCTAGGGAAAGGGGACTCTTCGTCTTCTTCGTCTTCATCTTCCTCTTCCTCTTCGTCTTCTCCTCCTCTTCCTTCTCCTTTCTCTTTCTTTTTTTCTCTTTTTCTTTTTTCTTTTGGCAGTGCAGGGCTTTGCAGCTAAAGTGTCACATCTGCAGGCAGAACTGACCAATTGATCAGTTGATTGATTCAACCATTGATTCACTGTGGGCCGAAGCAAGAGTGGGGCTGAGGAGTATACAAACCTTGCAGATCTCATCGGCAGCAGTGGAATGGCTCCTCCACCTGCCCTGGGCCCTCAAGGTCCTGGCGTCCATGGGCCTGTGTCCTCATCGAGGTCAGGTAGCACAGTAGCCAGGTTAAACTTCCTCTTCCCAGCAGCACCTGGAATGCCTCCTTATGCAAATGAGGCACTCCCAGAACCCTGGCCTCAGCCAATCATGTACACTCTCCCCCATAGACCCACCCTACCCACTCAGCAAAGGTTACATAGCCTTTGTTCCCCCACCAATTAAATGAGCTGCTCCCTGGATCCTGTCTCTGCAGAGTCTGTTTGTATGATCACTTGCCACTTAAGGTCTTTGCTTGCTGCCTAAGGTCTCCATCGCCCCCAGTCCCTCCCACCTCGATTTCCCTGATCACGCTGATATGGGGAGTGGCATGGGAACAGTTCACTGATCCATTGATTGAGATGAAATATCGCTAAGCCACCTAGGTTATCCTGAACTCCTACAACAGCCCGGGTAAAATACTGTGGTCCTCCTGCCTCAGGCTCCAGAGTAGCTGAGATTATATCCCTGTACTACTAGGCCCAACTAAAAGAAAAGAATTTTTAATGGCTGTACCAAAAGAAAATGATACTTATAGAGATACTTAAGATTTGAACCTTAGAGGCCTCAGGGGTTAAAGGTGACTACTGGGTTCAGTACTAAGTGCTCACATGACAGCTCGCAATGGCATATAACTCCAGTTCTCGGGGATTGGACCCCCTCTTCTGACCTCCTCAGTCTCCAACAGGCACATGGTGCGAATATATTCATTAGGGCTCACACATACACACATAAATCAATATTTTTTTATAAAAATTGCATGCCTGTAATAAACATTGATGCCTACATCAATGTCTGACCTCCGCACTATATAAACAGTCCCACGAATATAACTTAAGGCCATATTTATGTGTACATATGAGTATGCCTGTACATGTGAGTGTGTGTGTGTTTGTGTGTCTGTCTGTCTGTCTACCACATATGTACAGGAACCCATAGAGACCATGTGTCAGGTCCCCTAGAATTGGGGTGCTGGGAACCAAACCCAGGTCCCTTCCCAGCACAGCAAGTGCCCTCATCCCGAGTCACTCTCTGTCTCTCTCCTCGCTTTGTCAGCCAAGAGTCCTTTTTCTTTCTTTCAAAGCAATAATTTATCAAAGTAAATAGATTCAAATTTCCTCCCTACTACTCAGTCCTACTGCTAAGCATCGATATCTTTCTTTGTTTCTTCCTGGTTTTGCCTTTGCTTCTAAGAGTAAACATGACAGCTACTTCTTGATTTCTCAGGTTGGGACCTGCTCAGAGGACTTCCCACTCTCAGTGAAGTCTTATCAGGCTTTCTTCTGGCCAGGCCTTTCCCTCGTGCTTAAAATTCATATACAGTTCATGCAGAGTGCCATCATTTTTGTTTATTTTCTGGGAATAATTTTTCCCCTGAAATGAATTATTGCTTTATTTTTAAATTTATTTGATGATGGTTTCTACCCTGTCATCACTAATGCCCAACCCCCAGGCTGCCTAGATGCTGTCAAAGATGTCGGATAGTTTTGTTTTATTTTGTTTTGCCGTTCCTTAGTGCCTGGAAATAGGATTCCATGTGGCCCAGACTGGCTTGCCTCTCTCTTCTTCCACTGCGAAAATGCAGAAATATTAGACATTCACGTCCACACTTAGCTAATACTTCTTTTTCTAGAATTTAATTTTTTTTAATTTTATGTGTATGGTTGTTTTGCCTGCATGTGTGTCTGTGCACGGTTTGTGCATCTGGTTTCCTCAAAGACCAGAAGAGAGCAATGGATGGCCTAAAACTGAAATTACAGAAAATTGTGAGCTACCAAGTGGGTGCTGGGAATCCAACCTGGGTCCTCTGGAAGAACTGTCAGTGCTCTGAACTCCCAAGCCTCTCTCCAGCCATTTTTAAAATAGATTTTGGCAAGGTATGATAGTTCACAGCCTAGAACTCCCAAAGATAGTCTTGCCTCTCCCTCCCTGGTGCTGGGATTAAAGATGTGTGTCACAAATCGGTGACATCAAGCTGGGGTTTGCTCCTGCCATCCTGGAGCTTGGAGGGCTGAGTCAGGAGACTTGGAGTGAGTTTCAGGAGCTTCTGAGTGAGAACCCATCTCAGAGCAAAACTGTTAGCATCATCCTGGACTCCACCCCCTTCCACTCACTGGCTCCTTCCTCCTGGACTCCACCCCCATTCACTCACTGGCTCCTTCCTCTGGCTCAACCTCCTCTCTCAGGATTCCCAGGGGACTCCACCAGTCTCCTTGCCATGAGATCTGCTAAATCTGGGAGACCCACAGAGAGCATACCTAGAGACACAAGACACTAGCTAAGGTCTGCTCAGGATACATTCTGTTCTTCCAATTAGATTATTACTGCCTCTGTTTTCACTGAACCTCAGGCTGAAACAGGCATAACAACGCACACTGTACCTGTGAAAGAAGACCTGCCTTCCTGAGTCGGGCTTATCTTGTGCCATTATTAACCCCAGTCCCACCCATTGTCCTAGGTGTGATTTCATCCTCTGTGGCTGAGCGGTGCTCTGTGGTGTGTGGACAAAACATTTCCTCACTACTCAGAAAGCCGGTGTGGAAGGAAGGAGAGGTGTTGACCTGGGCTGGAGAGATGGCTCGCTGGCTAAACTTACCTGCTGCACAAAAGCATGAGGACCTGAGTTCAGATCTCGACAACCACATAAGAAGCTGGGCGTGGTCCTGCAGACACCTGTAACCCCAACACTAGGGAGAATAGAGACAAGAGGACCATGGGGACTCAAGGCTATGAGCATAGCTGAGAAACACATGTCCAGGCTCAGGGAGAGAGAGACCGGCCTGAAGGGGACAAAGGCAGAGCATAACAAAGGGCATCCAATCCCATCTAAGATCACACAGGCATGAGCACCCACACATACACACGTGCACTCTCCATACACATAGACATGCATACATACACATGCACACTAGCAAAACTAAGAAGGAAAGCAAGAATTCTTAGCTAATTAAGACTTCTCAGCAAAGCCAGATCTGCTTCTCGTGTGACATTCCAATTTGGGGCACTGAGGAATGATGGAATGGAAGCTACTGAACTTGCACTTGAGTGATCAGAGACACAACAATATATGATATTAGGAGAGCTTATACACCATACAGGAAAATGAAGGAGGGGAGACAAGACTGCGGTGCTATAGGAACCAGAAAAGAAAAGAATTTCTAAAGAAGTAATTAGTGCAAGGACCTAAACTCAATAGTGGAGTGTGTCACTAGACACCAGGTGGGGAACAGAAGGAATGATCAATAGAGACTTGGTCCTGAATCAACATGGAGAAGAGGCAGAGTGCTCAGAGGTATTCAGCACCTTCAAGCTGTTCTCTCAGTTAATTGTCACAGTGCTGTGAGGTCTGCCTGACAACAGGCAGTGATGGACCAGGAACAGTGAGCTGCTGTAAATAAAGGAGGGGGTGAGCTGGGTGAGGTGTCCCAGCAAGTGATCAGCGACAGTCCCAGGCCTACATGGGCTATGTGCTGAGTAAGACCTTATCTCTAAAAAGCAGGAAAGGTGGCATGGGCGCTCACACCTCCAACTCAGAAAGACGAAGCAGAGAGATTGCCAAGGCTTTAAGGCCAGCTTGGTCTACATAGTGTTCCAGGATAGTCTAGACTACAGAGGGGTGAGACCCTGTCTCAGAAGCAAAGCCAAGGGCTGGAGAAATAGGTCAGTGGGTCAGAGCACTTGTTGCTCTTTCAGATGACTGTAGTCTGGTTCCCAGCACCCACATGGTGACTCACAGTCACCTGTAACTTTGAGAATCTGACCCCATCTTCTGGCCTTTGAGGGGAATGAACGTGCATGTGATACCCGTACATACATTCAGGCAAAACCCTTATACAAATGAAAAAATGAAAAAAAAACTAAAACAAAGCAGAAATACAAAACAAAATTTAAAAAGTAGCAACAATCACTAAGTTAAGGAACCAGCAAGGTGGCTCAAAAAGGAACAGCACTTGCTGCCTGGCGAACTGAGTTTGTGCCACGTGATAGGAGAGAACCGGATCTTATCATTTTTCCTCTAACTTCCACATGTGTGCCATGGTAAGTGCATGCCTATGTGCACACACACACACAAATAAAGCAATAATTGAACAACTATAATAACACGTTTTTGAAAATAAGGTAGTCAAGGAACACAATGCTTAAAAATTAGGTTTTTTTTTTCAGTGTAGGAGGTAGAACACTGTGCCACACCTATGCCCAGCAAGCGGCCGACCACTGCCTGCACCCCAGCCCAGAAACTCGGCTTTTATAAGGCAAAGGAGGGTGAGGGTTAGGATCCAGCCCCAGAGAAAATGAGTAAGCAGGGCAGGAGGAGAGGACAATGCATGCAGCAGGGGGAAGAAAGAAAGAAAGAAAGAAAGAAAGAGAGAGAGAGGGAGGGAGGAAGGGAGGGAGGGAGGGAGGGAGGGAGGGAGGGAGGGAGGAAGGAAGGAAGAAAGAAAGAAAGAAAGAAAGAAAGAAAGAAAGAAAGAAAGAAAGAAAGAAAGAAAGAAAGAAAGAAAGAAAGAAAGAAAGAAAGAAAGAAAGGCAAAGAAAAAGCCACAAAGAGGCTGGTGTGTTGAATGATTCATCTCTATGCATTATGAATTCAGCAAGCATTAGCACAAGAGAAGTGGTTGGGGGTGGGGTGGGGGGAGGAGAAGGCACACCAGGAACTGACACCTTCAATGAAGAAAGTAGGATGAACCTAAGAATGTTGGGTGCTGGGGCAGGAGGATGACTAACCTGAAACGAAGTCTGAGACAAGTGTGAGGAAAGCAAATGAGCTAATGTATTCTTTCTGGGAACAGCAGAGGGTTTGGGGTCTCTAGGTGCTCAACCCAGGGGTGAGGGTGGAGCTGAGGGGAGGTGTGCCCAGCACAGGAGCAAAGCAGAACCCTGGCCCACGGTCCTCATAACCTCTTTACACAAGATGCCGTTCTCTCATTTATCTCAGGAAGCTCAAACGACGTTGTCGGCAGTCATAGATGCAAGAGATTGACAGGAAAGGCAACCCTGTGATTTACATCTTAAACATTCCCCGATGGTCATACCTGGAAGGTTTGGTTCACAGCCTGTGATGTCACTGGGAGTTGGTGAAACCTTTAGGACAGTGGTTTTCAACCTGTGGGTCACTACCCTTTGAAGAGTCAAGACCCTGTTACCACAAAAATCTCTGGAGTAAGAGGACCTAACTGATTCCATTTTAGAACAGGCAGCCATGTTAGGCCTTGAACTTCAATTCCCAGGACAGGCCAAGTGACTCGGAAAAACAGAAGCCAATCAGCAACTGCACTGACATCTGGCCAGGGGCTTACAATAGATAAGAAAAAGTCCCTATGAGGTACCCCACTCTCTCTTGAGGTATGAACCAATCAGATGTGTACAAATATCTCATATTATAAGCTCAACTAATCCTGATGAAGGTGACCCAACTGCACTTGGAAAACCCCTACCTGGCTTTAAAGGGGACCTGCAAGCTTCCTTCAGGATCACCATTTTGCTTGGATGTGACCTCCACATGCTGACTGTTTCTGCAGAATAAACACTCTTTGTATTGCATACAAAGAAGTCTGAGAGGTCTTCTTTCAGTGATTCTCAGACCCTTACACTGAGACCATCGGAAAACACCAATATTTACATTACCATTCATAACAGTAGCAAAATTAGTTATGAAGTAGCAACGAAAATAATTTTATGATGGGGGGGGCACCATAGCAGGAGGAACTGTACTAAAGGGTGGCAGCTTTAGGAAGGCTGGGAGGCACTACCTGAGGAAATGTGCCTTTATGGAAGGAAGACAGAACTGGGCAGCACACCCTTGAGGGGATAGCGAGGCCCACCTCTGCCCCTCCATCATCTTGCTTAGTGAGCATGAGGTGGGTACCTCCCTCCACCACACACATCCCCAGTGGCTGAACTGCCTCACCTTGGGCCCCAGGCAATGGGATCACATGACTGTGAACTGAAACCCCTGTGGCTGTGAGCTAAAACAAAGGTCAGGCAGTTTGTTCTGTTGTTGTTGTTGTTGTTGTTGTTGTTGTTGGGATTTGAGGGAACTTTTTTTTCCTGTTTTTTCAAAACAGGGTTTCTCTGTATATCTCTGGCTGTCCTGAAACACTCTGTAAACCAGATTGGCCTTGAATTCACATAGATCTGCTTGCCTCTGCCCCTGGAATGCTGAGATTAAAGACCTGTATCACGATGCCCATGGAAGACTGGGGGATTGTTTTTTTTTTGTTGTTGTTGTTGTTTCTTTTTTTTGTTTTGTTTTGTTTTGGTTTTTGATTTTTGAGACAGGGTTTCTCTGTGGAACCCAAGTTTTTAAAAATAGACCTTCTTTTGCTTAAGCAGGCCTGAAACTCACCCCAATCCTCCTGCCTCAGCCTCCTATGTACTGGATGACAAGCATGGGCCACCATGCCTAGCTGCCTGTTCTCCTTTAAACTAGTCTGTCAGTGACCAAAAGCTGCCGGTTGGCCGGCCGCAGTCACTATGCAGAGAGCAGCATTGCCGGGGAGAGCTGAGCATCTGAGACTGAAGTCTCACTCCGCCCCTAAGGAGGCAAAGGGATCACCCAAGAGAAGGCTGCTGCCGCTGCACCCAACTCAGGGACATTGAGCCTTCTTCCCTTGGAGTAGGCAAGATCTCTGAAACTTTATATTATATTATATTATATTATATTATATTATATTATATTATATTATATAATTTTGGGTTGGGTTTGTTTTGTTTTGTTTTGTTTTGTTTCAAGACAGGGTTTCTCTATATAGCTCTGGCTGTCCTGGAACTTACTCTGTAGACCAGGCTGGCCTCGAACTCAGAAATCTGCCTGCCTCTGCCTCCCAAGTGCTGGGATTAAAGGCATGCGCCACCATATATTATATATATTATAATTTTTTAATGTACAAGATGAAAACCAAAAAAACCAACGGGGTTGACCATTTAAAGATTTCAGTTCAAGAGCATGCGCCTTTGACAAAGGGACAGCTGGGAAACTGTTTGCAAAGCCAACAACAGACACAGCTAGAACACTGAAGAATTCCTGCCTCAGCCAAGGAAAGCTAGGACCCTGGCCCTCCCCATTCTTTTCCCTGAAACTGGTCTCCTGTGTATAGGCTGTTCCAGGAAGTTCTCAAACTTGCATTACAGAAGAAGATGACCTTGAACTTGTGATTCTCCTGCTTCCTCTTCTCCAGCCTTGGATTTACATGTGTACCCCACCACCCATCCCCTCTCTAGTCAACCTTCAGTGAATGAAGCCCTGACTCTAAAAATAAAATAAGTAGGGGCTGGAGAGATGACTCGGTGGTTAAGAGCATCAACTGCTCTTCCAGAGATCCTGAGTTCAATTCCCAGCAACCACATGGTGGCTCACAACCATCAGTAATGGGATCTGATGCCCTCCTCTGGTGTGTCTGAAGACAGCTCCAGTGTACCTATATAATGTAAATAAATAAATCTTTAAAAAAATAAAATAAGTAAACAGCTAACAAAAATATTCAACAGCCTTGTCACCCAGGGCTGCCAAGCCACACTTGTCTCAAACAAACCAACAAAGAAAGTGGCTTGTCAGGGGCTGGAGAGACAGACAGCCCAAGGGTCAACTAGCCCTTGTTGCTCTTCCAAAGGATCCTGGTTCAGTTGAAGGCACCTGTATCAGGTGGCTCACAAACCCCTGTAACTCGATGGATACAGTGAATACTCTGTGGATACTCTGTGGATACAGTAGATACTCTGTGGATACAGTGAATACTCTGTGGATACAGTGGCTGCTCTGGATACTCTGTGGATACAGTGGCTACTCTGTGGATACAGTGGATACTCTGTGGATACAGTGAATACTCTGTGGATACTCTGTGGATACAGTGGATACTCTGTGGATACAGTGAATACTCTATGGATACTCTGTGGATACAGTGGCTACTCTGTGGATACAGTGACTACTCTGTGGATACAGTGGCTACTCTGTGGATACAGTGGCTACTCTGTGGCTACTCTGTGGATACAGTGACTACTCTGTGGATACAGTGGCTACTCTGTGGATACAGTGGCTACTCTGTGGATACAGAGAATTTCCTCTTCTGGCCTCCAGAGGTACCAAGCATACACTAAAGCACATTTATACATGCAGGTCAAACATTCACACATTAAAAAAAAAATTCTGGTTGCAGTAACACAGATCGGCAATCCCAGGACCTGGTGGGATGGGGAGGGAGTGGAAAGCAGTGGCTCAGGGGTTCAAGGCTAGCCTGGGCTACATGAACCCCTTCCTTAATAAAAACAGTAAATGAATAAGTCAGTTAATTTCAATGTGGGTTTTAGAGTGTTCAGATATTCAAATCGCCCAGCAAGTCTCAGTACAGTATCAATTCCATACTTTTAGAAGTATATACCAAAACTAGAAGTTCATAAAGCTTTAAGAATTAACATATATTACCTAAAACACAGATGGTGGATCAGGAGCAGGGCTATATTAATTACACTAGAGAGGGGCCCACATAAACAATAATAGACAAATAAACAGGTGAGGCAAATCAGGGCTTGGGGGAGGGGTATTGATCGGTGGAACACAAGGCCCTGGCTTTGATCCCAGCACCAAAACAATAAATAAATGAGATAGATTTCACACAGGCCAGCTGAGGAAGTAAATCTTAATCTCGTGTACCTGAGGTGAAGCTAAGAGAAGAGCAAATAACAGAACAAAGAGTCGGGCACATAAGAAAACTCCCCTTGGCTGCTGCTTCCTTGAAAAGCACACCTAACGCTTAGTAGCTTTTATAAAGCAGGAGTTCAATCCCAGCACTTGCAACAAAATAAAACTGCAGGTATGTTGTGGCACACCCTGGCAATCTGAGCAGTTTAGAAACTAAAGCGAGAAGATCAAGAGTTCGAGGCCAGCCTAAACCACACAGCCACAGTAAGACCCTATCTCAACCTGACACAAACCCTCTCACTGTTACCTCATCACGATGGGGATCAGGAATTTGAGCAAAGGCGGCTCTTCTGTTTCTGTATGATGGGGGCAAGGGTCACTGGCTAGGATTCAGATTCCAGAGTAAGAATCCTACCCAAGTTTCCTGAATATATTTTAAAAACATTGCAATGGCCAGACAGTGGTAGCACATGCCTTTAATCCCAGCACTTGGGTGGCAGAGGAAGGTGAATTTCTGAGTTTGAGGCCAGCCTGGTCTACAGAGTGAGTTCCAGGACAGTCACAGCTACATAGTGAGACCCTGCCTGGGGGAAGGGGTGAGAGACAGGCGCCAAGCCTGATAACCTGAGCTCAATCCCCAGAATCCACATGGTCATAAGAGAACACCGACTCTTGCAAATTGTCCTTTGCCCTATATACACACACACACATACACACACATCACACCACACACACATACACGCACACATACACACCACATATGTACACACACACCACATATGCACACACATCCATACACACACACATATACACACACATACACACATACATACACACACACATACGTACACACACATACACACACACATACACACACATCACACCACACACACATACACACACATCACACCACACACACATACACACACACATACACACATACACACACACACCACATATGCACACACATCATATCACACACAGTGACTCACATGCACTTTCCTTGTCCAAATAAATAACAATTTTTTTAAAAATAATAGAGACAGTGAAAACCTCATGCACTGTTACCCAGAATATAGGATAATGAAACCGCACTGGGAAACTGTTGGTTCTTCTAAAGCCTAAACATGTGGTTAACAATGTTATTTAGAAATTCTGTTTCTAGGTAATATGCCAGAGAGACATGGAAACATATCTCTACATACAAAATTGTACATGTATGTTTACTTTATGTGTGAGTGGTTTTTGTCTGCATATATGTCTGGAGCTGTGCCTACAGAGTCCAGAAGAGGGCATTGAATGCGCTGAGACTGGAGTTACAGACAGTTGTAAGTCACCAAGTAGGTGCTGGGAATTGAACCCTGGACTTCCAGAAGAGCAGCCAGTGCACTCAACTGCTGAGCCATCTCTCCCACTCCTGGCAACATTATTCTTTTGTTGTTTTGTTTTTATTTTGTTTGTTTTTTCAAGACAGCGTTTCTCTGTGTAGCCCTGGCTGTCCTGGAACTCTCTCTATAGACCAGGCTGGACTTGAACTCACAGAGATACCTGCCTCTGCTTCCCAAATGTTGGGATTTAAGGTGTGTGGCACTACCGCCTGGCAGTACCATTCTCAATAGCCAAAAGTTAGAACAATCCCTTTATCTATCTTGTGATGAATAGATAAAGAAATATGGCATATAACAAGATGCAATGGTATTTAACAATAAAAGGAAATAATATACACATGGATTAACCTTGAGAGCTTCCTAAAGAAAAGAAGTCAGTCACACAGCACAGTGTTGTCTGACTCCCTCTCTATTGTACACATGTCTAGAACAGGCAAGTCTATAGAGGCAGGAAGCCGATTGGTGATTGCTTAGAACAAGGGGTGATGGCTAAGTTGGGGAGTGACAGCTAATGGATGTGGGGCTCATTTCTCAGAGTGATAAAAATGTTCTAAAATTGAGGTAGTAGTGAGTGGAGGACTATGGATATACTAAAAGCCACTGAATTGCACACTTTTAAGTGGGTGAGCTATTTGGCATGAAGCTCTACAAAGCTATTTTTTAAAAATGTACAAAGGCAAACCACACAGTAGACGATATTTATGACACCTATAATCAAAATAGAACTCATATTCAGAGAATACAAAGAGCTTCAAAAGTCAATAAGAAATAAAGACAACACAATGGGAGACAAAAAAAGCAAAGAACTTGAAACTAAAAAACACCTAAGTGGTCGATAAGATAGGAGAGGTGCTGGACATCTGTGGATATGGAAGAAATGTGTTCTAAAGCTACGCCCAGATGCCGCTACTACCTCCACCCGTCTCTCTACTGAACACTACTGACTGAGGAGTCTGTAAAGATGAGGGTTACTAACATGTGCCTTTAATCCCAGTAGCTGAGAGGCAGAAGCAGGCAGCTCACTATGAGTTCAAGGCCAGCCTGGTCTATATAGTGAGTTCCAGGGGCTGCAAGGCTTTATTTGGGCTCCACAGGTACCAAGCATGCAAGTGTTGGACAGATGTGCATGCAAAGGAAGAGATACCCATACAGAAATAAAAGCGCTGAAACAATCCATGTGCCTGTGTGCCATCTGAGTGCCTGGTGTCCACAGAGACCAGAAGAACTGGAGTCATACGCTGTTGTGAGCCACTCTGTGGGTCCTTGAGATCAAAACTAGATCCTCTGTAGGAGCAGACAGTGCTCTTAACTGCTAAGACATTTCTCTGGTCCCTGGTCCTCACATACCTAGAATTCACACATCACTGGGGGCACAATACCATCATTTTGGGAAACTATTTTGATATCTATAACAGCTGAATACATGCAAAACCTATGTGTCTCTTCTTCTCCTGGACTCTTTTTTTTTTTTTTTAGATTTATTTATTTATTATATGTAAGTACACTGTAGCTGTCCTCAGATACTCCAGAAGAGGGCATCAGATTTCATTACGGATGGTTATGAGCCACCATGTGGTTGCTAGGATTTGAACTCCAGACCTTTGGAAGAGCAGTCGGCACTCTTAACCACTGAGCCATCTTGCCAGCCCTCTCCTGGACTCTTAACACAGAGAAATATATACCCGAGTGCACTGCTCTGGTTTGAATTTGAGTTATTGTTCTGGTTTTAATTTTTGCTTTTTAATGACATATAGTCTTTCTTAGGGTTTCCATTGCTGTGAAGAGACACTATGACCAAGGCAAAATTTATAAAGGACAACATTTTTAAAAAAGATTTGTTTATTTATTTTATTTTGTGTATGTGAGTGCACTGTAGCTGTACAGATGTTTGTGAGCCTTCATGTAGTTGTTGGGAATTGAATTTTTAGGACCTATGTTCTCTCTGTCTGGCCCACAGATTTATTTATTATTATATATTTATTACATATATATATATGTATAAATATATTATTTATTTATTATTAAGTACTCTGTAGCTGGCTTCAGACACTCCAGAAGAGGGCGTCAGATCTCATCACGGGTGGTTGTGAGCCACCATGTGGTTGCTGAGATTTGAACTCAAGATCTTCGGAACAGCAGTCAGTGCTCTTACCTGCTGAGCCATCTCACCAGCCCCAAAGGACAAAATTTTTAAAAAAGATTTATTTGTTTATTTTATATATATAAGTACACTGTAGCTCTCTTCAGACACACTAGAAGAAGACGTTGGGTCCCATTACAGATGGTTGTGAGTCCTTGTGTGGTTGCTAAGATTTGAATTCAGGACCTCTGGAAGAGCAGTCAGTGCTCTTAACCACTGAGCCATCTCCCAGTTCCCGAAGGACAACATTTAATTGAGGCTGGCTTACTGGTTCTAAGGTTCAGTCCATTATCATCATAGAGGGAAGCATGGCAGCATCTAAGCAGGCATGGAGCTAAGAGTTCTACATCTTGTTCCAAAGGCAAACAGGAAGACAACTACCTGTCTCCCAGGCAGCTAGGAAGAGAACCTCAAAGCTCCTACAGTGTCACCCCCACAGTGACACACCTCCTCCAACAAGGACACACATTTCCTTGGGCCAAGCATATTCAAACCTCCACAAAACTCAAGTTGGCATCAGATTTCTTTTGTAGCTGAAAATGGTGTTGAACCCCAGATGCCGCTTCCTCTGCCCCTCAATGCTGGGATTACAGTCAAGGGCCATTAAACTGCGCTGTCTAAATTGTCCTGTGTGAGAATTTGAGACAAAGTCTCTTGTATCCTCCTGCCTGGTTTTACAAGATACAGGAAACCTAGGAGTTTTGTGCATGCTAAGCAAACAGTCTACCGTCTTGGCTCCATTTCAGCCCTACCCTGTGCTTTCTGTTGGCGTGTGTGCAGTGTTCAGCTTGGAGCTGTCATGGGTAAGGCCTCCTCTGTGTATGCATGTTTGTTATTCTTACATTATCCTAAGAGCAACGCCTTCAGAAACAGCTTAAGGGAGAGGTTGTTCCTTTTGATTTTTTTTTTTTTTTTTTTTTTTTTTTTTTTTTTTTTTTTTTTTAGACAGGGTTTCTCTGTATAATAGTCCTGACTATCCTGGAACTCACTATGTAGACCAGGCTGGCCTCGAACCAAGGAATCCACCTACCTTTGCTTCCTGAGTGCTGAATTAAAATGTGTGCACCACCACAGCCCGGCAGGAGAGGAGGTTTTATTAAATTTTTTTTTAATTCTACCTTGTTTTACATTCATTTTAAAAAATATCTTTCATTTTATTCCATGTGCATTGGTGTTTTGCCTGCATGTATGTCTGTGTGAGAGTGTATGAGTTATAGGAGTTACAGTTGTGAGTTGCCATGTGGGTGCTGGGAATTGAACCTTGGTACTCTGGAAGAGCAACCAGTGCTCTCAACAGCTTCAGCCCTAGTTTTACCTTTTTTTTTTTTTTTTTTTTTTGGTTTTTCAAGACAGGGTTTCTCTGTGTAGCCTTGGCTGTCCTGGAACATGCTTTGTAGACCAGGCTGGCCTCAAACTCAGAAATCTCCCTGCCTCTGCCTCCCAGTTGCTGGAATTAAAGGCGTGCTCCACTACCACCTGGCTCTGTTTTGTTTTGTTTTGTTTTGAGACAGGATTTCTCTGTTATAGCCCTGGCTGTCCTGGAACTCAATCTGTAAACCAGGCTGGCCTCGAACCCAGAAATCCGCCTGCCTCTGCCTCCCAAATGCTGGGATTAAAGGTGTGCTCCACCACCGCCTGGCTCAGCCCTAGTTTTATCTTGGCTCAGAGATTCAGAGATTTCTGTCTATCATGGTGGGACATGCCAGGTTGTGCAAACTGCTCCGCTCGTGCAGTGGGAGGGGTCACATCACTGGACCAGGTGGCAGAGAACTAGACTGGATGAAAGGTTGGCTTATAACCTTGAAGCCCGGCCCCCATGACCCATGTCCATCAGCCAGGCCCCACATGAGGAACCACTGAGAGACTCTGCTGCCCCACAAAGCAGCACACCAAGTGAGGAACATGTCCTCCATACCTGTGGGAGACACTTCAGATTCAAAGTGACATAAATACACTCGGAAGGTGGAGAAGAGAAAAAAGATGTATATGGTCACCCCTGGGTTTATGGTCCCCCTTGTCATTACAGTGAATTTTGACACCAGCTTAACCTACATAAGACACTGTCTCAAAAGAGGCAAAAAAAAAAAAAAAAAAAAAAAAAAAAAACCTCAAACAAACAAAAACAATTTAGTTGTGGTGAGTCCTTGATACAGCCTCTGCTACTCACAGCAAGGAGAACTCTCATAAATAAAAGTCTGAGAGAAGGAAGCCTGTCAAAAGAGAACTCATAGATCAAATATTCTGTCTGCGCAGGGTTAAAGCTCGGCAAGATTAGTTGAGTGCAGTGACGCACGCTTCTAATCCCAGAGCTCAGGAAGGCCAAGGTAAGAGAAGGATGCAGTGCTTGAGGTCAGCCTGGGTTACTGGCAACAGTTTTACTTATTTTTTTTTAGGTGGGGGTTGTTGTTTTGTGGGGTTTTGTTTGTTTTTTGAGAAAATTTTTCTGTGTAGTCCTGGCTGTCCTGGAACTCACACTGTAGACCAGGTTAGCCTGGAACTTACAGAGATCCACCGATGTCTACCTCCCGAGTGCGGGAACTAAAGATGTGCGTGGACATAATCCAAACATGTACAATGCTTAGCCTCCTCCTCAGCTCTATGGAACTTTGTCAAAACAGGGCCTGGCCTGGGGCAGCTCACAACCATGTATAACTCCAGTTCCAGGGCATTTGATACCTTCTGGCCTCCATGGGCACTAGGCATACAAGTGGTGAACAAGGATATATGCAGGAAAAATAATTATATGCATACATTATTTAAAAATAATAAAAGCGGACTGGAGAGATGGCTCAGCAGCTAAGAGCACTGACTGCCCTTCCAGAGGTCCTGAGTTCAATTCCCAGCAACCACATGGTGGCTCACAGCTATCTGTAATGGGATCTGGTGCCCTCTTGTGGTGTGTATTAAAACAGTGACAGTGTGTTCACATGCATAAAATAAATAAATCTTTAAAAAATTATAATAATAAAAGCAAAACCAACAAAAAGACACAATACCAAGCTATTGTTTAAAAAACAAAAAGTGCCGGGCATGGTGGCACACGCCTTTAATCCCAGCACTTGGGAGGCAGAAGCAATCGAATTTCTGAGTTCGAGGCCAGCCTGGTCTACAAAGTGAGTTCCAGGACAGCCAGGGCTATACAGAGAAACCCTGTCTTGAAAAACCAAAATAAATAAATAAATAAATAAATAAAGCTTAGCCAGGAGATGGTGGCACGTGTTTTTAATCGGAGCAGGCAGATCTCTAAGTTCCAGACAAGCCTGGTCTAGCTACAGAGTGAGTTCTGGGACAGCCAGGGCTTCACAGAGAAAGCCTGATTTGACCACCCCACCACCCCCACCTCCAAATAAAAGCAGCTTAGGTAGTAAAACTCCAAAAGAAAAACAGGAATTTTATCTCTGTGAGGGTGGCAACAGCGAATCAGTGCGCACCTATGAGGACATGGGACCAGAACTAGAAAGTCCATCCTTCCTTCGGAAGGTCCGCAGCAGATTATGTTACACGGGTATCACTTCTCAATAAATTGTTGAGGCAAAATCATGGAGGCAAACATGTTGCTTTGTGTCTTTCTCTATAGAGATAAGTAGATATATAAGAAAACATCTTGTGCAGAAAACTGTTGTGCACGCCTTTAATCCCAGCACTCGGGAGGCAGAGGCAGGTGGATCTCTGAGTTCGAGGCCAGCCTGGTCTACTGAGTGAGTTCCAGGACAGCCAGGGCTATACAGAGAAACCCTGTCTCGAAAAAGAAAAATAAGGAAGGAAGGGAAGGGAAGGGAAGGGAAGGGAAGGGAAGGGAAGGGAAGGGAAGGGAAGGGAAGGGAAGGAAAAAGAAAAAGTACACCTTGTGTTTTATCACTGAAAAGCTTGAAGAAGGACCTATAGCTCAGTGGAAAAGCACTTGTCTAGAATACATAATGCTCTGAGCTCCGCTTCCACTCCTACAAAAAGGACAGTAACAATAAACACAATATGAAAGAAGAAGAGGAAAAGGAGGAGGAGGAGGAGGAGGAGGAGGAGGAGGAGGAGGAGGAGGAGGAGGAGGAGGAGAAGAAGAAGAAGAAGAAGAAGAAGAAGAAGAAGAAGAAGAAGAAGAAGAAGAAGAAGAAGAAGAAGAAGAAGAAGAAGAAGAAGAAGAAAACTATTGATTGACAAAGAGACAAAGAGACCTGGGCTTGAATGAAGTATCATGAAATGAAAATGTTATCCAAGTATTCACATGGTGTGGTTTTGATTTTGCTTTATGAATACATATTTATCTTTGCACCTTGGTATATAGCAGAGGGCCCCGAGTGATATACACCACAGTAGAATGGTGGTTATCGCTAGGATGCAATCACAAGTGCTTTGTGCTCAGTTCTCTGTGTGTCTGTGTATTTTCTGATCTTTCTGTAATAAGTCTTTATTGCTTTTCTAATAAGAAATAAAGTCATTTTGTGGTATTGACTGGGGAATAAACCAACAGATCAATAGAACAGAATAGAAAACTGAGAAAGAGATTCAATAGGGTATAAGAATTTGGTGTGTGATAAGGGTGGAATTTTGAATCAATGGGGAAGAGACGGGCAGTCCAGTGCATTTCATTGGCACTACCATCTAAGACACCAGGAGACCGAGTCGAGCCCTGCCTCATACCAGATGCTAAGTAAACGCAAACAAAAACTTACAGCTTACTTTTTAAAGTACAAACATGAATGCTTTGGAAGAAAATAGAAGTAAATAGTTCCATAATCTTGGAGCAGAGTCCTTGCTAACCTCGTCACAAACTGGCCAGGACAGAGGACAAGGTTGGCATGCACACGTGTGTCCATATGCAAAAGGTAAGGTTTGCAATGTTATATGGGGACAGGTTAAGTAGGAACTGCAGAATGCCTAAGCTAGAGAAAAACCCAAAATGTCAGTGGAGAATGGGAAAGAGGTCTACAGTAAGGAGCTAGGGAGGAGTGGCAGCATGTGCTCACAGCAGCCTATGTAGTGGTGACGTTTGTATTTAAGATAGAGTACCAAGGCATGGTGGTGCAAGCCTAATCCCAGCAGGAGAGCTGGCTAGCCTGGTCTGATAGTGATATCTAGGCCAGGCAAGGTCCACCCTATCAAAAAACTGAAACACAGGTAAGTGCGGTGGTACGCCTCTGTAGTCTCAGCATGTGGGAGGCAGAGACAGGAGGATCCAGAGTTCAAGGACAGCCTTGAACTGAAAGCCTTGGCTACATAGCAAGTCCAAGGCTAGCCTGGGAAATATAGAGAAACACCACCTCAACAAAATAAAACAAAAGCTAACTCTTAAAACTCTAACACCCAGGGGGCTGGGAAAGGAGGATCACAAGTTCAAGGCCTGCCTAGGTAACTTATTGCCACCCTGTTCAGAATAAACAGTGGGCTAAGCATATTGATTGCTTAGTAGTAGAGACTTTGTCTCCTGAGTCCAATCCCTGATACTTTAGATTTAAAATAATAATTAATAATAATAATAAACACAGAGACAGAGGGGTAAATGTCTTAACTTTGAGACGATAAATGAGAAAAAATGAAATCATTTCATTTTGAAAGGAAAGATTGGAACATCATGAATTAGAGTGATAGGCTATACTAAAATAATACAAACAAAGATACTAAAAATCAATAGTCTTTGTTAATATTGATTGCCAGCTGCTGGAATCACCCAGGAGACAAGGCCCTGGACCTGTCCCTGAAGGTTTGCTAGACGGGGTTATTTAAGGTTAGACGACCCACCCTAATGTGGGTGGCACCATAGGTTCTGTGGTAGCTTTATAAAGACAAGAAATGGAGCTGTTTCCCTACTGCGGATGTAATGTGACCAGTTGCTTTAAGGTCCTACCATCAGGCCTTCCCTGCCGGGGTGAACCATACCCTCACATCGGGAGCCAAAGTGAACCCTTCCTTCCTCAGTCTGCTCCTGCCAGATATTTTGCCATGGCGACTAAAATACCCGAAGGACCCCAAAGGAAGCAGACACAGTGAGTCCTTACACGGGGCTCACAGGAAAGCAACTTGACTGAGGGCCAGGATATCCTTCAAGGGGCCAGTGGTGGGCTGTCACACACTGAAGCCCCTACCAGGTCTGTAACTGGGCATTTGCAGTTCAGACCCTCAATCCAGACCCATGAGAGGCCGGGATGGGTGACCTACCACCAGAGCCTCCGTTCCCGTCTCGTCGAGTACAGATATTATTGTACAAACCAATCACGTGTTTCCAAAATGCCTAGCACAAGGGAGGTGGCTGATCACCCAGGGAAGTGACAGAGGCAGACTCCTTTACGACAGCTGTGGCATAGACACAGGCACAGACACTCAGAATTCCAGCTGTCCCCATGTTCCCAAGCCAGCTGCTCTGCCCTTCCATGAAGACAAGCTCTCCACTGCCACAAGCTGCCACCTGCTGACCCCACGCCAACCAGGGAGATATGTGCAGGAGGGCAGAGGGCTCTGTGGGAAACAGAGGGCATCTGAAGACTACACTGTGCCCAGCAAGTCCCTAGCCTAAAGAATATCTAGTGGGACTGTGCTGGTTGGGACTCAAAGTGCTGTTCATCCTTAAATTACAAATAAGGGTGGCAAAGTGACTTAGCCAGTAAAGGCTCTTGCTGCCAAGCCTCATGGAACCTAATAAGAGAACCAACTCCCACAGGCCGTCTTTTTGACTGCTGCCAGCCACTCACCCACATGCAAATAAGTAAATAAACGTGAAAAACATTTTTGATCAAGAATAAGTCCTTAAACCTATAGCTGCTTCCAGCCCGGGTTTAGCTACACCAGTTAGATCATCGTGGTATTTGGAGACGAGGGTTGTGTTTCACAAATGGCCATGTGCATACAACTGTTGAAAATCTTATGAAATTCCGAATCCAATCCAGTCGTCCAGTGAGACCCAAGACTGGACCGTCTGTGTAGCATCCCTTCCAGCTGCTGCTGGTCCAGGCACCACAGTCTGAGTGGCAGCTGCTAGACATTGCTAGATGATTTCACAGTCTGTAAAATCATCACATCTCACGGATGCCTGTCCTCCTACTTGCAGTACTTCCTCCTGCAGTACCTTTTTCAAACATTTATTTATTTTTAGTGCCGTGTGTGTGTGTGTGTGTGTGTGTGTGTGTGTGTGTGTGTGTTTTCAATCTTGTAATCCTCCTGCCTCCTCCACCACCTAGATACTAGGACTAGAGGAATACAGGCCATATTACAGTGCCCTTCAGGTGGCTGTGAGGCACCTGGTGTGGGCGGGAGGAGTCAAACTTGATCATCTGGAAGAACAGCAATGCTCTTAAGCACAGAGCCTCCTCTCCAGCCCGTTGCCTTGCCTCTGATGATGAATGATGCCTGCCAGGCATCAGGTGCTCAATAGATAGTAGCTGGCCTGAGGTTCATGGGGACAGGAAGCTAGTAGGTGGAGACAATGATGACCTCAGAAAAGGCCTCTGCTGAGTCAGCACAGGCTCCCTAGAGCTGTCACTCAACGCCTCTGGCAGGCCTCAAGCTGCTTCACCCACCATAGTGACAAGCCAAGCAAAATGCTGGCAACTTAAAAGAGCAGACAACTGGAACAGAAAACAACAACAACAAACACCGTGGGAAGCTGAGGCAGAGGATTGTTAAGTTCAAGGTCTGACTAGGCTACTGAATGAGTTCAAAGCTAGCCTGGGAAACTTAGCAAGACCCCCGTCTCAAAATAAGTTGTAAAAAGAAAACTGAAAATGTAGTTTCATAGTGAACTCACCGGGCATGCACAGGTTCTGAGTTCAAGCTTCAGCAACAATAAAACATTGACTCCAAGAGGGCCACGAGGGGCACAGTAGGACAGAGCCTGTATTCCTCTGAATCCAGAACCTGGGAGGTAGAGGCAGGAGGATCATAAGTTTGAAGCCAGCCTAGACTACAGACTGAATGATACCTTCTCTCAGACAAATAAATAAATAAATACACACACACACACACACACACACTCTACTCCAAAAATATTTTAACTAAAATGGTTTAATCACAGCTAATATATAGTTTTTTCTTTAAGATTTATTTATTTATCTTATGTATGTGAGTACACTGTAGCTGTACTGGTGGTTGTGAGTCATCATGTGGTTGCTGGGAATGAAGGTTGCTCTGCTTGCTCCGATTGGCTCCTGCTTGCTCCAGTCACTCAGGCCTAAAGATTTATTTATTATTATATCTAAGTACACTGTAGCTGTCTTCAGACACCCCAGAAGAGGGCATCAGATCTCATTATGGATGGTTGTGAGTCACCATGTGGTTTCTGGAATTTGAACTCAGGACCTTAAAAAGAACAGTCAGTGCTCTTAACCAATGAGCCATCTCTCCCGCCCAGTTATTTTCATAATATAATTGTGTTGTTATGAGGTCCAGACCAGCCTGGGATGCATACTGAATTCAAGGCCGACCTACGCTAAAGTAAGAGCTTGTCTCAAAACAACAACAACTGGGGGGGGGGGGGGTGTGCAAGTAAAATGCTTACCTAGCATGCATGAAGCCTTGGGTTCGATTCCCAGAATCTTATAAACTGGGCCCATGGCCCATGTCAGTAATCTCAGCATTAGGGAGGCAAAGGCAGTCAGATGAGAGATTCAAGGTCATCCTCTGCTACAAAATAGTTTTGAGGTCAAGCCTTGGCTGCATGAGACCCTGTGTAAAAAACAACAGCAGCCAACAGCAGCAGGACTCTTGTAGTTGGGTTTTCATGCCATTTCAGTGTCAATACAGACCCACTGGAATGTTTCATGAGACCTGAATCAGAGCCTCTAAAGGTACTCATGCCTCCAGCCCTCCAAAATCTACATCTTCTGGGGTCAGGTAGGGATAGACCTGTAATCTCACCTACACAGGAAGCTGAGGCAGGAGGCGCATGAGTTCAAAGCTAGCCTGGGTGATATAGAGACATTGTCTCACATAGCAGCCTTGTGTGGTGGCTCACATATAATCCCAGAATTTGGGAGGCAGAGGCAGGAGGATAACTGCAAGTCAGGACCAGCTAGCGAAGTACACCTAGACCCTGTCTCAATAGCAAACAAACAAATAAACAAATATCATTTAAAAAGAAAGAAATGGATCAGTGGTTAAGGTCACTTCTCTTAGCAGAGAACCCAAGTTCATCTCCTAGCACCCACATTGGGCAGCTCACAGCGAAATGTATCTCCAGCTCCAGGGATCAAATGCCCTCTTCTAGTCTCCTCAGGCACCAGCACATAGGTGCCATACATTTAACACACACACAACCACGAGAGAGAGAGAGAGAGAGAGAGAGAGAGAGAGAGAGAGAGAGAGAGAGAGAGAGAGAGAGAGAGATTAAAATGACAAAAATAAGCTCTGAGGACGTGACCCAGTGGTTAAAACCACACACTTGAGTTCAGTTCCCAGCACTGAAGTCTGGCAGCTCAAAGCACCCTATTCCTCCAACTCCAGACATCCAATTCCTATGTCTGGCCCCCACAGCCACTCCAGCATACCCTACATACATTCACACAGACACACATAAGCCAAGCAAAATATTGAATAATACTAATCATAATAGCTGGGTATAGTGGTACATGCCTGTGATCCCAGAACTCAGGGAGAAAAATCTCTGTGAGTTTGAACCAGCCAGCTCTACATAGTAAGTTAAGGCCAACCAGAACTACACAGTGAGATGCTGTCTGAAAATAATAATAATAATTTAAAATAATAATAAATATTTTTTCTTTCTTAAAAAAGAGAGAGTTGGGGCCGGGCGTGGTGATGCACACCTTTAATCCCAGCACTTGAGAGGCAGAGGCAGGTGGATTTCTGAGTTCGAGGCCAGCCTGGTCTACAAAGTGAATTCCAGGACAGCCAGAGCTATACAGAGAAACCCTGTCTCGAAAAACCAAAAGAGAGAGAGAGAGAGAGAGAGAGAGTTAGTTGGTGGCATAGCTCCATTGTCAAATCCTTTTTGCCTAGTACAAATGAGGATACTTTTTGCCTAGTACAAATGACCTGGGCCCATCCCCAGCTTCAAGAAGAAAGAAAAGAAAGAAGAAAGAAGAAAGAAGGAGGAAAGAAAGAAAGAAAGAAAGAAAGAAAGAAAGAAAGAAAGAAAGAAAGGAAGGAAGGGAGGGAGGAAGGGAGGGGAAGAGGAAGAGGAAGAGGAAGAGGAAGAGGAAGAGGAAGAGGAAGAGGAAGAAAATAAAGGAAAAATTAACAATGGGATCCTACCTAAGGCATGTGAACGGAAACTCCTGAAAAAAAGCTGTGTCTGCGGAGACTGACTGATAGAACTTCAGTCCTGTTGGGAGCCTGGAATGCTGCAGGTCCCGAGGCTAACTGCAGTATCCCGGGGCAGTTCCAGCCTCAGAACAGCCATTCCTTGTCCTTCTGTGTCAGAGCTAACACAAGGCACTAATCCTGTGACTAAGGGAGAAACCTTCTAAAATCCATTGACTTAGCGGGCCACTGGCTTCCACCAACCTGAAAGCTTGGATGTCATGGGACAGCATTCCAGGCCTGGGTGGAGACTTCCCCATCTCACTGTGCCTGTTCTCAGATATATTTTAAACTTGCCCTGATTTCTGACTTTCTTTGTTCTGTAAAACTATAGAACTTCATTAAATTGCTTCTGTGTTGACATTTGAAGTTGGGGTAACCTAAATCTCTGTTCCTGGGCTATTGTCACTCAAAGGGGCTCCAAAATAAACTATCTTTAGAATGAAAGATGTGTTTTTTTTATTGGCACTCTTTTTTAAAAAAAGATTTATCTATTTATTTATTTCATGTATGTGGGTACACTGTGGCTGTCTTCAGACACACCAGAAGAGGGCATCAGATCCCATTACAGATGGCTGTGAGCCATCATGTGGTTGCTGGGAATTGAACTCAGGACCTCTGGTAGAGCATTCAGTGCTCTTAACTGCTGAGCCATCTCTCCAGCCCTATTGGCTCTCTTTAACCTTATCCATAAAGCTCTGGAGGTCCTGGGCCCTCCTCCCTCCCAAGCTGGGTCCTATTTCCCCATTCCTTCCCCCAAGGCCTCTTCATGCTAAATCAATTGCAACTGCCTCCTCCAAAAAGAGCTCTCTCCCTCAGTCTGGAACTACAGCCAGTTGTGAGTCAGGCAAAGTGGGTCCTAGGAATTGAACTTGGGTTTTCCACAAGAGCGGTAAGTTCTCTTAGCCAGCATTCCAGCCCCTCCTGAAAGGTTTTTGTCTTTCAGTAATCTACTCTGGGTATCCCATCCCCTGCAATGTCTTCACCCTGAACCAAGTACTTGAGGGAATGGGAACAGAAATGCTCCAATGCTGGAGGATCTGGATTATCATGGAGACTGACTGGGAACAGCACTCCAAAACCATCTCCAGATTCCAAGTATAAAACCCTGTGGGAGAGCTGGGGCAAAGGCTCAGCTGGGAAGTGTTTGCTGCGGAAGTGTGGGGTGGGCCTTTGGGAGGTGGGAATCCTCGACACCCTGTATAAACCTAGTCCTTATCAGCAATCGTCTGCAATCTCAGCTCTGGGGAGGCAGATAGGAGGATTCCTAGGGCTTGCTGGCCAGCCAGCCTAGCCAATGAGCAGTCTCTAGGTGCAACGAGAGACCCTGTCTCAGAAAATAATGGGAAGAATGGTTTAGGAAGACACCAATGTTGACCTTCAGTATTCATAGGCTCAGGCCTTTACCTGCATACTCACCCATATGAGCAGGTGCACACACACACAACACACACACACACCTCTGAGAAAGAGCTTACAAATATGTAAATTTGTATTTTGAGGCCATGAATGGTAAAAACGCACCAGCACATCCCAGCATTCCAGAGGAGAATGCTGCCTCATCTACCTAGTATGAGAGTTTGAGACCAGCCAGGGATGTACAACCATGAGTGGGAGAGAGGCAGGGAGGGAAAGACAGGGACATGGAGGGAGAGGAGCAAGGGAGGGAGGGAGGGAGGGAGGGAGGGAGGGAGGGAGGGAGGGAGGGAAGGGAGGAGGGAGGGAGGATGATTTTCAGGTGCTTTGGACCACACTTGAAATCCCAGCTACTCAGGAGTCTGGAGCAGAGATATCTCAAATTCAAGTCAGCCTGGACTCAATGAAAAACCTGTTCACATGGAAAAGAAAGAGAGAGAGAGAGAGAGAGAGAGAGAGAGAGAGAGAGAGAGAGAGAGGGGAGGGGAGGGGAGGGGAGGGGAGGGGAGGGGAGGAAGGACTGGAGGGATGGCTCGGCTGTTGTGAACACTGGCTGCTTTTTCAGAGGATCCAGATTCATCTTCCAGCACCCACACAGCAGCTTATAGCTATCTATGCTCCAGTCCCAGGGGATTGATTTAGCTCTCTCTTCTGGCTTTCATGGTCACTGCATGCATGTAGCACACAGACATACATGCAGACAAAACACCTATATGCATAAAACATTTAAAGTACATAGTGTATATTTTCTATAAAGTGCTTCAAGAACACCCATGAAACTATTGACTCTAGGTGTCTCTGCAGAAGAAAAGTGGGGGTTGGGAGTCAGAAACGGAAGGACCATTTACACTTAAAATTCTGAACCATGTGAACATATCACCTTTTAATACAGGGCATAAATTTTTTAGTGGAAAGAAATAGAACAACCCGACAGGAGATCAATGAGGAAATACAGGATCCAGTCAACACTGTAGACCAGCTGGATTTAACACACACACACACTCACACATATATAAAATGCTACCCCAGAAAAACAGAATATGCATTCTTCCCAAGGGCATCCAGAACATTCTCCAGGATAGACCCTACACTAAATCAAAGACAGCCTCTGTTTCAATAGCAGTGTGGAAAACCAAAGACCACAGCAGAAGGAAAAGAAACCCACCCACTGGGGAAGTAAGGAACAGATTTGAAAGAACAATGTTGACAGACCTACAGGTGTGATGTCTCTTCCCCTGGCACGGGATCCATCCGATGTGGGTGCAAGGACATGAACTGGGGTCCTCTGCGTGAGCAGTGCATCCTCTTACCCACTAGGCTATCTCTGCAGACCCTAGGCAAGGGGCTCTTAACCAAGGGGCCAAAGGAGAAATCACAAGGGAAATTTAAAAACATTTTGTGACGAGTAAAAACAAAACAAACAAACAAACAAAAATGCATAGCTGTGAATGCCTACATTATTAAAGAAACAGGCTGCAGAGACAGCTCAGCAGTCAAGAGTACTGGCTGCTCTTCCAGAGGACCCTGATTCAATTCCAAACACCCACAGACGGCTAACAACCTTCTTCAACTACAGTTCCAGAGAGATTCTGATGCCCTCTTCTGGCCTCCACAGGTACCAAGCATTCACATGGTACACAAACAAGCAGGCAAAACACCCAAACACATAAATTATAATTTAATTTAACTCTCGGGCGTGCATGTGTGCGCACACGTGCACACACACACACACACACACACACACACACATATCCATGGTCTGCAAACCAAGTACTTGGGACTTGAGAAGCAGAGACAGAAGGATCTGGAATTGGAGATCATCCTCTGCTAAATATCAGATTCGAGGCCAGCGGAGGCAGGGATGGGGGGGGGGGGGAATGAGGAACGAGGAACACTGTCGCCTGTCCGGGATATGGTAAGTGCGCGATCACCTGCAGTCTCCCCTTCAGCCCTCCAAGCAGTGTCCCTTCACATTTTCTGAGGGGAAGAGACAGGGAAGGCTATTTGCAGCAGCCAAGATGGAGACACATTGCGCCGCTTGCAGCAAGCACTGGAACTGAGAGGAGGCCGAGAGAGCCACGGAGGGTCACAGGGAGTCTTTGCAGTTCCTTGAGCATAATCAGTGACGCCCAGTGGTGTTTTCCTGCAGAAGAACTGGCTGGCCCATGCTCTCAGCCCAGTCAGCAAGACCAATAACAAATCATCAGTGGTCAAAGGCTATTCGCTGAAGTCCGTGCTCCCTGTCTCCACCACCACTACCACCGCCGCCCTTCCTCTGGGCATCCCCTACATTTCCAGGCCTCTCCTCTGAACAACTCACAGCCTGACGTGGCAGGTCACTGCCATATGCGATGCGATGCTCTGGCTGAGTAAAAGTAGGGCTACTTTCTCGCCATTGGGTGGCTAGCAATGCTGGCCTTGCTTGGCATGAATGGGGAGCAGGCCCTGTGGTCCCTGTGAGCACCCTCTGCTGGAGACTTCAGGCCTGACTGAGTCTACAGGCTCTGGGCAACGGGCCCAATGGGTTTTCATTTTTCATTAGAGCAGTAGGATGTCTTTCAAGAGTCTCCATGATATTAATTACATCCTGCTGTGTATCAGCCTATGGCTTCACAAAGGACAGGGCTCGTGTTCCCAAATGCCCCTGAGACCTGAGACACTCCCTCGCCCCAGGATTGATGTCTGAAGGTTTCTAGGCTCCCTCGGTGTTCTGATGGTCTTTGAAAGCCTTCTGTCCCCAGCCCCTCCTAAACTGGCAGGTCAGCTGGACCCGAGAGCTATTGCAACTCCATGCTGGGAATCTTCTACAGAATGGAGAATTCTAGAAATCGGATCTAGAAGTTTGATACCGAGGGTCATGACGAGCACTGCGTTCCAATTCCAGAAAAGAGCAGCAGTTAGTCTCTGGTTGCTGATCAGTCACAGGAGAGCCTCAGCCACCCATGTAAACAACACCTCGGGATTGGGGGGGCTTTCCCAGACTTTTTCAACAGCAAATCCCTGGAACTCTGGCACTGGGGCAGTGCTGCTGGATGGGAGATTCCTGAGGTCCCAACTGCAAACCCTGGCTGTGTCCCTTCTACCCACACATGGCAATAGATGCACTACCACCCAAGACCTGAGAAATACTAAGGCTGGGAACAGAGCTCAGTGAGGGAGGGGTGGGGGAGCGGTTAAGCAAAGAAAGAATTGTCACTTTTAATTTTACTAGTGTGTGTGTGTGTGTGTGTGTGTGTGTGTGTGTGTGTATGTGTTTATGTCTATATGTGTGTCTGTGTGTGTGTCTATGTCTGTATTTGTGTCTATGTCTGTGTGTGTATGTGTGTATGTGTATGTGTTTATGTCTGTATGTGTGTCTATGTATGTGTGTGTGTCTATGTCTGTATTTGTGTCTATGTCTGTGTGTGTATGTGTGTATGTGTATGTGTTTATGTCTGTATGTGTGTCTATGTATGTGTGTGTGTCTATGTCTGTATTTGTGTCTATGTCTGTGTGTGTATGTGTGTGTGTGTGTGTTTATGTCTGTATGTGTGTCTATGTGTGTGTGTGTTTATGTCTGTATGTGTGTCTGTGTGTGTGTGTGTGTGTGTGTATGTGTGTATTTGTGTTTGTGCACATATGACAAGCTGAGATGAGAATTCAGGACGAGCTTGGCAGTGAGTCTATCTGTATAGAGGGCTAGCTACAAGTTCTGTACAAGATCCTGTCTCAAAAATCAAGGTGGTTCCTGACATTAGTGCCTTAGGCCTTTCATCTCAACACTCAGTGGCAGAAGCAGACTGTGAGTTCAAAGCTAGCCTGGTCTACAGAGTGAGTTCCAGGACAGCCAGGGCTACACAGAGAAACTGTCTCAATAGATAGATAGATAGATAGATAGATAGATAGATAGATAGATAGATAAGATTTATTTATTATTATAGATAAGTACACTGTAGCTGACTTCAGATGCACCAGAAGAGGGTGCCAGATCTCATTATGGGTGGTTGTGAGCCACCATGTGGTTGCTGGGATTTGAACTCAGGACTTTCGGAAGAGCAGTCAGTGCTCTTACCCACTAAGCCATCTCGCCAGCCCAATAAAAGGGTTTTTTAAGGTAAAGCTGTTTTGTTATATTTATAAAGAGCTAGCCAAGCATGTTGGCTCACACCAACATTCAAGTGGCAGAAACAGAAGATTTCTGTGAGTTCAAGGACAGCCTGGTCTACAGAGCAGATTCTAGGCCAGCAAGGGCTACATAGTGAGACCATGTCAAAAACGGGGTAGGGGCAGCTAGCCCAGTCCCCTCACTGTGTTCTGGCTTCTTGTCATTCGATGAAATCAATCTTTCCCTCCTGTTAACGTTTCTTCCTTGATGCGGTTTGTCTTCGGTGCCATCTGTCATATTGTGACCGTCTTTTTGTTATGTTTTGTTTTTTGTTTTTTGACCCAGGGTTTCTTTGTATAGCCCTGGCTGTCCTGGAACTCACTCTGTAGACCAGGCAGGCCTCGAACTCAGAGATCCGCCTGCCTCTGCCTCTCAAGTGCTGGGGTTAAAGGCGTGCGCCACCACACCCGGCTTACATTGTGACAGTCTTGCTACATGCCTGGAATGCTCTCTGTAAACCAGACTAGCCTGAATATGTGTAGCAACCCTCCTTTCTGTGCTTCCTGAGTTGCTGGGATGTCACATATGGCAAACCTCTTTTCTTTAAAAAGTACCCAGCCGTCAGGTGTGGTGGCACACACCTTTAATCCCAGCACTTGGGAGGCAGAGGCAGGCGGATTTCTGAGTTCGAGGCCAGCCTGGTCTACAAAGTGAGTTCCAGGACAGCCAGGGCTACACAGAGAAACCCTGTCTCGAAAAAAAAAAAAAGTACCCAGCCTTGAGCATTTTGTTGTGTCAATACAAAACAATTAGGAAGATGTCTCAGCTGGAACTAAAAGGAATTTCTGAGGCCCTCAAGCGTGATGGCTAGAACTCAGCTCTTCTCAGACTAGTGGGACTAGATCACAGAGAATAGCAGTCTGTGCTTAAAGACGCCAAGGTGAGGTCACTCTGTGTCTTCTTCCTCCACAGCACTGTAGAGTTCCCGAGATCCTTTCTTCCTCTTTCCTGTTTCCTCTTCCTCTTCTCTCACCATAAGTAAAATCCCCATCTAAGTAACACACCAACTTTGTCCACATAAAGATAAGAGCAGCCTCACTCCAGTTGTGCTGCTGTCTTTTGCAGAGCCTGCCCAGGGTAAGGTGTCCTCATCTCTTACTGCACTTCCAACAACAAATGTAGCAGGCAGGAGCCTCTGTGCACTCATTGTACCACACAAGTCTTTTTGTTGTTGTTTTGTTTTGGATTTTTTTGGTTTTTTTCCAAGACAGGGTTTCTCTTGTCTGGCTGTCCTGGAACTCACTCTGTCGACCAAGCTGGCCTCAAACTCAGAAATCTGCCTGCCTCTGCCTCCCAAGTGCTGGGGTTAAAGGCGTGTGCCAACACTGCCTGGCTACCACACACAAGTCTTAGAGTTGGTCTCCATGTGCCCATTTTACAGATGAGGTAGCAAAGATTCAGAAGGTTGCTCATGGCTCTCTGCCTGAATTTTCCAGTCAGTTCCACTTAAAGAGTAGGCTGTTCCTTTTCTTTGTGTGTCTTAGTTAATTTTGTATTGCTATAATAAAACACCATGACCAAGACAACTTATAAAAGAAAGTGTTTCATCGGGTTTATAGTTCCAAAGGGTTAAAGTCCATGATGCTGGAGCAAAGGCTGAGATGGCAGCAGGAACAGCAGGAGAGAGCTCACATGGCAGGCAGTGAGCCACAGTCAGCAGTCAAGAGAGCACTTGCTCTAAATGTCTTGGATCTGTTGGCTTTGTTTGGTTTTGTGGGGGCAAGGGTGTTTTGTTTGCTTCCTTCCTTGCTTGCTTGTTTGTTTTGAGATAGGGTTTCTCTGTGTAGTGCTGGCTGTCCTGGAAGACTCTGTAGACCAGACTGACCTCAAACTCACAAAGATCCGCCTGTCTCTGCCTCCCAAGTGCTGGGATTAAAGGTGTACACCACCACCACCACCAGCAGCAGCCAGCTGGTATGAGTCTTTTGAAACCCCAAAGCTTCCCCCCTAGTGACTTGGAGCCACCAGCTAAAGACCAAGTATTTCAAGATATGAGGGCTGGCAAGATGGCTTAGTGGGTAAAAGCACTGACTACTCTTCTGAAGGTCCTGAGTTCAAATCCCAGCAACCACCCAAAATGAGATCTGACACCCTCTTCTGGTGTGTCTGAAGTCAGCTACAATGTACTTACATATAATAATAAATAAATCTTTGGGCCTGAGCGAGTGGGGCCGACCAGAGCAAGCAGAGGTCCTAAAAATTCAATTCCCAACAATCACATGAAGGTTCACAACCATCTGTACAGTTACAGTATGTGTATTCACATACTCACATACATAAAAATAAATAAATATTCGAGGCCAGCCTGGTCCACAGAGTGAGTTCCAGGACAGCCAGAGCTATTCAGAGAAACCCTGTCTCAAAAAAAACCAAAATAAATAAATAAATCTTTAAAGATATGAGCCTTTGAGAACCTTTCTCACTGAAACTACAAGTGTGTGTGTGTGTGTGTGTGTGTGTGTGTCTGTGTGTGTCTGTGTATGTGTGTCTGTCTGTCTGTCTGGTGTTTGTACACATGAGCAGTGGCTTGCTTACACCTGTGCATATGTACAGAGACAGAGAAGGCCATCAGGTGTCCTGCACTGTTATTCCCTGCCTTATTTATTCCCTTGAGACAGGTTCTCTTAATGAACCTGGAGCTAGGCTAGCAGTAAGCAAGTGCCCCACCCCCACAGCTTTTTAAAAATGTAAATGTTTTGCCTGCAAGTATGTAAGGGCACCCTATGTGCACAGAGCCAGAGGACACCAGAAAAGGCTGTCAGAAACCAAAGTTAGAGGTGGTTATGAGCAATTGTGTGACCAAACCTGGACTGGTGATGTTGGCTGCTATAAGGAAGCAAACCAGGCAAACCCTAAAGAGCAAGCCTGTGAGCAGAACTCCTCTGTAGCTGGCTTGGGCTGCTTTGTGGGTTCTTCTTTCTTCCACCCTTCTAACCCCCTAATACTAGATAAGAGAAAAAGAGAAAGGAAAGGAAAGAGATCCCTGAACAAAGTCAGAGTCAGAAAGGGGTCAATTAGCCAGGCAGTGGTGGCGCATGCCTTTAACCCCAGCAAGGAGGGAGGCAGAGGCAGGCGGATTTCTGAGTTCGAGGCCAGCCTGGTCTACAGAATGAGTTCCAGAACAGCCAGAGCTACACAGAGAAACCCTGTCTCGAAAAAAAAGAAAAAAGAAAAGGAAAGAAAGGGGGCAACTTTATCCTTAGACTACTTCCTGCTGATGAGGGGTGTGGCGCTCCAGGCAAGTTGATCTTTGACATCAGGATATCTAATTTCTTCCTGTTGTGGTTTCTTCTTGCGCATGGCTACTTAACAAGCCATGACCAACCATGACCCACAACAACCAACTAACACCCCGTCACACACACAAATGACCAACACACTCACCTATCCTTGGGGCCCTAGCTTTTATATATTCTCTGAAAAGTCCCGAGAATCCCAGACTTCACACAATCGCAAAAACTATCCACAGCTGGCAAAATCACACCCCTGCCAGAGCACGAGGTAAATCATAATCAGCTGCTGTGGACAATCTGAAGCAGCCCCGTATCCCACGCCTGGGATTAAAATGAAAACATATTCTTATAATATTTCTGTGTTTTGTAAAGAAACCAAAATTCCAAAGTGCTTACTACACCCCCTCCTCCATGGTCTCTGGTTCAGTTCCTGCCTCTAGGTTCCTACCCTGACTTCCTTGGATGATGGACTACAGGCCATAAGCGAAAACAAGTTCTTTCTTCCCCAAGCTGCTTTTGTTCACGGTGTTTTATCACAGCAATGGGAACCCTCAGTATGACCTTCATTCAGTCCCCACAAAGTACTTTATGAAGTGGGCCCTGCTCTCCCATTTGCCAGAGGAGAAAACTGAGGCTCCAGAGACGTAGGACCTTGTCCCAGCACACAGCTGGAGTATCAGGGAGATGATACCCAGATCTAGCTGACTCCTGGGTCTAGACCTTTGATCACCTCCCTACCTTGACAGCTGGGTTGACTGTTCAAGAAGCTGGTTGACTTCTGTTTCGGGAGGCAGGACGGGTTCTGGTCTGCTTGGCCTGGCTCCCTAGGCTCCGTGTTTCTGCCTGAGGCTGTCTTTGCTTCCCTGCAGAACTGTCTGGGTTTCAGGATGGAAGCCAGTTGACAGCTCCTTCTCGAGTGTCTGCTGGAACCCCGGGAACATATGTGGCACGTCTATTTGGAGGCACAGAGGAGACTAGAGCTCAGACTATTTCAAAACAGTTTCTTTCTCTTCAGTGAGATGCATGCAAAGCACTCATCTTCCAAAGAGGAAGAGGAGACAGAGCATAAAGTCAACACGGGGACCCACAAATTGGCCGTGGGGCTCCCTCAGGTAGGAGCATGTGGATGCTAGAGAGGGAAAACCAGGGAAAGATCTTGAGATTGCAAGCAACAGAAAACCCAAGCCAAACTAGCTAAAGCAAGAACACATACTGATTAACAGAGTGGAAAACCCGGGAGCAGATCCACCTTCAGGTGTAGCTTGATCAAGAGGTCAAGGAAGCTCCAAGTCTCTACCTTCTCAGTTCTGCCTTCTCTTTTAAAACAAGATGGCTGCTGTATTAAGTTCTATTTCATCAAGTGACCCAAACACCTGACACAGCATCTCCAAGGAGGAGCCTTGTTTGGGCTCATAGATTCAGAGGGTTCTATCTATGGATGCTTGGGGAAAGCACCAACCCCACCCCCATCCGCATCCCACCCCTGCTGCCAAAGGGACGGCTCACTTCCTTTGGGGTAGGGTTCTCATTTTCAGGTTTCCAGAACCTCCTAAAACAGCGCCACAAGCTAGGGACCAAGTATTCAACATATGAGCCTGGAGGGATATTTCATAATTAAGCTTTATCTCCTCTTAGGAAAAAAGAGCATGTGTTCCCAATAAGCGAGCTTCACTGGCTCTAAGTGGCTCAATATGAACCAGGAACATGTGATGTCAGCTAAACATGTAAGCACATGCATGTGGTCCCAGCGCTTGGGAGGTGGGGAACCAGGCATTCAGGGTCATCTGTGGGGTTTAAGGCCAGGCTGGGCTATATGAGACCTTATCTCAAAAGAGAGAGGGGGAAGGAAGAGGAGGAGGAGGGAGAAGGAGAAGAGGGGAGGGGAGGGGAGGGGAGGGGAGGGGAGGGGAGGGGAGGGGAGAGGGGAGGGGAGGGGAGGGGAGGGGAGGGAGGGACAAAAAGAAAAGAAAATGTGGCTCTTTTAATCTGGGTACCTATGGCACCAGTGTCACAGGCTTGGGGAGGGGGGGCAAATGAAGGGACTTGTTCTCAGACAGTAGTGAGATACCTTACAAGAAGCAGGATCAGCCAGGCCCGAGAAGACAGTTCTGGAACTCTGGCTACTTGAGAGGCTGAGGCAGGAGGATCACAAGTTAAAGGCCTGCCTGAACAGAATGAGTTCAAGGCTAGTCTGGTCAACTTATCAAACCCTATCTCAAAATAAAAAGTGAAAAGAGGCCTGGGGTTGTAGGCCAGTGGAAGAGTGCTTGCCTAGCGTGAGGCTGTAGGTTCGTTTCTCTCTCACCTGCCTTCCTACATCAGACATGCCCACAGCAGCAGAAAGGATGCAGGGTGGGGTGTGAGAGATTGAAGATGAGAATGGGGGAACAAGGAGAGACAAAGAAGGCTGGAGGAAGGCATGTAACAGGAAGGACTCCACATGGGATTAAAAGAAAAGTGACCAGGGGCTACAGAGATGGCTCCATGGCTAAGAGCACTGGCTACTCTTCCAGACGTCACAGGTTCAATTCCCAGCACCCACATGGCAGCTCACAACTATCTGTTAACTCCAGTTCCATGGAATCTGACACTCTCACACAGACATATGTTCATAAAAGTGAATAAATCTTTTTTTTAAAAAAAGCAAAATGACAAATAGGTTCTAGAGAGGGTACACTCAAAAATTTCACTTGTTAATCTATTTGGAAGTCAATACAGTTTACCTGAGTGTGGTGGGGGTGGAGAGAGGAGGCAGGTTTTCATTGTAAATATTGCAGGCTAGTCTGAAGAAATATTATTTCATCTGCAATATAGTAGAGATACTAGATATTTGCAATGAAAAATAGAAATCAAAATGTACTAGGCCGGGTGACACGTCACAAAGCCACTGGGTGGGCAAGCTTGTCTGTATTGGTTTGGAACGCTGGTGCTCCAGAGAAAGCAAGCTTAATTAACGAGCACGGGCTGGCAGATGGAGGCTCCGGTGGGGACCTGGAGGGGGCTTCGGAGCATTTCCAAGGCCTCAGAGTTTGACAGCAGGCCTCTCCATTATGTAGAATTTTCCTTCCTATGTTGTGGTTTCCCTTTCTCTTGGTAGAGATGAATCTAGAGCGTTCCTTCCTCATGTCTTCTCTTCACAGATGCACAAAGGAGATGGTGACTCTTTGCCACCTCACCGTGACTCCTGTCATCGTGACTCACAAATGCCATCCCTGGAAGGGAGAGGAGGGTAGGAGGCTGTCCCACAGCTCCTGAGCTAAAAGTGGATTCCTAGGTGGCAGGAGAGGGGCAGAGGTCCAGGAGAGCTTTGTGGATCATGAATTGGCCAGATGGAAAGTGTTGTTTTTTTCAGGGGAATGGCCCGTTGTCTCCCTGAGGAAGCTGTAATGCCCTCCTGATGTAAAAGATGTCCACCTGGGCAGTGAGGGTGCACAGCTTTAATCTCAGCACTTGGGAGGTAGACCAGACAGATCTCTGTGAGTTCAAGGTCAGCCTGGTCTTCAAAGAGAGTTCCAGGACTACACAGAGAAACCTTGTCTTGAACACCACCCCTCCCCTGCCAAAAAAGACCCCCCCAAATCAAAACCCAATCAAAGGGGGGTGATAATAGGGGTATTAGTTTAATAGTAGGTCACTCGCTTATCATATTCAAGGCCCTATCTAGATTCGCAGTGTTTTAAAAAAGAAAAAGAGGGGCTGGAGAGAGAGCTCAGTGGTTAAGAACACTGACTGCTCTCCAGGAAGACCGAGTTCAATTCCCAGCACTCCCAAAGCAGCTCACAGCGATCTGTAACTCCAAGATCTGACACCCTCCCCTAGACATACAAGCAGGCAAAACACCAATGCACATAAAATATAAATAAACCAACCAACCAACCAACAAACAAACAAAAAGAGGGGCTGGAGAGATGGCTCCGTGATTAAGAACATTGACTGCAGCCGGGCGTGGTGGCACATGCCTTTAATCCCAGCACTCGGGAGGCAGAGGCAGGTGGATTTCTGAGTTCAAGGCTAGCCTGGTCTACAAAGTGAGTTCCAGGACAGCCAGGGCTATACAGAGAAACCCTGTCTCGAAAAACAAAACAAAAAAAAGAACATTGACTGCTCTTCCAGAGAGGTCCCGAGTTTAATTCCCAGGAACCATATGGCGGCTCACAACCATCAGTAATGGGATCCAATTCCCTCTTTTGGTGTGTGTCTGAAGACAGTAACAGCAACAGTATACTCACATACATGAAATAAATAAATCTTTAAAAGAATGAAATAAAAAAAAAAAAGAAAACAGAAAGTGGGGGTGAGCTTTGATCTAGAAAGAAGTTATTTACACTTACATTTAGTCAAAACACCACTGGTGTGAGAGGATGTTTGTGTGTGTGTGTGTGTCTCTGTGTGTGTGTCTGTGTGTGCACACACTCTCAGCTGCATGTGCTCCTGTGTAGGCTATAGACTGACTTAGGGTATCTTCTCCTATCGCTCTCCACCTTTTTTTTTAAACAGAGTCTCTTGCTGATGCCAGAGCTAACAGGTTTAAGTAACTCTTGATATTTATCTCCACCCCTACCCCAGTCCTAAAGGGATGGGCCAGCACCACCTTGTCCAGCCAGCACTAACACGGGGTGCTGGGGATCTGAAGCTGAACCTCGTGTTTCCATAGCAGACACTGAACCCAGAGAGAATATTTTCTTTTTTTTTTTTTTTTTAAAGATTTATTTATTTATTACATGTAAGTACACTGTAGCTGTCTTCAGACACTCCAGAAGAGGGAGTCAGATCTCCTTACAGATGGTTGTGAGCCACCATGTGGTTGCTGGGATTTGAACTCCGGACCTCTGGAAGAGCAGTCGGGTGCTCTTACCCACTGAGCCATCTCACCAGCCCCGAGAATATTTTCAAAAGCTTGAGTCTAGGGCTGGGGTAGTGGCTTAGTTGGTAGGACATTTGCCTAGCATGTACAGTTTCCACTACCACAGAAACAGGTCAGGGTGGCACACAAGTGTCATCCCAGCACTTGGGGGCTGAAGGCAGAAAGATCAGAAGTTCAAGGCCAGCCTGGACTGCTTGAAACCACCAAAAATAAGTAAAGAAAAGAGAGATGGATGGATAGTCTGACTTCTGAGCCCGTACTTAAAATAGTTCCAGTCTGTTAAAGGGAGGAAGGAGACGGGGGCTGGCCCTGGCTGAGAAGCAGAGGGGGTCTTACTCGGGCTACAGCTTCAAAGGGGAAACAAGAATTAGTCCTGGATGCTAAAGAGCATGGAGACGGGGGGGGGGGGGGGGGGGGCAGGCTTTCAGGTGGTTCCGCATGGTCACTGGGACTATTGAATGAAGGCCAGTGTGAGGCAGGCTTGGCGCAGAAGCTGGCAGGGGCTGGGAACTGTTTTACACAAGCGATTCATCAGGAGAGTATCCAGGTGAGGTGGGCCGGCAGCCACGAGCCACACAATTCAAATCTCATGAGTCCTTAGCCACTGCTGAGGCAGACGCTGGAGAATGGCAGTTCTCCTCCAGTAGCAAGACCTGTGTGGTACCTAAGCCTTAAATATAGCAGCTCTCGAGGGATCCTGCTCTTAACAGACCTTTAGAAAGAGAAACAGACTTCAAGAGGTTCCACGATTCCCATGGATCTGGGGTTTAAATCCTGGTTGACTGGAAATGGAGAGCTGAGCCTCCTTCTGCGGTCGGTTTGCTCTGTGTGAGCAAACAGTAGGGATCTGTGCAGCCTAAGAGAAGGTGCCAGTCTCCAGGGCTTCCACCCACTGCAAGCCGACCTGTCAGGCTGGCTCGGTGGCTCGGCGGGCGGCTCGGCAGGTAAAGGTGTTTGCTGCCAAGCCTGACAACATCGTTTAAATGCTCTGGAACTCACGTGGTGGAAAGAGAAAATCAACTCCAGGTTTTCCTCACACACCCTTTGGTACTTCACACACACACACACACACACACACACACACACACACACACACACGCACGCACATTTCTTAAAACCCCATTTGTCAGCCAGGCTTTGTGGTGCACACCTGTGATCCCAGCACTCCAGAAGCTGATGGTCAGTAGTTTAAGGCCAGTTTGACAGACACAAGATGAATGAATGAATGAATGAATGAATGAATACCTAAGTAAGTAAATCCCAAGGCTCATCTTCCCTTCATGCCTTCTGGATATCAAGGAGGCCACAAGGTCAATCTTTTCCTGGAGGTGACACCTGTCTGGGGGTGCTGGACAGTGAACTCCGAGTTTTGCCTGCGGTTCCCCAGTGCACCCCTGTTACAGGAAGGCCAGGGAAGTGAGGGACAGGCTACAGGAGGAACAGCCACAGCCCTGGCGGCTTCTCTACTTAGAAGGATGTGGGCAGGGGACTCCCTCTGCCACTGCCCCCTTGCCTCTCCCCTCTGGTCTGGGAGAATTTCTCAGGTATGGTGGGTGCTACCGCCCAGATGAGATGGGGGAAGGACAGCAAACAGCTACAGCTTCTCCTGACCTTGTGTTCACGCAAACTTCTCTTCATTTTGTTTTATTTTTTTTATTGGGGGCTGGGGTGGGAGGTATTGAGCTAGGTTTTTTAAATGTAATGGTCCTGACTGTCCTGGAATTTGATTTGTAGACCAGGCTGGACCTCGATCTCACAGAGATCTGCCAGCCTCTGCATGTTCTGGGGATGGTCTAAATGACCTGGCGTGAGACATTTTCTAGAATTTTCTCTTGAGTAACCTGTCTTTTTTTTAAATTCATATATTATATATTACATGATATATATGTGTGTGTATATATATACATATATATATACACACACACACATATATATACACATATATATATATATGTATGTATGCTAACCTGCATCTAATAAAAAATAGTTTTAGAAATATTTAAGGGCTGGAGAGATGGCTCAGTGGTTAAGAGCACTGACTGCTCCTCCAAAAGTCCTGAGTTCAAATCCCAGCAACCACATGGTGGCTCACAACCATCTGTAATGAGATCTCATTCCCTCTTCTGGTGCATCTGAAGACAGCTACAGTGTACTTAGATATAATAATAATAATAAAAAATTAAGGTAGTCTGCCTTTCTGCTTGTCTTGGAACTTTTTCTTCTGGGCTTTTGAGAGAGTTTCATGTAGCTCAGGGTGGCCCCAAATTCATCTGTAATTGGATCTGGCCTGTAAGTCCTGGTCCTCTGGCCTCTACACACCAAGCCCTGAGGTTACACGCCTACCTTACCACACCCACATGACCACTCCTGCCTCCTCCTCTTATTCTTCCACTTCATCCTCTTTCCTCCTCCTCCCTCTTTTTAGAGTTTTGAGGTAAGATATCAAATAGCCAAGTCTGGTCTTACACTCCTGGCCCTTCTGCCTTTGTCTTCCTAGTGCTAGGATGACAGGTGTGTGCCGCCGTGCCTGTTATATTTGTATTTTGGATGAGAATACTGTCTTCCTTTCCTTTTATACCAGCCTCCAGAAGCCCCAAGTCAACCTTGACCTCTCCCCCCACGGCCTCCAGAGTGCTTTGTCATGCTTTATATGTTGTTTAAATATATGTTGTTTGAGGTCAAAGAGCTGGCTCAGCTGTAGAGAGCGCTTGCTGCTCTTGTAAAAGGCCCAAGTGTGGTGCCTCGCACTCATATCAGGTGGCTCACAGTCATAACATCAGTTCCAGAGAAGATCAATTCCCTCTTCTGGCATCATCTTTGGGCACCATATACACACGCACACGCGCGCGCACACACACACACACACACACACACACACTCACACACATACACACAATCATGCATACAGCACACACACACACATTTACAATTATGTATTGAAAACAATTTTCTTAAAATTGTCAAGCTTGACTGATTTACCAGTAATACCCTCTTTCCCTTTGATTTCTATAAACTCTAAACTTCAAAAGCTATTGCTTCACTGGGTATCTGAAAATTTTCTCTTTTCCTTCTTCCTTCCTTCCTTCCTTTCGTTCTTTCTTTCTTTCTCTCTCTCTCTCTCTCTCTCCTTTCTTCCTTCCTTCCTCTCTCTCTTTCTCTCTCTCTTTCTTTCTTTGTTTCTTTCTTTCTTTCTTTCTTTTTTTGGTTGTTTGAGATAGGGTTTTTTTTCCTCTGGGTAGCCCTGGCTATCCTGGAACTCTGTAGACCAGGCTGGCCCTTAACTCACAGAGATTCACCTGCCTCTGCCTCCCGAGTGCTGGGATTAAAAGCATGAGCTACCGCTTCTGGCTGTTTTCTTTGATTCACCACAGGACCATAGTTAGGTCATATGCTTATATACTGTGAATGGAATCTACTTGTTGTATTATGTGAGGTACTAATTTTTTTTCACATAACTTGCCAGCTCGAACTTTGTGTGTGTGTCTGTGTGTCTGTGTGTGTTGTATGTGTTTTACTTCTATTTGTTTCAGTTGGTTTGGTGGTGAAAGCCAGGAGTGGGTGCATACCCTTGTAATCCTAGCACTCAGGAGGCTGAGGGAAAGGCTGTGAGGAGCCAGAGTCACGTGCTGAGAGGCTGTCTGAAGACGGAAGGGTGCTGTGTATGTGGTTCAGATGCTGAAGTGCATGCCTAGCAAGAGCGAAGCCCCAGTTTTGATTTCCCCGTGCTGAATAAATCAGATGTGGTAGGTAACCCCAGAACAGAGCGGGGCGCAGAAGTAGGACAATCAGAAGTTTAAGGTCATCCCAACTCCACAGCACTTTCAAGCAGACAGGGCTACATGAGAGCTTGTCTCCAAAAGAGAGAAAAGGGAGATCTTCGTTTCATTTGGAGATGGATTCTCATTCTAGAGCCCAGGCTGTGAGCACAAAGGACCCTCACCCCACCCCCCAGTCTCTTGAGTAGTGTATAGGTAGATCTCATGCCTGGTAACCCCAAATAATTCAATATAACACTCTGTCCCTGTCCTGGTGCCTCCATGACACGTTACAATGTTAATGGCGTTGTCACGCCTGGAGTTAGCTTTTTGTGGAGGGTGGGCTATGGAGAACGAACCTTGGGCTTCTCACATGCAAAATGCATGCTCTGCTCCCGTTCATTAATCCATTTAATTTTTAGCAGGATCTCAGGTAGCCCAGGTTGATCTTGAACTCACTATATATCCTAAACGATCCTCCTGCCTCTAGCTCTCCTGTGCTGGGATCACCGATGTTTGTCACCATGCCCAGCTCTGTGTGTGTTTATGTGTGTGTATAGTGTAGGTACCATTGCTGTGGGTGTGTGCACAGGCCAGGCGCATATAGGTACATTTGCACGAGTGCGTATCTGTATGTGAAAGACAGACGCCCATGCCTGGGGTTTGCCTTGATCATGACTCACCTTAGTTTTTTGTTTTCATTGATGATGATGGTGGTGGTGGTGGTGATGGTGATGGGTGTGTGTGTATATGTGTGTGTGTGTGTGTGCATGATGCATGTGTGATGTATGCCAGTGCATATGCCACTGTGCATAAGAAAGTCAGAGGACGGGCTGGTGAGATGGCTCAGCAGGTAAGAGCACCCGACTGCTCTTCCGAAGGTCTGAAGTTCAAATCCCAGCAACCACATGGTGGCTCACAACCATCTGTAACAAGATCTGACGCCCTCTTCTGGAGTGTCTGAAGACAGCTACAGTGTACTTACATATAATAAATAAATAAATCTTTAAAAAAAAAAACTTAAGAAAAAAAAAAAAAAAAAAACAAGATCTGACTCCCTCTTCTGAAGTGTCTGAAGACAGCTACAGTGTACTTACATATAATAAATAAATAAGTCTTTGAAAAAAAAAAAAGAAAAGAGTTTTAAAAAAAAAAAAAAAAGTCAGAGGACAATGTCCCCTCCATCCTCACATGAGTTCTCCGGGTGGAACTCAAGTCTCCGGGCTTTGGAGCAAGCACCTCACTGGTCTCAGCTCTTTCTCTCTTCTTTACATTTTTTTAAATGTATTTTATTTATGTGTATATTTTGCCTGTATATATGCATGTGCACCATACAGACACCTGGCGCCCTCAGAGGTCAGAAGAAGGCTTCAGATTCTCTGGATTTGTGAGCTACCATGTGGGTACTGAGAATCAAACCTGGATCCTCTATGAAAGCAACAAGTGCTCTTAAGTGTTGAGCCATTCTGCTGGCCTCAGCTCATCCCTTATGTGCCTCTGTGGGGTGGGGGTGGGATCTAGTTTTCTTCATGTGGGAAAAAAAAAATCTCAGTTCTGAATTGATTTATAAAAAAATGGTCTGCTTTTGCCTTGAGCATCCTTTTTTAAATTATTGGTTTTTTTCAAATGTTATCCCCTTTCCCAATCCCTCCCCCCCCCCAGAAAACCCCTATCCCACCCCGCCTCCATCTGCTTCTATGAGGATGTACCCCTACCCATCCACCTACTCCCGCCTCTCTGCCCTCAAATTCCCCTACACTGGGGCATTAAGCCTTCACGGGACCAAGGGCCTTTTCTCCCATTGATCAGACAAGGCCATCCTCTGCTACACATGTGGCTGGAGCCACGGGTCCCTAAAAGACATCCTTTTTTCCAGTCCTGATGCTCTGGACCTAGAGCTTTGAGAAATCAGTGTCCCCAACACATTTGTTAAGTTCTTCCTCCACTAATTCCCCACGACAGTGTTTGCAGAGCGGAGGATGCAAGGCTCTGCCACTGAGCTCCATCTGCCCCATACTTGCCTTGAAGCACCTCTCGCCTGTCCCAGCAATTCTGTAGAGTAGGAAAATACAGCAGCCAGCAAATTACAAATTACATCTGTGCAATAAGACCATTTTGGTGCCAGGCATGGTGGCACACGCCTTTATTCCCAGCACTTGGGAGGCAGAGGCAGGCAGATTTCTGAGTTTGAGGCCAGCCTGGTCTACAAAGTGAGTTCCAGGACAGCCAGGGCTACACAGAGAAACCCTGTGGGGGTGGGGGGGGGAAGACCATTTTGGTTCTTTCTGTTTGTTTGATTGGGAGCCGGTGTGTGTGTGTGTGTGTGTGTGTGTGTGTGTGTGTGTGTGTGTGTGTTTATTTCAAGAAGGGTTTCTTGGCTGTCCTGCAAATTTGATCTACACACCAGGCTGGCCTTGAACTCACAGAGATTTTTCCTGCTTCTGCCTCCCAAGGGCTGGAACTAAAGGTGTGCAGCAGCATACCCTGCCTGATAGTGTTTTGTATTGGTCGCCTTTCTCACTGCTGTGACAAGATACCTGAGAGAAGCAACTGTAGGGAGGGAGGATTTGTCAGCGTCCCTGGTCCTGTAAGGTTAGTCGGCTGCGTCCTGAAAGGCAGAGGTGGAAGTGTGAGGGACAGCAGTACCAAGTCACCTCATGGCAGGGTGAAGCAGAGAGGGTGGAGCCTGAAGCAGGGCCTGGCTGTGGTTCAAAGAGCCATTTCGGTCACCCACCTCTACCAGATGGGCTCCAGGCTCCAGGACAGCACTGCAGGCTCCCATCAGGGGTCCTGACAGGGAATATTTTTGATCCAAAGCACAAGACCTCTAATTTTTACTTTATCTTGAGAAAGCCTCTCCCACTGTAGACCAGGCTGGCTGGAACTTGAAATTCTCCTGTCTTACCCTCCCTAGTTGGGGTTACAGATGTTTGTAATCAAAGTTAGTTCTTTTTAATCTTTCCCTTTGCTATTCTCCCTACCCCTTCTCTTAAGTCCTGTATTAACTAGACTTTGTCGTTTACGAAAACAAAGCCCAAGGACAAAGGTTGTTTGTTTGTTTGTTTGTTTGTGTTTTTTGAGGCAGAGTTTTTCTGTGTAGCCCTGGCTATTCTGGAACTCACTCTGTAGACCAGGCTGGCCTCAAACTCAGAAATCCGCCTGCCTCTGCCTCCCAAGTGCTGGGATTAAAGGCATGTGCCACCACTGCCCAGCTTAATTTTTTTTCTAATTTTTTTAATAAATTAATTTTTCTAACTGATTCTCTTGTCTTTTTTTTTTTTTTTTTTTTGAGACAGGCCTCATGTGGCCCAGGTTGGCCTAAACACTACATAATCAAGGTTAGCCTGGCTCTTTTAAAAATGTTTATATTTTATTTTTATTTTGTGTAAGTCTGTGCACCACATGTATGCAATGCCCAAGAAGGCCAGAAGAGGGCACTGGATCTCCTGGAACTGTACTTACAGATGGTCGCTAGCCACCACGTGGAACCAGTGCTCTTAACTGCTGAGTCATTTTATTATTTTTATTTTGGTTTTGGTTTTTTGAGACAGGGTTTCTCTGTGTAGCCCTGGCTGTCCTGGAACTCACTCTGTAGATCAGGCTGGCCTAGAACTTTAGAGATCCACCTGCCTCTGCCTCCCAGGTGCTGGGATTAAAGATATGCACACATGCCTCTCCCCCACCACGGCCAACACCCTGTGAGTCATTTTTATTTACAAAGAGAAAGGAAGAAAGAAAGAAAGAAAGAAAGAAAGAAAGAAAGAAAGAAAGAAAGAAAGAAAGGAAGGAAGGAAGGAAGGAAGGAAGGAAGGAAGGAAGGAAGGAAGGAAGAAAGAAAGAAAGAAAGAAAGAAAGAAAGAAAGAAAGAAAGAAAGAAAGAAAGAAAGAAAGAAAGTAAGTAAGTGAGATGGCTCAGCGGGTAAGAGCACCCAACTGCTCTTCCAAAGGTCCCGAGTTCAAATCCCAGCAACCACATGGTGGCTCACAACCATCCTTAATGAGATCTGACTCCCTCTTCTGGAGTGTCTGAAGACAGCTACAGTGTACTTACATATAATAAAAATAAAATAAATTAAAAAAAAAAAGAAAGAAAGAGAGAGAGAGGAAGGGAGGGGAGGAGGAGAAGGAGGAAGAAGAAGAAGAAGAAGAAGAAGAAGAAGAAGGGGAGGAGGGGAGGGGAGGGGAGGGGAGGGGGAGGTATCAAAGGACAGCTTTGTGGAATCCGTTTTCTCTTCTACCTTCACTTGTGTCCCGAGGCTCAAACTCAGGCCATAGCTTTCCTTGACTAAGGCCTTCAACCCACAGAGTCATCTTACTGACCCACAGAAGTAGTTTTTTAAATATGTATTTACTTTTACTTATAATGAATAGATGTTCTGCATGTATATGTGCCTGTGTACCACAGGTATTTAGTTCCCCAGGGAATCCAGAGGGGTGCACTGGATTGCCTAGAACTGAAGTTCTAGGCTCTTAGCCCCCATGTGGGCCTCGGGAATGGATCCCAGAGCCTCTGCAAGACCAAAAACTGTGATTAACATCTCTCCAGGCCCCCATTATTTACTTTTTAAAGAAAGATTTATTTATTTTATGGGAGTACACTGTCACTGTCTTCAGACACCCCAGAAGAGGGCATCAGATCCCATTTACAGATGGTTGTGAGCCACCATGTGGATGCTGGGATTTGAACTCAGGACCTCTGGAAGAGCACTTAGTGCTCTTAACCGCTGAGCCATCTCTCTAGCCCCAATATATACTTTTAAAAATTATTTTATGTGTGGATTTTTTTTCCTGCATGTGTGTATGTGCACCACATGCATGCTCGGTGCCTGAAAAAATAAGAAAGAAGTGTCAGATCCCCTGGAACCGGAGTTACAGATGGGTGTGACCACCATGTGGGTGATGGGAATCAAAACTGGGTCCTCTGCAAGAACTGTGAGTGCTCCTAACCACTAAGCCATCTTCCCCATGTATATATGAGAGTATTAACTTATATACACATACATATAAAAATGTATATAGACACTTTATATACATTAGCACATTATATTTATTAGCACAGCTTTACCTATATATTCTTTATTTTATATATTTATATATTATTTTTAAATGAAGTGCTTTTTTTAAAGATTTATTTATTATATGTAAGTACACTGTAGCTGTCTTCAGACACTCCAGAAGGAGTCAGATCTCGTTATGGATGGTTGTGAGCCACCATGTGGTTGCTGGGATTTGAACTCCGGACCTTCGGAAGAGCATTCAGGTGATCTTACCCACTGAGCCATCTCACCAGCCCCTATATATTATATTTATTAGCACAGCTTTGCATGTGTGCTGTTGCTTTTCATAGTTGAGATTCTTTAGTTTTCTCCTGTTTACTCCCATCCATGTACCAGCCAGGACTGGCCCTGCTTAGTTTCTGACACTAGAGGAAAGAGGATACATTCAGGGAGATACGGCAGGAGACATTGGGCTGTCCTCTAAATTGATACTTTATTTTTTATTTCTCTCTCTTACTCCAGAGCTACCTCAGAGGATCCACAGTAAGTGGTTCATAGCACTAATTCCCAGTCATATCATTTTGGGAACAGGGAATGTGTTTCAGATGACATCTGCATTTTCAAATTTATTGGGATTTTTTTTCCCCCTGTGGTGGAAAAATAAGATCTTTGTTTAAAACTATTTTTCAGCTCCGGGAAAATTGTCTGGGTAACTTAAGGGTGGAGCCAACAGCCTGGCTAGCTAGAGGAAGTTGGAAAGGAGATTGAAATGGGAACAGGAAGTAAGTTTCCAGAGGAACTGATCTTGATAGCAGAGGGAAGGGCCGAGGCTGATGCATGCTGGGATGTGGGATTCTTCTGAATGGGAAGTGAACGTCTGAAGGTCAAATTAGTTGCTTCCCACTTCCTTCTCCATAAAGACCCCTCCCCCACATAGTTCTCCACCAAGACTCCTCCATCTTCGCTAGGTGAAGCAAGCTTTTTTTTTTTTTTTTTTTTTTTGGTCTGTTTGGTTAAATTGTGTTAGAAAGTCTGAAGGGAAACTATCTCAAAGCAAAGTTACAAACAAAACCAGAACAACTGTAACAAAACCAAGAGGTGTTTTCCTTCAGCTGGCCTTGACTCACCACCTGCCTGCGGGCCTGGTGTCAAACTCCAGATCAAGTGAAACCTAGTCTCTCAGGCTGGGGGTATGGCTCAACCGAGGTGAGTGAGGCCCTGGGTTAAATCTCCAGTATCAGAAACAAATCAATACATTGCAAGACCAGGGACATCGTATTCCATACTGCAGGAGACCCTGTCTCAAAACAAAAACAAACAAAAAAAAAAGACAAAAGAAAAAAAAAATCTTCTACTAGATAGTAGTAGAAAACTTGATTACAAAAAGAGAATTTATATGTGAAGAATCCTCAGGTCAGACATGGTGACTTATGCCTTTAGTTCCAACACTATGCTGAAGGGAGAGGCATGTGGATTTCTGTGGGTTTGAGGTTAGCAGAGTCTACATAGGGAGTTCCAGTGAAGACAGGAGTGCTACCTTCTGAGGCCTGGCTCAACACAGAAACAATGGGCAGAGGCAGAACAATCACTGCGGTGAGAGGCAACAGGGTCTAGTGTCTCAAAACCAACCGAAGAATTAAAAACCACAAACAAAATTAAATAAAACAGGACAGATACACTCAGAACTCCTGGCGGTCCTGGAATTCACTCTGTAGACCAGGCTGGCCTGGAACTGAGACCTGTCTGCCTCTGCCTCCCGAGTGCTGGGATTTAAGACATGCGCCACCACACCTCGCTCAGGCTCTTATTCAATATGCCTGCTGCACCGCTCCCTGGCTCTCCTCCCCTCTATGCCCCTCTCGCATAGAATTTTGCCCTGTGGCCTAACCTGGCCTGGAATTCATGGCAATCTTCCTGCCTCGGCCTCCTAATCGCTAGGTTTATCGGTGTGAGCTGCCATACCTCAATCTTCAGACTGATTAATTTTAAAGGAAATTCTGGGGAAGGATCCTAAACTCGGGCTGACTCACGCTTACCACTATTCTCGAGGACAAAAACCTGTTTACTGAACCTGTACGAAGGTGACATTGAATTCAGGGCGGGCCCTGGACTCAACACCCGGGACAAGCTGAAGAGGTCCCCTGCTGGGACCTTCCTGGGGATGCTCTGCTTGAAGTCTGCCCCCAGGATGGTTATTAGTCAGGCCCCTCTCCAGGACTATCTGCCAGCCCTGTGTCCTCCCCCACCCTCCCCTCTCCCACCCCACAACCTCTTTATCTCTCTTCACAAAAAGCTCCATTCTCTTTTTGCACAATACACTTCCACAATAGATACTCTATTCCATCAGCAACCAAAGGGCCGGTTCCTCTTTCGCCCAGTTCTCCAAACATTTCTAAACGGAGAGAAGTAATTGCATTGCACAACCTAACCTCTATTTCCAGACTGGCCTGCTTCTCCTACATACTGGAAGCCCCCTGAAGACTCTGCGTGGGGTCTTTGTAGGGTCTTTGCCACCTCTCGGAGAACACAAAAGAAGCTCAGGCATTGCTGTCTAAATAGCCTAGCAGTTTTGTTTCATGAAACATGAAAACAAAAATAATGTCCATTAAAACAAAACAAGAGGGGGCTGGTGAGATGGCTCAGCAGTTAGGAGCACGGCCGACTGCTCTTCCAAAGGTCCTGAGTTCAAATCCCAGCAACCACATGGTGGCTCACAACCATCCTTAATGAGATCTGTTGCCCTCTTCTGGAGTGTCTGAAGACAGCTACAGTGTATATAATAAATAAATAAATAAATAAATAAATAAATAAATAAATAAATAAATATTTAAAAAACAAAACAAAACAAGAAGGACCAGGAAATTTCTGGAAGGGAGAGATGTACTTGTGAAGCCCCTGCACTGCTGTTGTAACCTGTGGCACACACTCCTGCAAACATACCAAGGTTCGTACATGAATCGAATGCAGCCTTTACATACCAGTTAGACACGCTTTAGCAAAGCTAGATGTGGGAAGGGAGAAATATGGCTTGTTCAAGGAAGAGGAAAAAAAAGCCGGGCGTGGTGGCGCATGCCTTTAATCCCAGCACTTGGGAGGTAGAGGCAGGTGGATTTCTGAGTTCGAGGCCAGCCTGGTCTACAGAGTGAGTTCCAGGACAGCCAGGGCTACACAGAGAAACCCTGTCTCAAAAAAACAAAACCAGGGCTGGTGAGATGGCTCAGTGGGTAAGAGCACCCGACTGCTCTTCTGAAGGTCAAGAGTTCAACTCCCAGCAACCACATGGTAGCTCACAACCATCTGTAAACCATAAATAAAAATGAATAAATAAATAAACAAAACAACAACAACAACAAAAAACAGAAAAAGGTAACTAAGACAATACGTTTTTGTTGCTGTTGTTTTGAGACAGAGTTTCTCTGTGTAACTCTGGCAGTCCTGGAACTCACTCTGTGGACCAGAGTGGCCTGGAAATACAAGATCCACCTGCCACTGCCCTCTGAGTTTTGGGATTAAAGGTATGTGTCACCACTGCCCAGCTGGGAAATAACTTTTTTTTTCTTTTTCTTTTCTTTTCTTTTTTTTCTTTTTCTTTTTCTTTTTTTTCTTTCTTTTTTTTTCTTTTTCTTTTTTTGTTTTTTTGTTTTTTTTTTTTTTTGGTTTTCTGAGACAGGGTTTCTCTGTGTAGCCCTGGCTGTCCTGGAGCTCACTTTGTAGACCAGGCTAGCCTCGAACTCAGAAATCCACCTGCCTCTGCCTCCCAAGTGCTGGGATTAAAGGCGTGCACCACCATGCCCAGCTGGAAAATAACTTTTTAATGTACATTTTCCCCCCAGGTATTTTATATGTGCTTTTCTGGGTAAGATACATATATGCACAAACTTACAAAAATATAATACTGATTTATGTATAATTTACTATCTAATTAGGGGTGTTAGGAACATTCTCCACGGTTAAGTATTTTTCAAAATCTTGCCCATTACCCGGTGTGGCTCACTCAATGGCAGAACCTTTGCCTAGTATGCCCAAATTGTGGGATATTAGGTTCTTTTCTTCCTTCATTTTCCGTTTTTATTTTCCATGTTTGCTAATATGCTAACACTTTGATAAACATTCCTATTAGGAAGAGTGATCAATTCTCCAACTTCTAGAACTTTCAGGGCCTGGTGCTGTGGGACTATAATCCTAGCTATTAGAGAGCAGAGGCAGGAACAAGAACAGCCTAGGATACAGAGGGAGTTCAAGGGCATCCTGGGTAACTTAGCATGACATCTGAAGATTTAAAACCAAGGGGCTGGAGAACTGACTCGGCAGTTAACAATGCTTGCTCTTAGAGCCGGGCATGGTGGCACACACCTTTAATTCCAGCACTCGGGAGGCAGAGGCAGGCGGATTTCTGAGTTCGTGGCCAGCCTGGTCTACAAAGTGAGTTCCAGGACAGCCAGGGCTATACAGAGAAACCCTGTCTCAAAAAACCAAAAAAAAAAAAAAAAAAAAAAGAATGCTTGCTCTTCCAGAGGACCAGATTCAGCTCCCAGCACCCATGTTGGGCCGCTCACAACCGCCTGTACCTCCAGAAGATCTGAGGTCCTCTTATAGCCTCCAAAGACATTTGTACATGTGGTACCCACTCACTCAGACACAGCAGACAAAACGGTGGTGGGACGCCTTTAATCCCAGCACTTGGGAGGCAGAGGCAGGCGGATTTCTGAGTTCGAGGCCAACCTGGCCTACAAAGTGAGTTCCAGGACAGCCAGAGCTACACAGAGAAACCCTGTCTCAAAACAAACAAACAAACAAACAAACAAACAAACAAAAAGCCAACAAAATCTAAGAAGAAAGTGCTGAAGAGATGTCTCAGCAGTTAGGGGCACTGGCTGCTCTTCCAGAGGACCCTGGTTCAATTCCCAGGCTCACAGCCACTTCTAGCTCTAAACCTAGGGGAGTCTGTACCTCCTTCTAGCCTTCTTGGGCACTGTACACACATGGTACACAGACATACAGGTTCACACATAATTTCTTTTTTAACTAAACTGAAGAGAGAGTTGAAGATCTAGTATAGCGATAGAGTTCTTGCCCAGCCTGTGCAGGGTCCAAGGTTCAATTCCAGTGTTATGAAAAAATAAAATAAAAATTCTAGAACTAGACTTACAAAAAAAAAAATCAAGAGGTAGAAACTATTAAACTTTCCTTTTTAAAATATAGTTTTAAGCTGGGCATGGTGGTGCACACTTTTAACCCCAGCACTCCAGGGGCAGAGGCTGATAGATCTCTGGGAGTTCAACTTGTTTACAGAGCAAGCTTCAGGACAGCCAAGGTTACGGAGAGAAACCCTATATAGAAAAACCCGATATTGATCTTCAGCACTGAGCCATCGCTTCAGGCCAAACTTCCCTGAATCTGACCAAGTTTTGCATCAACTTTACCCTCCCATAATAATTAATATAATCATGGTCTTATTTATACATTACTCATTTGTTTAAGGAAGCTGGCCGTTGCCTGTTTATTACCATTATGAAACTTTTCTGTGGCAAATGTTTCTTCCTCTTTTTTTTTTCTGGGGTGGGGGTGGGGTAGGGTGGGGTGTGAAGTTAGCTCCCGATAGCTAGCTTCACACTCACTCTGTACCCGAGGGTGACCTTGGGCTCCTGATTCTCTGGCCTCCCATTCCCAAGTACTGGAATTACAGACATCTGACTTTGTTAGTTTTCTTTTTTCTTCTTTTCTGGGAGAAAGGAGAAGGGAAACAGAGACTCTTGTAGCGCAGGCAGGCCCCAAATTTATGATGTAGCTACAGCTGACCTTGAACTAATTCTCTTCTCTGATTCTTTTTTTTTTTTTTTTTTTTTTTTTTTTTTTTTGGTTTTTCGAGACAGGGTTTCTCTGTATAGCCCTGGCTGTCCTGGAACTCACTTTGTAGACCAGGCTGGCCTCGAACTCAGAAATCCACCTGCCTTTGCCTCCCGAGTGCTGGGATTAAAGGCGTGCGCCACTATGCCCGGCTCCTCTCTGATTCTTACGGGGGTGGGATTACAGGTGTACCACATCACACTTTTTCTCCAGATGTCTTAGGCAGTGTATATGGTCAGGCACGCCACCCCAGCTTGTGGTTCCTGCAGCGTCCACGTCATCTCCCCTGGAGTCTTCCCCCTTTCCATGGCTGGATGCTAGTTGGGAGATTTGATTTTAAAAACCAAATTTCAAAGCATGAGAAAGGTAGTTAATCCCACCACTTTAATCCTAGAACTCAGGCAGCAGAGGCAGGTGGATCTCTGTGTTCAAGCTGGGACTACAGAGTGAGTTCCAGGGTAGCCAGGGCTACACAGAGAAACACCTGGCTGGAAAAACCAAAAGCTAAGAAAACATGGAATATTAGATATTACAATTAAATACTGCTGATAGATTTAAAAAAGGTTCCACTGGCTTATCCTATGGAAGACACTGGTCCTTTTGTTTTTGTTTGTTTGTTTGTTTGTTTTGTTGTTCTTTTGAGACTGTGTAGACCAGGCTGGCCTCGAACTCTGACATTTGTCTGCCTCTGCCTCTTCAGTGCTGGGATCAAAGGTGTGTGTGCCACCATGTCTGGCAAGAGACACAGGTCTTACTAAGCACCAGTTAATCTCCCCATAGCGTCAGTCACTCTAATAGATGTTAGTGTAGTCGGGGCATAGGGGAAGGGTACACTCCATCTCTTTTCCTGGCTTATAGGACCCCTCAAACTCAAGGCCTGAAAGATAACCGCTCCTCCCTCAGGAAATTGAGGATTCATAAACCTTTTTTTGATTCATGAATCTTAAAACACACCTATCTTCCAGTTTTACCTAGGAGAGACCACTCTGGGGTCCTGAAATGCTGGAAAGAGGCCTATATGTGTTACTTGTAATAGAAACAGCTGATCGCTTTCTAGTGTCAATCTGGAAGATTCTCTTCTGCTTACAGTAAATCAGGGTGTTAGCTACACAGTAACATCTGGGCTTGGCCCTCACTGGGATCACCTGGCACCAATGGGCTTTCACAATTTACAAGATACAGTGTCTGGTATGTTCTGTCACTAGCTGCTAAATTTCATTCTTTCTAGCAAAGCCAAGAAATGAACATTAATTACTTTAGTTACTGAGATGTTACTGAGGCGGGGCATCTGCCCAGACAGGTTCTCCCAGGGAGGCAACAGGTAAGAAAGATAGTGGGAAGCTAGTTGTGATCCCGGAAGGACTTCAGAGGGGGAGGCCCAGGCAGGGAGATTCAGATTTCAAGGTTATCCTTAGCTATACAGCAAATGTGAGACCAGCCTGGGTTACATGAGACCCATCTGAGAGAAAGAGAGACAGAGACAAAGACAGAGAAGATACTGAGGGACCCTGCTCCTCTGAACCAGGCCACATACAGAAAACCCAACCAGAAACCTTAGCTGCAAATTCTGGCTTAGCTATGATAAAGTGCTGTGTAAGCCAGGCACAAAAACGACTGCATCTGGTCAGGACTATGCTTATTATTCCATTAGAGGCGAGAGGAGCTTGAGAGTCCCAGCCAGCCTGGGTTGTATAATGAGTTCAAGGCCAGCCCAAGACACATAGTAAAAATCTTGTTTCAAAAGACACTAGAGCTGATGACACTCAGCAGATAAGAGCGACTGCAGCCAAGCCTGATGCCTAGAGTTCCATCCAAGGGGCCTACACTGTAGAAGACCATGGTATGCTTGCATCCCAACAAAACAAATCAACCAATTCCAAAACTAAAATCAAGGCTAATTGTAGCTATTTAAAACAGAAACAATAGCAAAAAAAAAAAAAGTTTATCATAGTAGTTTTCTTTGTTGTTGTTTTGTTTTTCAAGACAGGGTTTCTTTTGTCCTGGAACTAACTCTGTAGACCAGGCTGGACCTCATAGAGATCTGCCTATCTCTGCTTCCCTAGTGCTGGGATTAAAGACTTGCACCCCCACTGTGCCCGCTACATAGGGGTTTCGTAACATTGAAAATCTGTGCATATCCCAATAATTTGTATATATACAAAGATACCATGAGATAGTGTGATTTGTTATGAATGTCACTCTACAGTGTTTACAGACAGGACAAGATATTTATAACATATTACTGGATCAAACTGGTGTCAACTCGGTAAAGTGATACAATTTTGTTAAATTTATTTTTAAAAATCACATTTGCTTTTTTGTAATTTTATTTATTTATATGTGTATATATGTGTATTTATTTATATGTGTATATGGTATATGCATGTGTGCTTTTTGAAGGGGGGAGGTGTTGATGACAATTGTTTTCCTGTATAGTTTCCAACTTTTTTTTCTGAATGTTCATGTGTATGTCATGTGCATGGAAGTGCTCGCAGAAGGCAGAAGCGGAGGGGAGGGCACTGGGTCCTCTGGAGCTGCACTTGCAGGTGGTTGTGAGGTGCCAGATGTGGGTGCTGGGAATCAAACTTGGGGCCTACAAGAGCAGGAAGCCCCTTAATGGCTGAGCCACCATAGCAGGCTAGCTATATGTGTGTGTGTGTGTGTGTGTATGTATATATGTGTGTGTGTGTGTATGTTACAGTTATTTAACAATGTATATTCTGTGTAGTTTTGTCATATGGATTTACATGTAAATACGGGAAGATGAAATGCCTAGCCACTAAAACATAATGTCTCTCTATGGGCTTTTTTATCACAATGTATTTGTGCTATGAAGAAAGAGAAAGTCAACGTGTATTGGTGGAAACCTGTAATCCTAGCACTTGGGCCAGGAAGTCAAAAGGACCAGGAATTCAAGGTCAGTCTTGGCTACATAGCATCTTTGTGACCAGCCCGAGCTCTATGAGACTCTGGAGACATGCAGAGAAGGGCCTGTAGGCAGGAGAGGTAGTCTGGAGACATTTACTCGGCATGTAGGAAGCCTTGGATTCTATTCCCAGTACTTGAATAAAATAAACTGCAGTATAGAAATGCATAATAGCCATCATGACTATTACATACTTGTGTCTCCCTGGATCCACGGGGCACGTTATTGTTGTGATGTTTGTCTTCTGTGTGTCTAGAATCAGGACCCTTGTAAAGGGCGAGGAGTCTTGGAGAGATTTAACTGAACTCTGGAAACTCAAGATTTCCCTCCCTGTGTGCACTGGAGTCTGTTTCTTTCCCTACTCTTAGGAACCTTTGCGGATTTCACAGGGCCCATCCTCCAGGAATGAATTCCTACTGGTTCTCCAGGCAGGCCTAGAACTCCAGCAATCAGGCTGTCATACTTCTGAGATGACACCCTGGCCACCTTGGAGCAGATGTAGGTGTCCTCCATTCCAGCCACCCACTGGGACACAAGGCATCTTTGAAGGAATGTTTCTGCCACAGCTGGTTCTTTGCCTTTGTAGCCTGTGAGTCACTCTGGTTTCACCCCATATTCTCATTTCTAGGTTGTAAGGACACCTCCCCACCACTCCCTTACTTCATAGTAATAATGAATAAAAGCTACTATGTGTGGCTGGTGCTTATTGCACCAAATAGCACAAAAGGTGTGGGCTCTTTTAGGCCTTGATCCACACTGGGAAGCAGAGATTTGCATCCTTGTCTTATAGAAGAGATCTGTGGTTGATTCAAAGGCCACTAATATGTGGCCCATAAGTCTGGGCATTTGCACACAAGACACACTTCAAGCCCTAGATCTACCCCTGCCCCACTCACATACACACACTTTTATTTCCTCTCTTCAATAGTTTGAAATAGGGCCTCACTATGTAGTCCAATCTGGTTTTAAACTTAGATATTTATGTTGGTGGCTCAAGCATGCTAGTTAGGTGCTCTACCTCTGAGCTGTATTCCCAGCCCTCTTTTTTACATTTTATTTGGAGACATGATCTCCATTTGTAGCCCAGGCTGGCCTTCAACTTTGGATCCTTCTGACTCAGTCTCCTAAGTAGCTAGAATAGTTCTTTTATTTACCTCCATTTCTATAAAGCAGGCCACTGGGTCTAAGTTATTTCCTGTTAGTCACTTGGAAGTTCAGGAAGCTGGCAAGTGAAAAGGAATAAACAGACTATTTCTTTGCCACCAACCCTGTCCCACTACCTGTGCCCACAACCCATAACCTCCCTCACTCCCTAGCTTGTACTCTGTATTACACCAAGTACTTGAAGTCTTTCTTTTTCTTTCTTTCCTTTCTTTTTAAAGACAGGACTTCTCTACAAAGTCTAGATTAGCTTGGGACTCCTTATGTAGACCAGGATGTGTCAAAGTCAGAGCTCCACCTGCGTCTATTTCTTCCGAGAGTGGGGATTAAAGGCGTGTATCACAGGTCTGGCTGCTAAAACTCAACTGTTCCTTGAGTTTAGAGGAATGTCCCTTCTTGCCCCGTAGGCAAATTGTTCTCTCCCAAGTTTTTTATGTTGTTTTGAGATAAGGTCTGTAGATCCAGGCAGTCCAGCAACTATGTAGACTAGGCTAGCCTTAAAGTCACCAAGATCTGCTTGCCTCGACTCCCCAAGTTCTGGGATTAAAGACCCGTGCCACAACACCTGGCTCCATCTCATGCTCTTGGCTGGCACATCCCTATTTATCTAGAAGTGATTTCCAGGAAACCTTCGCTGGCCAGCCTTGCCCAAGCCCCTGTGAGTTGCTTTCTCAATGCCCTCATAAGGCACCTAGCTACCTGTTGTCTCTCCCAGCCCCACCCCAAACCCCTTTTTTGAGGAGTCTCAGATAGCCCAGCCTAGAACTGGCTACATAGCTTGGGCTGACCTTGAACTTCTGCTCTTCCTGTCTCTACCTTCCAGAAGCTGGGATTTCAATCCATGCACAACTGTGCCTCCCTCTTTTTAGTTTTGTTGAGACAAAGTCTTGCCATAATGGCCTTGGCTAATATATTATTCAATATGTAGTCTGTGCTTGCCTAAAACTCCTGGCAATCCTCTTGTCTCAGCTTTCCAAGTGCTGGGACTACAAGTATGCACCAATGATGCCTGACTGAGGCCCAGCTCTCTCGGGCTCCTACCAGTTTGCAAAGCCAGAACAAGGAGATGGTGTCTCTGGTGGTTAAGTCCTTAGTTGCAGGCTGGGGAGCTGGCAGGAAGCAGGCACAGAAGCGAATGGTTGTTGAATGACTATTTGACTGTCAGAGAGGACTTTGTCTTTTTTTGAGAAAATATGACTTGGGTGTTCTGGAGAGGGCAGGTGATGACAGAACTGTGGCTTCCAGCATTCCCTGTTGGCTGGTGAAGGTGCTGAGGTCACTAGAGACCCAGTGTGCTGAGCCTGAAATCACGGGGTCCTTCTTGCTGAACCAAACTCTCTGGCTTCTGTTTTCTCACTCCTTGCCAGAAATAAATCATGTTCTGAGTGACTGGAGTCATTGCTCACAGCTCCGTGAGCTGGTGTAGGGTGGGGCGAGGGGCAGTGGCCTTGGGGCTCCTGTCATTAAAGACCCAGGCCTTTGGGCTGGGGGGAGGGGAAGGAGTGGCTGGTCCTATCCCTGGGAGGCTGCAGTCATTGGGGGAGAGACAATGGGGCTCTGCATCTGCTCCTCGCTGGGAGAAGGGACCCTCCAGTGAAAAGCCAGGGAGAGCAGGGAAGTGTGGGAGGAATTGATGAGAAGGGGTGGAGCCAAGGAGATGCAGCCCGGAGGAAGGAGGGAAGGGGAAGGAAGAGCGCAGGGAGGGGAGAGGATCCAGGCTTCCCTTCAGCTCGGTGACCTGGTCCGGAGCCACAGCTTCCCTCGCTTTGTCTGGGCCCGCCGAGACCTCACGTTTCTCGCCCAGCTGCAGCCCCAGTCCAAGGGCCAGGCATCCAGCAGGTGCTCAATACTTACTTGGGAAAATAAGAAATGTGGCCAACTTTGCTCTGGGAACTTTTCCCCCGTGTTGTCTCCACTCCTCTGGAGAAGCCGAAGACAGAGCTGGTCTTGGGAGCACGCCCAGGCGCCCCATGAATAATTGACCCTTGGTGGCGACACTGCCCCGCTCTGTCCGCGGGCTCCGTACCCGCCCATGCGTCGGAGTCGAGCGGCGCAGCTCTTGAGTGGCGGGTGTCCGGGAGGTTGGAGGCGGGGTGTCCGGCCTGTCCCAGAGCTGGGAGGAGGCCAGGCTATGCCGAACCCCGGGCCCCGCGGGGAGCCACAAGGGCCCAGACCTCAGCGAACGACCACGCCTCGGCGCCCTCCAGCAGTGCACCCCGGGGTCGAGCCTAGGCCCTGGGCTTGGGGAGGATGCGAGGGACCCCGAACTCCTCTGAACCCCATTCGCACCCGGGTCCCGGTGATAGCAGCCGGGGCCGTTCCCTCGAGTCTGACCGTCCAGGGCTCTGCGAACAGCTGTTTAAAGGCTCTTTACTGTTGAGGGCTCTGCGGCGACGTTTGCTCTAAGTCCCATCTGCCCACTTAAAAAATATATTAAGTGAAGAGCACCCCCAGCTTCCACCCCTGACTGGGGAGGGGGCAGGTTGAGCCCTAACCCGTATTCGGAAGGACTGGCCACTCGGGCTCCCCCGACCCCAACCCCCATTAGCTCTTATTTGGGATAGGGCACCCCAGACTTCCTGGGGGCTGCTCTCTGGAGCCCCCTTTGTGCCTGGCAGGGACAGCCCCCCCATTTCCATGCGAGGTTCTGACGCTCCCTTCTCCCCCGCTTGTTAATCTTTGTTCCCCTTTTCTGCTGAGAGGAGGGGAAAAAAAAGAGGGAGAGGGCGAAAGAAAAGAAGGAAAAAGGCGTGACTCGATTTTCAAACGAAACTCCCACAGCAAACAAAACCCTTTTAGAGAAATAAAGGAGGAAGGAGGAAGAAAAGAGGGAAGGGGAAGAAAAAAAAGAGAAGCCTCCAGGCTTGCAATTCGAGTAGGAGAGTTGCAGCGAGAGAAAGAAAGAAAAGAAGAAAAATCCTCTCTGCGGTAGAAAGAGAAAAAGAAAACTTGGGCCGAGGAGAGGGGGGTGCTGGGGGGGTGGAAGGAAGTGAGAAAACAAAAGAGAGATAAAAGGGCTGCTTTTCTGTCTCTCTTCCTCTGCGAGCAGGCTTAGGAGGAGCTGTTTAGCATCCCTTCACGTCAGCCCTGCCTCATTCCCTTCTTCCAGGGAGGGAGAGAGCGCGAGCGAGAGAGCGAGCGAGCGCGAGAGAGAGCAGGAGGGAGAGAGAGAGGGGGGGAGAAAGAGAGGAGCCGGAGGGAGGGTGGCAGAGCAGGGCGGGCGCGCGTGGAGGCGGCGCGCAGCTGCAACCCGGGCGGTGGGCAGCAGGAGCCCCCGGCCCGCCCGGCCCGGCCAGCCGAGGGCCCCCAGCGCGAGGAGCCGCGCCCGGACCCAGGGTGAGTGTCCCGCGAGCCCGCGGCCCCGCCAGCCCCCGGGCGGCCCGCGGCGGGGTGGCTGGGGGGCGCGGGGGTGGGTCGCTGCGGCCGCGGTCGACCCGCCCCCCGCCTCTCCCCGGGGACGGCGGCGCGCAGGCAAACATGTCGTCTTTTCCTTTCACTTCCACATTCCCTCATGCCGGAGAGCTGGAGCGAGAGAAGGGGAAAGAGAGAGAGATGGCGTCTGGAGGGGGGGAGGAGGAGGGAGGAGAGGGGGAAGGGAAGGAGAGAGGAGAGAGAGAGACAGAGAGAGAGAGAGAGGAGAGAGAGAGAGAGAGAGAGAGAGAGAGAGAGAGAGAGAGAGAGAGAGAGAGAGAGAGAGAGAGAGAGAGAGAGAGAGAGAGAGAGAGAGAGAGAGAGAGAGAGAGAGAGAGAGAGAGAGAGAGAGAGAGAGAGAGAGAGAGAGAGAGAGAGAGAGAGAGAGAGAGGCACAGGCAGAGAAGCAGCAAAATGAAAGGAAAGCGCGGCGGTAGCGTGGGAGGCCGGGGAGGCGGCGGCGGCGGTCTCCGGCCCGCACGTGGGTGTCGCGGCGCTCGGGGATGCTCCCCCCGCACCCGGCCCGGGACTCAAAGTTTCACCCTTCGCCGCCCCGCCCCTGCGGCTGCCCACAAACTTTTTACTCCGGGAGCGGGTGGGGTGGCCGCGCGGCCCGGCCGGCAGGGTGGCTAGGGCTCAGCGCGCAGCTGGCGTGCCGGGCGCCCCTCGAGGGCAGCGGGCGTCACCAGCGCGGGACCCCGGCCCACCTCGGTGGCCCCGTCTCCGACCTGTTGAAGGCGCACCCCCCGGGCCGGGAACCGGTGGGCAGATCCCCACGGCAGATCTCGAGCCTCCCGTGGCTCGGCCTCCCTTCCTCGCCGCCCCCTCTCCCTCTCCTCGCGGTCATTTTCCTAATTGGACGGAGCTGTGGGGCGTGATCGTCGGCGTCAGACGGAGGAGCCCCCCGAATCGGGTGGTCTTCCCTCCACGACTCTCAGACCCCACCGAGCCGGCCTCGGTGCTACCCCCCACCCCTCCGCCCCAGCTGCGGACTTGCTAACTCGTGCGTAGCGGGTTGTTGGTTTTCTTTCTTTTTTTTTTTTTTTTTTCAACTTGCCTTTTAAGATGACTTTTATGGTCCCTGCAACTGCTTCCCTCCAGTCTAAACTGTAGTTTGGGAAGATTTAAGAGGCCAGGGAGGTGCTTGTGTGGGCTTTAACTAATCCAAAACGGTCATTAATGTATCTCTACGCCCTGCGTGATGGTTCCGACCAGGCCGAGCAGTAGTCTGGGTGTGTTTTCACCCGGACACTGCAGAGTTCCTTCACGGTCTTAGCGGCCAGTCTGCCAGTGAGGGGACACTTGACCTGCGGGCCCTGTGCCCTATCTTCGAAGGGCACTCTGAGCACCTTTCTTTCCGTTCACAATGGAAACTCTCCGCCACTGTCCACCTGAAGACTTAACTAGTCCCTGTGGGTACCCCGGAAGCTCACAAAACTCCCCCACAGGTGTGCGGAGGACTTTGTGCTGTTGGGGGTCATCCAGCCAGCTTTGACGCTGCCCTCTCAGCCTTGCCTTTGTACGTGTGTAAGTAAAAAAGCAAAGTTCATTTCTGCCGAAGAGAAGAACTGGTGTATGGGAACAGGAGCGGGGGTGGGGGGTGGCGGAAGGCCCTCCTAGGGACCTTCAAAGATCCGTGGAGCTGGCCTGAGATGGGGGAGCTGGTCGTTACCGGCTTTAGATATAAGTGTATTCTCATCAAAGCTGATGGGCCTGTCTGGTTTTGATTTTGACCATCACCTTTTCACTTGTTTGAAAGCACATTTACCTTGGAGACCTTGGCTTAGTGTTTTTTTTTTTTTTTTTTTTTTTGTCTGCTCTCTCATCCCACAAGTAACCCTGGGCCGGGCACCTGCTGTTCTTGGAGCACAACCTTGAATTGATAACTTCCAGCTCTAGCCACCTTGCAGAGCTGGCTCTGCTGCCAGAGGGCACTGGGTAGAGCTGCTTTCTGTGGGGTAGGGAGAATGGACAATCTGGCCTGGTTTCCCGAGTGACCGTGTGCCAAGAGTTTCAGTGAGTTGGGGTGGGGACAGACTGTCATCTAGAGTGCCTTGGTTGTCTTCTCCGAGCTGTTCTGAGCTGACCCTTGGCCCCATGGTGTACAAGGCATTTGTTTGTACTCAGATCCCTTCTGTCACAACCAGGCATTTTATTTTAGGCTCCCTGTCTAGAGCCAAGGAAACAGACAAGGTCTAGAATACCTTTTGGGTTGGAGGAATGAATAATGGGATCACTAGAGATTTTGATGAACTTCTAGTTTAGATTTGCAGGGTGGTGGAGAGATATTTCTAGCAAGGCTGCTCTTTTGAGACAGTGTCTCACTACCTAGCCCAGACAGACTGTGAATTGGGGATCCTCCTGTCTCAAGCTCCCAAGTGCTGAGATTACAGTATGTGCCACCAGGCCTGGCTCTAGCATAGCTTTTTTTTTTTTTCTTTTTCTAGAAGGGGATGATGACCTGTGGGTCTCGGCCCCTTGGGGCAGGGGTGTCACATACCCTATATTTACATTACATTCATAACAGTAGCAAAATGAAGTTAGGAAATAGCAATGGGATAATTTTATGGTTGGAAGTCACCAGGACTGTATTAAAGGCTGGCAGCATTAGGAGGGTTGCGAACCATTGGGATCCTGGAAAACTACGAGGAAGAATCCATTGCATTCCAGAAGGAACAGGTGGAAAAGCCTACTACTCCCCTCACCAGCGCCGACGTTTGGTGTAGGTTCCTCCTTCCGGCATGGTCACCCACATCCCTCAGGTCTTACCAGGGCTAGGTCTCAAGTTCCCAGAAGGAAGGGTTCTGAATCCGAGGGCCTCTTTGAAGGACGGGTGAGCCATTCCTTTGATTTCAAAGCTAGAAGACCTTAGAGAGGTTGTTTAAAAAACATTGACCTCAGAGTCAGGAGTCAGGTAGCCGCTCAAGTCTGAGCCCCTGGGATCTGTTCCCAGTACCCTCTCTCTCCTCAAGACCACTCTCCTTACAGCTGCCAAGGCTTCCTGGCCACACCATAGTTCAGAGAACATGGCTGTGAGGACATGAAGCCGTGGGCTGGTAGGACGTGTACAGGCTGAGGTAACATCGCCCTATTCTCTAGGTATGCCGAACACGCTGCTCTGGAGGGCCGGGCAGGCCAGGGCAATTATTGGGAGAGCTTGCTATTTTAACACCGACTTCTTTAAAGTCTAGCAGTATGGCAGAGTAGAAGTTTAGTCATCAGGATGTTCCCAAATTACTGGGTTTAGATCCTGGATACTTTCTTCATACTTTGCACTTGTGCTTGGTTTATTCAGGGTTGACCAGAGGGGAAGAAGAATGGGGGAAGAAGGAAGGGCCTCTGCTAGCTGTTCCCCATTCAGGGATTAGATCTGCTGGCCTGTTCAGTAGGGCAGAGATCATGGCTATCTATGGATTTCACCCCCCCCATCTTATTATTTCATTTACGTATTTATTGCTTATTTGTTTTGTCCACTGCTAAGCCCTTGGGAGACTAATATAGAGTTGGCCTTTCCTAAATACTTGTTGAATGATGTACTGGACATTAGGAGAAGCATTTCCCTCCCAGGAGGAGCTCAGCTATGACACACAGAGGCAGGGACAGGGATGTGATTGATGGGAGCTGCAGAGTTGTGCTGTGATTCATTGTTTCAAACAAGCTGCAGACAGGTAAGGCAGGAGGGGGTTGGGAAAGAGGGGATCCTGAATGGGTGGAGCCACAGGGTGGAGACTTCTGCAAGACAATAGAGAGGTTTTGAATTGGACTCAGACACTGGGAGAATAATAGAATCAGGTGTTCTGGTCCAGGATTATGCACACACACACACACACACACACACACACACACACACACACACACATATATATAGTATAAATATATATATATATATTATAATCCCTCAAGGACTATGGGATAGATAATATATATATTATCTATATATAGATAGAGGTGCTGGCAAACGCATTACTATTCGCCTTTGGTGACCTGGGAAACCTAATAGAGACCTTAAGTCGTTTGACCTGGGGCACAGAGCTGGTATCTCATTCCCAGGCAGCCTAATTGCTGACTTTGCTTCCCTGAAATGATCACGTGGTCAGTCCTCTACTCCTGCGATGGAGCTGAGCCTTCAGCCTTTAGGTTCTCCTTAAAGGTTAGTGGAAGAGAAGCTAAAAGACAGATTGTCAAGGGGCGATGGTGTCACGCCCCTTTAATCCCAGCACTCACGAGAGGCAGAGGCAGGAGGATCTCTGAGATCTGAGGCTAGCCATGGCTATACACATACACACACACACACACACACACACACACACACACACACACACACACACACACGGTGGGGGGGGGAGGGGTAGGTCAGTCTGCAGCAGAGTCTTCATGCTGAACCAGTGACCAGTGAGGACTGAAAGGGTGTGCTTATTTTCCAGGGACTAATTATTCCCCAGTAGCTGCACCAGACCAGGACTATCTCTTTGCCCTTGACAAGAATTTAAATGCAGCCGGGCGTGGCGCACACCTTTAATCCCAGCACTCGGGAGGCAGAGGCAGGCGGATTTCTGTCGAGGCCAGCCTGGTCTACAAAGTGAGCTCCAGGACAGCCAGAGCTATAAAAAAAAAAGAATTTAAATGCATGTGCACACGTAGGAACACAGGTGATGCTGGGAGGAGTCAGAGCCAGGGTTCTGCCCATGCGCAGTACCACTGAGCTACAGTCCTACCCTATTGGAATATATTTAAGCTGGTGGGAATTTTAAAGCTAAGGAATGTACTGTTGAGGGTTGGGGAAGTGGCTCAGGTAGTAAAGTGCTTGTGAGCTAAAGATCAGCACCCACATGAATTCTATGTTGCATATACTTGTAACTCCAGAATTGGGGTTATGGAGACAGGAGGATTGCTGGGGCTCTCTGGCTGGTCAGCCTATTAAGTCCAGGAGACTTAACCTCAAAAAACCAAGGTAGATGGTGCCTGAAAAATGACCCTCTGACTTCCCTCTGCATGCAATTCTGTGCACCTGCACACACAAATGCACCCACATATAGGAACACACACACACACACACACACACACACACACACACACACACACACACACGGCCGGTCACCATCTGCTTTGAGGTCCCCAGCAGATGTCCCACAGGTGTAACGCCCAGTGTGCTAGCCCAGCAAAGAGCAGAGCCTAGCAGCAGCTGTTTATGGGCATCCGTGGTTCTGGGCGCTACGCTATCCCGTCCTCCGGAGCTTGCCGTCTGTCTGGGAGACAGACATTAAACGAATAATTACACAAATACTCTTTAATTATAGTTGTTATAATGCTTCAAAGGAAAAAGTTCAGAGGCATAGGAGCCAATAATTAGGGAGGGAGGAGCCGAGGGGCAGTTCCTGAAGGATATCTGAAGCAGCTCGGATGGAGGGCTTTGTGACCAGGGCGGGTATACTTTGTTTTTTTCTTTCTTTGGAAATAGACAGTAAAGAAGAGAAAGGCCCTATGGGTAATAATGGGAGGGGCTAGACAGCGTGGACAAGTTTAGCCCCAAAGCTTTTACAAATATTTTATTACTTTATTTATTATGTATGTGTTTGGGCACAAGGATGCCATGGTGTGTTGTGTGGAAGTCAGTTCCGCTGTGTGGATCCTGGGGGGCGGAACTCCGGTTCTTTGGCCCTGGCAGTAAGTGCCTTAACCTGCAAAGCTGTCCTGCTGACAGTGCCTCTCCCCTACTGGTGGGTTTCTGTTTGTTTGTTTTTAGTAACTTAACATAGCCTTAACTTGCTGTGTGGCTCAGAGACTGACTGGTCTTGAACACCTGATCCTCCTTGAGAAGCTAAGCGCTGGGAGTCAGGCTTGTGCTGCCGTAAGTTCACAGCCACCGTCAGGATTACAGGCACATACCATCTGGTCTGGCTTAGTCTGTTCACTTTGATAGAAATCTTACTGTTCTCTGGGTGGTTACCTAGGAGCTGGGTAGAAATGCAGACTCCTGCCCCCCCCCCCCCCCCCGCAGATTTGCTGAGGCTGCATTTTAACCCCAGTACCAAGGAGGTGGCTCAGGTGTTAGGGAGTCCTGAACTGGGAGGTTGTTCGTTTTGCAGGCAAGGACTGGTGTGACCTGCAACAACTTCTCTGGCACGTAGCAGGGAATTAGGCAATCTCACAGGTCCCTTCTGGCCGCTCTGACCTTTAGCTTTTGGAGCGTTGTGCTGTCACCAAGCTTGTGGAGGGCCAGAGCCTCTCACCCCTGAACTGCCTTCCTGGGGGCTCTCCTTTTTCCCTAGTAAGCACTCAGGCACTGTCAGGGCTTTGGAGAAGAATCAGAGTAGGCTGTAAGAAGTATTGGAGCTTTGTGCCACGCAGGGAGATTTAGTCTGAAGTAAGAAACCATGCAAGGTCAAAGGGCTTTTTAGGGAAGGGAGGTGTAAGGTTTCTGCCAGAAGTGGAAGTTAAAACCGCACAGGGAACCTGCTCAGTGGATCTCTGGGTTCAAACTTGGTCTTTTCAGAGTTGCCTCAGAACCTTGTCCCAGGCCTCCTGAAGTCACTGCAGGGACGGGGGTAGACATGGGTGCTTGTAGTCGGGGTTTGGGGTTCCTACCTGAAGTCATGCAGGTTATGTGCATGGTATTCTGGAAGAAGATTTCTGTACTCACTAGCTCCAGGGAGCCCTTGGCTCTAGGGTAGCAGTTCTTAAATTGTGGTTTGTGAACCCTTGGGGTGGGGGTCAAACAACCCTCTCGCGGGGTTGCATATCAGATAGCCTGCATGTCAGATGTTTACAGTTCATAACAGTAGCAAAGTCACAGTTACAAAGTAACAGTGAAAAAAATTTATGCTGGGGGGGGGCACCATAACATGAGGAACTGTATTAAAGGGTCCCAGCATTGGGAACGTTGAGAAGTACTGATCTCGACTGGGCTCGGTACTGGTAATAGAACCCAGGGTCTCGTGACTGCAAGGCAAGAGCATGACTACTGGTTACATCCTAGCTCTTTTTCTTTTTTCCTTTCACTTTCATTTTTAAAAAATTATTACGTAGGGGAGGGTGTGTGTGTCCATGTGGAAGTCTGAGGGTCAGAGGACATCTTGTGGGAGTCAGTGCCTTCCTCCTACCATGGGGGTCTTGGGGATTAAACTCAGGTTGGTGACTTGGTGGCAAGCACTTTTATCCTAAGAGCCATCTTCCTGCCCCCTCCCCCTTTCTTTCCCCCTTCCCCCCCCCCCCCCAACAGACAGGGTTTCTCTGTATACCCCTAGCTGTCCTGGAACTCACTTTGTAGACCAGGCTGGCCTCAAATTCAGAAATCCGCCTGCGTCTGCCTCCCGAGTGCTGGGATTAAAGGCGTGCACCACCACGCCCGGCTTCCTGGCCCCTTTTAAATGTATTTTGAGACAAGGTCTTACTAAATTGCTAACCTTCAACTTGCTTTGCTATACGGCCCAGGCAGACTTCACATTCTCCTCCTCAGCCTCCCAAGCAGGTGTCACCCAGATCTTTGATTGAACAGTCCTTACTGTGTGCAGGGCACAATTCTACGTACTTTACATACTGTTAGTAGCTTATATATTCATTTATTTTGTGGGGAGTGGACATCCGAGAAAGAACTGCATAGTTCAGGCTGCCTTCCAGCTTACCATGTAGCTGAAGCTGGGCCTCAAACTCTGAATACCCCTTCCTGAGTGCTGGGGCTGCAGACTACTCTTTGGAGCGCTGATTAGATATTTAAATTAACTCATTTAAATAGAATAACTGTCCTGAAGTCACATGTAGCAAACACTGGACACAGGTGGGATAGGGGTGAGATTTTTTTTTAGTAGTAGTAGAGAGAGAGGTTACCGAACCCCACTCCCCCCCCCCTTAGTAAGCGCCTTCTAATCAGTCAGGTGTTGTGACAGGAAGGTTTCTCCTAAGGAAACAGAGATGGGATGGGGCCGGGTTCCCAGACTGCCTCTGAAAACCCAGATCACCATTGGGTCCAATGTCTTATTTGCAAAGCAAAGAATTAGCAAACAAGATTACTGCAGCCTTGAAGACTAAACATTCTGGAAGGAAAAAGCCTTTGAAGAATTGCACCCTTGAATTAGGGGAAGGGGTTGCAAGAGGAAATTGGGGTAGATCCCCAAACGGAACAGATTAAAGGGTGTTAGAAGCAAAGCTGGCCAAATGCATGTCAGCAGCATCCTAAGGTGAAATGACTGGTTTTATTACCTCCTAATTAATGTGTGGTGCTCCCAGAGCCCACCCTTCCCCTACCCCCCAGTGCCGTACCGAAGCAGAGGCCTTCTGTCTTCTCCCTTACTCCTTCCTTTGCTATCTGAATTCTTATGCGTATGGTTTTTCCTTATACCATGTTTGCAAATGGGGTCAAGTCACTCTCAGAAGTGGGGCAGTCTTTAAGAGGGCTTCGGTTCTGTCTTTCACACCCGCCATTGTACGGGTTTCTGGTATTAAATATATATGCTCTATTGTGTGTTTATTTCTGGGAGTGCGCAGAGAGCTGTGGGAAGTGCTTGGATTTTCCAAGCAGTCAGAATTGAGCATAAGAGATCACTGTGGCCCAACCAACTGTCTTCCCTCCGAATCCTGGGCTAGGAGCTACAGAATCAAAATGAGGTTGGAAAGATGGCTACAGAAAGCAAGAATGCCCAGATTGAATGAGAAACTAACTTTGGTGATGACTTTTGCTTGTGTGTGGATTGTCTGGGGGTGGGGAAGGACGTGCCGGTGACCATCCCATTTCCAGGAGGACAGTGATGGCATAGCTTCCTGGTTGTGAAAGTAGTTCTGCCTGTCTGGTAAAACACCACAGGCAAACTTGACTGCTGGGATTATGGGTCACACCAGCATGTCTTCCTGCCGTCCTCGACCAACTGGCCTCTCGAGAACTGTCAGGTACCCTTTGGAAGCCAGTGGTGTGGTTGGTTAATCTCACAGACTGTCTGGTTGACAAATGCTTTGTCCCATCTTGGCGACTCTATTAGCTTCCAACCACTTGTAGAAATGCTGTGACTTGTCCTCCTTCCACACAGCCCTACTGGAATAGGGCCTGTTCACCCCTGCCCAAGCTGAGGACCTGGGCCTGCCTCCCTAGGCTATTCCTCCTGCCCTCCCATCATGTCCTGCCCAGACTGCCTCTGTAGGAGTGGACCTCCCTCATCCTGGGCTCTGGTTTTCTGTCTACACTTGTGGGCATGCCAGTGTCCAGATTCCTTTCCTGTGTGGCTCCCTTTACACTAGAATCCGTTTGCCCTCTCTCCCTCCCTGCCTGCCTGACATGGTTAGTGTCAGGGACAGCCTGGCCTGCTTGGATATGGTTTATCACGGCTCCTTCTCTGATCCTGTTATCTCTGCCATTTCCCCCTGTCTGTCCTTGCTGCACTTGGGTGCTCTGGCCACAGTCCTCAGCTTTCTTCCACATGTCTAGTTCAGCCTGAGTGGTGAGGCCTCTCTACCTTGGCCACATGCCCCAGGTACCGCCCACAGCTGGACTGCTTGCCTTTGGTTTATGACACATTCTGACATCTGTGCTGTTTAATAAGTGAGTTCAGGCCATTTACATTCGCTGTAGTTTTATATGTTTAGCTGGGATACAGATGTGTCCCCATTCCAGATGTGGTGCTGGGGTGGGATTCTGCATTTTATGCTAGCCTGCGCCACCAACTGAGCTACACCCCCAGCCCTTTGTTTTGTTTTGAGACAGGGCTTCATTGTCTGGCCCTTACTGACCTGGATCTTAGACGTAGGTCAAGCCATATCCTCAAACTTGTAGTAGTCTTCTAGTCTGTGCCTCCCAGAGCCTGGTTCTATGTACCTAATTTTCTCATTTCTTTTCTTTTTTGAGATAGGATCTCTACATAGCCATAGCTGTCCTAGAGTTCAGTATGTAGATCAGGCTAGCCTCAAACTCAGTGCTGGAATTAAAGGTGAGCACTGTCATGCCTAGCAAACCGCCCCCTCCCCCACATACACAATACAAGGAATTTGAAAAGCTTTATAGAAAGTCCCCACTGTCCCTGTTCACGTTCATTTGTCACAGTAGTTTAGCTGTCTCTCTTTCCTTTTTTTCTTCTTTGGAGATGGGGTCTCAGTTTATAGCTCTGTAGACCAGGCCTCCGTCCCACATCTGCCTGCCTCTGCCTCTACCTCTTGAGTGCTGGGATCAAAGGTGTGCATCACCATGCCCAGCTTTTGTCTTTCTCTAATCCCACAAATTAATTAGGTGCTGTTAAGGAAAAGCATTTTTATGCATGCGTGCTAGTGTGTGTGTGTGTGTGTGTGTGTGTGTGTGTGTGTGTGTGTGTGTGTGTGTGAATGTGCACTTGCTTGGGCCTGAGCCATCATACCAACTCAGGCAAGCATATTCTTTCAGGGAGGGTATCTTTCCTTCTAGCAGGTATTTGTCCTATAGATCCATCCATTCATTAAGAACTTTCAGCCGGGCGTGGTGGCGCACGCCTTTAATCCCAGCACTCAGGAGGCAGAGGCAGGTGGATTTCTGAGTTCGAGGCCAGCCTGGTCTACAAAGTGAGTTCCAGGACAGCCAGGGCTACACAGAGAAACCCTGTCTCAAACAAACAAACAAACAAACAAAAAAAGAACTTTCCATATTCGGTTTGGAGGAGCAGAACTCAACATACACAGAAGGCCCTGCCAATCACCCAGAGTCTCCAAGGAGCACCCCCTTTTTGATGCCCACCCCCACCCATGGTGAACCAGCTTCCTTCGTTCCCTTGACACCCTGCTTTGTGCACCAATGGATGCCTGGTTGCCAAACGCCTTCTCTTTTGAGCCAAAGTCCTAGTTTTGTCAGGCCTACTTAAAACTGCTTGTTGGGATAGGGAGGCAATAAAGTTGGTAAAGAGGTTAGGAGGACCCAAGTTTAATTCCCAAGACCCATGTAACAAAAGCCTGCTGTGGTAGTAAAGAAAAAGTCATGTGTAGTGTTTGTACTCTCAGTTCTGAGGAGAGGAGACAGGCCAATGAAAAACCCTCTCAGGAAAAAGATAGATGTATCTGAGGTCCCTAAGGTTGCCCTCTGTGCTGCGCATGAAGACTCATGTGTGCACACACATACTCATGTGCACCTGCACACATGAACGCACACTGCATATCTTCTGTGTTCTCTCCATACTCCATGAAGAGTAGTCCCTCCATATTCCTTTCTATTTGTTAGGTTTTTTGCTTGCTTGTTTGTGAGACAGGGTCTCACTATGTTGTGAGCCCTGGTTGGCCTGGAACTTGGAGAGATCTTCTTGCCTTTGTCTCCCAAGTGCTAGGATTAAAGTCCTGTACCGCCATGAGTAGCAGTTTGCTTGCTTTTTGAGACAGGGTCAGGGAATCAGTGAAGTCCAGGGGAGCCCCCAGTGTAGGATGGTACTTCTGCATCTGTCTGTTATCCTGATAGTGCTGGGATGATAGGCATTCTGCATCCAGCTGGCCTTTCCCTGCTACTAAGCCACTGTTGTCTGTTAGCTGTGTGTGTGGCAGGGGCAGGGGATGGAGGGCTCAGACTTAAATACTGAACTCCAAGCTTTTTGAAAGCTTGGCACCATGTTACTTATTTCTGGAGTCTCGGTGCCTGACTGTTGGGAAGAGTCATTGATTAATAGACTCATATTGACTGAATAGAGCTTATGGTAAAATCAATATTACTCTTAATAGTGACAATAATAATAATAATATCATCACCTGTCCTAAGATTGTGGACTAATCAAGCTTACCTCTTAGGTGCTCAGTGTCCTTGGTTACACTGAAAGCTGCTGGTTTTTTTTTTTTTTTTTTTTTTTCTTTCTTCCCTCTTTGGCCCCACTTGCTCCGGCTCAAAGATTTATTTATTATATGTAAGTAAACTGCAACTATCTTCAGAAACCCCAGAAGAGGGCATCAGATCTCATTACAGATGGTTGTGAGCCACCATGTGGTTGCTGGGATTTGAACTCAGGACCTTCGGAAGAGCAGACAGTGCTCTTAACCACTGAGCCATCTCTCCCACCCGAAAGGTGCTTCTTAGGTAAGTCTCCCTCCCACTGTCAGTGGTACCAACATTTCAGTGCTGTTTATGAATGTTGCTGTAACACCAGATATCAACTCTTGGCTCGAAAATGATGTGAAGAGATGGGAGGGCTGTGGAGAGAAACAACAAGATCTAGATAGAGGTAGCTGGCCATGAACTGGGAGAGAGGAAAAAGGAACTTAAGAGCAAGCTCTCATAATGTAGGGGCTGGGGTCGGTTGCTGGCCTGGCATGCTCAAGGCCCCAGCAGAAGCCAGGAAGTAGCAAGAAACACACTATAAAATGATGACAGGTGGCTTGAGGCCAGCCTGGTCCACACAGTGAATTTTTTTGTTTTGTTTTGTTTTGTTTTGTTTTGTTTTTCAAGACAGGGTTTCTCTGTATAGTCTTGGCTGTCCTGGAACTCACTTTGTAGACCAGGCTGGCCTCAAACTCAGAAATCCGCCTGTCTCTGCCTCCCAAGTGCTGGGATTAAAGGTGTGCGCCAACATGGCCCGGCCACACAGTGAATTTTAAGACATCAAGACCTACATTGTGAAACCCTGTCTCAGGGAGAAACACACACACACACACATACACTACAAACAAACAAGGGAGGTAGGGGGGAAGAAAGGGAAAGAGAAGAGACGGTGGAGACCCTCAAACCTCCGTCAGCAGAGAGAACAGCATCCTACCACCATGTGGTTGTTCCCTGCAGTCATATTCGTAGGAAGAAACGAGGTCCTGCTATGTGCCCATGTACTCTTGGGGTGACCTGAGGAGTCTTTCTAAGTGAGAAAACAAGGGGCAGAGTGCCTGGCTGAGCTTTGGAAACTTATAACAGTGCCCTCCCTTGGGAAGGAGCATTTTGAATTTTGTGCCTCATGCATATACTACCTGGTAACATATAAAGACGGCAGTCGAGGTGGTGGGGGGTCTCCCAGGTGTTCTCAGCCTTTCAGATAGGCTCTTTTCAGGCACTCTCTGAGCTTGTGCAAGCTTATCAGGGTTTTTAAAGGATTCTTTATTGTGGTGTGTGTGTGTGCGTGCGTGCGTGCGTGTGTGTGTGTGTGTGTGTGTGTGTGTGTGTTTGTGTGTGTGTGAGATATGTGTTGGAGGGAGGCGTGCCATGGTGCACAGGTGGAGGTCGGAGGACCCTTATGAGGGCTCCAGGGATCCAGCTCAGTGAGGCTTTCGAAGCGCCGCTATCTCCGAGGCATCTATCTCATCAGCCCAAGCTTACCCTTTTATAGACTGAGGAACTGAAGCTCGGAAGTCTGAAATGACTCAGTCTATGTTCATGGAGATTTGGAAGCTAGCATTAAATCTAGTTGGACTCCAGAATTACTGGGCTCTTCTTTCCAGATCCTCTCCACCCCCAGTGCACCTGCTCTTGAGAAAAGGTGTCTCCCCACTGCACAGGCTGGTTTGGAATTCAGTGCGCAGTGTAGGCTGGTCTCACACTCAGCAATCCCTTCCTCAGATTCCTACGTTCTAGGACTACTGGAAGGAGTAAACCACCTCCCCAGCTCTCTTCACGCAAGGATGCTTTGTCTCATGTATATACATACATGTGTACATACATGTAGTGCCCACAGAGGTTAGAAGATTGTGTATAGATCCCCTACAACTGTGAGTTACAGATGGTTGTGAACCACAGTATTGTTGCTGGGAATCCATGTCCAGGAAGAGTAGCCAGTGCTCTTAATCACTGGGACATCTCTCCTGCCCAATTCTTTCTTTCCTCCTCTTCCTCCCCTCCCCTCCCCTCTTTTGCTTTTTCTTTTCTTTTTTTTTATTATTTATTTACATTGCAAATGTTATCCCCCTTCCTGGTTTCCCCTCTGCAAACCCCCTATCCAACCCCCCCACCCCCCCACCCCCGCCTTGGTTTTTTCAAGACAAGGTTTCTCTCAGTAGCCCTGGCTGTCCTAGAACTTACTCTGTAGACCAGGCCTTAAACTCAGAAATCTGCCTGCTTCTTTATGCCGGGCATAAAGGAGTATGCCATCATGCCCCTCTCTTTTTAAAACTGACATTTCCTTGCTCAGGAGCCTGTGGTCATCCATCTACCAGTTGAATGTGTGTAAACTTCCATTCCTGCCTCTCCAGCCGGCCTGTGTCTGCAGGGCAAAGCTCAGGCAATGTATGGAGAAGGCAAGCCCCATGCCCTGCCGGCTGCATCAGACACAATGCGGGAGATTAGAGATGGGCTCTGCAATCCCGGCTTTGAAGTGGCCAGCTTTCATCAGAGCGTCTGAACTTCAGCATTATGTCAAGGAAGCTTTGACTACTTACTGTCTGTGAACTGGCCTCGGGGAGGTGTCGGCCACTGCCCGGAACCCAGGCAGATCACATCCTGGTTTTCTGAAGCCTTTACTTTGTTTTATGGTCAAGAAGTTTTCAGAGCTAAAGGCACTTAGTACTTGGAAGATTTTTATATCATTATTATTATTAAAGACAGGTTTATTGGGAAGCTGCTCTCGGGTGGATGAGTTCACTGGCCCCAAGGACCAAGGCCAGGCAAGTAACCAAGGGGAAAGGAGGGGAGAGAGAGAGAGAGAGAGAGAGAGAGAGAGACCTTGTAGGAGGAGAGAAGGATCAGGAGGATAATTTTTAAAGTTTTTTGTTTGTTTTTTTGTTTTTCAAGACAGGGTTTCTCTGTGTAGCCCTGGCTGTCCTGGAACTCACTTTGTAGACCAGGCTGACTTCAAACTCAGAAATCCCCCTGCCTCTGCCTCCCGGCTGCATTGTTTTCTCAAAGGAAGGGTACTGACTGCTTTCCCTTTGCTGAGGAGAGAAGCTGGGTGGAGAGCAAGGCGGAAGGAGGCGGCCATGTGTAGTGCAAGACTAATTTGCAGGCTACGCAGCTTCACCCAGGGGGAGAGTGTGGTGTCTTTAAGAGATCCATCCCATGCCAGTGGTCCTGGTGTGTAGGATCACTTAGTGGATGCTTCTGAGAGAGGCTGGGCTCTTTCTTGTGATGCTAACAGGGATAAGAAGTTCCTGGCATCCTTGTGTCTGAGCTGATGTGCACAATACTCTTGCCTGGGGACACATCCCACCAGCCCACCTTCCTTTCGTTGTGTCTGATGGACCATCTCAGTGCCATTACCATGGAGCTGCGTGTGTGAATGGAGAGGAGGTGCCCAGCAAGTGTTCCCTAATAGATGCTTGTTGATGCTTGAGATGGACTTTTAACGCCTTCTGCTTTTGATCATAACCAGGGCCTGAGACATCCAGCCGCCTCCCCTGCTTCTGGGGTTTTCCTGACCCTTGAATAATGAAGTTTGTGCTGTGTGGACTTTATTCTTCTGGGCTCCAGGACACATTTGAATGAGGACCACTCTTAATATGGTGCTCTAAACACCCGATGGCCATCTTTTTCTCCATCTTCTCCTCCATCCGCTTCTCCATCTTTATCTGGGGAAACGTTCCCGTAGTGCAGGCAGTGTTCTGTTTCTTTTACAGAACTTAAGAGAATTTCTCTGCCTACAAATAACAGCGCAGAAACTGCCCCCCTAACCTTTTTTTTGGGGGGGGGATGAAGTCTCATGTAGCCCAAGCTGGTCTTAAATTGGCTGTGTAGCCTAGGCTGGCCATAAACTCCCGATCCTCTTACCTCTCGGTGGAAGATAGGCTAGACTACTGCTGTGCAGGCCTCTAATACCTAGCACTCCTCCTGCATAGGTCGGCCGAGTGGCTGGACTGCAGGTAAACCTAGCTGTGGGCCCAGTCAGTCTCCCTCTCTTCAAACAAAGGACAGGAGACATGGGCTTTGCTTTCTCCCCACTCAGCTCCTCAGCCCCACTACTTCTGCGCTCATCACGAGGGCCTGCAGAGGGGCCGTGTCCTCAGAATTTGTCTTCAGAAATTGGAGGATTGTTGAGGCTAGCCTGGTCTACAGGGTGAGTTCCAGGACAGCTAAGGCTTGAAAAACAAACAAACAAAAAATAAAAAAAGAAAGAAAGAAAAGAGATTGGAGGATTGTGTGGCTCTGTATTGGAGATTCACCCTGGCTGCACTGACTGGGGCCTTCTGGAGACTTCTAAATTCTTTTGTCTGGAACAGTCTTAGTCCTTGAAAGGACTCAAATGTAGGCTTTGTTTGTTTGTTTGTTTGTTTTGCTTTGTTTTTTGAGACAGGGTTTCTCTGTGCAGTCCTGGCTGTCCTGCAACTCACTCTGTAGGCCAGGCTGTCCTTGGAACTCAGATATCCACCTGCCCTGCCTCCTGAGTGCTGGGATTAAAGACACACCCACTACCCAGCATGGCCATCTTTCTTATTACAAAGAAGTTTATTGCAGAACATTAGTATAATAAATGGGCCAGAAAAGATCTATAATTATTAAATATTTTAAAGGGAGAGTATATATACACCCCTTCAGCAAGATTTTAATTCAAAATATGAAATTGTACTGTTTGTACCATCTTGTTACTTAATTAACAAATGTTAAATGAGTTTTTTAATTAAAAATACTCTCTGGGCTAAACATTCTCCTTAGAGCCACTGCAAAGGATTTAGAGCGTCCTTCCGGGCCAGTCGATGGCATTTTAGTCAGTGGTGGGCATCGGGCGTCATCCTTGATCGATGTCTACCATAGTTTTTGAGATAAGGTCTCTCCTTCAACCTGGAGCTCACCAATTAGCTCGATTGGCCAAGCCCTGGGGATGCCCTGTCTCTGCCCACCCGCCTGTCTGTCTCCCCCCACCTCCCCCATGCCTGCCAGGTGCTGCTGGGAATCAAACTCAAACCTAAATATCTGCACAACAAGCAGTTTACCAATAAGGCATCCCCCAGCCCCAGGACTTCGATTTAGTCTTCTGCAGTTAGACTGTTTTCTGGGTTTGGGTGGCAGTGTTTGGGTGGTTTTTGGAGACAGAGTCCCTCCTTGTAGTCCAGACTAGTCCGGAACTCTCTGTAGCCTAGCTGGCTTCAAACTCTTGGCAACACTCCTGCCTCAGCTTCCCGAGTGCCAGGGATTATAAGCTTTCATTTCCATATTCCCCTCAAGGACCAAGTTCGGTTGTTAAAATCGCCTTGCAGAAACACCCATAGCATTTTGGTTCCTCTTCACTGAACACCAACTTTTTGTCTTAACACTGTTGTATGTTTATTTTTGGGTTTTGGGGGATTATACATTGTTGGTTTTTTTTTTTTTTTTGGTTTTTCGAGACAGGGTTTCTCTATGTAGCCCTGGCTGTCCTGGAACTCACTCTGTAGACCAGGCTGGCCTCGAACTCAGAAATGCACCTGCCTCTGCCTCCCAAGTGCTGGGATTAAAGGCGTGCACCACCATGCCCGGTGGATTATAGGTTTTAAAAACTTCTCTTTCAGCCGGGCGAGGTGGCGCATGCCTTTAATCTCAGTACTTGGGAGGCAGAAGCAGGCAGATTTCTGAGTTCGAGGCCAGCCTGGTCTACAAAGTGAGCTCCAGGACAGCCAGGGCTATACAGAGAAACCCTGTCTCGAAAAAAAACAACAAACCCCAAAAACAAACAAAAAAACTTCTCTTTCCAAGTCCTTTCCACATACATAGCATGGATTCCTTGGCCTCTGTTAGCTTAAGGGAAGAAAGTTCTATCTTTATGCCTCTATTTTGCACCCTGTGCTCCAGGTCTGGGCCCCTGCATTGCTCTTTCTAACCTCAGGCAATAGTCAGTTCTGTGGTTCCCTGGGAAACCTTTTCCTAGGGCTTAGGGCTGAAGGGAGACTCTCAGGAAACGGGCCTGTCTCTTTGCTAGGGCGATAACCTAAAACAAACATCCTGTCCTAACTCTAGGAAGATGCTGAGGCTGGCCTTACTGGGTCTCTGGAGTGGAAGGAGCTGATGATATATCCTGTGTAGGCTTCTGCCCAAACTTGGGCCCCACACACACTCACGGGTAAGAGAAGAGAAGGAAGTTCGTCGGACTTTCTTGAGGAAGTAGCTTTCGTGCAGGCTAAACTGGGCCTTCCTGTTCCTTTTCCTGAATGGCTCTTCCTCCTTTTCCTTCCCTGCTCTGCATGGCCCGTTTGTCCTGATAGTTGGTGGGAGCTTTTGGGCACCTTCCCTTCCTAACATCTTTCTTCTTAGACTCTTTTGTTGTTGGCATGGAGGCCTGTGTTTGGCCATGTCCACATGTCAGAAAAACTCTCCTTACCTTCTGCACCCTCTGTCAAGCTGAGGCCCTGGGCCCTAGCCTGCTGCGTTCTGTCTTCTTTTAAGCCTGCCTGGAAAGACCATAGGCTTGAGGAGGCCCAAACTGCCTCCCCCCCCAAGAGAGCCAATCTGCCAGCTGCCACTGCCCGAATGGATAACAAAAAACAAAAGCACAAACCGTAGCCCCAAGAGAAGGGCGTCGTTTCAGTTTATATGAACCTGAAGCTAGAAAAGAGAGGCGCAGGTTAGGAGAGGGAGCCTGGTTGTTTCCCCTGGGGTGGGCTTTGTTTAAATTTTAATATGCTCTTCTTTTCTCCCATCGCCAGCCACGCTCCCAGCTCCTTTGTCACTCTATCCCTGTTATCTTGCTGGTGGATAAGATCCCTTATCTACTCCGTCCTCTCTCTCTTCCGAATGTCGCATCCCGAACCCACAGTGACCCTCCCCGATTTGTAATAGGACATGATAGATCCCCTTCTGCAACCTTAGATGGAACCTGCCAGCTAAGATTTGGGAGGAAATGGACCAACCACTTTTAATGGTGTTGGACCCACCAAAGGTACAAGCACTAGGCCACTTGGGCATCCTCGGAGAAGTGTTCCTGCCCACCCTTAGCACTGCAGGGAGCCATGGGGCGAAGGGTGAGGGTCTCTGCTGTGGGTGGCTTGAGACAGAATCAATGTGATCTCAGCACAGGCCTTTGTAGTCTGAGACTGTTACACATGGAAATACAGGCCGCTTTCACCCCGTGCAGGCACTGACCTAAAAGACCATGTAGACCTGGGCTCAGAGGGAAGGAAAGGACCCACAGACGTGTCACAGGACTCAGGGGCTGGACAGATAATGCTTCCTAGTCTTGCCTCCTTATCCGCAGCCTCCCAAGCCTTAGTTAGCTTCACAAGCCAGTGACCCAGGCACAGGCAGCTCTTTTAGTGTCTATGCTCAATGCCGTCATTGTTTCCTGTAGATCCCAGCGCTGTGAAGTCAGGGGTTCCTCTGCTCTTTTAAAAATTCCCCCTTTTCATATCTTCATTTAATCACCAAGTTTTTACCATGTAACTTTCATTGGCCCAACTCTGATACAAAGGTGAATATCATGGTCTCTGTCCCTAGTCCACAAGTGATGTTGGACTTACAAACAGGAGCTTGTGAAGTTGCCTGGAATTTGTTGTTTTGTTTTGTGTTTTTGTTTTTGTTGAGACAGGGTCTTGCAGTGTAGCCCGGGCTGACTTTGAACTTGTGAGATCTTTCTGTCATAGCCTCCCAAATGCTGGAACTGCCACACCTGGCTTGTTTAGAACTGCTAGAAGTAGAACCCGGGGCCCAGCATCACTAGGGGTGGGAGGAGGTGGGATCGTTGGTTGATGGGGATGCTGTCTGGCCGGCAAAGGGAGCCTTGCAAAGCAAAACCCAGGACATGTGAGAAGAGGCCATTGGGAGTGGGAGGCAGAGTCTGGGGGCAGGAGATGGAGATCCCGGTGAGGCAAGTTGACAATATGTCAAGACATCCTCCAAGGCTTGCCATTCCCTCCAGTGGGTTCTGAGGGAAGAAACAGTAAGGTAGACCACTCCAGCATGACCAGCATCGAGGCCATATCTGTGAGTGCAAATCCCCTCGGGAGTGTTGGCCTGAGAGTTGAGGACCTCTCCTGGTAATGCATATAGTGCTTTTGCCTGAGTACCGCGTTGTCGTTTCTCCTAGAGTTCTCTCCTGATGTTAACAGATAATTTATAAAAGTACGTTTTCTGTTCTTGGCTGAGTTTCTTAAAGCTCGTTGAAAATTTATCCCAACTAAAATGTCTCCACTGGGGCATGTTCTGCACACCTGAGTCTGCATTTGAGATGTAGCAAGAGCCTTTGAAACGTGGCAGGAGCTTGAGCTGGGCTTCCTCAGTGAGGGAGGAGGGAGGCTAGTTTGAGCACTAATTGTATGCCCCATTCTGGGCTAGATTTATTTACTCTGTGTGTGCGTGTGTGTGCACTCGTGTGTGTGTGTGTGTGTGTGTGTGTGTGTGTGTGTGTGTGTAGGTATGTGTTCTGGAGGTCAGGGGACAGCTTGCAGGAGTTTTTCCTTCCACCTGCATCCTAACATCTTGCTGTATTTGGTTAACCATCTTTTTATTAATAATAATAATAATATTTATTTAGTGTATACTGTCACTGTCTTCAGACACACTAGAAGAGGGCATCAGATCCCATTACAGATGGTTGTGAGCACCATGTGATTGCTGGGAATTGAACTCAGGACCTCTGGAAGAGCAGTCAGTGATCTTAACCACTGAGCCATCTCCAGCCCCCTTGGTTAACCATCTTAATCCAATTTCTACAGAAAAGGACAAGGAGTCCTTTTCCCTGACGTTCCTCCTGATTCCATGGGCCTAGACTGTCCACCACATTAGATGGGGTCTAACAACCACACCGAGGAGGTGGGCTTAGTGATTGAGACAACTGGTTATTCCTGCCCCATCCTTTTATTAGTAACACCTCCTGGCCTCCTCCTTCCGTTCCCGCTCGGACACAGAACTCAGGGTAGGGACAGGAGAGATCCCATGGGGAAAGGACTCCAGGAAGTTGGAGTAAGTGTGGCAGGGCTGTGGAGCTGTCACCTCCCAGGATCAGTAAGGGAAGCCCTTCTCCCTATTGTACCTCCCACAGATTTCTCCCCTCTCTCTGGTGGACAGTGGAGTTATCTTGACCTCCCTAGGGTTTTGGCCACTCCCTCTCCAGGACTACTGGCTTAGAAAGGGCAGCAGATGCTAGTGGGCCAACCAACACAAGCATCCATTCCCTTTTCTAGAACCAGAGTGATGATGGGCCCGTCACCAGCCACTGTTCTCAGGAGTTTCTCAGGTGTGTCCAAGTCTAATTATTTTTGGTGGCTTCCTTAACTCTGACTGGGCGGGCAGGGCATGTGTCCTGAAACCCTGTTTTATCATCTATATTTCATCTGTTAGCAAACCTTGGGAGAAAAGAAAGAAAATTATATTAGTCAGCTTTATAGTTCTGTAGGGAATTTGATAAACATATAAAAATGTTAACATTAAAAATTGCTCATAATCTCCTAAGCTAAAATTTATGAACAGCAGGTGGTCCACAGAGCCCTCCTGTGTTTTTATTACGTAGACTGCACCTGAACATGGCCACGGGCACGTTGAACTTCGCCTCCTTCTCTTTTACTTTTGACATAACGTGGCAAAGCGAAGTTTCCAAGCACTTGGGCTCTGGGAGCGAGCATATGCTCTGCAGACGCGCTGTCAGCTCCCTTAACCAACTGCAAGAACTCACATCCTACCCAAAACAGAAACAGTGCCAGTCCAGGGGGCCTTTGATCACCATGCAGTAAACCCAGCCAAAACACTGCAAATTCAAACACACTACAGCCCAAACCTAGCCATTCAACAAAACTGTAATGCCTGCTCCTCAAGTGTTATTGGATCAAGATAAAAAATAAAGGAGTACGGTGATGAATATTTAGAGAAGCATCAAAAACCAAAATACTACATAACCAAACCTATGGGAGACAGCTGGTTCTATTCTCATGCCATCAAATGCCTTTATTATGAAAAAGAAAATGGGAGAAAAAAGAGATTAAATGAAGCATTCAGCTCCAAATCTTGGAGGGGTGGGTGCATCAAAACAGCCCCCAAGGAAGGCTAGGGAGAAACCAGTAAAGATAAAGGCAGAAATAAGTGAATCACAAAACTGAAACACTGAAATTAACGAACGTGTCCAAGAGCCAGTACTGTTTTTAAACAAAGTAGAGTAACCTCTGGCATGTTTATTTGAGAATGGAAGGAATAAAGAAAACAATCATAGGAACAGGAATGGGCGGGGGCACATTTCAATAGACTTAGCGATATTTAAATGGAAAAAATTATGCACAGCAATGGGCTTAAATTTGAAACTCTCAATTAAATGCTTGCTCCTCTGAAAATGTATATGTTGCTCATGGGGGGGGGGGGGGAGGGGAATCATGATCCTTATCAGAGCAACGCCTCCTCTACCCAAAGGCGGCAGTTCCCAGCGCTTTTCCTGGTTAATTTCAAACGTGATGGTATTGATAGCATTACGCTGTTCTGTGGCTTAGCAAAAGATAGAGAAGTCTCCAGTTCAGTCCACAGAGCAAAAATAAGACTGACACTAAACGTTGCAAGGAGACCGGATTCAAGAATGCAAACGGTAGGTAGGAAATAGAATTCAGTAACATATTAAGGAAGGCATCTACCACAACCCAGTGGGGCCAGAAGGAAGACTAGTCAGCATCAGGAAAGCTTACTACAGTATGTATGGTGTGCTAGTGAGCTAGAGCTAGAGCAAAGCCGGATTACCTCCAAACATGCTGGGGAAGAATTGACTACACTTCTACCTAAACAGTATGCCAGAAGAGAAACAGAAGTGTGGTGCCTTCTTAGCGTGACTCAGAGTACCTATGAAAGCTACTAGCCCGTGTTACAAGTGACTAGAAACACTCAGGCATCGGTGCTGAAATCGGCCAAGGAGACCTGTGTCACCATTTCTGTTTAGAATCCAGTAAAACCAGCTTAGTTGACATTACAGCTCAGGCTTGGGTTGATTTCTAAAGTTCAGAGCCAATCAAAAGTCACCAGAAAAGCCCAGAGCCTGGGTGTGTTGTGTTGCTCAGTGGTCGAGCTCCTGCTGGGAGGATGGGGAGGGAGAACAAATTTGACTGTGGAAAAAAAATTTGCAATCTCTGTATGCAGACTGTAAAAGAATGAGAGGCTGGTAGTGATGGAGCAAAGATTTTTTTTTATCATAAATATATAAGTAGGTTGATGTTTTACTTCTATTAAAGAGCCTGTGCAGATTAGATTTTTTGTTGTCAGTGATATTTTTGGTTTGATTGCTCGTTTGTTGTTTTGTGTTTTGAGGCGGGTAGCCGGGACAGTCTGAGATCCTTCTGTTTCAGTGTCTACATTGTTGCCATTACTCAGTGCCTCCGCTAGCAGTTTACGTGTGTTTTGCTTTTTAAATCAAGGTTAATAGTTAGACTTGGTGGACCTAGCAACTCAGGAAATTGAAACTCAGGAATAGCCATAAACCTGAGGCCTTCCTGGGCTACAAAGTAAAAGCTTGAATGAATAAGTAAACAAACAAACAAAAGTTTTACTAAAAAAAAAACGAAGACAAACTTGAAAACATTATGACTAGAGCCCATGATTAGCAAGTAAATACCTGGCACAAAGAAACTGTTGCCCTTGGCAACCTTGATGAACACATGGACCAGGTCAGTTCAGTATGTGGCAGACTCTACACTTAGTTAATATTTGACAAAGTTAACTAATAAAGTGCACTTGATTTATCTGGGGTGTGTGTGTGTGTGTGTGTGTGTGTGTGTGTTGCATGTATGTATACACATACATGTTTGCCAGCCATGTATGTGGTTATACTGTGGGTGTTAGAGGAGACCCACGTGGGTATTGACTGGTCTTTGCTTCCCACCTTGTTTGAGAAAGTCTATTACTTTCTGGTACCTGTACCCACCCTCGTCCCATCTCACTACATGCCCGGGGCTGTTAGAGATGAAAACTGCCACTCCGGGCTTCATTATGGCTTCTAGAGATCTGAACTTGGGTCCTCATACTCTTGTGACAAGCACTTTTACCCACGAGCCATCTCCTTAGCTCTGCAATGCATGTTTTTTAATTAAAGTACCATGCATTTTTGTTTCTTAAGTTAGGAAGAGTGTGAGGGGTTTTGTTTTGTTTTGGAGGGAAGGGCTTCTTTAGTTTTATAGTGCTTCGGATCAAGCCATGGATGGCTTCTGTATGCAAGGCAAGCTATAGCTAAGCTGTAGCCTCCCTCCCAGGTTTTTAAAAAAATTTTTAAAGATTTATTTATTATTATATCTAAGTACACTGTAGCTGTCTTCAGACTCACCAGAAGAGGGCATCAGTCAAATCTAATTATGGATGGTTGTGAGCCACCATGTGGTTGCTGGGATTTGAACTCAGGACCTTCAGAAGAGCAGTCAGTGCTCTTAACCACTGAGCCATCTCACCAGCCCCCTCCAATGTTTGTTTGTTTGTTTGTTTGTTTTGAGACAGGGTTTCTCTGTATAGTTCTGGCTGTCCTGGAATTCACTCTGTAGACCAGGCTGTACTCGAACTCAGAAATCTGCCTGCCTCTGTCTCCCAAGTGCTGGGATTAAAGGCACGCTCAGCCTTCCAAGGTTTTATTATGAAAAATTTTCAAATGTTTTGAAAAGTTGTAATACTTTTACTGTAAACATCCGTACATCGTGGCCCCATAGGACAGATGCTAGTGGTTCGTCACGCTAACTCCATCTGTCCATGCAAGTTCTGAAGTTCACTGCAGCCTCTCTTGAGGACTTCATTGAACCCCGAGATATCCTGGATGTGGCCCTGGTTGCTGTTGCACCATGACTCCGGGCAGCCACACATACCTTTTTAATACTTGAGGAGGTATGTGGGAGTCAGTCATGACCGTAGAAGTGAAGAAAAGAAAGAGCTGGGTTGTAGCTCAGTGGTCCACTTTGCTGCCTGGCTTGTGTGGGGAATAAAAAGTGTATGCCATCCTATGTCAGGTCCCGAGCTCAGAATGCTGCAGCTTTAACCTATGAAGGGGGCTGTCTTAGTTTTCTTTCTTGTCACAGTGATAAAATACTTTGACAAAAGCAATGTAAGGGAGAGTTTGGCTCGCAATTATAATTTATAGTCCATGTTGGGGATGGCAGCGGGGGGGGGGGGGGGGGCTCAAGGTGGCAGGAAGTTTTTGGTTTTTTGAAACAGGGTGTCACTGTGTAGCCTTGGCTAGCCTGGAACTTGCTATGTGGAACAGGCTAGCCTTAAACTAAGAGATCTGCCTGCCTCTACCTTTGGAGGGCTGGGAGATTAAAGGCAAGCAATGCCATGAGGGACTGGTGGCAGGAACTTGAAGCAGCCAGTCATTACATTCACAGCCCAGAGCAGGGAGAGAATTGATGCATGCACACTCAGCGTGCTGGCTCCTTCCCATCCGGTCCGGGGTCAGCCCATGAAATAGTGTCATCCATATGCAGGGTGGTCTTCCCACCCCAATTAACCCGACGGGCCAGCCGTGTTTAGATAACCCCTCATTAAGACATCCTTCCCAAGTGGTACTCCAGTGTGTCAAGTTGCCTTTTAAAACCACCCATCACCAGGACATTATGCCCATTTCACAGAAATTAAGATTCAGAGAAGATAAGTACCTTGCTTAGCCCCACAGTGTGAGCTTTCAACTTGGGCCCATCTGATCCTATCAAATTACATAATATTCCCCCTTTCCTCTCCATCTCCGCCCCCCTCCCCTGGATGCATGAAAGTGATCTCTTGGGCAGCTGGCCAAGCTGGAAGCAGTCTGAATGAGGTGGGCAGGCACGTGGTGTGCAGTCCATAGCTATGACTGATTATGAACATGTTATGGGGGCTCCCACTTATGGGAAGTTAATCTGGGTAATAGATTGTCCAAACGTCGATCAGAGTCCTGAAAAACACATTCAGGGGGAAAGAACTCAGGTGGCGGGTTATGGTGAGAAGGAATATTCGTTGTCTTGCTTTCCAAACTCTTTGCCATGGGTAGTTTCATTGGGTCTTACAGCAAAAGCTTCTCAATCAAGCCCACTCTGCAGCTCAGTGAGGTCATGGCGGGAGACTGCTCTAATCTTTGCTGTTGTCTAATCTTTCAGTGTCCAGCCGCATGCGCCTGGCGTACTGTGGATGTAATTAATGTGAGTGTTGGATGGGTGCCCACTGGGAAACTTCTCCGAAGGGTTTGGCCCGGGAGCATGTTTGCAGAGAGCTTCCTCAGCCCCGCTCTCAGGGAGCAAGTGCACGCCTGGGTTGTGTTGCGGGTGGGGTCAGCTCTGCTGGCCGGACCAGCAAGGTCTAGTAAGGTGTGGGTTGCATTGTGGTTATTCAGTGTGACGCAGAGGTGTGGCTCAGGGGACCCTGGGATTGTCCCCCCAGGGCTGGAAGGGTGGCAGGGAGGGAGGACGGAAGCACAGACGTAAGGAAGGCTGACCCAGCATCACCATGTTGGGACCAGGGAGCTCAGACTCCTTCCTGCTCAGGTGGGACTAGATTCTACATTCTTCTTGGACTTTTAAACTTGAGGGGCTAGATGTGGCAAGTCTTGGCTTTAATCTCAGCTCTCAGGAGGTAGAAACAGGAAGATCAGGAGTTCAAGACCAGCTTCAGTTACCTGAGACCCTACCTCAAAGAAAAACAAAAAGAGCCAAAGACAGGAAAAAACAAAACAAAACAAAACAAAACCCTTGATAATAGTGATTCCACAAAGTGATTGTTGAGCGCTTTCTAGAGGCCATTCCCTCAGTCTTCATAGCTGTAAGGATTAGCAGCTGTTACCATCTCTATCTTGATGAGAAGGAAGGAGGTATTTGGCTTAAGTCTTGGTTTTCCTAGGAAAGTTCCACAGCTCACAGGCCTTCTACACTGGCTCTGTCTTGTCTGCACAGCAGCCGGTGTTAGCGGAGTGCTTCACGTGTGCTGGATTCCAGATGTGCAGTCCACATGACCCCCTGGTGTGTTAGTGCCCAGGTGTGCCCAGGGAGCAAGGCACAGAGCAGGTCCAGCAGTGGGGAACGAAGTCCACTTTCCAACAAGAAGGAAGGCCACACCACCCACAGGACAGGAGTGCATTCCTCTAAGTGCAAAGAGCTGCAGAGGGCGTCCTTTCAGGTTTGTAAACATTGCTGAGTTGGAGCTGAAGAGATGACTCAGCTGTTAGGAGCACTGTTGCTCTTCCACAGAACTCAGGTTCAGTTCCCGGCACCCACAAGGAGCTTCACGATCGTCTGTAACTCTAGTTCCAGGGCGTCCAGTGCTCTCTTCTGACTTCTGTAGGCCTAGAGCCCATGAGACATATGTGCAGGCAAAAATTGCTGAATGGACTGTTTTGTGACAAGCAGATACCCAGAAAAGCTATCATCATTAAAATCGATGGCTTGGCTCTATCTCATGAGCTGTGTACCTGACAGGTGGTAGTGATTGCTTCATTCACAGAATGATGGTTTTGGTTTAATACAACACAGGGATTGAATTGAATTATGCAGAACAGAGAAGTCATGAGAGCATAGCACCTGATCGTGGGCTCTAGAGACTGGACTGCTTGGGGGGGGGGGGGGCTGAGGGTATAGCATTGTTTGAGAACCAACCCCAGCCCCCACCCAGCTAATCCAGAACCTACATTTAAATGGCCCCTACGTGACTCCTTGAATATCTGAGAAGCAATGCTCCTATCCATCCATCTGATTTCTGAGGAGATGAGAAAACCAGGTAGTTTAAGTGACCCATCCCTGAGGACACCCAGAAAGTTTCAAAGAGCAGAGCTCTGTCCATTCAGTATCGGGGATTTATCAGCACTTGGCCCAGAATAGTGAGCCTGCTTGGTTACTTTGAGCTTATTTTTATTCATTCATTCATTCATTCATTCATTTATTTTTGTTGTTGTTGCTGCTGTTGTTGTTGTTGTTGCTGTTGTTGTTGTTGTTGCTGCTGTTGTTGTTGTTGAGACAGGGTTTCTCTGTGTAGCCCTGGCTGTCCTGGAAGTCGCTCTGTAGACCAGGCCGGCCTCGAACTCAGAAATCCGCCTGCCTCTGCCTTCCAAGTGCTGGGATTAAAGGCGTGAACCACCACTGCCAGGCGAGTTTATTTTGCTCTGTGTCTGTAACACCACCAGCCATCCTGTTATCGGTGGCTCTTGGGTAGTGGGCATCTCTAGAGCGTTTGTTATGCCTGGTGGAGGTGGGAGGGGCTGTGAAATTACCTCTGCCTGGGCCCAGCCCGAGATACACTGGATCCAAGTGGGACTCCTGTGAGTCCTGAGCGCTGCAGTTGCTATGGCCACCCACAGGCTGTTAGGGCTGTCCAGGTGGGACCTGCAGTTGCCTGGCTATCATCCGGAGAGAGGCCTGGTTACGGAGTGCATGCTTTAACTGTACGCGGAGCTCAGGAGACCTTCTCATTCATTCTCTTTCAACCTTTGTTCTGTGGAGCTCAGCAGGCCACGTAGTGTTACATATACATTTCAAGAATATTTAAGAAAAGTATATATGGTTTTCTCTTTCCCTCTTCACCCTTTTTCTTTCTTTCTTTCCTTCTTTCTTTCTTCCTTTTTTCTTAGTTGTTTGTTTTTTTGTTTTTTGTTTTTTTTTTTGAGATAGGGCCTGACTATATATCCTTGGCTGACCTGGGAATTTGATCTGTAGACTAGGCTGGCCTCGAACTCAGACATCTATTTATGGCTGCTTGCCTCCTCCACATGCTGTGATTGTGATTAAAAGCATGTGCCACCACACTTGGCTATTATTTTCTATTTTTAAGAGAAAGAAGAGACAAAAAGATGACTTTAAAAAATTAAATATCTTCCACCCAAGACTGATAAAAAATGTGTGTTTGAAATATTAAGAAATGGAGCTGGAGCCGGGCGGTGGTAGTGCACGCCTATAATCCCAGCACTTGGGAGACAGAGGCAGGCGGATTTCTGAGTTCGAGGACAGCCTGGTCTACAGAGTGAGTTCCAGGACAGCCAGGGCTACACAGAGAAAACCTGTCTTAACAAAAAGAAGAAAAAAGAAAAGGAAAATGTCGTCACATGTGCTGGCACACATCTGTAACCCCAGCACTCAGGAGGCAGAGGTAGGCAGGAGGAATCTGTGAGTTTGAGGCTCACCTGGTCTACAGAGCAAGTTCCAGGACAGCCAGGACTACACAGAGGAACCCTGTCTGCGGGGGTGGGGGTGGGAGGGTTGGGAGGTTGGGTGGGGGAAAACAACCTAGAAAGAAAAGAAAAAAGGAAAGGAACATATCTGGTCTCAGTTGGTAGATTGCTTGTCTAGCGCACAGGGAGCCTTGAGTGCATCCTTAGGACATGACACCTGTAATCCCACCATAGGGGATGAGGGGATGGTGGGAGTGGAGGGAGGAGGGATTCAAGGCTGTGTGAGACCCTCTCTCAAAAAATGCAAAAGACAGAAAGGCAGGGAGGGAGTGAAAGGACATTTGAAGTCTTCCTACCTGAGACTAGAGGAACTTCGATGAAATCGACGAGTCTGTGTTTTATCTTAGTTTCCTTCAGTTTTGACGTGAGGCCTTGCCGTGTTCCCCGAGCTGCTCTGGAACTCTCCGGCCCAAGAGGAGTAGCTGAGACAGCAGCTTATGTCGCATCTCCAGACAAGTCTGCAATTTAGGGTTTTTTTTAACTTGTAAACGTCCCTTCTTCATTCTTAGGCCAGTGTACACAGAAGTACAGGTCAAGGACCAGAAATTCAGTACAACTCCCAGAGTGTTGTTCAGAAGGGTAGAGTTCCGTGGTAGAGCGGTTGCCACGCCCCCGCAGTCTCTAAGTTCAGCTCTCAGCTTGAGGGGCAGAGAATGAAAATGGGACAAATATAATATTAAGGAACTTACATAGTTTGGCCATGACAGTGGTGGACGATCAGTAGCCCAGGCTTGGGTGCTGGTGCAGCCGGGATTGTAAGGATGTAGCCGTTGATTAACTCAGTTCCTGGAGGGCTCTCCCTAGCAGCCAGGGGAGCCTGATCACCACTCCCAGCTTCCTCCCTGGGCTCTCTCCGCCTCATCTGGATTGGAGCTTACTCTCTTCACCATTTCTTTTTTTTTTTTTTAAGATTTATTTATTTATTATATGTAAGTACACTGTAGCTGTCTTCAGACACAGCAGGAGAGATGGCTCGGTGGTTAAGAGCACTGACTGCTCTTCCGAAGGTCCGGAGTTCTTCGCCATTTCTAAGAATCCTGTGTAGGCCCTGTCACCTTGGGCCAGTGACACCCTGGCAGGCCTAGTGAGCCTGGCTTTGCTCTGCTCACCTGGGATGCAGCTGCCCCCGGTTTTGCCTGCAGGTGCTTCCTTTGCACCCCTGCCTGGAGACTCTGCCAAACCATCCCCAGGCTGGGGTCATTTGGGTAGCGCTGCTTTCTCAGAGGAACTAATGGCAGAGGCCCCACGAGGAAAATGGGTCTGGAAGGGCCTCTGCCTTTGGTCTTGGGGTTTGGGGTGGGATTGGCCTGTACATTGATGGAGATCCAGTCAAAGATGGGGTACCCTGGGATAGTGCCATGGCCTCCGCTCTCAAAGGTGGGGGGGCTGGCAGATGAAGCTGTGGCCTTGGCCCCCCAACAGCACAGCGCATTAATGATGGCACTGTGGCTTCCTGCCACATCTCTTCTTCTCTAGGGGCAGAGGAGCCCACTGGCTCGGGATGTGGACAGGCTTGCCCAGTTGCTCGCACTGACTGTAGCGAGCTTAGCGTTTGAGGCAGGTCTCCCCAGACAGCATGGTGTTCCCCACAGGCTCAGTGTAATGTGTGCTTCCTGTATGCAGGGACAGGTCAGGCCTCCTTAGTGTGGATTTCCCAGTGGAGTCTATCCACAGCTAGCACCCAGGCCCAGATCTTCAGCTTGGGGGGTGAAGCTCTGCCTCCTAATACCTGATGGCTGAGTCAACAGTACAGAGACTAGTGTTTGGATAGCAAACATCTAGTAGCAGCCTGGGCCCGCCCACAGCCACCCTCCTGCCCTGCTTGCAGAAATGTCCTCTGGAAAGGTCAGCCAGGAGCGGCTACATAATTTTCAGGGCCCGGGTGACAAATAGAAACATGGACCCTGTGTTGGAAAATGAGTAAGAATTTCAGGACAGTCATGTGAACATGTGACCAAGAGTAGGCCTTCTGAGTTGGGGCCCTACCTAGGTGGTGGTACCAGCAGCCCATCCAGAGGCACGGCAGGCCCAGTGGAGCCTGTCTTTGGTAGTTTGGAGTTTGACCTCCCCACCCTGGGCCTGCCCAGAGCCAAGGACAGCTTTGCTGTAGTGACTTCCATTTCTAAGGGGGAAAACTTCAGCTTCCCCTTCCTGTTCTCTCCTTGTCTCTCCCTCCCCTTTCTCTGTAAACTCTAGAGTTTGAGACTCTGCCCTCCTCTCCCAGCTTCCTTCCCCTGCCCCTCCTCCAGTTCACTCTTCTCTTTCCTTTGCTTTATCTAAGAGTGGAAAACCCTCGACTGGATTGATGTGTAACGTTTCCCAGCCATTCATCGGGTGCCATTCGATTTTAATGTTCTTTTTTAGTGACACCGGGCTCCTTGGGTTTCTCTGAAGTGGCTGGAGTGAATGTCCTCCTCACCAAGGGGCGTCCCTCCGGTGGCCTCTGGGTCTGTCCAGATGGTCTCTGCCCATCGGGAGCCTGGAATGAATTCTCATTGTTAGCACTTGCTCGCCACTCCTCCCTGCATTCAGCTGTCAACCCTACTGGCCACAGTGGAAAGAAAGCCTGTCCCAGTCCCTGGTGACAGAACAGACCTGGCCATCATTCTCAGGAAGAGCAGAGTCCACGCAGGCAGGGCCGTGCCACCGGGGACCGCAGTGGGGCGTGTGAAAGGTCAAGCAGCCACACCGGGACACTGCCCTGTCCCCCCAGATCGCCAGAATGTGCATGGCATCCGGCATGGTGGCGTGGACCTCTAATACCAGCACTTGGGAGGTGGGCACAGGAGAATTGCCACAAGTTGGAAGTGATCCAGGGCTTCTGTGAGGCTCCCCGAGAAAACAAAACTCACAAAACCAACAAACATTGGTGGCAAGGCTGTGCCTGTTGCTCAGTGGTAGGATGTTTACCTAGCCTGTACAAGGCTCCAGGTTTCATTCCTTGCACCTCAAGGTTGTGTGTGTGTGGCTTTCTGTCTTTCTGTGTGTGTCTGTGTGTCTGTCACAATGTTATATGACTTTCTTGCCTAAAGCTCTCCTGAGGTCCTGAGGCTCTCAGGAGGAACAAGGTGCTGGGTTCTTAATGACTCTTTCTCCAGCTTTTGTGCTCAGTTCCACACAACAGGAAACTCTCTGTCTTCTCTCTTGGAGAAGTGACTTGTGTTCCTGAAGAGACACTTGAGCCTTGAAGAATGCTGGTATCTGGGGAGGTGGAGACAGGGAGGCCACAGCACAGAAAGGTGAGGGTGCAGGGCAGGCTGAAGAGATGGGGGGGCTCTTGAGTGGCTGGAAGGGAAAGGACACTGGGTGGTGGGACAGAGGGCAGGGCTCTCAAGTTTACTTTCAGTTATTTGAAGGACCTTTCAATCTTACTGGGGTCTGGGGTAGGCCCAGTCTAGGTGGCTGCGTTCCCTGGAAATCCCCCACTGAGGCTTTGGGAAGGTGGCCCCGCTGCCTCGGGACTCTCCCATGGCTCTGGTGCACTGGACAAGGCCAATGGGAAGACTGCTTTGCCCTTGAGCACTGGGAGAGCTCTGAGCTGAGTAAGGTTCCCTAGAGAATCAGCTGAAAGAACCCTTGTTCTGAAGGGGGAGGCTGAGGCCTGATTACCACCAAGTACCGCCTCTGGGGAAAGCTTGCCACCATCTAGCTGCACCGGGAAGGTGGGGACAAACTCTGACCCGACACTTGTGGTTCCTGCCCTTAAAGTGCCGTGGACCCCACAGAACAGTGGGTCCAAAACAGGCTACAGGAATGGAAACAGGCTGTCTACGCGCTGAGAGATGAGCAGTGGGAGACCAGGTGCTGCCCCCCCCCCCCCCCCCAGAGAGGAAGCAGCTGAGGGTTCAGGGTCATCCCAGCAAGCCTGGGTGGCCAGTCTCCGTTCTGAGCTGAGCAGCAGAGCTACCAAGCCGTTGCCCACTCTGCAACTTCCTCTCTGTCTGCAGCAGCTGGGCTTCCCTGACAGGTCTGAGCGCTCACTTGCCTAGTCATCCCACTGTTTGGTCCATGTAGCATTTTTAATATCTGCCCTGCAGACTAGGAACACTGCAGCCTGCTTTACACACCATTGCTCTCCGCCATGGGCAGAAGAAACTAAAGCCAGGCCCAGTAGACCCAAGGAACAAGTCACAGCCTGCCCACAAGGCCTGATTTACTCATAAGGCTTCATTGTGAAATTGACTGACAGGTGACGCTCTATCATGGAGGTCCATCCCACATATTTGCTGTTCCTCAGAGCCAGGGCTTCCCACCTGGGATCTTGATCACACCTAGAAACATTGTTACTCAGCGATACCGTCCATTACATCATCCTTTGTGAATTTTCCTGCTTCTCTGAAAGTGTCTCTGGTGCCTCTTTCCTATCCGTGCTGTACATTTGGTTTTGTTTTTTAGCTTTTGACTCAGACCAGTCCCCCGTTCTCTCTCTCTCTCTCTCTCTCTCTCTCTCTCTCTCTCTCTCTCTCTCTCTCTGTGTGTGTGTGTGTGTGTGTGTGTTGTGTGTGTGTGTGTGTGTGTGAGAGAGAGAGAGACATTGTCTTTGAAGAGTCTGTGCAAGCCAGCTGTGTTGTAGAGGACTCTGGATTTGTCAGGTTGAGTACCTTCAAGTTGTTTACTGGTTTACAGCTCTGCTGAAAGGTGTATCCGGGAAAATTGCAAGGGGAAAAGGGATCGCCAGTTGGAGGCATGGCCTTTGTTTTTTACCTCCTGTGAGTCATGGAATGCTCTCTCCTGCTTCAGTTAACTTATTTATAGCTGGACCCAGCTGACCGGAAAGGTTATCTCACTGGGTCCATAGCCAACCTGGATGGCTGGGTGTGTGCTATCTTCATTTCATGGATAGGGGTTTAAGAGGTTGAAGCCCGGCCTACATCCAGGCTACGAGGCAGAAGTGGACAGGGCCCAGCCATGTGACATAAGGTAGGACTCCCTGCAGGGGCAGCTGGGGGCCAGCACAGAGTCACCCCAGCACAGCCCTGAGCCTGAGAATATCAGATGTAATCTAGCCGTAATTTTGAGCTTTGGTGACTGAAACCAGGTACTGTGGAGTACCTGCCCTGTATGGTCTCGTCTGGCGACCTTGCAACTTTAACCCTGCTCTTGCCTTGGCCATCAGCTGCCACACCTCTTTCATGCCCTGCACCTTGCACAAGTTGAGACCCAGGTGGCCACACCTGTTAGAGTTGGGTCCAAAGGCTCCTTGGTCAGGGCTGTGTCCCATGGAGCACACTGGGGTGTTGCCTGACATTTCTACAGTCCCGGAGGTTTTTGGTGTGCTTTGCATTTCTCCACTCCTCTGGTGGAAAGGAGACGCTATTCAGGTGGAAATGGCACCAAGCATGCATTAGACTTAAAAGATGGGAACTATTGAGGCCCTAGCTGACTTGCTGGCAAGGGAGAAGGTACCAGTGTGCATGTGAGACCCAGAGCCTCTTAGGCACGGTGGCCATGATGCCAGGTGAGCCAGCAGGCTCTGCTGGGGGCTTGTGAGGAAACCCAGACCTCAGGCATACACGTGTGCCATCGAGAGCTCCATGGTGTCACTAGTCCTCCCAGCATTCCTGAGGAGCTGGTCCCAGTGTGGTCTCTGGTCATGCCTCTTCCTCCCAGGGTGACACCCCAGTGCTTCAGTCTCTTTGAGAACACATGCCCACACTGTAGGCTTCCCCCCCACACACACACACACGTACCACCACTGCCCACCCTCTTGTATATGAGGAATCTCCTTCATGGCATCCTACCGCATTTTCCTTCTTCATAAAGTCATATTTTTGGGTTAATTTTGCTCACCGTCAAACTGAGTACCAAGCTATGATTGTTTTTGTTACTTATTTCAAAAAGGGATTGAAGGGCCGCAGAGATGGCTCGGGGTAAAAGCCCCCGGGTTTGGTTCCCAGCACCCACACGGTAGCTCACACCTGTCTATAGCTCCAGTCAGTTCCCGAGGATCGGACACACTCCTCTGTTCTCCAAGGGCACCAGGCACACAGTGTACAGATACACATGCAGGCAAAACACTCATGCACAAAAAATAATACAAGACTTTTTAAGAGTGTAGATTACAGTCTCTGAAGGTCCCACCGAATGACATTTTTCTGTCCTCGTCTCAAACTCCTCCCAGGACACCAAGAGGTCAGGACCCAATTGTGGGCTGTTTTTCTCTGTCATCTCAGAAGTAGCTGTGTTTTCATTTCTAGACACTGGTGCTCCTGTAGCCTGTCAGCAGAATTCCTTAAAGCCTTTTCAAAACAAAGGGGAACTTTGTTGTTCTTAATTATGTATTGTGTGTATATGTGCGGTGTGTGTGTATATGTGGTATGTGTTTGTGTGTGTGCTCGTGTGCACACACCTAGGCACATGGGCCAGGGAGCATCGGGCGTCTGCCTTATCACACTCTACCATCTTTCTGTGACAGAGTGTCTCCTCACTAAGCTAAGAGTGAGCCTGGCAGGCAGCAGGCCCCAGGGGTCATGGGGCTACAGGTCTAGGTGACATCCCAGCTTCTGGGTTTCTTAATTCAGGTCCCAATGATTGCATAGCAGACATCTCCCCAGCCCTGCTTTATTTGTTTGTTTTTGAGATAGGGCCTCACTTGTAGCCCAGGCTAGCCTGCACTCACTTTGTAGCCAAGGATGATCTTGGCACCTCTGTCTTCCCATCTCTCTACCACCCACATGCTGGGACCACAATCATCCTACAAATAAGCATTTACCTTACGTTACCTTACGTTTAACACACTACTTAAAATGATTCTATGCAGCGCCCTCTGCACATGCTCCTCTGATACCAGAGGGCCCGCTGTCCACTGCCCGATACTCTCCTCCCCACACAGCTTCACCGTAGTGTGTATGACTGGCCGTTTTTTCACTTTTGCTTCCATATGGCATGAGGCTCTTGTTCACTACCACCCTAGGAGTGTATGGGAGCTAGCCAGCACACAGAGATGCTCATCAAATGTATGCCCACATTTGTGTGTCACAAAGAAGTACGAGAGGTGTAGGCTGTGGTTCCGTCAAGTTTCCACCCTGCGAGCCTGGATTTGCTTCATGTCCTTTCTCTTGACAGTTTCCTTGTTGGGTTTGAGGTTTGGAGCCCTTCTGGGCCTATTCCAACTAAGTCTTTCCTGGTGGCCATGGTGAGGAAAGTGTTTCTTTCCTGGCCTGTTTCCATCCCTCCCCCACCCCGACTGGCCTCCACCATCGCCAGGTCCCATTGGTCCTCCTCATTTTCTAATCCCAGCCTGCAGTGCTGAGCTCTGCGCAGACCGCACATCCAATAGAGAGGAGGGCAGCGACTTGTTCAGTCAGTCAATCAGTCAATCAATCAATAAGCCCGCCAGTCTTTTCCTGAAGCCTCTCCACTCCCATCACTTCTCAGTACTCAGCATTAGGTTGATCGGAAACCATTGCAGAAAGGTGACCCAGCCGTTCCAGGTTTTATGACTCATTGGGTCCTGGAAGCTAGGAAGAAAGAGAGAAGGCAAGACAAAGAAAGGGGGGGGGGGGCAGGGACATTCACCTGCCATCTCTGAGGACAGGTGGATTTTGGTTACAGCCATTTTGGGACAGCCATTTGGTTACCAGTGTGTGAGCATTGTCTCGCCCTGGAGCTCGACACTGCCCAGTACAGAACAGTGGCCTGCTGCAGGGAAGAGAGGGAGGTTCTGATCCAAGCCCAGGCCAGCCATGCTTTCTTCTCCCTGCCTCCCTCCCTTCTACCAAGAGTAGGTTGTGGCTGGGTTGCCACTGACCTGTGGGTTTTGGCTGTGTTGCCTAGACTGACCTAGACTCCTGTGCTCAAGGGAAACTTCTGCCTCAGCCTTCCAAGTTGCTGGGGCTTATACACTCCACACCCGTGGTGGCAACTCTGTTCTTTCTGCCTTTGGGTCTTGGGTGACTTGGGAAAATGCAGCGCTCTGGTACATGAAGAGCAAACCTCTCTGCCCATAGGGCCTTTCTGTCCCAAGAGACACAGACCCAACAGTTGGTCGTCTGACTGTTTGTCATTCCGCTTAGTCACCCTGGACAGAGCACCATCTCTCTGTGTGATGCTCGACATCTGGAGTAGTAGACAGGCCCCCCCCTCCTGTATCCTGGGACAGTGGATGATGCTCACAGGTTCCCAGCCCAAGAGGCACATCTCACCCATGGGCTCCCACTCAGCCAGGACCCCATAAGGGGTGACCATGGCCAGAGCCCAGGCTGGGGGCAGGGCCAGCCAACCCTGCAGTAGAATGTATGGCTGCTGGGCCATCAAGCACGAGGGAGCTCTTGAGGGTTGCTGTGAGTTCAGGGGAGCTTCAGTGTGTTCTCACACTTTCAGAAATTAACACGTAGCTCCCAGCCTTTCCACCCCCAGGAAGGAGAGAAGGAGAAAAGACGGAAAGCGCGTTCTCATTGTCCCTGTGATTGGCACCGTGTGTGAATGAGGGGTCACCGCTTTGGGCTGCTCTTTTTCAAGGCTCCTGTCTCCCCTGCACGCTGCATTCACACCGGAACGTTTCTCTTTAAAGTTCTGTCTTTCTCTCTCCCATGCTTTGTCTCTGCTCTCCTTCGCTTCTGCCTTTCACTCTGGGCACTCCCCACCTCCCCGGGGATCTCTCTCTCTTCTCTGGATCTTTTTTTTCCTCCCTTTTCTTCTATTCAGTTCCTCATTTCTTTTCTTCTGCCCCTTTTTTTTTTTAATTCTTTTTCCTTTTTTGAATAGCGCCTCTGTTTTCAAGGGGTGGGAGAAGTTAGAGAAGTGGGTTTGTGAGGTTTCCCCCTCCACCACGCTGTGGCACAGACCTCCCTCTGCAGACACTGGTGTGTGCTAGACCCCCTCAGAGGGCAGGAAGTTTGGAAAAGTCCCCATCGGGCAAGACATACCTGTTGTTACAGATAAGGAACCCCAAATCCTCAAGCGGGGGGAAGTCCAGCAAGGCCCCGAGACAGTTCCTTTTCTGCCTTGCCTGAGTTGGGGCTTGTACTGACAGAGGTCAGGGGTGAATGCAGGCTCCCCAAACTTCTGTCCTCTGTGGGAGCCTGCTGTCAGACCTCCTGGCCCAGAGTAGCCCTGGTGAAGCCATGGGACCCTCACTTGGACTGAATTCAAGCAAGAAGGCCAAGTCATGTTTACGTGACAGCTGTCTAGGCGGGAATCCCCTACCGCACTGTCACACTGCAGAAGCAGTTGTCCCCATATTGGCTGGACCTGGGACAGGGTTGAGTGCTCTGCTAGATGGCTCTCCCCAAATAAAGCATCACCTGGGAGCTAGCATGCATTCCGTTTGGGTCCTTACTGGGTTCTCTCTCTGCGGGTCTGTTTCCCTACGATGAAGATGGGCCCCTCCTGAGAGCTATGCTTGGTTAGCTTGGTAGTGTATCTTCTGAGTACTGACTCCATTCTTGTGCAGTCCAGATAGGACCAGATGCAGGGAACTATCACTGTGGCCTGAGTAGCCATTACCCCAGGCATGTTTAGACCTGTGTCCTGTCTTTGGACTATAACAAATCCAAGTTCCCTCCTTATTAAGTAAATGTTCTTGTTAAGTCACCTGCTGGACTTCTATACAACTTACAAAACCCTACTTAGCCACCCCCACCCTCTTTGATCCCTCAGGTAGTGTTGACCATATCCTAACCAGCGAGCTGTGGTAGTTCTACCCTTCTACTATGGCTCCTCAAGGGGCAGCGGGGCTGCCATCTTTGTCTTTCTGAATCCAAAAGAGAAAAGTGTGGAGCCATCCATGTTTGCCTAACCTTAGCTACTCAAAAGTGGCTTAAAAAAAAAAAAAGTTTTGAATCTACAGAGCTGAAAATGGAGCGTGGCTTCAGGGATGGGCAAGTTGAAGTTTAGGCAGGGGGTCATCATGGTTGACAGAGTTCATTCCTCAAGCAGTGGTGGGCCTGGGGTGAGGATGGAGGCTTCAGAGATGGCTTCCCTGAGGGAACCCAGCAGGACAGTGGCAAGGACTGACACTTGGGGATGCCAGAGGCGAAGGGCCAGCAGAGTCTGCCTGGCGAGGAACAGTGACCTTCCAGAGGAGGACGGAGGTCACACAGCCCAGTGCAGGAGGCAGTGGATGGCCCCTGATCATGTGGTGGAGATGGAAGTTGGGCAGTGCCTGGGCTGTGGTCTGCTGTGGTACTAGAGGTCATCTGCACATGGGGTCAGGGAGGGAGCAAGGCTGAGGGAAGGCTGGGAGTTAAACAGGGGAAAGCAGGTGGCAGAGACTGAGGCTGGTTCTCTCTAGGTGGAGACAACCCTGCTGACTGGAACTCATTCCCTCCTGGAGGAAGGAAGGCCTCTGTCAGCTCTACCACCCAGGAGATGCTAACTGTTCTAGGTCCTGTGACCTGGGGAGCCTGGGCAGCCGGGGCTACACTCAGTCTATCCTGCTAGCCAGGAACAGGAGCTGTTTGGAGGAGGGAGGCTCGGGCCGCTATAGCCAAGGAGACACGAGAGAAGGGGTTGGCCTTGATGTCACACATCCACTGCCAGGTCTGTGGGTCCTTCCATTATTCCTGCCCTGGCCGGTAGGCATGCCTCATACCCCAGCCTGGGTTTGTTGGTGTGTGGATTGAAGTTACCATTAGCAACGTAGACACAGGACCAGTGGCATGAATGAGTTACCACGAGGTAGGGCCCATCCCTGTCCTCAGGCTTCCAGTCGTCATGGAATGGGCTACTTCTTTCCCACTAGAGCAGAGCCAAAGATGGAGGGTATCGGAAGCAAAAAGACATAGGCAAGCACCAGAGAGCAGATGTCACTCAGATGCCGCAGTGTAGAGGGTATTAGCGTGGGGACTGTTGAGTACCTACTGTGTGCAGGTTCTGAGAATATTCTTCCCGGGTCTCAAAAAAAAAAAAAAAAAAAAAGGCAAAGCAGACTCTGTGCTAAGTCTGAGTGAGTTGGTCACCTAAGGGGAGAGGTGTCCATTTCCCCAGGGATATTCAGGCTTTGTGCCTCAAGGAATTGATAGAGACCAAAAAAAAAAAAAAAAAAAAATGTGGCCATGGCCGACCCCTCCCCTCAGTGGAGTCCTGCAATGGGTTTTGTGTCTGGGGGCTTAGTAGGGCTGCCACTGCTTCCTGGTTCCACAGGCTTCTTGGGACACCTGCTGGCAGATCTCACCTGCCAAGGCGGGTGTGGGTGGTGGGTGGCCTTCAAGTTATTCCAGTTTGGGCAAAAACATTCCTGAATCCTAGCAGGGTACATATGGCAACATCTCTTAAATGTGTGTGTGTGTGTGTGTGTGTGTGTGTGTGTGTGTGTGTGTTTGGGGGTTGGCAGAGGACAATTTTGGGGAGTCAGCTCTCTCCATCTTGGCATGTGGAGATCAAATTCCAGTCTAAGCTTAGGCTTCAAGTGTTTTTATCTGAGCCATCTCACTAGCTCTCCCTGCCTCTTTAAAAACTGGCACCAAGGAGCCAGCTCCTGCAGGAACCGGCTGTGTGGTCATGGAGTTACCAAAGCCAACAACAGTAAAACACTCTCTGGGCCCTCCCGTTGTTGCTCTCGGAGGCTGCCAGGCAGGTGCTCCTGTTACCCCCACTTCAGGAGGGATGGACGGAGTCAAAGACTCCACTCTAAGCCAGGGCTCAGCACTCCATAGCAGGCTGCGGGTTTTGTTTTGTTTTATTTGTTTGAGGCAGCCCGGCTAAATAGTCCAGGTTGTACTAGAATTCAATATGTAACCTGAGCTAGCCTGAACCCCTTATCCTTCTGCTGTAGAGTCCTCAGTCAGGACCACCTCCTCTGTCTCCAGCCTCCTTTTTAAGTTGCTTTTACTTACAGCCATGGCGCCGTCTCTGTGAGAAGTTATATAAAGTGACGTAGCACTTGCACACAGCCCACACACATCCTTCATATGATTTAAGTCATCTCTAGATGACTTATAATAATACCTAACACGATGTAAATGCTCTATGAGTCGCTGGTGTGCTGTGCTGTTTAGGGGATAATGACAAGGAAAAAAGTTGAGCGCAGATGCAACCATCTAGGCCTAAGTACGCAACACACAGCTGACAGCAGAATGGTTCTTCTCACCCTAATTGTCTCCTTCCTCTTCCTCCTCGGGGCTTCAAGTACATCATATTAGCAGTATACTCAGTATGTAGCTGAGGAGGGCCTTAAGCTTCTTCTTTTATTTTTATTTTAATTGCTGTTGTTTGGTTTGGTTGTGGAGGTTGTTTGTTTGTTTGAGACAGGGTTTTACTAGCCTAAGCTAGTCTGGAACTCAATATCTAGACCAGGTTGGCCTCGAACTCACAGAGATCCTCTGCCTCCAGAGTTCTGGGATCACAGAGGTGTACTACAGTTTTTTGTTTTTCGTTTTGTTTTGCTATTTTGAGACAGGGTCTCAGTAGCCCAGGCTGGCCCCATATTAATGGCCATCCTGCACCAACCCCCCCTGAGTGTTGAGAGTACAGGTGTGAGTCCCCATGCCCACTATCCTCCATTAACCTTCAAAACAATTTTTTTTAAATAAAGCGAACTTGAAAAGAAGATCTTTTTCTTTATAGTTAAAAAATTCTTTACAATTTCATACACATATACATCTTGATCCTATTAATCCCTAACTCTCCCCAGACTTCCCCTAACCCTCCCTGCCTCCTGGCTCCCCATCCTTTGGTTGGGTTTTGTTTTGTTTGTTTGTGTTTTGTAACCCACTGCATTGAATTAGTGCTGCCTGCGTGGAATGGGCCTCTCTCTGTGGGCTTAACCATGCGCAGGTGACCATTGCTGCCCTGAGTTCATGAACGCAGTGGCCATGTCGTGTCCAGGGGACTCTCAGCAACTCTCAGCACTCCTCCTCCTACCTAGCTCTTACACCCTACAGTGCTCCCCAATCCTTGGGAGAAAGAGGATAAAACCAACCTGCGTGCGTGCGTGCGTGCGTGCGTGCGTGCGTGCGTGCGTAGATCAGAGGACCACTTGCAGAAGTCAGTTCTTACCTTCTGCCATGTGGGTTCTAGGGATGCCAGGTCAGCAGGCCTGTGGACCAGCACCTTTATCTTCTGTGCGGTCTCACCAGCCCTCGGAATGTTTCCAATCCACTGTTCCTTGAGCCCTCCCATGAAGGCACTATGACACACAGCCAACCCCACAAGTGGCTGTGCAGGCTCCTAACCGCTGCTCACATCCCTGAAATCAGGATGACCCAGGAGACCGGGCTCTGAGAAGCAGTGCTTGGGAACCGTTTTGAATTTCCCTGTGCCTCCATCTCCCCACTTGTGTGCAGTCTGTGCCGGGGCCGGGGGGGGGGGGGGGGGGGGAGTGGGGGGGTGGGGGGGGTGGGCTGGTAGGGAAATGTAAGCAGTGAACTTACATTACAATGGTGTCGGGCCTGGGAAGGGATTTGTAAACTGTGGAGCACTGTGCCCATGTGAATGGATATGTTCATTCCTGTCTTTCTGTTGTGAGGTGGTTGCGCGAGCATGTGTGTGTGTGTGTGTGTGTGTGTGTGTGTGTGTGTGTGTAGGCCACAGGTGGTGCTGGGAATCTTCAATCACTCTTCTACCTTATTTTTTGAGACAAGGTCTCTCATTGAACCTGCAGATCACTCATTTGGCTAGATTAGACTAGGTGGCCAACGAGCCTCAGGGATCTTCCAGACTCTGCCTCCCAGCACTGGGTTGCAGGTGCCCACAGCTGTGCCTGGCTCTTTATACGAATTCTGGGGATCCAAACTCAGGACCTCGTGCTTGTACAACAAGCCCTTGATAGATCGAACTATCTCCTTAGTAAACCCAGCCCCTTTCTGTGTACTGGAAGCTGAGCTCAGGCCAGGCATTCCCCTGATATAAATAAGATCGTAGACAGCAAAGTTATTTGTCATTTAGGCTACACCCATACCTCGCAATATCAGATTCTGGACACACACAGGAAGAGTCACCACCTGCACTCTCCCCTCCCCCAAATAAGTGCCCCATCCTTCGTGATCCAGATAGAAGAGGAAATGCCCAGTTCCTCTCTGGGCATCCCACATACATCCATCAGCCTGCCTTCCTCCAGGAACCTCCTCCAAGGCCATCTCCTGCTCCTTGCCTGCTTCTGACTTCTGTCTTTTACACATCCCTGCTTACCTTTCTGCAGCCTGTGGCAGCCAGGCTCCCTCAGCCCCTTCCTCTGTTAGCATCTGGTACCTGGAGATCCATCAGCCCGCAGTGCACTTGTCCTAATTACAGGACCCCAGCCTTCTCCTTCACTGAGCCGCCTCGTCCACACGTGCGGTCTCTCCACAGGCTGTGAGGCTGAGGGCAGAATGCATGATCTTGTGACCTTCCACTCCATGCTCAGGATTTCCCCCATCTCCCTGTATGGAAGTGCACTGGGCCCACTGTGTGTGTGTGTGCCTGACTTCTGCCTGTGTGTACTCCAGCTGTCCCTCCCCCTGCAGACCTAAATTACTCTTCTCCTGGCATAAATCCAGACCTGACTCGGGTGTGTGGGTGACTGCAAAATAAATGTTGATTCCAGTGCCGCCTTGGCTTGGAGAGAGGCAGTGCTGTCAGGGGACGTTCAAGGATGGAGGCCCCGGGGAGGAGTCACAAAGGCTTACTGGAGGAGAGGGAGGGGAGGGCTGCAGGCCCGGCCATGCTCCTTGCCTGCCCTCCAACCCCAGCGCTTCTCCGTCGGCAGTTATTCTGAACTCTTTCTTTCTCCACCCTGTGCCTCCAGCCTCTGACAGCCCTTGTGCCAGCTGCATCTATCTTAGTGACAGCTTCCTAATCACCTGTCACCAAGCCTTCCCACCCACCTTCCCATGGTGCACCCCACATCAGTCTCCATCCAGTGGGCTCCAGTTCCACCTCCTGGCTACCCTAGAAAGTAGTGATCATGTCCCATGTTAGAGGTTGGGTGGTCTTTGCTGGTCTTTTACTCATTTCCTGTCTGATATTTTGCGGTTCCAGTTTGGTGACTCTTAATCTTGCCTCTAAGAAGCTGTGAGGTCCCTGCTATTGAAGATCTTTGTGACCTGCCGGCACCCATGTGGCCCTTAGCATAGGCATGGGTGAAAGCAATGGTTCCCATCCCTGAGGCTTCCCTGCACACAAGCCTCAACTGCAGGCTTCAGCACTTTCTCACTGCTTTCATTTAAAAGCATAGGCCTGAGATTAGACCTGGCCACCGCTGAACCTAGGGGGCTCAGCCAGGTCACTCAACTCCTCTCTGCCTCTTCCCTCCCTCCCTCCCTCCCTCCCTCCCTCCCTCCCTCCCTCCCTCCCTCCCTCCCTCCCTCCAGGGAGGCCAGCTCTTCCCAGGTCTCTTTCTTCTCTTTTTGCTTTTCCTTTCCTTTCCTATCCTGACTTTTGGGTTTTTTTTGGAGACCAGGTCTTGTTGCAGAGCCCTGGCTGCCTGGAACTTGTAGCTCAGGCTAGCCTTGAGCTTGCAGCAAGTGGTCCTCTTGCTCCAACTTCCCAGGAGTGCTGGGATGGCAGGTGTGCACCACAATGCCCGCTTGTAGAAGGGGTTTTGTCACCAGAGTCCCATTCTCTACATCCATGATCTCAGAAGGTAAACATCTGGCCTCTGTCTGTGGTAGCTTCCTTCCCTGGCACCATCCTGGTTACAGACGAGGACTCACCCACAGGAGCTTGAGCCTCTTGCCAGAAGATGCACAGCTCAGCTCTCCTGTTTACCTGCAGAGGGAGGCCCTGGCTTCCTCTGGGCCCCTGTCACTTGTGGCATCCTGGAGAGAACCTTGTCAGCTACACTGGCAGGACAGAACACTTGGGAGCCCAGGAACCAGAGGCTGAAATCCCTGCCACCTCCCCACCACACAGTGTTCCTCAGCTACTGCCAGGTCTCTCATAGCCTTTGGGCCCCTTCATTCTACTCCACGACACCAGGGGACTTTTTGGGGGGGGGGGGTGTTCAAGACAGGGTTTCTCTGTATAGCCCTGGCTGTCCTGGAACTCACTCTGTAGACCGGGGTGGCCTCGAACTCAGAAATCCGCCTGCCTCTGCCTTCTGAGTGCTGGGATTAAAGGCCTGTGCCACCACGCCCAGCTCCAGGGGGCTTGATACCATGTCTACTGACCTCTCTATGCTGTGTCGCTCTGAGACCCTGGGGCCGGCGGCATAATCGGCTTGCTTGCTTTTCTGTGGTAAATCTGTTCCTGGACTTGCTTCTGATCACTGTAGATTAAACACAGCAGTGCAGTGTCCTGGAGGAGGCTAGGCTGGGGCTGCTGTGTCCTAGAGTGCAGGGAACGGGGTCTAGTTAATAGGCCCAAGCCTGTGTGCCCTCAGTTTGTCTATCTGTAAGGAAAACCCCAGCTCGGTCTGTGGGAGCTGGAAGGACCCTGGGAAGAAGCCCTTGACCCTGCCTTCCTCCCAGGAAAAGAACCCAAGGCGTCTCGCATGCCAGGCCAGCGCTCCACTACTAGGCCACATCCCTAAAACAAGTGGATCTTGAAGAATTGGTGATTTCCACCTCTTTGTCACCTGTTTGTAGGGAAGAGCGCTGAGACCATTGAGGACCCAGTTCTTAAGTCAGAGTGCGCTGGGGACAGGCCCTCAGGGCTGTTGGATGATTGGGCTAGGGCTTCCCTGAGAACAGTGAATTCCTACCTTGGGCAGCATCATGGGGGATTCTGGGCCTTGCTCTGTCTCCAGGGTACTTCAGGCTACTCTAGGGGGCCTCTTCCAGCAAGCCCCACCCCCAACTGTGTGCTTTCTTCTTTCCACTGCTGAAACCAAAGGAGAATTCTCAAGGCAGGCAGAGAAGTTCCCTTGGGGGGCTCCTTTCCTCCTTGCAGTCCTGGGGCCTTGACCTTTGGCTCAAGGGAAAGGTGGCTGGGACCGAACCAGAGAGCCAAATGGACTAGAGTTTCTTTTTCCCTTTCTTTTCTTGTTTTTATTTTTAAGCAAGAGATAAATAGAGGTCACTCTGAGATGACAAGAGAACATGGGGAGAGATAAAAGAGAGCAAATGGGAGCAGGCCAGAAGCAATGGACATGGGGGAGAGCTGGACTCTACCCTGCGATGGTGGGAGAGATGAAAGAGGAGAAAGAGATGAGATGGGAACGCAAGACCGAGTGGCAGAGCGGAGCGGAGGATGGGGTTGCCATGGAAACAGAAGAGGGGAGGAATGGAGGGAGGAGAAGACAGGATGGAGAAGGCAGGGACTCTGCAGAGGAGGGGCAGGACAGGAGGCTAGATGAAGAGGAAGGGAAGCCATGAGAGGTCCCGGTAGGCTAGCAAAGGAGGGGAAATGTGACCCTGAAATCTGTCCTGTCTGGACTTGAGTGGGGAAACTCTGGGGAGCCTGCTTCACCCTGCCCACAGGGACTGCCTTAGATTCTGAATCTGTAGGTTGGAAATGCTGTTCCCCCACTCCCAGAGAAGCTCACATGTACTCATCCAAGGGCCCGACAAAGTTCAAAGCCAGCCAGAGTCATCTGTGGTTCTTTTCTTTGCCCCTTGCACTTGTGAACCAAAGTTTTGTTTTTCCCTGTTACATTATTAAGCTGGGAGTCTTGGGGGCCAGCACAGACAGCATCCTTGTTGAGGAGACCATAGGTGTGCTCTTTTGCTTCTAGAATTAGAGAAACGACAAGAAGCCTTCCAGATACAGGACGCCTGCTGTCCCTTCCCCAGGGAAGAGGAGCTGGTCCTGCCACTCAGGGAAAGGGCGGCTAGGCTGGGGTTGTCTATGTGGCCACTTTCTGAGCTCTGCTCCACAGCCGCCTCTTCTTCCTTGAGCCTCTGTTCTCACAAGGTGCTGCTGGGGTAGCCACACGGGCCAGGTATCCACACCTGGAAATTGGCATCTAACAGATCTCAGATACAAAGCCAGTATTTGTCCTGATAAAAAGATCAATAACAAGTTCTTAAAAATTATGATAAAGTCCAAGAAGGAAGAAGGGTTTGGGTTGTTTTGTTTGTTGTTTGAGACATAGTTTCAATGTGTACCTGGAGTCGCAGTGGAACCCAAGTGCTGCCCTCCAGCTCCCAGTGCCATGTTTGTAGCACCACACCTGGCTGGGAAATGTCTCAGAAAAGGATTAAACTTGGACTTGCTGAGGACTTAGAGGGTGGGACCTCGGCAGGTGGGGCAGCACAAGGAAGATTTCCTGCAGATGCGATGCATGAACTAAACGCAAAAGGTTGAGGAACGAGAAAGAGTGTTCTTGGCATGTGCAAAAGTCACTTGCAGGCAAGGATCTGAGACAGAGAAGGGGAGCCGTGCACGGTGAAGGGCCTCACAGGCACAGCAGTCCAGACGGGCTCACGGGCCCATTGATTGCAGACGCAATGGAAAGTGACTGGGCTCCAGATCAGGGCCAACCCTGCCCTACCCCCAACCCCTCTAGTTTAGCATTTGAGGGCAAGGAACAGCTGTCTTGGCAGACTTCTTAGGTTCCAAACACTCCACAAGACGGTTGACTGGTGAGACCCTTGCTCTGTCTACTGCCCTTACAACCCTCCAGGGTGGACAGCAATGCCCTGCCCACAATCCTGGGGCAGGAGAGTTATGTTTAGTATGTGGGAGAAAAGTGTACTAGGACTTAAACCCCAGATCAGTTCTTGTAGTGTGGCGCAGGGGCCTTAGGGACCCCAAAATTCCACCCTGCAGTGAAGACCCTAAAACCAGGCAAAATGGTTCAAAGAAAGGATCTCTACCAAAGGCTATGGTGAGGTGCATGTCCAGCATTTGCGGTAAAGAAAAAGGTCCTCTGTTCACTGGGGCTGTGTGCTGTCTGGTGGAAGACAGCCTGTAGTTTCCAGGGTTCTAGTGACTTGAGAGCAGAGCCATGTATTGCTGAGCATCAAGGGGTCCTTAGCTTCTCTCTCTCTCTCTCTCTCTCTCTCTCTCAATGCCTTGGATCCCCTGGAACTGAAGTTACAGACAGTTGCGAGCCATCTTGAGGTGTTGGGAATGAAGGGTCCTTGGAAGAGCAGCTGCTACTGTTACCCGCTGAGCCATCGCCAGCCCCCATTCATTCTTTCTTGACGTCTGGGTAACGCTCCATCCTGACAGAGAAGTTAGTATGGGCAGAGGCCCCTGTCAGGAACCATCAAGCGGGAGAGGGGCTGAGGGCCGGCAGGAGAACTAAGGCCAGCCTTGGGCAGCAGGCTGAGGCATCTAGGCCATACCCAGGCCATAGTGGGCATCCAGGCTGGAGACCTGCTACCCATGGCTCCTCCTTTTATGGTCCCAATGGCCTTATTTAAGAGGAGGAGGAAGAGGAGGAGGTGGTGGTGGTGGTGGTGGTGGTGCACAGGGCCGGGTGTTGTGTGTGGTACAAACCTGTAATCCTAGCACTCAGTAGGGCTGAGTGAGTAGGGATATGGTGGTTGTCGAGGGAGATAGGAGCTCCTCATGAGAGGTTTGTGCTCAGGAGGATAAGGTGGGATGATCCCTTGAGTCCACAAGTTCGAGACCAGTCTTGGTAAGACATTGTCCAGACAGAGCAGGGGCTAATATATATCAGACCTTTATGTACTCTGGCCCAGCTCCCGTCTAACTTGTGGAGCTGAACCTCTGGAAAGGGGAAGCTGGGGAGGAGAGACTACAGTAGCTAAGTTTCCGCTGGGCCTCCATGCTGTGGGTGGCCCATGGCTGACAGAAGCGAGACTGTGGCAAGGAACCGAGGGTTTGCACAAGCTTTGGGCTTTCACTTCCTCTTCTCTGAGGAGGATAGATAGGATCACCTTACCTTTGGGTCTGCTGTGTGAACAACAGGAGGAAGCCAAGGGGGAGGTTTTGCTACCAGGTGAATCCCCAGGAGTGTTTCTTCAGCTGTGTGCCAGGAACTTGCTTCTCTTTCAGGCTACCTGGACTGCCCCACCCTGGGGCCTGCCTCTCCTCCCAGTATCACAGCTGACGCCAGAGCCATATTTTGGAGGTCTGAACTGCCAAACCCTGACTCCTCCCTCTTGTTCCCTGAGAGCCTGTCCCTCCCACAAGAGGCTGCCCCTCCTGCCCTCACAGATCTCAGGCCCCACCTGCTGTCTACACTGGCAGCAGTCGGGAGGTGCTTGGTACATGTGTGTCAGTTCAGTTGGTTCCACTGGAGAAGTGGAGCCCAAGCCTGAGTAGCCTCTTGACTCACGGCCAAGAAGAAGGAGCCCAAGTGCAAACTGGGCCTCCTGGTATCAGCCCTGGTTACTGCTCAGGTAGCACCGGGGACTGAGTCCTCTTGAGCCCTCAGGAAAATAGTCACCAGGTTAAGTCGCTTGTAGTTAGTGGGCACAAGAGGCCTGCAGAGCACCCCTGACTTTGGTTGGTTTTTTTGTTTGTTTGTTTGTTTGTTTGGTAATCACTGTGTGACTAGGCTGGTCTTGAACTCAGAGTGCTGGGATTAAAGGCTTGGGAAACTACCTCCTGGCCAAGCCTTCTTATCCTTAAGCAGGGGTAAGGGGGGGGGGGGGTCTCCGTTGAAGACAGGAACTGTAATAAGGGAAGGCTCTGTAATGAGGGGACCCTGTGTGGCAGGCAGATAAGATGTGGCAGGCACATAGGATATGGGCTGTAGGTTTTCATAATAACCCTGAGATTCCAAGCAGGCCTTCTTGTCTGTTTTATAGTGGGGTCAGTGAGACCCCAAAGTATCGGGTATCAGGTGACTTGCCCATGGTCCCTGAGCTTGTGTCAGCCCTCTGGAGCTGTAGGACGGAGACAAAGCATTTTTGGAGTAACAGTGAAAAGCCTGGGGCCCTTTTTGGGATGGAGAAGCCTACTGCTGGGTCTCAAAGGGGAGACTTTGCTCCCTCCCCAGGATCAGGCCTGACCCTCTGGCCCAGAGGTGATGCTGAGCCCTGGGAAATAGGGCAGCCCTGGGCTTCTGTGTCTCCCTGGGTCCCCTCCCCCTCTGGGCCTTTGTTTCTTGTCCTCCACAGCTTCTTTCTCTTTCTCTCCCTCCCCCTCGCTCTCACTCCTCTTCTACCCCCTCCCTCCCCTCCCCTCCCCCTCCTCCCTCCCTCTTCCCTCTCCCTTTCTTCTTTCCCTTAGCCCACTCCCTGCATTACAGCACTCTGGCAGCTACTCTTTATCCTTGCCTTTAACATTTACTTTCTCCACACCCTGGGGAGAGGAGAGGCAGGATGAGAAGTGGGAGGAGCTTTGCAGAGGTACCACACTAATGGATGCCCCATCATTAGCCACACAGTTTGGAAGAGCACGGGGCCCTTCAAGCTCCTTTCTTTCTCTTGGACACCTTCAGGTTTTGGTTGGGTCCACAGCACAAGTGATAAAGAAAGGCCTTGCCTTGAGAAGGCAGGTGCCATAGGGGGCCCCTGGGGCCCTGCAGCACCCCTGTGCCACAAGTGATGCAGTCCCCTGTGGACTCTTCTGCCTTGAGCAGTCAGGGCCAGGGCATCAGACAGAAGGGCTGTAGCCCATGAGGAGGAGCCAGGGGACTCAGGGACAAGTAAGCCAAAAGACTGGTCCAAAAGGATGAAAAGGACACTGTACTAGAGGCCACCTCCCCCATACTTATCTCTGTACATCAGACAGAGAGGCAGAGTGGCAAGTCACTTAGAATCTGTCCTTCTCTCTGTCAACAGAGCCCCTTCTGCACACACATAACACACACTTGGGCAGACACAATACATACTCACGCATGCACAGCCTACATAGCTACCCCAAGAGACCAGACCACAAATACACAGGGCTCAGCCCCTGCCACCGGGTTGCAGGCTTCTGCTGGCCCCAGGTACCCTTGGGCAGCTCCTGCACTATGCTATGATGTGGCCTCCAGATTTGGCAGCTTTGGAATTGGAGTCCCCCTGGGTGCTAGTGATGCCTGGTGCGACCCAGCTCTGCCCTGCTAATTAAGAACTCCTGTCACCATTCCTTGGCTGTGGAGTCAGGTTGCTTTAGGGTTAAATGAGGCCTGGAGCCCCCAGTAATGATAAGCTTCTGCCATGTCTGTGGCTATGATTGACAATTCTTAGGCCCCCACCCTTGGCCCTCAAAGAGTACTGACTGAGTAAGAGCCCTTTGCCAGCCAGAACAGACAACAGTCAAAACCACCTATTCCTGGCGGATGGTTAGGCCCAGGTGGCCTGGGATATATAGACTTGGTTTATATCCTGTATGTGACACGAAGGAGTGGCTCCTTGCTGGAGGGGACCCCAGTTTGTATAGTTAATTGCAGGACTTTTCTTGCAGTCAGGAAACAGACCCCGCTCATGGTCTCCCCTCAAGCAGGGTTGGCCAGAGATCAGTGGTCACCCTCTGTCTGCATGTGAATTAGGCCCTGTGCATCATTTTCTTGGGGTTATGGGAGGGTGGGGGGTGTAGCAACTGGGCTTCTGAGGAAAGCCACACTGTCTTGTCCTGTGTGTTCCAAGTCAGAAAGCCTCCCTAAGAGTGGGAATGGAGAAACTGAACTCTGAGACACAGTGGGACAGACTTAGCGCTGACCTTAGCACTCAACCCCGATTCTTGTTATTGTTACTCGTTGTTTGTTTGTTTGTTTGTTTGTTTTATCTGCTCAAAACTCAGTATGTAGCTGAGGATGACTTTGAACTCCTGAACTTAGTCCACCTTCCAAGCGCTGGAACTACAGGCGTGGGCTGTCACACCCAGCTTCCAGTGCCAAGTTCCAAGCACAGGCCCTGCCCGTGATTGGCTGGCCCTGCCATCCCCCTGGGTCCTGACTTGTGGGAAGTCTAAAAATTTTGCTGAGTGTATTGTTTGCTCAAAGCCACTGTATACACTCGGGGCTGCTGTCTGGTGCTGTGTCTGGGACGGGCTGGTGTGGCAGACCGTGGCATTCTCTCCATTGTATTTAGGAAAGCCACCTCTGGCTAGTGGGTTCCGTGGGGACAGAGTCCCTCACCTTCCCTATGCACTAGACCTTCTACCCAGCTGGGATTTAGCAATTTTTTAAAAAAATTTATTATATGTAAGTACATTGTCGCTGTCTTCAGACACTCCAGAAGACGGAGTCAGATTTCGTTACAGATGGTTGTGAGCCACCATGTGGTTGCTGGGATTTGAACTTCGGACCTTCGGAAGAGCAGTTGGGTGCTCTTACCCACTGAGCCATCTCACCAGCCCCGCAATTTTTTTTTTTTTAATGAGTTCTTAATTCTTGACAGCTATCCTTGCAATCACCAAAGCTTTGCTGAATTTGGGGCCCAAGGATGAAAAGTTTTTCCAGCCCTGAGACTGTCTTCTTTCTGGGGATCTAGGATGATAAAGCTCTGTCCATCTTTGCTCTCACTCAGGGCTTTGTAATTAACTAAGATCCTTGTCCTGCCTGCAGCACGTTCTTGGGGGTCCCATGCCCTTCCTTGTGAGCTTTCATCCTTGTTCAGATGGAGAAACTAAGGCATAGGAGTGACCTTTTAGTAACCAATTACAAGTGACTGAAGTGGGCAGCCCTAGTCAAGTGAAGCTGGCCGAGGCGAGGGTGAGCAGAAGTGAGTTTAGCCACCTGCACAGTTCCAGATGGATCCGGACGCTCCCGGCAGGACTCCCATGTGACCCCTTCCACCAGAGCCCTGCTCTGAGCTTAACAGTTTAATCTTCCGTGTCTGTTGCAAGGAGGCCGGATTCCTGTCTGGGGTATTTTTAGCTTCCTCAGGAAGAGGAAGCTCCTGTGCTGGGGGGAGGGCAGCGTCAGGCCTGGACTGATTTCCTGAGGAAGGGCTGTCCGCTGGCCATGTGCCGGACGCTGGCCCTAGGAGTGAGGCAGGCCAGAGCCACCCCACGAGTGTCCTTCCTCTTTCTGGAGTGTGTCAGGAACTGAGCCAAGGCAGGGCGTGGGGACGTGAATATCTGAAGCCCAGGAGGAGGCACCCACAGCACAGGCATGCTGTTGGTGTGCTGTAGTCCTGGGGAAGCTGGCACGGGCACGGGAGTGGGCAGAGGCCAGGAAGCTGGTGGCAGAGCACCCAAGCAATGCTGGGGAAGGGCACCTTGTTCAAGGCTGGGGCTTGCACTGCTTGGGAAGCCAGGGGAAAGGCGGACACTTTTGCTGATTTGACAACTGGTCAGGGTCCATTGATTATCTGAAACTGTTAGATAAGAGAACCCAGCCATGAGCCTGGGATCCAGGTTTTTTGTTTGTTTGTTTTAAATTTATTTTATGTATATGGGTACACTGTAGCTATACAGATGGTTGTGAGCCTTCATGTGGTTGTTGGGAATTGAATTTAGGACCTCTGCTTAAGTGTACTGTAGCTGTCTTCAGAAGAGGGCATCAGATCTCATTACAAATGGTTGTGAGCCACCATGTGGTTGCTGGGATTTGAACTCAGGACCTTCGGAAGAGCAGTCAGCGCTCTTACTGGCTGAACCATCTCACCAGCCCCTGGGATCCAGACTCACGTCGGACAGTGGTCTCACAAGCCACAGCTCCAGTGTCATCCAAAGCTATCTTTTTATCAGTATATTTGGATATATATGCATATGGCATTTAGTTAATTAGGAAAAACAGTGTCTTGTATGATAGACCGTTTAGCATCAGGGCTGACCGGTGGCAGCCCATGTTTGAAGCCAGTCTCAGAGCCTAATTTATTTTTGCATGTTCTATTGTTTTTACTCTCTCTATATATTTTTAAATCCCCATTCATGCAGCCACACTATCACTGATGGTAATGATTGTTTAACACCTCACGGTGCATTCCCAGGGTCTGTGCAAAATTAATTACTCTGGCAGCACCGCCAGTGGGACTCTTGGCATGTTAGAAATGTGGCACGTTATATTTTGAGTAGGTGGGTTTTTTTTAATCAGTTCTTAAAATAATGGAGTAATTAATTTTGAAAACAGAAGGGCTGGGGCTCAGTGGAAGAGTGCTTGCTTAGCTCAAAGCCCTGGGTCCAATCCCCAGCTCTGCAAAAGAGAAAAATAAAAGGCTGTTCAACTTCATTCATAAATCACCCGGCATGGAGGCACATATCTGACTGTAAATGCAGCGTTCAGGAGGCTAAGGCTGTAGGATAGCAAATTCCAGGCTAGCCTCAGCTACATTCTGAGATCCTGTTTTGTTTTGTTTTTTGAAAAAAGAGTGGAGTCATATTTGCGCATTTTGAAACAGATTTCTGAGGGCACAGTGAAGACCCTGTAAGACCCAGTTTAAGAACCACTGGGCGTAGATTAGGGAGATAGCTCTGTCGGACAGTGCTTGCTGTACAGACCTGAGGACGGGACGGGCAGATAAACCTCAACCCCAGAGCTGGAAGGCAGAGTCAGTCAGGAGGATCCAGGTACAATTAGAGACCCTATCTTTAAAAAAGCCCGACATTGACCTTCACGCAGGCCTGCACATGGGCATTTGTGCACTTACCGAACCCCTGGGCAGATGGATGTGGTGGCCCATGTTTGTAATTCTAGCATGGGGGCTTAGGCAAGAGGATAATGAGTTCTAGACCGCCTACAACTACGTAGTGAGACCCTGTCTCAAAGAAAAAGACTCACAGATGAAATCCACCCTCCTTCCTGTTTTACAGATAGAAAGACTTAGGCAAGCAGGAGGTGGGTCTCACCCAGAGCCTCTCAGAGAGATGGAGAAGATGGCTAGATACATAGAGGTGGTCATTGCTCCTCATATTACAAGCATATCCTGTTCTCAAGGCCAAGGCCATACACACCCCAAATTATCTAGACCCTTGTCTGATGAGTCTGGTGCCCCCTAGGCATGGGATTAGCAGTATTAACGGTCCCTTTTCTCTTACAGAAATGCCCTCGTAGCCAGACGCCACGGGATGGAGGGCTTCATGGACTCAGGGACACAGACCGACGCTGTGGTGGTGCTGTCCTTGGCTCAGGCGGCTGTGCTGGGCCTGGTCTCAGAAAATGAGCTCTTCGGAGCCACCATAAGTGCTGAGGCCTTCTATCCAGACCTAGGGCCAGAATTGACTGGGACAGCCATGGGGGAGCCAGGACCGCCAGGGCCGGACATCTATCAGCTGGCCTGTAATGGACGAGCCCTGGAAGAGCCCCCGGAAGAGGAGGTGCTGGAGGTAGAGGCGGCCTTTGAGAAGCACACGCGGAGGAAGACACGGCCCCCTGTGAGGCTGGTACCCAAGGTCAAGTTTGAGAAGGCAGAAGAGGAAGAGGAACAGGAGGTGTATGAGGTGTCTGTGCCTGGTGATGACAAAGACCCGGGCCCTGCAGAGGCCCCAGCCGAGGTGGCCAGCAGCGGCTGCGAGGCCCTGGTGCAGAGCAGTGCCGTCAAGATGATCGACCTCAGCGCCTTCAGCCGCAAGCCCCGGACACTCCGGCACTTGCCGAGAACTCCAAGGCCAGAGCTGGACATGGCCCCATTCGATCCTCCTTTCCCAGATCCAGCCCGGGATGGCTTCCCCGAGCCCAGCATGGCACTACCTGGACCAGAGACTTTGCCCACTGAATGTAGTTTTGAGCCGCCCCACCTGGCCCCATTGAGCAATCCTGAGCCTCCCAACATGACATCGACGACAGAACTCGTCAAACCAGAGCAGGGCTTCGTGTGGCAGGAGTCCAGCGAGTTCGAGGCTGACACGGCGGGTTCCACAGTGGAGCGCCACAAGAAGGCACAGCTGGACCGGCTGGACATCAATGTGCAGATCGATGACTCCTACCTAGTGGAGGCGGGTGACCGCCAGAAACGCTGGCAGTGTCGCATGTGCGAGAAGTCCTACACATCTAAGTATAACCTCGTGACGCACATCCTGGGCCACAACGGCATCAAGCCACACTCGTGTCCCCACTGCAGCAAGCTCTTCAAGCAGCCTAGCCACCTGCAGACGCACCTGCTGACACACCAGGGCACGAGGCCCCACAAGTGCCAGGTGTGCCACAAGGCCTTCACTCAGACCAGCCACCTCAAACGCCACATGCTGCTGCACTCGGAGGTGAAGCCCTACAGCTGTCACTTCTGTGGCCGCGGCTTCGCCTACCCTAGCGAGCTCAAGGCCCATGAGGTGAAGCACGAGAGTGGCCGCTGCCATGTCTGTGTCGAATGCGGCCTAGACTTCTCCACCCTGACCCAGCTCAAGCGCCACCTGGCCTCCCACCAGGGCCCCACCCTCTACCAGTGCCTTGAGTGTGACAAGTCCTTCCACTACCGCAGCCAGCTACAAAACCACATGCTCAAGCATCAGAATGTGCGGCCCTTCGTGTGCACTGAGTGTGGCATGGAGTTCAGCCAGATCCATCACCTCAAGCAGCACTCTCTCACCCACAAGGTAAGGCTGCCAGCCTCCGCCATGGCACTTTCTTTCCAATGCCCTCCAAAGCCCTGATGGGATCCTTTAGGTGTGGTACACAGGTAGTTTTTGTTTGTTTGTTTGTTTGTTTGTTTTAAGATTTATTTTTATTTTATGTGTGTGAGTATGCACTGCAGTGTGTGCCTGGTCCCCTTGGAGGCCAGAAGAGGGCCCCAGATCCCCTGGAAATGGAGTCACAGATGGTTATAGCCTGCCACGTGAGTGCTTATGTTCTTTAGAGTGTTTTTGAGGCCTGGGGAGAGATGGTTTCCAGTGTAAAGTGCTTGTGTAAACATGAGGACCTGCGTTCAGGTTCCCAGCACACCTCACCTGTAAAAGATGGGTGTGTGGGCGAGCAGACCCCCACCCCCATGGGGAGAGGACACAGGTGGCTCCTGTTGGTTCACTAGCCAGATGACAAAGACAAAGTTCAGGAAGGTTTGGAGAATAAGGAGGAGAAACAATTGAGAAAGACAGCCCCTGGTCTCCGGACAATTGCACCCTCACACACATGTACACAAGCATACACCAGAGAGAGGTGTATCATATATGATTATGAGAGGGATAGATGGGGCTGGGGAAAGCTGGCAAGATGATTTCGCAGGTAAAGGCACTTGCTGCCAGGCCTGAGAAACTTGAGTGTGTTCTTTGGGACCCATGTGGTGAGGGAGAGCCAACTCCCATTAGTTGCCACTTGAGACAGATAGACAGACAGACACACACACAGAAAACACACACACAATATACAACCATAAAAGACGGGGCCATGTATGCATGAGGGCCTGAGGTCAGTCACCCATACCTGTGTAAGCAGCTAGGCATGCTGGCATGCATTTATAATCCCACTGCAGGGGAAGGAGGCAGGTCCTGGGAGGGTTCCAGCCTCATCAGTGAGCCACAGGCTCCCATGGAACAGCCCATGAGGAACAACACCTGAGGCTGACCTGGCCTCCACACATACATGTGCACATATGTGCACTTGCACACACATGGTCACACATGCACACAAAGAGGAAAGCGGGCTGGAGAGATGGCTCAGCGGTTGAGAGCACTTTGCTGTTCTTGTAGTGGCCCCAGGTCTGGTTCTCTGCTTCCACATACAGCACCTCACAGCTTCCGAGAACTCCAGTTCCAGGGGGATCCAATACCCTCTCACGATCTCTGCTTGCACCAGCACACACATGATGTACAGACATCCTCACAGCTAACACATGCACATAAAATGAATATGTATATCTTAAAAGTATACCGGATGAAAAACGTTTACCTGACAAAAGTACTTTGTGAAGACACTTGGGCAGCCGCGTTCTCATACACCAGGTAGCTAGACCCAACCTTCATCCAACTTCCTCTTCCTCCTGGTGCCAGGTCACGAGTTCTCTTCCCCTCACCTTTCAGCCATCACCACCTCCCTCCCCGAAGAGGCCCTTCTACCCAGGAAGGTGGAATGGAGCCTCTTAGACCTAACCATCCATCCTAGCAGTTGGCTGACCCACAGATTCCTTCAAATTTAACCTTTCAAGGCTGTGAGTGGTGACCTATGAGACACCTATAGTGTCACAGTAGACACTACAGTGAGCCTACCAGGCCAGGATCCCAAACTTCTCCAGCCTAGACTTCTCCAGAACTTTTCTGCTAGCGCAGGGACCATTGGCAAGGCTGACCTGTCAGTTGTCTTGGCTGCTAAATGTATAATGTTAAGAAAGATTAAGATGAGCCAGGCGTGGTGGCGCACGCCTTTGATCCCAGCACTTGAGAGGCAGAGGCAGGCGGATTTCTGAGTTTGAGGCCAACCTGGTCTACAGAGTGAGTTCCAGGACAGCCAGGGCTATATAGAGAAACCCTGTCTCGAAAAACCAAAAAAAAAAGATGCTGTACCTGGGCTCATCAGTAAAACTGTGTAATTGATTATTAGTGTCTGCAAAGCTAGGAGTGAGGGATGATCAGTAGCTGTGTGTTCAAGATCTCTACCATACTAAAGTGCCAAGAGACCCTAAAGGTACCTGTGTACCCCGTGCACATCTGTGCTTACAGCTCTTGAATGGCGCCCCCTGGTGGTTATGTGGCCCACTCTGTCACAAGGATAAAGAGGATGTATAACAAGAAAGAGCGCCTGGCTGCTAAGAGAAGATACGGGGCCTGTTAAAGTATCATAAATACCCTGGGTTCAGTCACCAGTACACACGCACAAAAACACATAATGCAGGCATGTTATATATTAAGTAGTTGAGACAGCAGCTGTGACCACAGATGTGCATCTGTCCCAGTGAGGTGCTCTTCAGCAGAACAGTGAGCGACCAGCTGTGACCCCGCCTTCCCTCCCAGCATCACCTGTGCCCACAGCAACCCTATTCCTGTGCTGAGTGAGTGCCGAGCCATAAACAGTCAGGCAGCAGTCCCGACCAGACAGTTTACTGTGATAAGAATCAGCTGGGAGATCTATTCTGCCTCCATCTCCTGAGTGCAGGATTAAAGGTGTGTGCCACCACCGCCCAAACTGCAACTCAGAACTTTATGCATACTTGAGTGTTAGTTATTTTTCCTCGGGTGCACAAAGGTTTTTATTCTTTTGCTGAGTGTTGGAGATTGAACCCAGGACTTGACCTTTGGTAGATAAGCGCTCTATTGCTGAGACTCCTGGCTTTCCCTCTCCCCTCTCTGTGTCCAGATCTGTCTGCTTGTGCCCCTATACCCAGCTTTTATATTTTATTATTACATGTAAAATTGTTTGTGTGTGTGTGTGTGTCACACACATGGAAGCCAGAATGGGTATCAGAGCTCCTGGTACTGGAAGTTACAGATGGTGTGAGCCACCATGTGGTTGCTGGGAATTGAACTCAGGACCTCTGGAAGAGCAGTCAGTCAGTGCTATTAACCACTGAGCCATCTCCCTCCAGCCCACTCTGGCTTTTATTGGTACATTGTGCTGGCCTTGAATCAGATCTGCTTGCACACCAGCCTGGTAGGCAGTTTGTCGCCTCATCCTGGAAGGTAGCTTGGAACAGCAGACCTGCCAGAGAGAGGTGCTTGCCACCAAACCCGAGAACCTGAAGGAGAGAGCCTGAAAAAAGTTCTGAACGTTGCTCTCTGATGGTCACCTGTGCTATGGCAGACACACCATACACATGCAAAAAAATCGAGGTTGTTTGTTTGTTTGTTTTTGGAGACAGGGTTTCTCTGTGTAGCCCTGACTGTCCTGGAACTCACTTTGTAGACCAGGCTGGCCTCGAACTCAGAAATCCGCCTGCCCTCTGCCTCCCGAATGCTGGGATTAAAGGCGTGCGCCACCACGCCCGGCAAAGAATTGAGTTTTTTGTTTATTAAAAATGAATTTCCCAGAGCTGCACCTGTTAGCACCCCAACCCCGAGTGGTCTCTCTGCTCCCACAGGGTGTGAAGGAGTTCAAGTGTGAGGTCTGTGGCCGGGAGTTCACGCTGCAGGCCAACATGAAGCGCCACATGCTGATCCACACCAGCGTCCGGCCCTACCAGTGCCACATCTGCTTCAAGACCTTCGTGCAGAAGCAAACCCTCAAGACCCACATGATTGTGCACTCGCCTGTGAAGCCGTTCAAGTGCAAGGTATGGGACATTCCCGTGGCCCGCCTGGCCGCTAAGGGGGTGGAGCGAAGGGCCGGTGAGGGGCGGAGCCTTGGAACTGCTGAAGTGGTACTTCTTGGGGACTCGGAGAGGGGTGAACGCTGTGAGCTGCAGGTTCCACCGCAGGCCCCCAGCGAGCAGATGTTTTTATCTCATTCTGTGGTCTCAGAGGACCAGAGGACCAGAGGACGGGACAGCGTGCCGTGTGCGGTGGGGGCAGACTGGCCGGGGTGTCAGGTTCCTCATAGCCCTCTGGTACCCTCCCTGTTCCAGGTGTGCGGGAAGTCCTTCAACCGCATGTACAACCTGCTGGGTCATATGCACCTGCACGCAGGCAGCAAGCCATTCAAGTGCCCGTACTGCTCCAGCAAGTTCAACCTCAAGGGAAACCTGAGCCGGCACATGAAGGTCAAGCACGGCGTCATGGACATCAGCCTGGACAGCCAAGGTGGGTGGGCTGTGCGCAGTGGACAGAGCAGGATTGACAGCAGCATGGCGCACTCAGGAGTCTCCTCTCCAATTAGGGGTGTAGGGGGGCTGGCCAAGGCTGAGACGTCAATGAGGTGGGCTCAGGTCTGGAGAGAGGGGGAACCTGGAGAGCCATTGTGGCAGTAACGGGTGGGGGGTATTTATGTCTTCTTCCAAGGACCTACGTGGGCTCACTAAAACAATAATAAAACAATAACTTCTACACGTTGAGTGCTGTGTAACTCATGTGACCCTCCCAGGGAGCCTGGGATTATTCCTATAGTGGAAACCACGGGGCAGAGAGATGAGGCAACTTGATCATAACACATGAGAGCCATCTCTCTCGTCATTATGATGAGGTGCCGTGATAACTGCAAGTAAGTGAGTGGGAAAGTGACAAGGTGGGGGACACAAGGTCACACCTCCGGAGTGCACATGGAGATTCTCAGACACTCAATCAGTCATGGTACCCGCTGGAGAGAATACAGCTACATAGTCAGAGAGGGACAGGTAGTTCTGTCAGCGAGTTTTATGAGAGAAACCTAAAATAAATGATAAATGTAGGAAAAATAATTAAAACAGAACCCAAGATCTAGGAGATCTGGGTACTTCGGCAGTACACACAATTCTAGCCTTTTCCTACCGAGGCAGGAAGACCGTACTTCAAGGCCAGCATGGCTATAGAGTGAGAGAGATCTCCAGAGAGGCAGGTGCAGCTCCACATACCTGGAATGCAAGCCCTTGGGATACAGAGGCAGGATGACAAGTTTGAGGTCAAGCCAGACTGAATAAGACCCTGTCTCTAAAAAAAAGAAAAAAACCTGGAGGATGCAACATCTGGATGACTGTTATGAGACGTCCCCACGTCTGTCTGGTCGCAGCAGAGCTGACCATTCTATTGTGGGGCGGTAGCTTTCAATTGTACGGACAGGAGGCAGCTGAAGGTGCACCTGAGGTTCCTCCCTAAGCTAAGCCTTCAGTGTGTTGGCAGCAGCTAGGTGGGTTGACTAAGCCACTACAGACTGCTAGGGACTTGGATTTGGAGCATCTGGCCAGTAAATGGCCTAGAATTTCTGGCAGAGGTGACATTGTGGCTTGTTCTAGGTAGCCTTTCAATAGTCTTACTATGGCTATGTTGGTAGGTAAGCAAGAACCCTATAGCCTACATCTGGATGTTCTCTGTAGCCCCTTGATACACATTGTCTGGAGTGGACGTGTGGAGTAGGCTTAGCTTTGCCCCAGACCTGCTGCTGAGTGAGAATCCTCATTACCAAAGGCTCTCTGTTCCTTGCCTGATGTATCTCCCTAGAATCTCCTCAGAACTGACATAAACTGCTGGGCTTCCAGCAGTTTCTAGGAGTGGGATGAGGGGATTGCATATCCAACAGGCTCCCCTTTGGATAGCTTTGATATAGGATGACATCTCAAATTGGCTGCCCATGGGAGCCCCTTGAAAATTCTCCCTTAACATTTATATGTATGGGTTTTTTGCTTTCATGTATGTCTGTTTGCCACAGGCTTGCCTAGTGGAGTGGGGGGGGGGGGGCGGCTGTCAGATCCGCTGGGGCTGGGGTTACAGACACAGACACCACGTGGGTGCTGGCAATCATTCCGGGGTCTGTGGGAGAATGCCTGTGCATTAAACACTGAGCCATCTCTGCAGCTCAGTGAAGAATGTTGTTAATACTGATGGCTGGGTCTGAATCCCGGAGGTGCCGGGCTGGGGGTTGGGTTTTGAAGCCCTTTGGACTCTTCGCTAAACATCTGTTGGGGAGCGTCACTACAGTGGACTTGCCTTGCAGCTAGTCGCCAGCAGACACCAAGCCAGCCTAGTCCTTTTGCAAACAAGTGAAGTCATCAAGCCTGGTTCTCTGGGTAAGGGAGCAATCTCTTTCCTCGTTTCCAGGGATGCTTAGCACTGCTGCTAGAGCAGCTGGATGCTCGTATGCCTCTTCTAGTTCAACACAGTCTGCAATTCTATGCGGAGTTCAAGGCCAGCCTGAGGTACTTGCCTGAAGCAATGGGCGTAATGGAGACAAAGTGGGCACACCAAATTTGACCTGTAATAAATAAGCAGCGGTGGTATATGATGGGATGGCAGTAAGAACAGACGGAGAACCACCTAGGCTTGGTTCAGATTCAACAGTTTGGAAGTATTGGAGATAACTCAGTGGGTAGCGCTAGCTTAGCATGCACAAGGTTTGACCCCAGCACCCTATAAATTGGGTGTGGTGGTGCATTTTGGAGGTGTAGACAAGAGTACCAAAAGTTCAAGGTCATCTTTAACTATATAATGAGTTTGAGGATAGCCTGAGCTACATAAAAATCTAGTCAAAAGAGAGAGAAAGCCATGCATGGTGGAGCACATCTTTAATCCCAGCACTGGGGAGGCACAAGCGGGCCAGCCTGGTCTAGTAAGTTCCAGGACAGCCAGGGCTACAACAGAAACCCTGTATCCAAAAAAATAAAATAAAATGAAATGAAATAAAATAAAATAAAATAAAATAAAATAAAATGCGGAGAGAGGGATTGAAAGCCTGGGCCATCTTTAAAGTCAGGTGAATATTATCAGAGTTAGGCTACCTCTGTGAGACCCCCACATGACTGGCATTTTCGTTTGCACTCACGGTATAACAGTAGCCACCAGGACATTGCTTCCTGGCACATCCAGGAAAGGGACCTGTCCTCCTTCTTTAAAATCAATAACGTGCCAGCAAGCATTTTCTTCTGACCCAGTGGTCAGATTTAGGTTCCTAAGCCACTCATTGGCAGAGGAGGGTGATTTTGACCCCCAGGGAATAGATAGATATATGCATAGATATAGATAACTGGGAAGATACTCCTGGCATCAGATGGGAAGAGTGCAGGACCCTGTGATGTCCTGCAGTGGCCTACCACAAAGGATTGTGGCCCCAGATGTTAGTGATGCCAAGGTTGAGACGCCCACCTTGGACCTATCAGGGTGAGCCCTGGGCTAGGTCTGTTTCCCCCAACTACCAAAGTTCTTCAGTGGGCAGGGGCAAAACCCACTCCGTTGGCCAGCCTCAGTCCCTACCAGCCAACCCCCACCCCCACCCCACCCCCCGGGCTACTTGTTCATACCAGTCCATGTCTCTTCAGGGGGCACTCTGCTATGTCACAACAGCAAACTTTATAGTAAGATTCCAATTTGACAGAATTACAAGGTACCTCTCAGACCTCCTCCTGTCTCCAGAGATGCTTTGACAAACCTACCTTGCTTGGCTGAGTTTGTCCTTGGAGAGCCCAGGACCAGGGTAGGGCTGGTTTGGTGCAGTAATGTAGAAAAACTACTCCTGCCGGTGCTCCTGAAGTAGAGCTTTGCAAGTTCACAGGAGCACTTGTGGGATGGCTGGGAGGTTGATCAGCCTTTCGGTGTACACGATGAGGTTGCAGGCAAACATTGGATGAGGTGAGGTCTGGGGAGCACTTGGCATGCAGTGGGTACTACATGAGTCCCATAGCAAAGGGGGAACCAGTGATAGGCATTGCAGGTGACCCAGGAGGGCTTAGTGACCTAGCAGGGACAAGGCCCTTCCTTGTACACCTAGCAGTAGGGTTTGTAACTGCCTGGATACGAAGACGGAGGAAACAGAGGCTGGACTTTAAGGTCCACCCCCGTTCCCCCCTTCTTGCAGGATGCTGGGGATGCCCAGTGGTTAGGCCTAACTGTGCCTCTCTCTTATAGACCCCATGATGGAGCTGGCAGGCCCTGACCCCTCTGAACTTGACAACCATCAGGAGATGGAGGACTTCGAGGAAAACGCCTACACCTACAGCAGTGTGGACAGCAGCGCGGAGGCCAGCACCCTCACTGAGCAGGCCATGAAAGAGATGGCCTACTACAATGTGCTATAGCAGGCCGCTGAGTGGGCGGGGAGGGCGCAGGGTGAGACCCACATACTGAGGGCTGCCCCTCTGCAGCCCAGAACCAAGCTACTGCCCACTGCCTGGCCCTCCTCCCCCCCAACCCTCAAATCATTTGCACCACTAGGGATCTTTAGACCAAATGGAGACTCTACTACTGTCCTTGCAGGGAGCTGGCCACAGGCCTAGGCATCCCGGTGAGGGAAAGGTAACCAGGAGGTCCGCATCTGGTTCTCCTTGGCCTGCTGCTGTGCGTGGGCAGGGGGAATGCCAGTGAGGCCTCTTACAGGCACAGACTTAGAGGTCTTCCCCAAGCCACCTCAGGCGCGGAGGCGCTCTCCAGGAAGAGAATGCTTGAGCCAGGCCTTGTCTCTCTTCTGCACCGACTCTGGCCTTTAAGGACATCTGAACCCCTGCACTGGCCGACACTGCCCACCCCCACCCTGGTCAGACCCAAGAACCTCTTCCCTCCCCCTATCACTCAAGAGCCAGGCAGGGCACTCTGCCTTCTACCTCCTGGGCCTCCCCTTGCTCCATGCAGGCATGCATGCGGCCCTAGCCCTGGCCCTGCCTGTCGGAGAGCTGAGGGGAGTCCAGCCTCCAGAGCACCCTCCCAGCTGGCCTGCAGAGCTCCCCTGCCCCAGCCTCGTTTGAAAGAATGTCCCTAATGTGCATTTCAACACAGTTCATCCAGGTCTGTTCCAAGCTAAGGTACCAACCACAGGGTCCTCACCAAACAAACCCAGGACATGCCCTGCATCTGGCAAGCATTAACAAAGATAGATGGCGGCTCCTTGAGCCAGCGGGGAGGGAGGGTCGGGGTGACATCTCTGGGACCAAGAGTGGCTGTCCTCAGGGGAAGCCAAGGAAGACCACCCGTGGGAAGAGGGGAACTAGAATGGTTTTGGTTTTGGTTTTTTATGAGCAAGCAGGTGTCGTGGGGAGTGGGTGAGCTGTGGCTCAGCCGGCTCCGGAGGAAGAGCAACATGTTTAACTGAAGACCAGAGAGAGGGAGGGGAAAATTCTGTTTGCAGCAAGAAGGGTATTGTGAAAGAAATTTATGTTTTCCTTTCCAACTCTCCTGTCTATCATCTTTGATGGAGAGGGGTTTTTTTTGGTTTCTGTTTCTATTGGTTTGTTTTGGGTTTTTTTTTTTTTTTTTGGTTTTTGGTTCGTCCAAGCCTCAGCTTTCTTGTGTGCTGTGTGTACTTCCTGCCTCCCTTTCCGAAAGCAGCCATGCCTGAGGGGCCCTGGCCCAGGTGTATCACTAGCTGGGAGCCTCAGAAGGCTAAGGCAGGAGGGAAGTGGGGGAGGCAGAGAACCTACCCGGCCCTCTCCAGTCAGCTGGCCCTCTTCACCTGTCCCCTCCCCTCCCCCCTGTCCTCCATCCATAAGCTCGCAAGCACCCAAACCCCTGCCCACAAATCCCAAGGCCCCCAAGGGGAGGAGCAGGCGGGACTAACCCCAAAAAGGCATAGATGAAGCCACCAGCTTTGGCTGAAAAACCAAGAGGGGGAGACCAGCTGAGGCAGAGGGTGTTGATTCGCAGTGTGACAGCCCCCAAGCCAGGCCTCAGGGTGACTGTTCAGGACTGGGGATGAGGGGGACACAGTGGCCCAGGTGTGGTTTCCCATGGCTCCCGGCCTCCCAGGTGCCCATCATGATGACCCTCAGGTGGCAGTGATTAGCTATCACTGTACAAGACATTTATTTCTCCTGCTGAGCAGAAGGCATCACCCCTGCAAACTACCTCTTCCCACAATGACTTTCTCCCTGGTACCAAAAAGCACCCTGTACCTCCTCCTTCTTCTCTTCCTCCTCCTCCTCTCCTGCCAACGCAGTGGCCTTGGTCTTGGAACAGAAGGGAGAAGTCTGGCCTGGGTGGGGTCTCCCACTGTCCCCCAGCCTGCCATTGGCACAACCCCCTTGGGGATGCCATACTGAAAAAGCCCCTGCCCTCGCCTTGTGCCGGGCAAAGCGGAGAGGAAGGCACAGCACAGTACACAGTTGGAGCTGGAGGTGGTCCTGGCACAGCTCCAGCCTCACCCCTCCCAGGCTTCTGAAAAGGGTGACTCAGAAGCCCTGGCCGAATTCCACTCTAACTTATTTTGACATGTATACAAACCAACTGTTTAGAGATTCCTCTTGTGCAGAGCCCTACTGTGTTTTTATGTTCCTGTTTAAAAAGAGAAGTTTACTTAGCAATAATTATAAATAAATGAATATTCTTTAGCGAGGTGACTGTACGTGCTTCTTGGTGCTCTTGGAGGCCCTTCCCCCCAAGGAGGTCCCAACAAGGCTCCCTAGTCACATGCCAGACAGCATCCCCCTCTGGAACTACAAGACAATCTCAGCCACCTGACCTGCCAGAGAGTTGGGGGGTGGGTGGAGGAGAACATGCTCCGAGTCCCAAGGGCAGGTTTTAGGTCTCTGTAGCCCGGATCTACCTGTGAAGGCCTGGGACAACAGATGAGTTCTCCCACACACAGCTTCTTTTTCCCGGTTGTTTTGAGACTTTTTACAGCAGGCTCACACTGTCTACCTGTGTCTGGCCTAGAACGCAACCATCTTCCTGTCTCAGCTTCCTGAAGCAAGACTACACGTATGTGTGTACACCTGGCCTTTTCAGATTTCCGGCCTCCCCAGTGCTGGGATTTCGGGCATGCACTGCCATCCCTGACTTGTTTCCAAATATTCCCACTCTTGGATCTGCAACATAAAACCTGTGGCTAGAGGCAAGCGATAGATAGTTGGTTAAGAGCACTTGCTGCTCTTCCAGAGGACCCAGGTTCAATTCCTACCACCCACATGGCAGCTCAGCAACTGTCTCTAACTCTAGTTCTAGGGTCTCCAATGCCCTCTTCTGACTTCAGTGGACCCTGTATGTACATGGCACACAGATATACAAACAGGCAAGATACCCCATAAAAATACTAAAATAGTCTTTAAACTGGAGGCTAGGGCTGTGGATCAGGCTTGCTGGGTAAAGTACTTGCCTACTATTCAGGAGACCACCCTGGGTTTGATACCCAGCCCTACATACTCAGTGTTGTGATACTGCCCATGATAACTGCATCCAGGAGGTGGAGACTGGAGGCTAAGAAGTTCAAGGTCATCCTTAATTCTATAGAAATTTGAGGCGAGTCTCGGATACACAAAACCATGTCTTTTAAAAAAAAAAGAAAAAAAGGCAGGCAATGGGGATGAGAATTCAGCTTAAGATCTTACTGATGGGGGCTGGAGAGATGGCTCAGAGGTTAAGAGCACCGACTGCTCTTCCAAAGGTTCTGAGTTCAAATCCCAGCAACCACATGGTGACTCACAACCATCCGTAATGAGATCTGACACCCCCTTCAGGTGAGTCTGAAGACAGCTACTAAATAAATCAAAAAAAAAATCTTACTGATAAAATGCTTGCTAAACTCAATTCCCAGCACTGACAACAACCAACTCCAGATACAGAGAACTGACTGCATTATCAAAGTTACCCTAATCTCCAGCAGGACCAAACAAGCAGAAAGAGAAGTCACTGACTGCACAGCGACAGTGCTTTCCATTGAGTGTATATGGGCTTTGGAACAACATTTCCACATCACTTTTCTAGTTGTGCCAAAGGAGAAACCTGAAGGATGGGAACAGGGGATCCCGGACACACAGAGACCTAGGCAAGCCTGAGCGGGCTTGCAAAGCAGAGACTGGGGGATCTGTTTCTAGTGTATAACCTATAACAGGGCAAATGAGCCTGAGCACAGTCGCATAGGCCCTTAATCCCTGCCTTGGGAAGCAGAGAGGTAGACCTTCGTGACTAGAAGACCAGCCTGACCCATAAAGTTCCAAACCAGCTAGAACTGCGTGCTGATGAGGCCTCGTCTCAGCTAAGTTGGTACCAGGATGAAGTTGGGATGCAGAGGTAGAATGCTTGCTTAGTGTACACAAAGCTCGAGGTTGGAGTGTCAGCACTATAAGAGGTGAAAGGTGCATGTGTTATTATAACAAGTATCTACAACATCACAGAATGACAATTCCCTAGATGGAGAAACGGGATCACCTTAGGAGATTCTATGTGAGTCTCTGCCCTTAGGCCCCAGCTAGCTCCACTGGCTCAGCAGCAGACACTGCACGCAACTTTGTGAGGAAGCCAGGGCCTCACCCCCAAAGTCTGGCAACTCAGGCAGCCAGTGAAGAATGCAGGAGGCCCACAGGCTGCCTCGTTCCCTCTCATGAGAAGCAACCCCCTGGCTGACCTATTAACAGCCTGAGGCACCCCAACCCTGTCCCTGGGGGATCCTACCAGCTGCTCCCTCCCACTCGGGGACAAACACATCAAGACAGTTTTGCGAAGAGCTTTTTAGTAGCTAAATATGGCACCATGTGATTCCAGAGCAATATAAATTACAGTATGCAGAACACTGACTGTCTGAGGTAAAGCACACGTTCCTGCCTCATGTCCACCGTGAGGGAAAATGCTCATATACTTTAAAAAACATCTCCATCATATATATATGTAAAAAAATGTCCCCTAGAAAGGCCACCAGAGAGGGGCTGTGAGGCCCACCCTCTGCCATGTACAGAGTACCCACTGGAGCTGAGTAGTGTCCACCCCTACTGCTTGCCCAGAGCTCTGTCCAGGTTGCTCTTAATGGTGTCCAGGAAGTCTGTGGTGTTCAGGAAGTGCTCGTTCAGCTTCACACTGCCGAGAGAACATCAGGGGAGACTCAGGCCTCCTGGAGGCCATCAACCAAGCCATTCCCAGGCTCATTAGACCTCAGGCCACCAGGCCCAGGTCCAAGTTTGCTAGTAGCCCACTGCTAGAGGGTCACAATAAATTTGGCAGAAAGTTTAAAGTAACAAGCTACCGGGCACAGGCCTCATAAAAGAAGCTGGGGAAAGGTTTAAGGAGGAGAGCAGAGGAACTAAGCAACTGCCAGAGGGCACCAACTCAGACCTGGTCAAGGAAGGCTTGGCCTGAGCCATTTCTCAGGACTTGTCCTGCCCCAGACCCCAGGCAGCTCTACCCACTCATGAGAGAGACTCTTGGGGGGGGGGGGTTCCCCCTGGCTTCCTCCCACCTGCTGGGGTCTCAAGCCCTGTTTCCCAAAGCACACACTTGCTGAGGCCATGGATACAGCCAGCCAGGTCCTTGGTCATCGCTCCGCTCTCCACAGTCTGCACGCACACCTTCTCCAGCGTCTGTGCAAACCTGCGGGGGATGCGGCAGAGTGAGGCCCCGGCATGCTGGGCAGAACTGTGGGCTGCACCTGCTCAAGCCCTCCCCATGAGCTCACCTGATAAGGTCCTGGTTCCCATCCAGCTTCCCACGATGCTCCAGACCCCGTGTCCAGGCAAAGATGCTGGCAATAGGGTTGGTACTGGTGGGCCGGCCCTGGGGACAGGCCACAGGATCAGCTGAGCACCAGACACAGCTATCTACCTCCAGACCGGCAGACCGGGTTCATCCTCCCGGTCATCAGGGCCAGTGGGCTATGGACCTTGAAATGCACACATTTACCTTCTGGTGTTCTCGGTAATGGCGGGTGACTGTCCCATGAGCAGCCTCAGCCTCAATTGTCTTCCCATCAGGGCAGACCAGCACAGATGTCATCAGGCCGAGGGAGCCAAAGCCTGGCGGGGAGGGACAGATCTCTCCTCAGAGCCATGCTTCAGCTCAGAACCCTTCAGCTTAGACTCCACGCCACTGTCACCTCTGTGTGTTCCCTTTCCAGACCCCATAGCCTGAGGCGGTCAGTCTGAAGCCCCCTGGAAGGCCATTTCAGGAAGAAATAAGCCGCCATCAGCAATTTTGCAAGCCTCCCTGTTTCTGACACTGTTAGCCCCTTTATTTCAAATGTCCCCAAATCCAGACTTCAGCTGGAATGGGTCTGTTGTCAAGGACTCTGGAGAATCAAAAAACTCCCCCAGACCCACAAAGAATGTGAAGGCCAGAGAAGAGAAAATGTGGGGAACTTCCATAAGAAAAAGATCCAGCTTGCTTGTGTTCTGAGGTTTTCTTTTTTATTTGTTTGTTCGTTCGTTTGTTTGTTTGTTTGTTTTGTGTAGGGGATGGTGCACATGGGCCAGTGTTACATGTAGAGGTCAGAGGACAGCTTTGCAAGAGTGCTTTCTCCACCATGTAGATTCTGGGGATGAGACTCAAGCTGTCAATCTCCATGGCAAGTGCCTTTACCACTGAGCCATCTCAACGGCCCCTTTTTCTGTTTATTTTTATTTGGCCTGGAACTCACTATGTAACCCAAGCCGGCCTCAAATGATAGCAGTCTGCTTCCCTCAATCCCCTGAGTGCTGAGATTCCAAATGTGAGCCACCTGAGCTCAGCACCCTGCACGCCTGTCTCTGTCACAGCAGTCACAGGGTTGGAGACAGGCCGATCCCTTGGTACAAGACAAGACAGCTGATGGTGATCCCACCCAGCCAGCTAGTCTACCCTGTCTCAAAATAAGGCAGAGGGAAAACAAGACAGCGCGGCTGGTAAAGGTTCCTGCCACCAAGCCTGACAACCTGAGTTCAATCTCCAGGACCCACATGGTGCAAGGAGTCAACTCATGCAGGGTGCCCTCTGCCCTCCACACGAGTGCTGCACATGCGCACAGGCACAGATAAATAAAGGCCTGTACTTGTAGCTCAGTAGTAGTGCACTCACCTAGCTTTCATGAGGCCGTATATATAATCCCCAGTAGCGCTGGGTAGACAGAAAAAATAAATAATAAACACATAAAATTTTTTTAGAGAGGGTCTATTATGTAAGTCTGGCTGCCTTAAAACTGGCTATGTCCTCAAACACACAGAAATCCAACTGCCTCTCTTTATAATGCTACCATGCTTGGCCTTATATACTAAAGCCAATAATGTAGATTATTATTATACATTAATATAATAATGGAGCATAATAGAAGGCATCTGACATCAACTTCTGGCCTCCATAAGGGATCTCACACACACACTTCCAGAAGACTCTGAGTTCATGCCCACGCTCTTGGGTGTGTCTTACTTTCTTCCCCAGAGCCTCTCTTTCACGTAACCCTTGTGCTTACACAATCATACTGGAATCTTTTAATTAAAAAAAAAAATCGCTGGATAGTGATGCATGCTTTTAATCCCAGCACTCAGGAGGCAGAGGCAGGCGGCTCTCTGAGTTTGAGACCAGCCTGGTCTACAGAATGAGTTCCAGGATAGCCAGGGCTACACAGAGAAACCCTGTCTTGAAAAAACAACAACAAAAAAAGTCATTCCAGTCATGGAATTCCAACAGTTTCCCCCCTCCGGGAGCGGTACCTTGAGCCAGGATGTCAGACTGCACGTCTCCATCATAGTTTTTGCAAGCCCACACAAAGCCACCGGAAGACTTGAGCACCTGGGCCACCATGTCGTCGATGAGCCGATGTTCATACCAGATCTTATTCTTGTCGAAGTCAGTCTTATAGTGCCTGGGGGCAAAAGGGCTTGTCTCAGGGAGAGGGCAGGGGGTTGGCAGGTTAAAGACCCCTCCCTGAAACTCACAACTGAACCAAGCGCACACTAGGAAAGCAACCTCCCCAGGTGAAGTAGGAATGGCGCAAGGAAGCCGGGGGGCTGTGGTGCCCCCAGGAAGCATCAGAGGTTGTTACTTGTCAAAGATCTCCTGGAAGATGTCCTTGAAACGCCCGTCATAGGCCTTCAGAATGGTGTTCTTGGTGCTCAAGTAGAGCGGCCATTTCTTCTGGATAGAGTACTGGAAGCAGCTGTGCGCGAAGCCCGAAATGGACTGTGGGGAGAGCGGGCATAGCATGGCCCCCAGGCTGAAAACTGCCACTCTGCCATGGTCCCAGGGCCAGGGCCAGGGCCAGCAGCACCTCCATAAGACTCCTGGACTCCTGTTACCACGGAATGCTTGGCCAATCTTCTCCCACCAGACTTCTGGGAGCACAGACCCCTGCTGCCAACTTTACTTCGAACAGCTCTACCTAATAATTCCTAGACCTTATAGCTGGTACAGGCTTGTTTAAGCCGCCTACTGCTAGGTCTGATTGATCACCTGTCTCCAACTTATGCAATCAGAGCCCTTCCTCCCTGGCCATCAGTGATTGGCTCAAAGGCGGTCACATGACCCATCCTGGTCCAGGCAAGGAGGCGCTCTTTTCTGACCTCGTGGTCTCTTCTACCTCTTCCTGGCATGAGAATGAGGCCAACAGAAGCAAGGATAACAAACTAGGCAGAGATAGAGATAGAAATGGGCTGGAGAGGAGGATGGCCAGGGCCTTACCTCGTCGGTGTTGTACATCCCCATCCCAACGCCTCCGGCAGGGAAGTTATACACCTCCCACTCCTTGGCACTGCTGCCATCCTTTGGGGTGAAGACCAACTTGAACGTGCCAGCTCGATCTACCACAAAATCTGTGGCCTTGTACTGCAGAAAGGAGAGGCAGTTCAAGCCAAGGCTTCCTGTGGGGAGCATGAGTCCACAGACCGTGTCTCCCAAGCCTGGCCTACCTGGTCGCCATGGGCGTGCCTGCCAATGGTGATGGGCTTGGTCCAGCCAGGGACAAGGCGGGGGATGTTTTTGCAGATGATTGGCTCTCTGAAGACGGTTCCCCCAAGGATGTTCCGGATCGTTCCGTTAGGGCTCTTCCACATTTTCTTCAGCTTGAACTCTGTGAGAACAGAGGTACAATAGACCCACCACAGCCCTACCTCTCAAACCATACGGGGGCCCCAGAAGTCATCCCGGAGGAGGGAGAAGAGTCTAGACTCTAGAGCAGTAGTTCTCAACCTGGGGGTTGAACAATCCTTTCACAGGGGTCTCCTAAGATCATCAGAAAACACAGTTACTGACATTACGATCATAACAGTAGCAAAATAACGAAATAGCAACGAAAATAATTTTATGGTTGGGGATCCGCAACATGAGGAACTGTATTAAAGGGTCTCGGCAGTAGGAAGACTGAGAGCCATTGTCGCAGAGTTTAAATTCATGGCCTCTGGAACCTTGCATCTCTGACTGTGAGGCTTACACCATGCTTTAACCAGAGCTGTGAATTGAAATAACCAATAAAATGCCAACCATGCTGGGTTGTCAATAAATACGTTATCTGTAAAGTGCCCAGAATAGTACCTGGCTGCCGTTTTTACCAGGTCCACATGGAAGTTGCTTAGTGATGAGAAAGGGCAGCTTCCCTCCACCCTATCCTGCTCAAGACACTAAGACCTTGTCCATAAAAGAATGAGCTATAAACCCCAGCACTGCACCGGAGATGTAGCTCAGTGGCACAGTGCTTGCCAAGGCGATGAACTCAGGACTAAAACTGATCCCCCAGTGTGCTACAGGTCTGGAGCTGCCAGCGTGTCTTGGGTTTTCCTTTGTTACCGGCTCGCAGTGCTGGGGATTGAACCCAGGGCCTTATGCATGCTAGGCAAGGACTCTGTCCCTGAGCTGCACCCTCCGCTCTGAAGAGCAACTGGAAGGCGAGTCTCTAGCTTCCTCATGCTGCAGAAATTAGGAAGGAAACGTCCTAAAGCACAGTCATCTATTGTTTTTGAAGCTTGAGGACAATGTTATTAGTTTAAGAGAAAAAGAAGAGAGGCAAGCTGTAAATCTCAGCAGCTGCCAGGAGAAAGGAGATGGAGAGAGGAAGAGAAAAGGCCACACTGTGTGCAGTGGGGGTAATCAAGCAGCCACATGGCAAAAGAGTGGGAGTCTTCAGAAGATGCTGACGGTTCCAGGGAAAGCAAGTTTAGCCTTTAGCCAACATTACAGCATCACTGATGCCCACTGTCCTGCAGCTTCTGCCCAGCCTCTGGATACCAGCCCACCCAAAAGACCAAGAGGCCAGAAGGCCAGGCTGTTAAAGACCTTCACTACTATGAGAGCAGCAGAACTGTCTCCTTCCTCCCTGTAACTGCTGAGGCCTCTTGCTGCTGTAAGCCATACGGCATGGCAAGCATACCGTAACCTTCCTGCTTCTAGGAGACCTAAAGCCTGGCCTGGCCGTGGAAATGAGGCTGGTCCCTAATCTCACCTCCCCAAGGCACATCCTAGTGACGTCACAGGCCCTGCTGCATGCCAGGCTTTCTCAGAGACTGGGCTGACTCGTGGTCTCCATCATCAGCCTCGGAGAAGCGCAGCTCTGGACGCTTCCATCTCCCGGTCCCATAATGAGTGACATAGCCAATTGCTTCCCTCTGAGCATGATAGCCTGTGACCCTCCCATTCGCTGTGACCCCACCACACATCATACCTTCCACACGGGCCTCATCAGGGGTGATTGTGGCACACTTGACAGCCACACTGTACTTCTGGGTGGCCAGAGCAGAGTCAATGGTGACCTGGTCATTGGTCTGGTCACGGTTTGGAAGCCCAAGGTCAAAATACTTGAGCTGAACATCCACGTGAGGCAGGATGAGCTAGGGAAGAAGGCCAGAGTAAAGTGTCAAGCCAGACGACTGTCTTGGGCAGGGTGCCATGGACAGACAAGGTGACAGCCTGGAGCCACACAGTTAAGATTCCGTCTGTGACTGGAGAGATGGCTAGGCAGTTAAGTATGCTGCTCCTGCAGAGGGCCCAAGTTCAATTCCTAGAACCTACATTAGGTGACCACCTGTAACTTCAGCTCCACAGAATCTGCCTCCTCTGGAACGAACATTCATGTGCATACCCACACATAGGCACACACATGCACATAATAAAAAATAAAGCTTTGTTGTTGTTGTTGTTGTTGATGATGATGATGAGGGGGGTCTCACTGTGTAGTCTTGGTTGTCCTGGAACTCAGAGAGATCCACCCGCCTATGCCTCGTGAAGACATGCACCACCATGCCCACTACATGTATGTCTGTTTTGCTTGCATGTATGTCTGTGCATATGCATGCCTGGTGCCTGTGAATAGAGAAGAATGTATTAGACAGTTGTGATCCGCCATGTGGGTGCTGGGAATCAAACTTGGGTCTTCTGCAAGAACGAGTGCTGTGCCATCTCTCCAGCCCTGCTAAAATATTTAAAAAAAAAAAAAAAAAAAGCTAAGTGGTTGTGGCTTATACCTTTAATCCCAGCACTTGGGAGGCAGAGGCAGATGGATCTCTATGAGTGTGAGGACAGCCTGGTCTACAGAGTGAGTTCCAGGACAGCCAGAGCTACCCAGAGAAAGCCTGTCTCAAAAAAACAATCAAACAGAAAATCAAAACCAACCAACCCAACAAACAAACAAAAGCCCTGTCTCACAGCTAAGTTTGGTAACACATGCTGTAATTGCTGCACTCAGGAATCTGAAACAGAGGACCACTATGAGTTTGGGGCCAGCCTGAGCTACAGAGTAAAACTTTGGCAACAACAAAGAATGAAATTAAAGGAGGTAGAAGGGCTGGAGAAGTGGCTCAGGGGATATGAGCATTTGTTTTTCTTACAAAAGACCCAGGGTCTTCAGATCTCAGCACCCACATGATAACTCACACCCACCCGTAACTTCAGCTCCATGAAATCTAGCACCTTATTCTGACCTATGAGGGCACCAGGCACACATGTAGTGCACACACACACATGCAGACAAAATATTTATACACATAAAAGAAATCTGAAATAACTATATAGCTATATATATAAAACTAACTATATAACTAACTATATCAATATATATATATTGGGTCTTCAGCTATATATATATAGCTGAAGTGATGGCTCAGGACTTAGGAGCACTTTTGCAAAACCACGAGAGCGGTTTGGACTCCAGCATTCATATAGCAACCTGGGCATCTTGTATTCACTTGTAGCCCCAGATCTGGGGGAGAGACAGACAGGGGAACTGCTGGGGCTTGTTGGCTTCAGAGAAAACAAAAGCTCGGAATTCTGGGAGAGACAGACTCAGTGAACTATTGGAGAGTGACAGGTCACCAAACACCCTCTGTGCACATGCACACACGCACACACATTAATGGATTACGGTTATGTAATTATGTATGTATTTGGTGTGTGCGTCCGTGTAGATGTGCCTGTGCCACAGCTAGCACACGGAAAACAGAAGACAACTTGCAGTAATTTGTCCTTTCCTCTCTGTGTGGGTCTCAGGGATTGAACTTACATCCTCAGACTTGTCAGCAAGCACCTTTCCCTGCTGGGCCATCTTGCCTACCCCAATTCATCTCCTTTTTAGGTTTTGTTTTGATTTTTCGAGATAGGGTTTCTCTGTGTAGCCCTGGCTGTCCTGGAACTCACTCTGTAGACCAGTCACTCAGAGATGCACCTGCCTCTGCCTTCCGAGTGCTGGGCTTGACTCGGTAGCTCTTGAGATGAAGGCACTGACTGCCAAACCTGACACCTGGAGTCTAATACCAGGGTCTCACTTGGTAGGGAGGAACTGACAAGTCCTCTGACCTCCATGTGTGCACCACAGCACGCTCGTGCACACAAATGTGATAAAAAGCTTTGAAGAGAAAAAGAAACAGGATTTCAAAAGCCTGAACATTTCAGCACCAGCGAGAAACCCAGACTGCCGAGGACAGGCTCTGGCTGAAGACAAAGAACTAGCAACCGCTAATGTGGTTACTCGAGGGAGGAGGGGCAGAAAGGGAGAAACTGTCCACCAGGGACCCACAAGACCTGCCACCCACTGAAGGAGGGGTGCTACCTTCTCCTTGATGAACTGCCAGATGATCCGGGTCATCTCGTCACCGTCCATCTCCACTACCGGCTTCTCCACCTTGATCCTCTTCTCAGCATCTAGAATTGGGCACACAGCACATCACATCCCCGCCCTGGGGCAGCTCAGAGGAGCACATCACCTCCCCTCCCCGGGACAGTTCAGGGGAGCACATCACATCCCCGCCCCAGGGCAGCAGCAAGGGAGCCCTTTTCCTCCCTGACAGTTCAATACTTCATTAAGGAGGGAAGACTAAAAACAAGTGTGCTAGTGGTCCAGCAATTGCTTCCTCTCCTGCTTTCAGGACCTCCATTTCCACATGGAGGATGATCACATAGAGCTAACCCTGCTTAGGGGGCTGGATCCAGCCTGGCCAATCAGATCCTCTCCCCTTGGATGCTGAAGAGGCCAACAGAGAACCACAGCCAGATGGCCCGCTCACTCCAGTGCCAAGTCAGGGAAATCCGCAAACTCTCAACTTCTGCAAAGCTTGCTCTTCACTTTCCCACATAATCCTGTGTCCTTCCAACGCAGCCCTCTCACAGTCACTAAGCTTGACTGTTGTCTGCAAACTGGGAGTCCCCAAAGTTTGAAGCCAGGAGAGAAATGTGCAGATCCACAGTGAGAGTCCAGCTTGTGCCTGACAACAGTGCAAACCCACTTATTCCAGTCACCATGTATTGCAAAACAACCCCAAGGGAAGTGTCCCTGTGCCATTTGTTTATTTGTTGATTGGTTGTTTGCTTTTTATTGTTGGTGGTGATGGGTTTTGTTGTTTTGTTTTATTATGTTTTGTTTTGTTTTGTTGAGACATGCATACAAGTAGCACTGGCCCTTGAACTCCCTGTATAACAAAGGATGACCCTAAAAGGATCTTCCTGACTCTACCTACTTCATTCTGGGATTTCCTGCCAGTACTACCACACTAGCTTGTTTGCTTGTTTGTTCTTTATATATCATCTGCATGTGTCCCCCAGTATGGCCTGTTATTCACTCTATAGCCAGTCTAGCCTCAAACTCATAACCCTCCTGCCTTGGCTTCTCAAATACTAAGATTACAGGTGCATGCTACAATATTTAGTTCATTGATTCCATTTTATTATTTTTATACAATTACTTACACCCTGGAACTGGAGTTACAAACAGTTGTGAGCTGCCATGTGGATGCTGGGAATTGAACCCGGGTCTTCAACCAGTGCTCTTAACCACCAAGCCATCTCTCCAGCCCCTCATTGCTTCCACTTTAAATATGAGGGAGCTGGGGCTCAAGGAGATGAGCAGATTACTGCCCCAGGTTATGGGAACAAAAGGCCCAGAGGACTTGGACCTTCCTTACTTTGAACACAGGCGTTTGGCACCTGAGGAGGCACCTGAGTCTCAGAGCCAAGCAGGCTTACGTTAACTGGTCATTCTAGATAAGCATCAAAGCCCCGACATGGAGGCAAAATAGATCAACGAAAGGAAGTTGCTACCAAGACTGACAACTTGAGTTCAATCCTGAAACCCACAGAATGAAAGGAGAGAAAGAGAACCAACTTGTCCAAATTGCACTCTCTCTCTCTTCTCTTTCTCCTCTCTATCTCTTTCTCTCTCTCTCTCACACACACACACACACTTTTCACATTTATTTGTTTATGATATGAACATTTTGCCTGTACTGTATGTATGTATGCATGTATGTATGTATGTATGTATGTATGTATGTATGTATGTATGTGCACCACATGCATGCCGTATCTGAAGTCAGAAAAGGGCACTAGGTTGCCTGGAACTGCAGTTATAGAGAATTGTGACCTGCTAGTAGATGCTGGGAATCACACTCGGGCCTCTGTAAGAGCAGTATGTACTCCTAACTGATGATCATCTCTTCAGCTCCTTAAAAATATCTTTAAAGGGGGCTGGAGAGATGGCTCAGTGGTTAAGAGCACCGACTGTTCTTCCAAAGGTCCTGAGTTCAAATCCCAGCAACCACATAGTGGCTGACAACCATCTGTAATGAGTCTGACACCCTCTTCTGGTGCATCTGAAGACAGCTACAGTGTACTTAGATATAATAATAAATAAATCTAAATATATATATATCTTTAGAGAACCTCAACAAGGTAGCTTGGGGCAACTCAGTTGATAAAATGCCTTTTTAGCATACATGAAGCCTTGGGCTCAATCCTTAACATTCCACAAACTGACTGTGGTGGCAAATGCCAGAAATCCCAGCACTGAGGAGGAAGAGGAGGAGGAGGAGGAGGAGGAGGAAGAGGTAAATTCTAAGAAGTTCCAAGGTAAATTCAAGGCCAACCTGTGATACCTGAAAGTTTGTCTGGAAAGAAGGAAGAAAAGTCTAAAGGGCCTTAAACATATAATTTCCCTACAACACAGCCCAGCCAAGACTCACAATACTCTTGAAACCTCATACAAAGCGAGCAAACCAGCTCACTTCCCAAAGGCATGCAAATGACTATAGGAGACAGAAACAGAGAGAGACAGAGGACAGAGATAGAGACACACAGAGATAGATGGGAGAGAAGAGACAGACAGACAGACAGACAGACAGACAGACAGACAGACACTCTTAGAGACTATTTAAGGAGAGAAAAGAGAGCTGGGGAGTGCAGTTGATGTCAGAGGCAAGAAAGACAGGATCCAGATCCCAGGCTCAGTGCACCTTTGTCCTCCTGGGTCAGATGCCAAAGTCAAAAACACAGACACAAACTGGCCCCCTCCTGGGATCTAAAGGCAGCCATGGCTGGCTCCATTACCATACCCAAGATACCACTGGGATCTTCAACCCAAGCTACAGAATTTCACTTTAGGCTAGAGCTTAAGTGAGAAGGGCCCCGAGACAGTCTGCTGGACAGAATTTGCTGAGCTTCTAGAAGCTTCTACTGAGAACTAATCTAAGGACCGCTTGTCAGATTTTTTTTTTTAATTTAAACCTATGGCGGCGTAAGCCAGTTCTAAGGGTCTCAACCTCATCAACAGATAAATACAGCCTATGCCAGCAGCATGTGAGTGCCACACCCCTCCTGGAGGGTAGGGAGAGCACAGTCATGATCACATGAGTGTATTCACAGAATTAGAAAACACAGGGCCTATTTATTCACATGGCAACCTGGTGCTAACTAAGCTTTGTTGACACAGAGATATTAAGATGTGAAACCACTCAGGGAGGAAGGGGGAAGGGGGCAAGAAGGAGGATGAGACTGGAAAAACAGGTAACAGAGCAAGCAACACTGTTGTCAGACTCCAAGGATGCTAAAGATTCCCAGAGGAACTAGGGGCAGGGACCTGAGCCCACACCATCTAGGCCCCCTTGCTCTGCCCTTGAAATTGATGGGTTTTCAGCCAGATACTAAAGACTGAACCTGCAGCTTTGTATATTCACCCCAAACTCTCATTCACTAGACCACACCCCTAGGATGGTTTAAACAAGAATGGCTCCCCTAGGCTCATATATTTGAATACTTAGTCATCAGAGAGTGGCACTACTTGAGAAGGATGAGGAGGTGTGGCCTTGCTGGAGTGGGTGTGGCCTTCTTAGAGGAAGTATATCAATGGAGGTAGGTTTTGAGGTTTTAAAAGCCCACATCAAGTCTAATCTCTTTTTCTCAGCCTTCAATCAGGACAGGGAAGGCTGTTAGCTACTTCTCCTGTACCACACCTGCCTGCTGCCATGCTTCCCGCCATGATGATAATAGACCAAATCCCTAAAACTGTAAGCAAGCTCCAACTAAATGCTTTCACCTATAAGAGTTGCCTTGGTCATTATATCCCTTCACAGCAATAAACCAGTGACTAACACAACCTCCATCCTAAAAAGTCCTTTTCTTCCTTCTTTCTTGATGCTGTGGATTGAATTTAAGGCCTCACACACGTAAATAAGCAAGCCCTCTACCATCATCCAGGAGGTGGATTCTTGTTGCTGTTCAGTTTGGGTTTTAGTTTGGGAATAGGGTGACAGGGCCGCACTGTGCAGCCCATGTTGACCTTTAACTCTTTACCAGAAGAGTTCGAATGCAAATGTTTTGCTGTCTTTGCCTCCTGAACATGGCAATTACAGGCATCAATACCTCCATGCCTGAACATGGCAATTACAGGCATCAATACCTCCATGCCTGGTTCAGGTAGCTGTATTTCTTTAAAAATACCCATAAAGTGACTAATATTTAAAAAAAAATCAGGAGAGGGACTAGAGAGATGGCCAGGCCGCTGTTCAAGAGGGCCCCTGTTTGATTCCCACCCATCTGATGGCTCATAGTTGTCTGTAACACTAGTTCCAGGAGATCTGATGCCCTCTTCTGACCCGCTTTGAGCACCAGATACACACAGGTACACACATAAATATACATGCAGGTAAAACATTCATATACATAAAGCAATTTTTATTTAAATCACGAAGCCTAGACAGATGGCTCAGAAGGTAAGAGTACTTTCCTTCCACAGGACTTGAGTTCATTCCCAGTACCCAGATCAGGTAGCTCACAGCCTCCTCTACGAATTGGTATGTGCTCAATACCCCTATACACACATAATTCAAAATAAAATAAGTGAGGAGAGTGGGATTGGGAATGTAACTCAGCTGGTAGTGTGGTTGCCAAGTATTTACAAGGCCCTGAGTTCAGTCCTCAGCACTGTATAAACTGGGTTTGCAAGATCAGCAATTCCAGGTCACCCCTGACTACATGTAGAATTCACTTAGGTTCCAAGTGACCAACAAACAAGCCAAGGAGAGTTCACTTCTCATTCTTTTAGTTAAAATCAAGGGTAAAATATCAAGAGATAGAACTGAGTGTGATGCCGTAGTCATGTGACCTTGGCATTCAGGGGGCTGAGGCTAGAGGACTGCCTGGAGTTTGAGGCCAGCCCAGGAATGGAACTTAATAGTACTGCATTGGCACAGCCTGGGCAAAGCCCTGGGTTCCATCGCCAGCACTGGCAAAAGTAAACACAAAAGAGAACAAAAGCCAGCGTCACATTCAAAGCAGGAACAGGAAAACGATGCTCACACAGCCTGTTATCATTCACAACAAGCAAAAGGTGGTGTCTAGCAATGAGTGAATGATTGAATAAATAAAATGTAGTCTGTACGTCTGTGAAATACTATTCAGACTTAGAAGAGGAAAGAAAGGAAAAAGGAAATCCTGTCACATGTTTCAACACAGGTGAGCCCTAATGACAGTATATAACATAAAACATGACAGTTTTGCTGGGCATGGTGGCTCACGCCCTTAATCCCAGCTTGGTCTACAAAGCATTGTAGGACAGCCAGGGTTACACGGAGAAACCTTGACTCAAAAGAAACAAAGACAAATAGTGTAGGATTCTACTTACACAGGTGCCTAGAACAGTTAGTGGTTCTCAGCCTTCCTATTGCTGAGACCCTTTAACACAGTTCCTCATGCTGTGGTGGTCCCTACGGGTAAAATTATTTTCATCGCTACTTTATAACAGTAATTTTGCTACTGTTTTGAATTGTAATGTAAATACTTTTGGAGATAGAGGTTTACTAAACGGGGTCCCATTATTAAATCACAGAGAAGTGGAACCTTATCTGCCAGGGGCTAAGGGAGGCAGAACTAGGAAATTACTGTTTCGTAGCTACAGAGTTTCAGTTTTGCAAGATAAAAACGTTCTGAAGATGTCTGCGGCAATGGCTACAAAGTAACAACGCTGAACTCTACTGAAGAGAGGAGGTGGTGGAAGGCAGGAGGAAAGGTACCAATGATCAAGATACATTGTATGGATGTAGAAACTTGTTAAAGAATACATTTAAATATACCGTTAAAATAAAAAGAAAACGCCAAAGACTAGATAAAAGATATAGGGCCAGAGATATCCCAGCCTGAACACCTGATTGAACTACCTGGTGGAAAGAAAGAACCAACTCCTGCAAGTTGTGTGTGACAGGCATGCACACACACACACATGAGCAATGTAGGGAAAAAGATATTCTAAAAAAAAACCAAAAGTTGGCATGGCTAATATTTACACCAAAATAAAAATAGTAAGACTTTAAACCCACCCCACTCCATCTTAGATCACAGCCTGTTTTGAAGAATGAGTTACTCCGGACACTTGGAAGCAAGCAGAGCTGGGCTGACGAGGGCCTCCCTGGTCCAGGCCTGACCTGCACCCTCTAGAGCTCCCCAGGTCTCCGGGACTTGAGACCTTTTTCTGTTGTTTAGTTTTGCAAACAAACCATGCTCTGCCCATCTCAAAGAGACTAAGGGCTATCAACCAAACCACAAGAAATGGGCGGGGGCGGGGCGGGGGGGGGGGGGAGGGTAAAGTGAACCACAATAGAATCAGTAACATAAAAAAGCCAGACTCAGTAGGTGTCTGTCACACAGTGGAGAACCTGAAGAGAAAATGTCTCAAATAAGGAGGGAGTTGATGAAATCCAGGGTTGACCTCTGACCTCCAAAATGACACCACAGCTTGTGTATGCCCATGTCAGGAGGGAGAGGAAGAAGATAAGGGTCATGTGAACACTAGAAGCAGTACCCATGCCTTTCTGAAAACTTCCAAAGTGACAGCCAGCTTGAATCTCCCAAGGGCCTAGGTCCCATGACCACTGTTGTAAAAGATAAATAAATAAAACATGGCAGCTGAGATGACTTTGAAATAAAGACCTGACTGAACTTGATTCCCAACACCCACATCTGTCAGCTCATTACCATTTAGAAAATTCAGTGCCCTCTTCCAGCCTAGCCAGCACCAGCACATGCATACCACACACACACACACACACACACACACACACACACACACACACGTATGCACATAAACATTAATCTCTGTTGATTGGAGAGACGGCTCAACAGTTGGTTGCTCTTGCAGAGGACCTGGACCTGATTCCCAGGGAATCTGACTCCTTCCTCTGGCCTCCACAGACACCAGACGTGCATAATGCACATACAGGCAAGCACTCGTTCGTGTGTGTGTGTGTGTGTGTGTGCGCGCGCGCGCGCTCTTTCTCTGGCTGTCTTAGAAGTTGCTCTGTAGACCTTAAACTCACAGGGATCTGCCTACCTCTGCCTCCTGAGTGATGAAATTAAAGGTGTGCATCCATCAAAGAACAAAATTTTTAAATAAAATAAAATTAAATAAATAAAAATTTAAAAATTTTAAGTAAAAAATAGATTAAACATAAATCTGATTGCAATACACCTGTGAAACCCTATAGGACTTTCGTTTTCACTCAAAGTCCTCAAAAATGGCCTACAAGGAGGGCTAGAGAGGTAGCTCAGTCGTTAAGAGCACTGACTGCTCTTCCGAAGGTCCTGAGTTCAAATCCCAGATACCATATGGTGGCTCACAACCATCTGTAATGAGATCTGATGCCCTCTTCTGGTGTGTCTGAAAACAGCTACACTGTACTTACATATAATAAATAAATAAATCTTAAAAAAAAAAAAAAAAGGCCTACAAGTCGAGGGCACACCCCAGCATTGCAAAGACCGAGTGTGTGGACACGTTTATAATGCCAACATTTAGGAGGGTGGAGACAGAGGAATCAGAAACTCAAGGTTATCCTCAGCAACTAGGAAGTTCAAAGCTTAGCCTGGGGAACACGTGACCGTAAATGTAAGACCATGAACTGGAAGCTGAAACTGTCCACCACACGAATTATCACAGTGGGATTTCTTTTCTCTCTTTTCTTTTCTTTTCTTCTCTTTCTTTTCTTTTCTTTTTCTTTTTTCTTTTTTTGTTTTGTTTGGTTTGGTTGTTTGGTTGGTTTTTGTTTTCTAAGACAGGGTTTCCCTGGCTGTCCTTGAACTTACTCCATAGCACAGGCTGCACCACCCAGCCAGAGAGGCGTTTCTGTAAGATATGACACACTAACGGATGGCATCAGCAGTAGAAAAAAAAGCTGGTGCAGAAAGGAGCCCTCGGGTCCATTTGTCCACGCCCCTGTCCTACTGAGAAAAAATGCAAATGAAAACACAGATCTCACAGATTCCTCCCACCCCCATCTCCATAAGGAATATAAATATACTCCAATATCCACAGTGGACACCTAGAAAACGAAAACCTGCCCCTGCCCCAGACCTCAGTGCACAGTGCAAGCAGTCCAGACTCCTACAGGCCCCTCCCTCCTCTGGTATCTAAAGCATTAGCTTCCTCCCAGGCTCCAGCTTCACTCACTTGGGTCTTTCCTGTCAGCCCCATTCAAACCATCCCATACACCTTACACCCTTTGTTTCTTCTCCTTAGCTCTTTCAATATTTTCTACAGCTAGTACTCTGGTGTGCAAGTGCACTGTAGAGAACCTTTAGAGGTCAAAGGACAACTCCTTCCACCACATGGGTCCTGGGGATCAAACTGTCACCAGGCTTGGCAGTAAGTGCCTTTTCCACTGTGCATCTTTCTGACCCTATCCTTAGTCCATTTCTATGTGTCACATTGGCCAACTAACTCTTTAGGTGCCAGTCTCCTCCCTGTTAGAATTAAAACCCAAAGACAGAACTCTTCCCCGCTCCCATTCCCAGCTCCATCCGCTACATCTTGCATGGAATCTGACCCACAAAAGGAAGAAAACACGCTAACATCATAAAGGAAGGGTAAATGTATATCAGGGCTACCTGGACTCACTTCCTATTGTGATGCACGTGTTCCCTCCATTCCTGCTGTCCAGAGCCATTGCCATACATAAGCAGCATTCTCTCTCATGTGATGGGCATCATGCCCAGAACAGCTCACAGAATAGATGAGTATTTGTAATCTGGGCTGGAGGTGTGACTCAGTGATTGAAAGCACGCCTAGCTAGCATCTGTGAATCTCTGGGTGGGGGAGAGGGGTACACCCGGGTGTGACGATACATGCCTATAATACTACCTACTAAGAAGGTGGAGGCAGGGGGAATCACACGTTTTAAAGCTAGCCAGAACAATTTAGTAAGACCAGTTTAAAATAAAGTTTAGAAAGAGCTGGGGACTGCAAACTTATCAGCGAGCACTTGCTTGCCACATGTGAGACTCTGACACATTTTATACAGTAAAGACTCCAAAGCAAGCCACAGACCCTGACTCCATACAAGGAGCTGTGCCCAGAATCTAGCAAAGCAGATAAAGCGAGCCCATGAGGCCTCAGCTAAAGGTGAAAAACTTAGGGCAGCCAAGTCCTTCTATGGCAGTGGCTCTCAACCTTCCTAACGCTGTGACCCTTTAATACACTTCCTCATGTTGCATTGACCCCCAACCATTAGATTATTTGTTGCTACGTCATAACTGGAAGTTTGCCTACTATTTTGGATCATAATAGAAATATCTGATACCCAACCCCAAAGAGGTCACAACCCACAGGTTGGAAACCGCTGTTGTAGCTCTAACACAAGCCCCGAAACCAGTTCTGAGAGATGGGCATGGGCACCTGGAGTTTCCCAGCTATGGTCGAAACAAGGCTCACAGAAGAACAGATAAGAACTAATTCCTGGGTCTGCAAAACTTGACAAAGGGCCTGTGGGATGGTGGGCAAAGGGAAACGGAAAAGGCCCACTCCACAAGGTTGTCCTCTAATCTCTGTACATGTACTGTAGCAAGTACACACACACACACACCCCACCTATCTCTCTCACACATACAAAATAAATAATAAAGTTTTAAAAGTTTAAAAAGGCGAAGCAGTGGTGGCGCACGCCTTTAATCCCAGCACTTGGGAGGCAGAGGCAGGTAGATTTCTGAGTTCGAGGCCAGCCTGGTCTACAGAGTGAGTTCCAGGACAGCCAACACTATACAGAGAAACCCTGTCTCGAAAAACCAAAATAAATAAATGATTTTTTTTAAACCCTGATGATCAGCCACTGAATAATTTATTCTTGGATACTGGGACTATTTGTCCCCTGCAAGTATACAAGACTGGCAGGGTACCTTCCTGGTCTAGCCACCAAGAACGCCTCAAAATGGGGCTGGAGAGATGGCTCAGCAATTAAGAAGCACTTACTGTTCTTATAGAGGACTCAAGTTCAATTCCCAGCACCCACATGACAGCTCACAACCATCCATAAGTGTAGTTCCAGGGAAACCAATTCCCTCTTTTAGCCTCTGTGGGCAAATAGGGTCACAGGTGGCATACGTACAAACATAAATTCAGGGGAATTGATACAAGTTAAATAAAAATAAACGAGTCTTTAAGTATCTATCTAAAAAGTTAAGGTGAGGAAATGACAAAGTTTCTAACCAGGAGTAGAATAAAGGGAGTCTAAGTAAATGCTCTGTCCTCTGGAGAGGCCGAATCTCTTCCCAAGGTCCTAGAGGGGCCAGCAAGCGGCTGCTGGAAGTTGCAAGTGGGAACCAAGGGACAGCAAAGACATTGGATGTTGTTGGTTGGTTGGTTGGTTTGGTTTTAATCACCTCCCCACTTGGAGACCTTCAGAAAGGACCTTCCACTGGCTGCTTTTTAAAATGTGTATCCAGATTAGGGGTGGGGGTGTGTGGCTCATGCCTTTAATCCGAGCACTTGGGAGGCAGAAACAAGTGGATCTCGGAGCTTGGACCAGTCTGGTCTGCACAGCGAGTTCCAGGACAGCCAGGACAAAATGGAGACCCTGGCCTCAAAAAACCAAAATAAATAAACAAAATGAGTATCCAAATTCAGGATCCCAAAGTAGCCTTATTTTCTTGTTAGTGCAGTTTCTTAAGGTAGTTTTGTTAGTTAGTTAGTTAGTTAGTTAGTTAGTTAGTTAGTTAGTTTTGGTATTACCATTTTACCAGACTCCTCAAAAGAGAGAAAAGATGAAAAAGAGGAAAACCACTGAGTGCCTTTAACTTCTACCATATTTTGCTGCAAAGCTGCCATATGTGGGTCTTGAAGGCCTGAGGCACTTGATGGGGCTTCAGAGGTTAGAGGCAGATCCCAAGAACACAAAAACATGTATGTCCCTTTCTCCTTGGCAAAGGGGAGTGTCAAGGGCCCCGCCCTCTCCCTCCTCCTGGCCCCCAGCTTCGGTCAGCTGCTCCCACGGTGAGTTAACGATTACCACTCTAGCCAGAACAAACCCCATAGCCAAACCCACCCCCTCTTCCTCATTCCTCTGGCTAACCCCAAGGGGTTTTGAGCCAGGTCAGGATAGAATTTCCGTGGCAACAGGCATCAAAAGAGGCCACCAAGTGCTCTACATTGTTCCGTGCCTTTTGTAGCAAGGCGCTGAGTAGCAAGGGTATGAAAGATGCCCACATGCCAGGTTGGGCAATCTGTTAGTAATGGAGACTCTAAAACCCTGATTATTTTGTCCGGAGTTGCGCCTTCACGTCTAAGAAGTAAGCTGAAGGCAACGCAGAGATCTCATGGGAACGACTGACTGCAGAAAAATGACAATATGCGTGCAGTGCCAGGTCTCCACAGCTTGTATGCCAGGCAGGACCCACTCACATGCAGCAGCTCGTGGTTGGCCCAGCAAGGGGCCAGGAGAGGGCCCAGACTGAGCGTCCTGCGCAGCGAAGGGTGGGGGAGTGGCAGAGAAACAAAAGCGGGAAAAATGGAAGGACATTCCTCCAGCTGTCGAGTAAAGGTTCCAAAAATAGCTGACGTGGGCCTGTTGGAGAGGAGGGACCAGAGTACGCAGGGATTGGAGAGAAGGGGAAGTGGAGGCCTCTCCTCCTCGCCTTTGTCTGAGCCGGGAGCGCGAGGTGACCCTCCTCTGCCTAGGGCTGCAGCAGGCCGCTCCAGCCCCTCTTGGTCGCTTGTCCCCTCCAAAGGCCCAAGGCAGTCATGATACCCCACCCTGGGTCCAGGTACCTCTGGAAATGCTCCCCCGGAATACCTGGAGAACCCCAGCCCTGATAGGACCCAGCAATCCCGCCCCAGGCCACCAGCTGCCACTATCCCCTGGGTCCCCACCCCTGCGCCTGCAGCGGCCCAGGCGCGCGGGGCGCGGGAGCTCGGTGTAAGGCCACCTCCCGGCCCTTTGTAACCCGCACGCCGCTGTTCCCCGACCGCCGGCGTGTCGCGAGTGGCACTCCAGGGTCCCCCTCCCGGGACGTCGCCACGTCGCAGCGCTGCACGCGAGCCCGCCCCCCGGTGCGACACTCACAGTGGCGCCGCGGCTGCTCCGGCCAGCTGGGGACAGTCAGTGCTGCCGGTGCCCAGGTCCGCGCTGAGCCCGAGGCTCTGCAGAGCGAGCTCACAGCCCGCAGGTAGCCGGCCATCCCGAGCACGCGAGGTCCGAGCACGCCGCTGCACCGGGCTGTGCGGTGGGGACTCTAGGCTGGCCCTGGTGGCTGGGACCCAACCGGGGCGGAGCTGCAGAACCTGCCGCCCCATTGGGTCTCACCCGGGAGAAGGCGGGTCCACGCCAGGGCAGGAGCCTGCTCGACACCCTTGGGCCTGTTCCAGAGCTCAGGCGGCCCCAGTGCTGAGCCCGCGCTTTCTGGGAGCCTCCATATATCCTCAAAGCATCAGGTACCGGGGAGACCCATCGGGCCGCGGGGGCTCACGGCTGCAAGACTCCCCGCTTCCGTTAGAATGTCAGCTGCAGACACGTCGCCTTAGTCCCCTGCGTCCTTTGCGTTTAGCTGACCGACGGACCTGAGGCGCTTTCATCAAGACAATGACAAGCTTTGCCGTCTTGAACCTAGACCATGGCAACTTGGGTCTCCCCCAGGTAGCGTCCAGTTGGGTGGACTAACCAGGATCGAGAGTTGAAATGCCAAGTACGGTGGAGGCAAGAGGATGAGAAGTTAGGCTACATACCAAGTTCTAGACCAGCCTGGGCTATATGAGACGCTGCGGGGCGGGGCGGGGGGGGGGGCGGCTGGAAATCCTCCTTCTGCTCCTGACTAGGCCAAACTCCTAGCCCCAAAGTCCTTCATCATGGCCGACTCTGTCTCTTCTGGACATAAGAGTGCCTGCCAGGAGACTTCTGTGACATTTGTGTGTAAAGGTTTGAGGTATGTTCATCCTTCAATAGTACAACCACTGCCCAAGTTAATTATATTCTATGCTAGTAGTTATGTAGCCCTGAAGGAAAGCCCATGTCTCCTATATCCTAGGCAAAGGTCCATCCACAACCCAGCCCAACAGCTCCTAGTTTACCTGTTTGCGTGGGGAAACAAACAGAAACATACAAGCTAAATCCATCACTGTTCATTTTCTTGAAGTAGGGGTCACTGAAGTCTGGGTTTTGTGTATCAAATATCACAAATCCACCCCAGCTCTCCCAGTCACACCAACTCACTCCAGATGAGAGCAACCTTTCTGCCCTGTGCTCCCAGCTTCCCAACCCAGCTTCACAGTGTTGTCAGGTGGAGCTATGCCAGGAAAGTGGCCTTGAACTGCCAACATCAAAGCTTCCCTCCTGGAGTCTCAATCCATCCGAGTCACAGATTTGGTTCTGGGATCCAGTACAGAGAGTATATGCAAAGGAGAGACATCTGGGTCCCTCCAGGGACTGAGGAAAGGAATAGGAAAGTCTGGCCTGGGGCAGCATGTTCCAGAACAGTCTGAGAGCCCTTCTACGAGATTCCCAGTTCTCTTGTGTAAACACCGGTAAAGACCACAGAGGTTGTTGACTTGGGCTTTCATGCCATCCTGGAAATACCAGACCCCTGGACTCCAGGATCCACACGTGCAAGGTCGGAGAACAGACTTCCTATGCATCTTTCTAGACCAGTTAGAGTATGGATGAAGGTCAGCTACCTGCACTGCCTCTGTGATTGCTGCTGAAGCACAAGGGGCTTCTACATAGCAGACTCCGTCTCAGAGTTCTGCCAAGTCACTACCCAGCCTCAGTGTCTGCGGGCGGACCAAGGCAGAAGTCTTCATGTTTCTAGAACCATCCCAGGCAAACCTTCTAAGTGCAGCATCAGTTAGAACCAGTTGAGACAAGGTCACTTTCTTCTTCCTTTTCTTCCTCTTCTGCTTCTTGTCGCTCTGAGACAGGGTTTCTTCTCTGTAGAATCCTGGTTATCCTGGAACTTGGTATATAGATCAGGCTGGCCTCAAACTCAGAGATCTATCTAATTCTGCCTCCCCAGTGCTGAGATTAAAGGCAAGGGCCACCACTGTGCAGCTGGCAAGGTCACTTTTTAAACTGCCCAGCTTGTTGCCTGCTCCTAGGAGTGACTAGATCACTCCTAGTGATCTGTGAGGCAGCTGGGTTTAGCAGAGCTCAGAGTGGAAAGGACACCATTTCAAGTCATATGGCCAGGATGTAGTTCAAACCAAATTATCTGGCTGACACCCCAATATTTGCTTAAGGGGAGAAGAGAGAAACTAGGGACTCTGTTTTTCTTGTTGGGCACTCCTGGCCATGGTAATTTCTAAAAATTATTAATTTATGTGTATAGTTGTTTTGCCTGCATGTGTGTCTGTGTACCACATGCATATATGATTGGTAGTCTCAAAGCCAGAAGACAATGCAGATCTGGAGTTACAGACAGTTGTGAGCTGCCATATTGGTCTGGGAATTGAACCCAGGTCCTCTGGAAGAGTTAGCTCTTAACCTCCAAGCCATCTCTCCAGCCCCACACAGACATTTTAGACCCTGAAAGTTTTTCCGTGATGATGATGATTGTCTTAGTTAGATTTTTACTGCTGTGATCAGACGTCATGACCAAGGCAACTCTTATTAGGATATTTAATTGGGACTGGCTTACAGGTTCAGAGGTTCAATCCATTATCATCAAGGTGGAAACATGGAAATGTCCAGGCAGGCACGGAGCTGGAGGTGCTGAGAGTTCTACATGTTTATCTGAAGGCCACTAGGAGAAGACTGACATCCTCAGGCAGCTAGAAGGAAGCTCTCAGAGCCCACACTCGCAGTGACACACTTCCTTCAACAAAGCCATACCTACTCCAACAAGGCCATACCTGCAAACAGTGCCACTCCCTTAGCCAAATATATTCAAACAACCACATGATGTTTAAAGAAAATTGGGTTGGAATCTGCAATTTGAGGTTAATGAATTGGAATGCTGGGCATATGTGTATGTGTGTGCATTCATGCATGTGTGTACTCATACCTGTGTGTGAGCGGTGGAGAATGCATGCTACATCATGAGTGAAGCGATCAGAAGGCAGCCTTGCATGTTGTCCCCCTGCTACCTTGTCTGAGGCAGGGTGTCTTTATTGTTTGCCTCTGCTGACAGGCATTCTCCTGCCTCTGCCTCCCATCTCATCACAGACACCCTGTAGTTACAGATGTGCACTGGCCTTAGGTAGGTTCTACAGAGTCAGCACAGGTCCCCACATTTGCATGGCCAGCCCGCTACCTGTTGAGTCATTTCCTTGGCCCCATATTTTATTTTTGTTTGTTTTTCAAGACAGGGTTTCTCTCTGTAGCTCACTCTGTAGCCTAGGCTGGCCTCTAACTCACAGCGATCCATCTGTCTCTACCTCCTGAGTGCTGGCATTAAAGGCATGTACCACCACACCCAGCTAGCCCCACATTTTAAAAGTTAAACTCCATTTCACAATTGAATCTATGCTATATACAAGTTCTTGGAGGAAGGACAAAAATTACTCTATCTCCACAATCCTATGTACAGGTGCAGTCGTCACAGACCCAGGGACAAGAAGGGAATCCCAAGAGGAGCTTCTTTTATTATTATTACTACATTTTATTATTGTTATTTGCTGTTGTTTTTAAATAAGCTCTTACATAGCCAGGCTGGCCTCAGACTTACTATGTATTGGAGAATGATCTTGAACTCCTTTTTTTTTTTTTTTTTTTTTTTCTGAGACAGGGTTTCTCTGTAGCCCTGGCTGTCTTGGAACTCACTTTGTAGACCAGGCTAGCCTCGAACTCAGAAATCTGCCTGCCTCTGCCTCCCAAGTGTTGGGACTAAAGGCATACGTCACCACCGCCCAGCTGACCTTGAACTCCTGATCCTCCTGCCTCCACTTCCCAAGCTGAGATTACCCTACTTCCATGAGGAGTTTTGATGGCGCATGGGACACTCAGCATGGAGAAGGTCCTCTGAGATGGAGGAGCTTCCCTGGTAAGTGTGTATGTGGATGGAAGACCCGCCAAGAGTGTGACAAAGTGGGTGTCTCAAGCTCTGTCCAGCCTACACTACATGTGTTCTGTGGTGTGCTTGTAAGCAGACTATAGAGATGTGTTGGGAGGCAGGGGTTCACACCTGGAAGTGAGATCAGAGTCCCTGGTCCAAAGACTGGACCGACATGAGTCCTGGAAGACTTCCAAAAAAAGGTAGGACCACAGAGGTAGTGCAGCAGCTGCCTGAATGCAAGCCAGGCAGGAGAGGAGTCAGGGTGAGTCAGACCTCCCCCTGGAAGGCTGAAGAACGCCATTATTAGAAAGTGGAAAACAGGAGGCGAGTGTTGATAGCTGAGGGAGCTATTTATGGTGATCTCCACAGCTTGTCCTGTGCCTGTTTCCAGCACTTTATCCTTGAAGCCTGGCTCCAGCAGGCACTCTGCAGCTCTCTATACCTGCAGGAGCTCCAGCATGGGCGAATACAAGAACAGCTGGTTAGCCCTGTTGCCTGTGCCTGCCAGGCCTCTTACCAAGTCAAAGAGCTGTTTTCCCCTGCCGAAGCTTAACTCGGCTTCTGCCTTGTAGATGCTTTGTCCTGTGTGCTTGTGCCCCTACAATTCAGATGTTGTACATTTATTCTCTTAGTGATGGTATTTAGGGGTAGTATCTTGGGGACATAATTACATCATGAGGGCCATTTGTCATGAATGAGATTTTGACCTTGTAAGAAGTTTCATGAAGCGGTTGACCTCTCTAGTATGAGGCCCTTAGCAGGCAGCAAGCACAGTAGCACCCGAACCTTTCATTATATGTTTAAAGATTTAACTAATTTAATTTTTTTTTGTTCTATTTTATGTATATGTGTGCTTTGCCTGCATGTATGTAGACGTACTACCTGGGTAGGCCAAAACAATGCATCAACTCCTCTGGAACTAGAGTTTCAGGTAGTGTGAACTGCCACGTATGGGTACTGGGAACCAAAGCTTTGTCCTCCACAAGAGCAGCAAATACTCTTACCTGCTAGGCCACCTCTCCAGCACAATTATTATTACTACTATTTTAAGATAGGGTTTGGTATCCCAGGCTGGCCTCAAACTGGCGCTGTAGCTGAAGATAGGCTCAAACTCCTGATCTTCGTGCTTCTAGCTCTTCAGTGCTGGGATGTTAACTGTGCCCCACCCTCTTGCTTTCAGTGGCTCCAGGGAATCAAACCCCAAATCTTGTGTCAGTTTAGGTTTCCATTGCACTGACAGGACAACACAACCAAGGCAACTCTACTAATAAAGGACAGTATTTACTTAGGGCTGGCTTACAGTTCAGAGGTTCAGTCCATTATCATCAAGGTGGGAGCTTGTAGCATGCAGACAGACATGGTGCTGGAGAAGGAGCAGAGAGTTCTATATCTTGATCTGCAGGCAACAAAAGGGAACTGTCTTCCCCAGGCAGCCAGGAGGAGGGTCTCTTCTTACTGAACATAGCTTGAATATAGGAGGAGACCTCAACCCCACCCCCCCACCCCACCTCCACCCAGTGACACACTATCTTTAACAAGGCTACACCTTCTCCAATAAGGGCCACAACTCCTAATAGTAGCACTTCCCAAGGGCCAAGCATATTCAAGACACCACAAACCTCACACACGTTCAGCAAGCTCTCTACCAACTGGGCTACCCTCCAGTCTCTGCTTCTGACTTTGTAAAGTGGACAACAACGGGGTTTAGAAGCAGATTTAAGGGTGAATTTGCTGTTACTGTCTGTTTTGATGCTCTTTTAAGATAAGGCCTCTGGATGACCACTCAGTGCTGGGAGAAGATGCTGGGATACTAGTGAATTTCATGAACTGTTCTACAGCTTGCTTAAATTAATCTTAAACATTGCTACATTCAGAGAGCAAGAATCAAACAACGAGAAACAGTTGAAAGCCATTAACATGGGCCAGATGCAACATAATGAGGTTGGCAGGAGATGGCCAGAGCATAGTTTCTACCAACTTGCAGATGGAATTTGTATCCTTAGGGTCTCACTGCCGTGAGTCACAGCCTCTTGCAACCTCAGTCTCCTAGCTGCAAATAGGGACTAACAGTGCTAATTGCTGGGAAGTTCTCTGGGGGCTAAATGAGCTTCCAGCACAGTGCTGAAATGTTGTCTGGCACACAGAGGCATGTGCTGCCCCACACAGGGTTACTGGACCTCTGAGACTTGCCAAGTATGACGTAGGGATGGAACAGAGGGCACATTCCTTCCTGAGAGGACCTTAATCGTCAGGGGTGTGGGGGAGACAGATATGTAAACAGGTCATTTCCAAATATACTGAACATGGTACAGAGAGTGCTTGGCTGCTACAGCAACCCCAGAGTAATCCCATAATATCCCTCCGTCTTGAAATGCATGGACTCTGGAATCCAGCCATTTCGCCTGCAGGGTTTGATGCCAAAAGAATAATCTCTAGGTATAAGGAGACTCGGAATATGAGACTGCTCACAGCACTGTTATCTGGGATAGGAAAACCCAGGTGTGGTGGCATAGGCCTATAATCTCAGTACTTGGTAAACTTTAGGCAAAGGATTAGTCAAGGCTAGCCTAGAATACATAAGGAGTTCCAGGATCGCCTAAGCTACAAAGAGAAAGGGGAAAAAAAAAGAAAGATAAAGAAAGTCAATAAGAAAGCTCACTGGGGCCGGGCGTGGTGGCACACACCTTTAATCCCAACACTTGGGAGGCAGAGGCAGTGGATTTCTGAGTTCGAGGCCAGCCTGGTCTACAGAGTGAGTTCCAGGACAGCCAGGGCTACTCAGAGAAACCCTGTCTCGAAAAACAAAACAAAACAAAACAAAACAAAACAAAACAAAGCTCACTGGGTCATGGGGCCTGCTTATCAAGCCTTAACCACTTGAATTTGAGCCCCAAGCCCCACATGGTGGATGTCTTTGATAGGGTTTCCATTGCTGTGAAGAGACACCATGACCATGGCAACTCTTCTTCTTTTTTTTTTTTTTCTTTTTTTGGTTTTTCGAGACAGGGTTTCTCTGTGTAGCTCTGGCTGTCCTGGAACTCACTTTGTAGACCAGGCTGGCCTCGAACTCAAAAATCCGCCTGCCTCTGCCTCCCAAGTGCTGGGATTAAAGGCGTGCACCACCACGCCCAGCTCATGGCAACTCTTCTAAAGGACAATATTTAACTGGGGCTGGTTTAGAGTTTCAGATGTTCAGTCTATTATCACCATGGCAGGAAGCATGGCAGTGTCCTACAAGGTCATACCTACTCCAACAGGGTCACACCTCCTAATAGTGCCACTCCCTATAGGCCAAGCATTCAAACACATGAGTCTATGGGAGTCATTCCTAATCAAACCATCATAAAATATTCTGCACGTTGACCTCTAACCTATACATTTGTGCCATCATACACATACCATCACATGTATAGATATGTGTACATGTATAGATATGTGTATATGTATGTGCATATGTATATATAAACAGAAAAATATTAGAGATTAAAGACACATGAACCAAAATGTAAATGAAGAAGAAGTAGAATTAGTAGGACTCTCCATTTCAACTTTTCTTTTTGTTTAGTTGGGTTTTGGTTTTGTTGAGACAGCTTCTTTCTGTGTAGCCCTGGCTATCCTGATATTCACTGCGTAGGACAAAGTGGCCTTGAACTCATGGATATCTGACAGCCTGAGCCTTCTGAGTGCCGGGATTAAAGGTGTACACCACCATACCCAGAATATTTATTTATTTATGACATAAGATATCATTCTGTAAGCAAAGGCTAGGTCTTAAATTAAGGCAAACCTCCTGCTTTGGTCTCAGAGAGCTGGGATTGCAGGTGTGAGTTGCTGTGCCTGGCTTCAATGTCAACCTTATGTTGTTCAGTGGAAGCTGAATATCTGCCCCAGCTTTAGCCAGAAAAATAATGACCATTCAGGCTATGGCAATTCATGCTTGTAACCCAGCATAGAACAGACAGGCACATACACAGACAGACAGACAGACACACACACATTCATACACCACGTGCACACCGACTAACTTAAACAAATGGATACTACACTAAAGTACTGTCCAGAGTGGCCAGCGCACTCCATTCTGGCAGCTTCCTTTAAATTAAAGATATCTCCACGGACTTTTCTTTCTTCTTTGTGGGAAATGAAGAGTTAAAGAGCTTGCGATGGCAGAGGAAGTGAAGGGGAAAAAAAATAAGGGCCCCAACACCCTCAACAAACAGAAAACCAGCTGCCACAGCTGGGACTAGCCACACCCACGGCTGTGGTGGCTTGCTGGAAGGATGCCCCACTCACACCCCAAATCCTCATCTACACTCCCACAGCCCCTGCTCCCTACCCAGCCATACTTACCCTTCACTCCAGGGTCTCCTGAAGGAGACTCAGGAGGACAAAATGATCACAGCAAAGTGAGGAATCAGATGGAGATGGGGACAAACTACTGTGACCCAGAACAAAGGTTTAAATGGTGTGGTCGAGAGAGACGGCTCAGCAGTTTTGCAGAGGACATGAGTTCAATTTCCAGTACCCACATGGTGGCTTACAATATCTGTAGCTTTAGTTCCCGGGGAATCTGATACCCTCTCTGACTCTGCCCATATGTGATATTCATACATGACTGAACAGAAAGTAAAAAGTTGGGAATGAAGATGTAGCTCATGGGTAGAGCACTTCTGTAGCATAACCAACATCCTGAGTTTTAATCTAAGGGGAGAGAGAGAGAGAGAGAGAGAGAGAGCATTAGTAGATACATTCAAGAGCAGCCTGAGCAAGAGCTTAGTCAGCGAACTCCTTGGCACATAAGCTTGAGTTTAGAGCCCCAAAATCCATGTAAAAATAAGGAAGTGACCTGGTCATGGTAGCACACACTTGATCCCAGCACTCGGGAGGCAGAGGCAGGTAGATCTGGTTGAGTTTAAGGACAGCCTGGTCTACATAGTTAGTTTCAGGACATCCAGGACTATGTAGAGAGACCCTGTCTCAAAATAAATAATTAAGAAAAAGAAAATAAAAAAAAAATTCTGGCATTGGAGAGATGGCTCAGCGGTTAAGAGCACTGACTGCTCTTCCAGTCCTGAGTTGGGTCCTGAGTTCAAATCCCAGCAACTACATGGTGGCTCACAACCATCTGTAATGAGATTCGATTCCCTCTTCTGGGTGTCTGAAGACAGCTACAGTGTACTTAGATATAATAATAAATAAATATTTTTTTGTTTTGTTTTGTTTGTTTGTTTGGTTTTTTTTTTTTGAGGGGGGTTGGTTTTGGTTTTGGTTTTTTCTAGACAGGGTTTCTCTGTGTAGTCCTGGCTGAACTCACTCTGTAGACCAGGATAGCCTCAAACTCAGAAATCTGCCTGCCTCTGCCTCTCAAGTGCTGAGAGTAAAGGCATGCACCAGCACTGCCCGACTAAATAAATCTTAAAAAACAAAAACAAAAACAAACAAACAAAAAACCCAGAAATCTGGAATTGGTAGCATTTCCTTCTAACCTCAGTGCTAACAAAGCAGTAAGAAAAGTAACACTGGGCCCTGCCAGCCAGTTTAGTGGAACTGGGCTACACACACACACACACACACACACACACACACACACACACACACAGCCCTGAACACATACATATGTCACATTCTCACATATCTCATATATACACAATAAACAGGTGTGAGGACTCCAGAGTAGAGCTGTCGCCTAGCACATGAGATCCTCAGTGTGTTCAATCCCCAGGAAAGGGAAAAGAAAGAAAAGAAAATTCTCCTGAATACTGTTTCAAACTCCGCAACCACAACTAAGAAACTATCACTTTGTCACCAAAGAAAACAAGGAAAGGCTCTGGCGGGGAAAGGCTCTGGTGGAGAAAGGCTCAGTGATTAAGAGCGCTTGCTGATTCTACCGAGTTCAGATCCAAGCACTTTCTTCGGGTGCCTCACAACACCTGTAACTTCAGCTCCATGAGATGCAACGTGTCCGACCTCTAAGGGCACTCACACAGTCACATGCACAAACCCACACACATATACACATAATATAAATTGAATGAAAAAAAAAAGTTTAAGCCGGGCGTGGTTGCGCACGCCTTTAATCCCAGCACTCGAGAGGCAGAGGCAGGCAGATTTCTGAGTTTGAGGCCAGCCTGGTCTACAAAGTGAGTTCCAGGACAGCCAGGTCTATACAGAGAAACCCTGTCTGGAAACCCTCCCCCCCCCCCGCAACCCCCCCCCCAAAAGTTGAAGGCTAGCCCATGGCTGGAGAGACGGTTCAGAGGTTAGGAGCACATGTTGCTCTTGCAAAGGACTGGAGTTCAGTTCCCAGCAGTCATATAGTTGCTCACAAACATCCCTAACTCCAGTTCCAGGGAATGTGATGCCTTCTTCTGACTTCTATGGGGACCTGGTACACACACACACACACAAACAGGCAACACACATACAAACATTTGTTTTGTTTTGTTTTGTTTCTGAAACAGAGTTTCTCTATATAGCCCTGGGTTCCTAGAACTCACTGTAGACCAGGCTGGCCTCAGACTCAGAGATTCACCTACCTCTGCCTTCAGAATGCTAGGATTAAAGGTGTGGCCCCACCAAGGCCCTGCATCTCTCCAGTTACTTCGAAGTACATTGTATTGTACATCATCTTCCTTGGGATTTTTCAAAGCCCTGATGTTATAGTGCTTAAGACCTGAAATCCCATAACTCTGGGAATGAAGCAGGAGAAGTGTAAGATTAAGGCCACCCTGGCCTATCAGGTGGGACTCTGCCTCATAAGTCAAAACTGAAAAGTTTGTTTACTTTATTTATTTATTTATTTATTTATTTATTTATTTTGAAACAGGGTTTCTTTCTGTAACAGCCTTGGCTGTCCTTGTCTCTTTAATTTTTTCTTTTCTTTTCTTTTTTTTTAGATTTATTTATTATTATATCTAAGTACACTGTAGCTGTCTTCAGACACACCAGAAGAGAGTGTCAGAAGACATTAAGAATGGTTGTGAGCTACCATGTGGTTGCTGGGATTTGAACTCAGGACCTTCAGAAGAACACTCAGTGCTCTTAACTGCTGAGCCATCTCTCCAGCCCACTTTAATTTTTTCAAACACCTATTTTTAATGATGGTTCTTTTTAACCTCCCTTGTAGTCCAGCACCCACCTGAGGTAGTAGAAAAGAAAGGCTACTGGGAAGTGGATCTGTTCAAAAAGGTTCTTTGGAGCAACTCCTTTCTGTGTTGTCTAGAAAGCAACAGTTCAATCCACAGGTTAGCAGCTCAATTCACTTGCCAACACTTCAGGGACACAGAAGCAGCCCACTTCCCTAGAGTCGGGATAAGAAACAGGAATCAGCAGTGCTGGCATTACCTAGCAGAGACAGCCAGGCCTCAGCCTTGGCACGAGTCAGCAGGAGGGGCCAGGAGGAACACCAAGAAAAGTTCTCAGCTGTGCCTTTCTCAGGGAAGAGAAGATCAGAGACCCACAAGCGTTGTTGCAAAGCTAGCTCTATAAGCAAGCCAGGCTCAGCCTCCTGCACTGTCCATTGAGTCCTCATTATACTCTCCAAACATCACATGTCCTCCCTGTGTCTTGCCTCAGCACGTGTGTCTGTCTCAGCTGACACCGTTCTGCCAATCAGCTTGAATGCAAAGAAGTGGCAAGAAACTGCAGCACACTACCAGAAGGATTTTGGTGTGTTTTTGCTCTATGACTCCCAACAAAATGCAGCTCAACTACACAACGTAAGGCTGACCAAAACATGCGTGTTGTTAGCAAAGAATCCTTGATCATGTGTCCTTTCACATGCTTGCTTTAGCAGAACATCCTTTCACCTGTGTCTGCTTCAGCAAAATATTCCTTCATAAGTCTGCCTTAGCCTTTCACACATATGTCCACTTTTTTTTTTTTTTTTTTTCCGAGGCAGGGTTTCTCTGTATAGCTCTGGCTGTCCTGGAACTCACTTTGTAGACCAGGCTGGCCTCGAACTCAGAAATCTGCCTGCCTCTGTCTCCCGCCCAGCTCCTATGTCCACTTTTAAGGAAACGTTTGTTCACCCGTGTGCCCTGGCAATACACTATCCAACAAAGTGGACTTCCCAAAGAACCCTTAAGTTTCCACTTCATGTCCTGGAACTCACTCTGTAGATCAGGCTGGCACTAAATTCACAAGAAATTGTTGCACACCTTTTTCTTTCATTTTTGTTTTAAGACAGTGTGCCTGGCTTATTTATTTATCTATCTATCTTTGGTCACATTTTCTGTATTATGCACATATAGCTGAGTTGGCTCTGATGTTTCTTCATTTGTTTGTGATACTCAGGATAAACACAGAGCCTTGTATCTGCCAGGTAAGTGCCTACTGTAATGAGCACAGTAAACAATGCCTTTTGGGCATATAAAAACAACCTAGTCAGGAACCCCACTACACCCAGAGCTGTGTCTGATAGCCAGAACTCAGTGACATCACTCTCTGCAGATAACCAGACACAGTCCTAGAACCCCATGATGCCCACTGGACGGTATATGAGCAGAGACCAAGAGCAATCAATGTCCTGCACCTCTGCAGAGACATCACCTTGATTTGCCCTGCAGCTGGAGAGTCTCCCCACACCCCCACCCCCGCCCCCGGGCTCCTGCCCCTCAATTCAGACTTCTATTACAGACTACACCTGACCTTCAGCTAAGATATGTCACAGAGGTGAGCAGCCCTGGGGACATAGACTTAGGATCATAATTAGGGATTTAGAGTGGGAACACTGTGATGACCTTCAGCATAACAAAGTAAAACGTTTGTTATACTATGTGTCTCTACCTTCTTGCGAGAGGCATTGACTACTGAGCTTAACCCCCAAGTTTTGTTCTTATGGTACTTTCTTGTTGTTTTTGAGACAGAGTCTCGATCTGTAGTCTTGACCGGCCTGGAGCTCACTATGGAGACCAGGTTGATTTCAAACTCACAGAGATAAATCTGCCTCGGTCTCCCCAGTGCTGGGCTTAAAGGTGCACACCGGCACTCTACAAACTTTTCTTTTTTAAGGGTAGAGTTTTACCCTGTTGCCCAGAAAGCAGTCCTACCTTCTCAGCTCTCCAGTCCTGGAGTTTCAGGAGTGAAGAAGCAAATCCAGCTTTTTGTAGTGTGCCTTCCCTTTCTGTGCAGGGAGATTTAATTCTCTTCTTCTCTTGCTCCCTTTACGATTTTCTTTCATTACTATTACTTAACAGAGTTGGGAGTTTGGCCTCCTACTCTTGGGCTCAAACAAAGGCCTTGCCTGCCCCTGCCTTCTAAGTGTGGAGACCACACATGCGCACAAGAACCCCCAACTTATGGGGCTGGAGAGATGGCTCAGCGGTTAAGAGCACTGACTGTTCTTCCGAAGGTCCTGAGTTCAAATCCCAGCAACCACATGGTGGCTCACAACCATCCGTAATGACATCTGACACCCTCTACTGGTGTGTCTGAAGACAGCTTTACCTCTCATAGGCTCTCTTCATGGTGCCAAGCCTCAACTCCTTTGCATGACCCCTTCAGTCCTGGGCCATTGTACTGGCTGGTTTTGTGTGTCAACTTGACACAAGCTGGAGTTATATCACAGAGAAAGGAGTACAGTCATTGCTCTTACCCACTGAGCCATCTCATCAGCCCACCTTTCTAATTCATTTTAGTCAAGTTTATTTATTTTGTTATTTTCTGTGTATGCATATGGGTATGGGTGTTCTGCCTGCATGTATGTCTGGGTACCACATGCATGCCTGGTGTCTTCGGAGGTCAGAAGAAAACACTAGATCCCTGAAACTGGAGTTGTGGATGGTTGTGAGCCATATGAGTGCTGGGAGCCAAACCTAGGTCCTCTGCAGGAACAAGTGTTCCTAAGAGCTGAGCCATCGCCCCAGCCCCGGGATGTTTGATGAATTCGCAGAAATTTTACTTCGGTGACTAAGAGCTATGCCTAGAGCTAGAGACAGCTTGAGCCAGGGATGGCTGCAGGAGGGAGGTGCCGAGTGCTTCCCTGAGGTCTGTATCAGGTTGTGACACTCTACTCTACAAACTAATGACTAGGAGAGGGCTCCAGCCTTGCCCCGTGCCTATCTTACGAAGACTTGATTCCCTTCTCTACAGTTCATTTTATCATCGATATAATATAATATATAATATAATATAATATATAATGTATAATATATAATATAATATAATATAATATAATATAATATGGTGCCGCATGCCTTTAATCCCTGCAGATGCAGGAAAGCTCGAGGCCAGCCTTGTCAACAGAGTGAGTTCCTGGACAGCCAGGGCTACCCAGAGAAACCCTGTCTCAAAAAACAAACATGCAAAAAATAGGTTGAGTGATAGGTTACACCAACCACGTGGTGAATATGTGTGGGCCAAAGGGGAGCTTGGCCAGAGAGGGTGTGGCCAGTGCTACACCAGCAATCATGATTCGGTTTTTTTTCTTGGGGCAAAGTGTAGGATCAGCAGGATTTGGACATTCAAGCCAGCTCATTTGAACACTGGGGTGGGGAGACACAGGCCTGTCCACCTAAGGCACATGGAGAATACCAAACTTGTGAGACAGGCAAGGCAGAAAGACAAATCTCCTGGACTCCGTTTATCTTCTCCCATCCTTTTCCCTCCTCAGTCCATCTTCCTCCCTCCTCCCAACCTCACCACCCCCAGGGCCCCCTACTCAGGTCTCCATTGCCTACTTCTTCTGAGTCATTTTGTAGTCCAGGCTAGATTCAAGCTCACTGTCTCCCTGGGTAAACCTTCCCATGTGCAGAGATTACAAACATCCGCAGGGAGAAGGGAGGCTTAGAGGTTAAAAGCACTTGTTAAAAGGACCCAGATTTGATTCCCAGATCCTACATAGAGGCTCACTACCTCCTCAGGCACCACTTGTGAACCACTGCTAGGCAAAACACTTGTACATACAAAATAATATAAATAAATCTTTTTTTAAAAAGCAACCCCCCTCCCCCATTTACCCTTCAAAGTTCCCATCTGATCCCATCTAGACACTTCACAGTAGGGATGAGAGTCAATGTGAGTCAGCCCGAATCATCAGCCACAGCGGAGGTGCTCAAAGGCAGGCAGGCAGACTTTGTTTTATTTTGAGACAATGTCTCACTATGTATCTCTGGCTGTCCTGGAACTCACTACACACCAGGCTGGCCTTTCCATCCCAAATTCTGGGGTTAAAGATGTGCACTACCTCAATGAGTGGCACTCAGACTACTTGAGAATGGAGGCAGGGGCTTTCCTGAGGCTGCACAGGTGGGCTCCAGCCACAGCTCCCAGCACAAAGGCTCTCCTCAGGAGGCTCGTGCAGTATCAGCCCCATGGACCTCAGGACCTGGTAACTGGAGAGTGTTGTCGGCAGGCTTCGTGCTTAAGCGCTGGGTGGGGCGGGTGCTCCTCCCCTGAGAGGACACAAAAGGTGACCTTTTGCTTTCCTGGCTCCAGAGCAGTTTAACATTCTGATTCTGGGCACCTCCCCCTACCATTGAGCAGAAATCCCAACAACGCTGAGACTTGCATCATGGAGAGCACTGTAGCCAGCCACTGGCCAAGTCCCATAGTCAGGTGCTCCCAAGGTCATCCAGATGGTGTAAATGAGGAGTGGCCGCTGCTCTCGCCCTCAGCCTCCTGATACCTGCATTCTTGGGTTAAGAAACGTCCTCTCAGCCTTCCCTGGTGGGTGTCAGATTCTGGCTGTGATCCATCAGCTCCATCCATGACACTCTCTCCATTGTGTCTCTGCAAAGGCACATAACTAGGGCCTTGTTCTATAATGGTCTCACTTAGGCCTCATAAAAACCCTCTGAGGCTGAGGCTATTCTTATCCTAGTCGGTTCTGTGACTGAGCAACAGGAGCTGAAGGACAGCGCTACCTTGCCTACCACCAGATGATGCCGGACCCATCTGTGGAAATAAAATGTCATTCACTGGCAGCATTTTTCCTGTCTCCTCATGACAGCCTCAGCTTCTACATGACTATCTGCATTTTGGTTTGTTTTGTTTTGCCTTTTGTTTTTTACTTTATCTGTTTGTTTTTAGTTTGGGGGTGTTTTGTTTTGTTTTGGTTTTGGTTTTGGTTTTTTGAGACAGGGTTTCTCTGTATAGCCCTGGCTGTCCTGGAATTCACTTTGTAGACCAGGCTGGCCTCAAACTCAGAAATCCACCTACCTCTGCCTCCCGAGTGCTGGGATCAAAGGCGTGCGCCACCACACCCGGCTAGTTTCTGGCTTGTCTTTCTTTCTTCCTTTCTTTCTTCCTTTCTTTCTTTCTTTCTAAGATTTATTTATTATATCTAAGTACACTGTAAACCCGGCTAGTTTCTGGCTTGTCTTTCTTTCTTTCTTTCTTCCTTTCTTTCTTTCTTTCTTTCTAAGATTTATTTATTATATCTAAGTACACTGTAGCTGTCTTCAGATGCACCAGAAGAGGGCGCCAGATCTCATTATGGATGATTGTGAGCCACGATGTGGTTGCTGGGATTTGAACTCCGGATCTTCGGAAGAACAGTCAGTGCTCTTAACCGCTGAGCCATCTCTCCAGCCCCTAGTTTTTGGTTTTTCAAGACAGGTTTTTCTCAGTAGCCATGACTCAGTAGTCTTGGAACTCTCTCTGTAGACAAGGCGGGCCTGCTTCTGTGTCCCAAGTGGTGGGATTAAAGGCCTGTGCCTCCTTGCTGCTGTGGCTGCCCCTGACACCGACACCACCACTACCTACCACCTTCTGGCTGACTATCTGCATTTTTAAAAAATATTTATTTATTTATTATATGTAAGTACACTGTAGTTGTCTTCAGACACCCCAGTAGAGGGCATCAGATCTCATTATGGATGGTTGTGAACCACCATGTGGTTGCTGGGATTTGAATTCAGGACCTTCAGAAGAGCAGTTAGTGCTCTTAACCACTGAGCCATCTCTCCAGCTCCAGCTCCAACTATCTGCATTTTTGTTGTTGTTGTTGTTGTTGTTTTTGTTTTTTTGAGACAGGGTTTCTCTGTATAGCCCTGGCTGTCCTGGAACTCACTTTGTAGACCAGGCTGGCCTCGAACTCAGAAATCCACCTGCCTCTGCCTCCCAAGTTCTATCTGCATTTTTAATATGCTGTTTGCTACTAAACATTCTCAGCAAAGCCACAGTAGCAGAAAACATGTTCTGAAAGAACTGCTGTGATAAATGCTATGGGCTTACTTCATCTGACAGCTGATGGATGATGGTGAAGGGAAGCCAGAACGGGACCCTGGAGGGGGCACTGAAACACAAGCCGTGGTGGAACACTGCTTCCTGGCTTGCTCTCCATGGCTCTCTCAGCTTCCTATAAAACCCAGGACCAACTGCCTAGGGGTAGCATGGGTTATCCTCCCTCATCAATCACTAGTCAAAAACAATACCTCAAAAGCCTTGACCACAAACCAATTTAATGGAGGCATTTTCTCAGTTGAGGTTCCCTCTTTGCAGTTGACAAAACAAACAACAAACAATCAACACATGCCCTAACCAGCACACGCACAGAAGCAGCCGGAGGAAGAAGCAACACAGGAGATGTGAGACCGTTCCCACCCAGGCCCTCGTCCATCGTGGTAACTCCTGAGTGCCAGTTAATGCTTATAGCCTTACATATTTTTCTCTTTCCTGCTGGCTTTGCCACCAGGGGGCGACGCTCTCCCTCCTGGTTCTAGGGACAGCTCCCCAGGGCCCCAGCAATTGCATGCAGGTTTCTGACTGCAATTCTTCCTTAGTTGTGAGCCACGCTTGAGTTGGCGCATCTGCTGTCTTCCACCACACAGTGACCTCACTTGCAGAATGAGGAGGCTAGTTATTAAACATCAAAAAGATCAAGATTTCCTGATCCTGGTCAATGTCTTTTGGGGTTTTGCTTTATTTTTTTTTTTTCCCATGTTACAAGCACTCTAGAGGTCTCTGTCATTGTTGAGGAGTGAGGGAAATCTGTGGAGTTGGCCTCCCATAATCAATCCAAACCTGAGTATTCATTGCAAGTACTGGCTATTTGCCTGTTTGTTTCTCTTTGGAGTTTTTGTTTGTTTGTTTGTTTGTTTGTTTTGTGGTGTGTTGTTGTTGTTGTTTTTATTTTAGAGACAGGACCTCACTATGTAACTCTGGCTGCCCTGGAACCCATTATATAGGCAGGCTGGTCTTGAATGCACACAGATCAGCCTGTCTCTGCTTCCCAAGTGCTGGGATTAAAGGCTCGTACCACCACTGCCCAACTGTGTGTGTATGTATATGAATGTAAGTGCAGGATATTGCTTTTATTTATGTTTTATGTTTATGTGTGTTTTATCTGCATGCATGTCTATGCATCGTATGCATGCATGGTGCTCATGGAGACCATAAGAGGATTCTGGACCCCCTAGAATTGGAGTTACAGACAGTTGTGAGCTGCTATATGGGTGGGTGCTGGTAATAGAATCAGGCAGGTCCTGTGGGAGATCAGCCAGTGCTCTTTATATATTTTTTTAATTATGTATTTTCCTCAATTACATTTCCAATGCTATCCTAAAAGTCCCCCATACCCTTCCCCCCACTCCCCTACCCACCCATTCCCAATTTTTGGCCCTGGCGTTCCCCTGTACTGGGGCATATAAAGTTCGCGTGTCCAATGGGCCTCTCTTTCCAGTGATGGCCGACTAGGTCATCTTTTGATACATATGCAGCTAGAGTCAAGAGCTCCGGGGTACTGGTTAGTTCATAATGTTGTTGCACCTACAAGGTTGCAGATCTCTTTAGCTCCTTGGTTACTTTCTCTAGCTCCTCCACTGGGGGCCCTGTGATCCATCCAATAGCTGATAGCCAGTGCTCTTAATGGCTGAGCCATTTCTGCAGCCCCAGGACAGGGACATCTGTTTCTTTATTTGTGTGTGTGCATGTGTGTTGGCACACATGTGAAGCCCAGAGAATAACCTTTCACCATGTGTTTCAGAGATCAAACCCTTCTTCAGGCTTGGCCAGAGCCACCTTTACCAACTGAGCCACTTCTCTGGTCCTGTCTATTTGCCTTCGAACCAGATTTTCCTCTATAATAATTTAGGTCTGAGTTTTATCAGGATGCAAACAAGTTTCCTCTCTTACTTAGCAGTAGTATGGGCACAAGACCTATAGGGAAAGAATTCTGTGATCCACTAGTCAGGTCTGTCAAGGTCAAGACAATTGGGGTATTAAAACCCATGTGCTATTTGCCCAGATAGGTGATAGAAAGGATTAGCTTTTCAAATTGGGAAGAATACAGATTCTATAGGCGGTGTGGTGGTTTTACACTCTTTGCTGTGTGTAATTAATGTTGTAACTAAGAACTAAGTATATTTAGGCTGGCAGGCTATCTCAGTGCAGACCACTTGTCTAGCAAGCATGATGGCTTGGGTTCCATCTCCAGCACCTCAGAAGGGGCTAGGGGATCATGTCTGTATTAGTCAGGCAGGGTTAGAGAGACTGCAAGCAGCAGCTGTTAGAGTTTAGACATCTCTCTCCAAACTCCAGGCCCAGCTAACGGGACAGGTGCCAAGATTCTCAGGCAAGGCCTCTTGGCACGTAGACCCATGGAGATGGGGGAGGGGCAAGGCTCGGAAATGGCCTGGCAGGAGGAATGCTGAGTTTGTTTTCTTGCCAGAGGCAGGCACAGGATGTACCCAACTCAGCAAGCTCCCCACTCCAATGCAAATGGACAGAGATTCTGTGGGGTCTGAAATTTCCATGGCTGATTGGCAAGGCAGGGGAGGTCTGTCTAAGAGGGTGGAAGCAGGCATGGAGTCGGGAGAATGGGCTGTACTCGGGAAAGGAACCTCAGCCAAATTTCAGACAGGTCTGGTATGCTGCCTCCGTGGGTAAACACAGTGTGTCAAGCCCCAGGACCCTCATGGGTGAAGGAGAGAGCCACCTTGCACTCCCCCTGTCCTCACCTCCACACACCTGCTGTGTCATCCCTCCCATAAATAAGTAGATGCAAGTTAATATTTGCCAGGGCTCAGACAGGCCTTGAACTTAGGTTCTTCTCCATGAGCGTCTGGAGAAGCTGGGAGTCAGACTCAGACACAGATGCCCTAAGTGGGGACAGGAGACGAGCAGGAGAAGGAGGTGGGTTGAAAGCAGACAGGATGTAAGCACTGGGGTTGGGTTATGCCTTGCTTGGTAGAGTGCTGGCCTAGCATGCAAGAGGCCCTGGGTGTAGTCCCTAGAATCTCTTAAAATTGGGCATAGTGGCACATTCCTACAGTCTTAGCATTAGGAAGTGGGGGCAGGAGGTTCACCGTCATGCAGCTGGAGAGCTGGCTCAGCAGATAAGAGTGCTTACTGCTCTTGCAGAGGACACAGGTTTGGTTCCCAACATGCACATGGTTCCTCACAACTGCCTATAATTTCCTCATCTATTCCCTCATGAGTATATATATATATATATATATATATATATATATCACATACACACACACATATATACATACACACACACATATATATATACATATACTATATATGTGTGTGTATATATACACACATACATATATATATATATAAAACACATACATACACACACATATATACATATACACACATATATACATATACTATATATATGTGTGTATACACACACACACACACACATATATATACATATATATATATATATATTATATATTGTTGTTGGGGGTTTTTGTTTGGTTGGTTTGGCTTATTGTGGGGTATTTTCTCTTTCTTTCTTTCTTTCTTTCTTTCTTTCTTTCTTTCTTTCTTGGCTTTTCAAGACAGGGTTTCTTTGTGTGGCCCTGGCTGTCCTGGAACTCCATCTATAGTCCAGGCTGGCCTCAAATGAAGACATCCACCTCCCTCTACCTCCTGAGTGCTGGAATTAAAGGCCTGTGCCACCATGCAGGCTTATACAGAATTCTGAAAGAGAGTGGCACCTGGAGAAGACTATGTGTGAGCCGATGAATCCTTCTGGGTCTGCTGGGCATGAGGACAGAGTCTCTGGGAAGAGGATGGCTTCTGTGATAACACTCCACTTGGTTATCCTACTAAAGACCTAAGGACAAGGAAGCCATTCTCTGTCTGCTGGACTTGGGTCTATCACGCTTTGAAAGTTCAAAGTCAGAAAAGCATGATAGCATGCTCCTAATAATCTCAGACCCTAAGAGGCTGAGACAGAAGAAGTTACGGATGGTTGTGTGTCACCCTGTGGGTGCTGGGAGTAGAATACTCAAAAGTAGCAAGTATTCTAACCCACTGAGCCACCGTTCCAGCCCCATTGTTTGTTTGTTTGTTTGTTTGTTTGTTTGTTTGTTTGTTTTGGAGGTAGCGTGCCATACTGTCCTATGTTGACCTTGAACTCACTATTTGCTTGCCTCAATAAACCTAAAAATAAAACAAAATACCACTACCAACAACAAAAAAAGCCTCTGGCCAAAACTCATAGAAGATTAACATCCAAGTGTCCTTGACCACCCCAGGGGCTCCAGAACTGAGCACCCTGCTTTCAGAACATCTCACAACCCTGTTTTGGATAGTGGTTTGAATGAGAGTAGCCCCCATACACATTATAATATATCTGAATCCGGAGAGTGGAACTGTTTGAGAAGGATTAGGGAATTTGGCCTTTTCAGAGTGGGTGTGCCCTTGTTGGAGGATGTCCGTCACTGGAAGTGGGCTTTGAGATTTCAATGCCCACCCAGTCCCAGTCCCTCTTTCTGCCTCCTACCTATGGATCAGCATGCAAAACTCTCAGCTACTGCCCCAGTACCATGCCTATCTGCTTCCAGCCATGTTGATCATGGACTCGCCCTTTGAAACCGTAAGCTAGCCCCAAGTAAATGCTTTCTTTAAAAGAGTTACCTTGGTTGTGGTATCTCAGTAACAGATTGGGCCAGGTGAAGGGAAGCCCTCTAAGCAATAATGATGCTCTGTAGGTGAATGCCTGGCTCCCTTTCTGGCCTCTCCAAGTGCAACCTCCTTGAAGCCAATCTATGATGCCTTCTGCCTCCACAGGGAGCAGGTGGCATGAAGACCAAAGACAAAGGAGAAACTGGATGCTAGGGGTACATGGTTGATAAGTCCATTCTGTAGAGGAAGGAAAAAACTTTCTAGACAGGAAACATGGAGTGGTCAACAGAACTGGAAGCCAGAGAAGTGAAGATAGGGCCCATGGAGGATGAGCAGCATAGTACACACCATGTTTTTACCGGAAGAAGCGGTATCCAGGAAGCTACAGCCTCCCACCGGCTGCTACCCCTACCCTCATGGTACTACAGAGCCTCCCTAGACAATGCCAAGGATTGAAGTGAAAATTTCTAGTTTCTTTGGAGACTCAGTTGTGTCAGTGATGTTTTTATGGAAACTGTCTTGTAAGAGGATGTTTTGCTGAAGCAGACATGTGAGAGGATGTTTTTGCAAGCAGACACATGGGAGGATGTTTTGCTGAGAACAGATGCATCTTATTTTTCTGGAAGCTGCCTGGGAAAAGGACATGTGATGTGTTGCTAGAGTGGATGCTTGAGAGGACACACGATGTTTGGAAAGAATATCAGTATAACCCAACAGACAGTGGATGATGCTGTGGTATTGGTTCGCCTTGCCACTCTTTGCTGGCCTTTGTTGGGCTGTCCCAATGCTGGTCTTCACGGGTGACACTGTGGCATTGGTAGCACTGGTTTGACTTGACTTCTTCACTGACTTCGTAGAAAGAAATGCACCAAAGAACTTCTTGTGATATTCTGGTGGCTTTTTGCCATTTCTGCCAACTCTGGCTAATTGGCAGAGCCTTGAGGTTTCTTCTGGATCAAACTCCATTGCTAACTGGCAAGTGGTGGTTGTAAGTAGATCAAGCTACCGATACTGATTCGTGTGAACTATGCTACTGATATTCTGACAAAGAAGATTGGAATTGCTTGAAAAAACTGTTTCTAAACAGGTCCACATCTTCCTTTACCCTATTAACCTTTCCTTTCTACTACCTCTGGTGGGTGGTGGGCTAGAAGGGAGATTAAAGCATTTAAGAACCCTTATTAAAGTAGGTTTTGAAAAATCTAAGCCTACAAAGGCTCATTCTTTCTTGGTTTTTTTCTTGTTAGCTGGCTGGTTGATTGGTTGTTGGGGTTGGATTGGGTTAGGTTTCCTGAGACAGGAGCTCACTTTGTAGCCCAGGCTGGCCTTGAACTAGCTCCAATCCTCTTGCCCCATCACTCAGAGTGCTGGGATTACAGAAAGAAGACACCACCCTTTTAGAAATAGGTTTGGGATGCCAGCAAAAGGACTACACAGTCCAAAACAAAAAATTTTATTTCTGCAGAAGAATGTGTGGCTCAAAATCAACCAAGCAAGTACACCTAGCAGGAATCCTGCTGGGTTTTTATCTCTGACACAAAGGGGACCTTTTCCTCACTCTGAACTTGCGTCATGTTCTTATGGATAACTAAAAAGCTGAGTGGTTGACAGGCAAAGTGTCAAACTTGAGAAAACATGAAACCTGGATCACATACTTTGATCTTTGACAAATGTTAACTGTCAGAAGGCATCTTTGCCAGATGGTGTCTCTGCCAATTTCTGTGTTAGGTTATAGTCCTGTCCCTTTAAGCCAAGAGCTCACAACCTGAAGAATTTGGACAAACTCTTATAGCAGACAGGTCCCTGGTGGAAAGAATAAATGGTCAGGCAGGAGGCACTCAGAGGGATGGAGAAAAACAAACCCAGACTCAAGACAAATGTGGCAATATGGTGCCAAACCCATACACTCAGACGCCCGAGGGGACAGCTTGAAGACTGGAGATGATAAACAGATTCTCTCTGTATCCCTTGCAACCTCTGACTGAGTTATAGTCAATTTCTTATGTCCTCCAGATGGGTACCCTGTAGCTGGACCATATATCACAGTAGCACTCACTGCTGGGGAAAATCTTACCAGATTAGGCCTTTCCGCCTGGTCATCAGGAGAGTGTGTCCCCCAGTAGAAGTGCACACTCTAATGGTGGCGCACACCTTTAATCCCAGCACTCGGGAGGCAGAGGCAGGCGGATTTCTGAGTTCGAGGCCAGCCTGGTCTACAAAGTGAGTTCCAGGACAGCCAGGGCTATACAGAGAAACCCTGTCTTGAAAACCAAAAAAAAAAAAAAAAAAAGAAAAGAAAAGATCTCTATGTGTCCCTAATTACAGCCTCAGCGATGACCAGTCCAATCAGCTCACTCTTGATTGACTGCTGCTGATGCTGAAACCTCTGTTTAACCTTTTAACCTGGAGTGTTCTTTGCCTCATTTAACACTTTGATAGAAATCACAGCACATCTCATTTATGTTCCCCTTGGTTCCCAGCTGGGGCTCGCTGTTTGTACACAAGACAGCATGTAGCTCAGTTTGACTCTAGGGACTAGGAAGGGAAGCTGGGTGTCCCCCTGGTGCCTGCTGGAGGATGGTGGCCAAGGTGCTATCAGGTCAGCGTTAAAGGAAGCAAAACAAAGCAGGAGGCCAGGCCAGAGAGATTGTTAGGGGACTAAGCTGCAGCAAAGGTCTGCCCACTGCTGGAGGACGATGGTGAGGTCAGCCAGGCAGTGGTGGAAGCACAGGGATTCCAGCACCCAGAGACAGAGGCTGATTTCTGTGAGTTCGAGGCCAGCCTGGTCTACAGAGTGAGTTCCCAGACAGGCAGGGCTACACAGAGAAACCCTGTCTTGGAAAACCGGGGGGTAGGGTGGGGGAGCAAATGAACTATAGAAGAGAAAGAGAGCACCCAAAGACTGAGTGACAGCTAACCCATGGACCTCCTAAAAACAGGAACAGCAGGAGGGTGGGCTGGAAATTCCCAGCACAAATCCTCAAGGGTGATGGGGCAGCCAGCAATTGTGTTGTGGCCTCCAGGGGCCTTCACCCTGTAACTATCACAGTGGGGCCACAAGGGGCCCCGACACAGGCAAGGGGAAAGTAAACCAAGCTATGTGGATCTCAGCAACAGTGACAGTTGTGGAAAGCTACCAGTGAGGAACTGTCAAATGATCGGAGTGTTTTGATTTTCAGCTGTATTGAGCTGTAGTGGACAAGAAGTTTGTGTGTGTTTAAAGGGTACAACAACATGCCTCTAATGCCTGCACTTGAGAGACACAAACAGGAGGATTGCCATGACTTCCTGGCCAGTCCCAGTTACATAGTGAGTTCCTGGTGAGAGTGAGATTCTGTCTGTAACAAACAAAAAAATAAAAATGGAGATCAATAAGCCGGACACGGTAGCACACACCTTTAATCCCAGGACTCAGGAGGAGGAAGCAGGCAGATCTCTGTGAATTCAAGGCCAAGTTCCAGCCCAACCTGAGTTCCTTGGTGAGACCCTGACTCAAAACCAAACCAAACCAAACCAAAAAGCAGCACACAGACAAAAACACCAGGGGCCTAGCAGTTAAGAGCACCTCTGCTCTTCCAAAGGAGAAAAGCCTGGTTCCCAGCACCCATGCCAAGCCAAGCCAAGCCAGTGTAACCCCAGCTCCTATGGAGCAAATGTCCTCTTCTGACCTATGAGGCCAACTACACTTAAGTGTATAGACACAACATGCATGTGCATGCACTCGCGCACACACACACACACACTGAAAATAAATCTTGGGGAGAAAAAAAAAAAAAAAAAACGCCAAAACTTTCCAGGACAATAGTTATCAGAAAGTAAGGGAGCCAGATGCAGTAGTTCTCTGAATTTGAGGCCAGTTTTGTCTATGGAGTGAGTCCCAGGGCAGCCAGGAATACTTAGAGAAATCCTGTTTTGAAGAAAGAAGAGGGGGGGGGGAGAGAGAGAGAGAGAGAGAGAGAGAGAGAGAGAGAGAGAGAGAGAGAGCAAGAGCTCGTGAGAGAGCTCATTACATTTTCATTACATTTTTTGCATTTAGGACGGTAGAAAAACCAGTGTTGAGGGCCGAGAGCCAGAAGGTGGCAGTGTCTACCCAGGGAGGGGCGGGCTCCTTCATCTTCCCAGGCCAGAGCTGCCCCACATCAGTTCTTGCAAAAATCCCAGCCTACCAAGTCCTACCCCTCGGTGGCCTCACCTTCCTCTGCCTGGTAGAACAAAACGCTATGACAAAGGCCCAGGTAGTGTGGCTGCCCGCTGGGTTTTAAGATCCAACAAGAGTCTCTCCCATGAGCAGAGGTGATCCGGAGTCCTGCCACTGGATCCGAGCTGACCTCCCAGCACCTGCAGGTTCCCCAGGCCGACCCTGGCTCCCAGCTCATCCTAAACTCAGTTATTTCCTCTCTTTAGGTGAGGCACAGCTTTGGCTGAAAACTTAAGCAACAGAAGCAAACCAACCCCAGTGTGGGGTCATCACGCTTTTCATTCAGCGTTGAAGAATGAAATTATGTCATCTGCAGGGAAACGGATGGAACTAAAGATCACTGTTAACAACAAGGAAAACAAGCAAGCAAACAAACAGACTTCCAAGCAGATATGGTTCTAGCCTGCAATCCTAGCACTTGGGAACCAGAAGGAGGCTCAGAAGTTCAAGGTCAGCTTCGCCTTTAAGTTGAGTTTAAGGCCAACTTGAGATGTGTAAGGAAGCTGACCCTCCCCCGCCCCCAACACACACACAAACACACCTAAACTGACATCTTGTTTTCTCTCCTGTGCAGAATACATATATAATGACAGTAGAAGAGGTGATATATGAGGGGAGGCAGGACCTAAAGCGGGGCGGGGCAAGAGATAATAACGAACATCGAGAAACAAATATGGACGTTTTCTCTCACATGTGAAACCTAGATTTAATTCTGTGTGTGCACAGGACACGGAAGCAGAAAGGCAACAGTTCGTGTGGAGGAAGAGGACAAATTGGAGGAGGGAGAAGAATGAGAGCAAAGAACCAGAATGGATGTGTGTCTGTGTATGTGTGCATGCATGGATGTGTGTGTATGTATGTGTGAAAATGTCATAATTACTTTGTATGATAATTTAAAAAAATTTAATGTTTCAATAGTAAAGTATATGTTATATGTATTTTATTTTATTTATTTGGTTGTTCCTTTTTAAAAGAGGTTTTATTTATTTTGTGTATGAGTATTTCATCCCCATGCATGTGTGTGTACCACATGAGTGCTTGGTGCCCTGGGACATCAGAACAGGGCATCAGATTTGCTGGAACCAGAGTTACAGGTGGTTGTGAGCCACCATGTGGGTGCTGGGACTCAAATTCCCTATTTATTTGGTTTTTCGAGACAGTTTCTTTCTCTGTGTAGCCCTAGCTGTCCTGGAGCTCACTCTGTAGACCAGGCTGGGCTTGAACTCAGATCTACCTGCCTCTGGCTCAGGAGTGCTGAGATTAAAGGCGTGTGGTATGTAACAATGCTCGTTTGCTTGTTTGTTTGTTTGTTGGGTCTGGGTTGTTTGTTTGTTTGTTTGTTTGTTTTTGAGATAGGGTCTCACTTTGTAGCAGCTCTGGATGACCTGGTATCCTGGTATTCACCATGTAGTTCAGGCTGGCCTTGAACTTATAATAGGCTGTCCACCTGTCTAATCCACTTGTCTTTTACTCTGGAGTTCAGGAATTAAAGGTAATTGCCACGATACCTGCCTGCTATGTATATTTGCACAGTTAAAACAACAACAAAAATAGTCATCCAAAACTCATAGCTAATTGGAGCTAGAGAGATGGCTCAATGGTTAAAAGCAACACACATACACACACATACATGGCAGGTGGCGGGCTGGAGAGATGCTTCCGTGGTTAAGAGCACTGATTGTTTTTCCAGAGGTCCTGAGTTCAATTCCCAGAAACCACATGGTGGCTCACAACCATCTGTAATGAGATCTGATACCCTCTTCTGGTGTGTCTGAAGACAGCTACAGTATATATAATAAATTTAAAAGGCTAGGAATGGTAATATATGCCTTTAATCTCAGCACATGGGAAAGTGAGGCAGATGGACTTCTATGAGTTCAAGACCAGGCAGGGCTACATAGTTAAGTTTGAGGATAGTCAAGATTACAAATTGAGAGCCAGTCTGGAAGGGGTGGTTGGGGGCAGGAGAACAACTTAAGTTGTGGCAAGAGGACTGCAAGCTTAAAGTTTGAAACTTTGAGACTAGTCTTGGCTACATAGCAAGATCCTACTCAACCCACTAACAAAAGTCACAGAGGGGGATGGGGGGGGGGGGGCCAGGCCAGTGAGGTGAGTTAGTGATATGGTACTTCCTGCCAAAGCCAGTAATCTGAGTTCCATCCTCAGAACCCACTCTGTAGGACAGAACTGACTCCCTAAAGTTGTCCTCTGACCTCCACACTCCACAAGAAGACTATGGACACACACATACATACATGTAAAATAGATAAATATATGTAAAAACCAATCGTGGCACCCTCTGGGCTGGGTTCTCTTGTTTTGCATCTCCCCCGTTCTGACTTTCCTGTTGTTGAGATCTCTCACCACTGTCTTGCAAGCTGTCCTTCACGCAGCTACTCAGTTCCTCCTGTGTGTAACCAGCTCTCTTCAACCGCGTCCTTGGCACTTCCCCTTCTCGGCCCAACTGGCTGATCGAGATATTTTCCCAAACAAAACCTGTTCTCACCCCGCTAAGCACATTGCAGACTTGCCATCTGGTGTCTATGTGGGTCTCCTGAGAAACAGATGAGTGGGCAGCCACAGCTGAGATGCAGATCGTCTCTCTACCAGCTGCCAGGCTGAGAGGAGACCCACGGCCTCAGGGGTGGGGGCCGGGGCGGGGGGCCGGCTGGGGAAAAAGTGCATAAGGCAGCCCCTGGAACGCAGTCCCATCTCTCTATAGTGGGCCAGACCTCAGAAGGGCGGGGCTGAAGGAGGAAACAGAGAGACTTAGGTAAAGTGACCAGTAAGTTCAGATAAGAAAGGATTCAGTCTGATCAGAAAGATGCTTGAGGCGCAGAGTCCTGGAGCCAGACAGAGCCGAGTGGGGTGTGGTGAGAAATGGGAGAAGAGACAGCAGGAAAATCCCACCTTTTTTAGAAATGCTAAGCTTTTGAGGCAGGGTGCATCTGGAGCGGTTTCGGGGAGGAAGTTAAAAAGAAGAACCAGAGGACAAGAACACACGCCAAGCCTGGAAGGGAAACAGATGCCTTGCAGGGATCCCTCTCCAAAGCAGAGGCAAGAAAAGGGAGGGCAGGAGTGTTTCCAGTGAAACCCGCCACCTGAGGAGCGCTCACCAGGCCAGGCAGGAATGCTGGCAAGAGCTGACAGGTATACCTGCTTGAGACAGGCCAGACATTGTCCCGATGCTGCGGCCCACAAAACACAACGCGCAAGACTCACTGTGATGTTAAATTGTCTACTAGGACATTTGAAAGGGTGAAAGAGGGGTATGGGGTGGCATGGGTCTGCCTTCCCAGCATTCCAGAGGGTGAGGCAAGAGGAAGATCAGAGATCCGCCTGCTTCTGCCTCCCAAGTGCTGGGATTAAAGGTGCTCATCACTTCACTGGCCCAGTTTTTTTTTTTTTTTTTTTTTTTTTTTTTGGTTTTTCGAGACAGGGTTTCTCTGTCTAGCCCTGGCTGTCCTGGAACTCACTCTGTAGACCAGGCTGGCCTCAAACTCAGAGATCCGCCTGCCTCTGTCCCAGATTATTGTTTTAATTATTGAGACAAGGCCTCACTGTATAGCCTTAGCTTGTCTGGAGCTTTCTATGGACACCAGGTTGGCCTCAGACGTACAGAGGTTCACCCTTGCTTCTGCCTCCTGAGTGCGGGGATTAAAGGCGTGCATCGTGCACACACACAGCTATTGTTTTATTTTGAGACAGGAATTTCGTGTACTCCAGGCTATCCTCAAACTCCCTGAGTTGGGAAGGATGGTATTGAACTTTTGATCCTTCTGCCTCCACCTCCCAACTGCTGGGACTCCAATCGAGGGTGACCACACCCAGTTTTCAGAATACTGGAGATGGAATCCAGCACACTGCACATGCTAGACAACCACTCTCCTCCCTGGGCTACATTCCCAGTCCTACACTGCCATCTGGGAGGGGTGTTCTCTGTATTGCCCTGGCTGTCCTGGAGTCCAGGCTGGCCTCGAACTCAGAAATCTGCCTGCCTCTGCCTCCAAAGTGCTTCGATTAAAGGTGTGTACCACCACTGCCTGGTACAATCTTCTGTTTGAGGAGAGTATTTTAGCAAAGTGTGCTGGTATACATCTTTTAAGTAGTAGCATGTGAGAGAGCCTGAGGCAGAAAGATCTCTGAGTTCAAGGCTAGTCTACACACTGAGAACCTGTTCCAAAAGAAAAAAGAAGCTGGGCATGGTGGCACAAACCTTTAATCCCAGCACTCGGGAGGCAGAGGCAGGTGGATTTCTGAGTTCAAGGCCAGCTTGGTCTACAAAGTGAGTTCCAGGACAGCCAGAGCCACACAGAGAAACTGTCTCGAAAAATTAAAAAAAAAAAGAAAAGAAAAGAAAAGAAAGAAAGGAAAAGAAAAGAAAAGAAAAGAAAAGAAAAGAAAAGATAAAAGAAAAGTGCCCATGCCTTTAATCCCAGCACTTGGGAGGCAGAGGTAGGAGGATCTCTGAGTTCAAGGCCACCCTGTGTGTGACAGGAGGTGGGACTCGAACCCACACCTGGTCTACAGAACAAGTTCCAGGAGGGCAAGAGCTGCACAGAGAAACCCTCTCTCCAGGAAAAACCAGCCAATCAACCAACCAACAAAAGAGCTAGTCCTGTAATTAACATGCTTGCAATTTATTTTTCTCCAAAAACCCAGTGTATATAGTCAATAACCGAGTTGCCCATGCCTGGGAGCCTGGCGAACTTCCCAAGTCTGACAAATTTTCCATGTAACGTTCTCTGAACCTGGCCACTTAGAACCGTGATACAGTGGATGTGGTAGCAGATGCCTATATATAACTGCAGTGCTCGAGAGGCTGGGCAGAAGAATCACCGAGTTCAAGGCCAGCCTGGGCTACATAGTGTGTACATAGTGAATCCCATTGCCAGCCTGGACTACTGAGGGAGTCTTTGGGGGAAAAATAAAAAGGGTGGAGACTCCATGCAGGGCTGGGATATCTAACTCAATGGTAGCACACCTGCCTCTATGAGGCTCTGAGTGACATCCTTAGCACAGAAATAAAAATAACGCACTCCGGATATTTATCCACATTCACAGTTTGTCCTTTCCTCCAAGGCTGGAAGTTGTTATCTGTGCTGAGCGAGTACTTCCACCTTCTTGCGGTTGTTCTCTGATAAGCTCCAATTCTGAGAAAAGGTTTTCGAGGCCACCGGAAGTACAGAGTATGGATGCACGTTATGCAAAACACATTTTTCAGCCCCACCCCACCACCACCCCTGCAGCCTCTACCCTCAGGAAAAGTGAGTACGGAACCACCTGACTCAGCCCACTCCAGTTCTGTGGAAACCTTCACATGGAGTTTACACCTGCCAGCTCTATGACCTCAAAGTCCATCTCATGCCTGTGAGGTTTATTGTGACTGTTTTAATTTTTCTTTCTGTTTAATTTTTTAAAAAGACTTTATGTGGGCTGGAGAGATGGCTCAGCAGTTAAGAGCACTGACTGTTCTTCCGGAGGTCCTGAGTTCAATTCCCAGCAACCACATGGTGGCTCACAGCCTTCTGTAATGAGATCAGACGCCCTCTTTTGGTGTGTCTGAAGACAGTTACAGTGTACTTACATATAATAATAAATAGATCTTTGGGCCAGAGCGGGTGGGGCCAGAGCGAGCAGAGGTCCTGAAGTTCAATTCCCAGTAACCACATGATGGCTCACAACCATTTGTACAGCTACAGTGTACTCCTATACATAAAAAAGAGACTTTATGTATTTATTTTGTGTGAGACAGTGTCTAATGCAGGTAGGAACACAAATGTCAGAAAACAGCTTTCATGAATTGATTTGTTCCCTTCCACTGTGTGGGTCCTGGTGGCGGAACCTGGCTTTGCCTGTGTGCATCACCTTTTCATTTAATTGATTGATTGAATGTTTTTAAAATTTTTTCCAGACAGGGTTTCTCAGTATAGTCCTGGTTGTCCTCTGTAGACCAGGCTAGCTTTGAACTTAAAAAGCCACTAGATTCAACTTTGAGTCATCTTCTTGGTCCGGGTCTGGAAATTTTGCTCCAGCAAGGACCTGACTGGAATAATTTGAGGAATTGCTGTTGTTTGTTTGTTTGTTATACTTTTGAGACAAGGTTGCAAATTGTAATCCAAACTGGCCCAGAAATCACTACATGGCTCAGATTGGTCTTGAACTCATGACACTCCTCTTGCTTTAGCCTCCCAAGTACTGGGTTTACAGCCATGCATTACCATTATTTTGCTAGTTATATAACTAATTCACTATGAATTAATCTTAAGAAAGGATCTTGCCATAGCATCCAGGCTGGCCTGGAGCTCTGTATGTAGACAAGCCTGGAGTCCTAGCTTGTTTCTTGTGCCTCAGCCTCCCTCCTAAATGGTGGGATTTGAGTGTGTATCACTATACTGGGGTAATGTAGATATTTAAATTTTTATTTCTGTATGTGAATGTTTTGCTTTCATGTATGTATGAGCATCATATGTGTGCCTGGTACTGGCAGACGCCAGCATCAGAGCCCATAGAATTAGAGTCGCAGAATTGTCACAAAATGTGGGTACTGGGAATTGAACCCAGGTCCTCTTCAAGAGCAACTAGTACTAAGTGCTAAGCCATTTCTCCAGTCCCAACCCAAGATCAAGTGCTCTTTCTTTCTCTCTCTCTCTCTCTCTCTCTCCCTTCCTCCCTCCCTCCCTCCCTCCCTCCCTCCCTCCCTCCCTCCCTCCCTCCCTCTTTCTTTCTTTCTTTCTTTCTTTCTTTCTTTCTTTCTTTCTTTCTTTCTTTCTTTCTTTCTTTCTTTCTTTCCAGAGTCTCATTCTGTAGCCTAGCCTGGCCTTGAATTCATGGCATGCCTCTTGCTTCAGCTTCCTGGGTGCTGGGATTACAAACACATGCCTCTCAACAAAGGCAGACATGAATTTTGAGAGATACAATTTAGCCTATAACATGTTACATGTTTGTAACTGCAAAAGAACAAACGCCACCCCCCCCCACCTACACACACCCCCCCACCCACCCCCCACCCCCCCACCCCCCGCCAGGCAAGGCTGTTCCTAGCTGGTCAAGTGCTTGTCTAGGATTTATGAAGCCCTAGGTTGTATCCCCAGCACCTCATAAAAATAACATGGTGCAGTATACCTAAAATCCCAGTCCTCAGGAGGTAGAGGCAAGAGGGCCAGGAAACCCAGCTACATAGCAAGCTTGAGGCCAGATATGACTATAGGTGATTGTCTCAATAAAGAAGTGCCAGTTGGGGAGGTGGTGGCTCTGGCCTTTAATCTCAGCACTAAGGAGACAGAGGTAGTTGGATCTCTGTGGATTCAAGATTAGCCTGGTCTACATAGCAAGTTCCAGGACAGCCAGGGCTACACAGGAAAACGCTGTCTGTCTGTCTGTCTGTCTGTTTGTTTGTTAGGATTTGTTTATTTCATGTATGTGAGTACACTGTCGCTGTCTTCAGATACACCAGAAGAAGGCATCAGATCCAATTACAGCATTACAGATGGTTGTGAGCCACCATGTGGTTGCTGGGAATTGAACTCAGGACTTCTGGAAGAGCAGTCAGTGCTCTTAACCATTGGGCCACTTCTCCAGCCTGAAAAACCCTGTCTTGAAAGGCAAAACTCAAAAAAAAAAAAAAAAAAAAAGTATATTAAAATGCTGGGCAGTGGTGGCGTGTGCCTTTAATTCCAGCACTTGGAAGGCAGAGGTAGGTGGATTTCTGAGTTTGAGGCCAGCCAGGGCTACACAGAGAAGCCCTGTCTCAAAAAAACAAAAAACAAAACAAAACAAAACAAAAAATAAACAAAAATAAAAAGAAAGAAAAGAAAAAGAAAAAAATGCTGTCTCAATCAAAACAAACAAACAAACAGCAAGTGTCTAGAAGGTCAGTGTAATGGAGCAGGCCTTTAATCCTAGCGCTGAGGCGGAGGTTGGATTGATGCTCTTTGAGTTGGAGGCCAGTGCGGGTTATGTAGGAGTTTTAGGACAGCAAGTGTTACTAGTGAGACCCTATCCTGTATCATCTCCTCAAAGCCCGTCACGCTAAAGGGGCCCTTCCTGTGTTGTACAAGCTGCTTCCAGAAACGGTCTCGTCCCTGTGCCTGGTCACGCTGGTTCTGAAGCCACAGGTGGACGTAACTTTTGCGCATGCTCACGGCTATTCTGTAGTAGTCTCGCTTTGTGAAAATGCATACAAGATGCTGGCGATTGGAGCTCAGATTTAACAGGAGGTTTTTAAAAGCAAAAATGAAGCACAGAACGGTATTGAAGCCGCTTTGGAATGGTCTCCGCGGGCGCTGAAATGTTAGCCGCGCTGGGGTTCAGGTAGCGGGGCTCTGAGCTCTTTCCTCATTCATTTTCCCATTGGGCTGAATTTTCCACCTCTTCTTGCCAGAGCTTATGTTACTGTTCATAATAGAGGGGATAAATGACTGCCATAGAATACTGCTGGGGAGGACATTTGAAAGGAACTCTGGGTTCTATGCAGAAAGAGAAGATGAAAGAGCAAGCAAGCCTGCCAGGAGTTGGGGGGAGGGTGGCGTTTGCCGAAGCCAAACGGAAGGGGGACTGAACAGCAGTGGGAGCTTGGCTTCAGGCCTGATGAAGTTTATGCCTGAGCTTCACTGGGAGAAAAGAGTGCTTAGCTCATAAAACCCAGCTAAAGACTCATAAACAAGTATCTGACTGCTGGACATCAATACGGGTCTGGTGGCCATGGACAAATGGGTGCTCAGCACTTGGCAGTGCCCTTTGAATGAATGACTGTGAGATCTGGCTATATGGTGGTGTACATCTCAGCACGTGAGACGCTGATGCAGGAGGATCAAAAGTTCAAGGTTGCTGGCAATGGCGGGGCACACATCTAATCCCAGAACTCAGGAGTCAAGAGGCAAAAAGGGTCTGTGTGAGTTTAAGGCCAGCCTGGTCTATGTATGTATCAAACAGAACAGACAAAGCCACATAGTAAGACCCTGCGTGGTGGCACACGCCTTTAATCCCAGCACCCGGGAGGCAGAGGCAGGTGAATTTCTGAGTTCGAGGCCAGCCTCGAACAAAATGAGCTCCAGGACAGCTAGGGCTATACAGAGAAACCCTGTCTCGAAAAACCAAGAGAGAGAGAGAGAGAGAGAGAGAGAGAGGAGGAGGGGGAGGAGGAGGAGGGGGAGGGGGAGGGGGAGGAGAAGGAGGGGGAGGAGGAGGAGGAAGAGGGGGAGGAGGAGGGGGAGGAGGAGGAGGAAGAGGGGGAGGAGGAGGAGGAGGAGGAGGAGGAGGAGGAGGAGGAGGAGGCAGCTGAGCAGTGATGGCACATGCTTTAATCCAGAACTGGGAGGCAGAGGCAAGTCAGGAGGATCTTCACATTCAAGGCCACCCTGTTCTATAGAGCAAGTTCCAGGATTGGCCAGGTCTACACAGAAAGACCCTAATTCAAAAAACAAAAACAAACAAACAAAAGAAAGAAAAAGTCCAAGGTCTGCCTGAGCCACATAGTGAGGTCCTGTCTCGAAACAAGCAGCACAGTCCCACAGTGTAAGGCGTTGGATTCGCATTGTACAGAAACCAACAGCCACGTTCATCCTGAACTGTTAACCTCCTCCATTGTTTTCCGTTTCTACAAGGGTCACACAATGATAAATACGCAAGGTCTTGGGTACGCGGGTTTGATCACAGAACTGTACCAAAGCTACATGCTGACACAGAATCTGCCTGCATTCAACCTATGTCCTGAATTTCTGAATAAAGCCTCAATTAAAAATTAATGGTCTGGGACTGGAGAGATGGCTCAGCGGGTAAGAGCACTGACTGCTCTTCAGAAGGTTCTGAGTTCAAATCCCAGCAACCACATGGTGGCTCACAACCATCCGTAATGAGATCTGACTCCCTCTTCTGGAGTGTCTGAAGACAGCTACAGTGTACTTACATATAATAATAAATAAATCTTTGGGCCAGAGTGAGTAGGGCTGGAGCAAGCAGAGGTTCTGAGTTCAATTCCCAGCAACCACACGATGGCTCACAACCATCTGTACAGCTACAGTGTACTCACATACATTAAATAAATAAAATTAATGGTCTATCTTGCTTGGGAGAGGAAAGAAAGCAAAAGCATACTGGCTGGGGTGTGGCATGGTTACTGCTGGCTGTTTGTAGTCAGGCCTATGGTCGAAGAGAGCAGAAAATACAGAAAGAAGCGTGAGTGTGCTCAAAGCTGCAGGTAAGCAGGGTGTAGAAAAAGCAGCTGTAACTACTGTCTTATTAGGGTTTCCATTGCTGTGAAGAGACACCATGACCACAGCAACTCTTAGAAAGGCATATCTATATCTACACACACACACACATATACATATATATGCATATATAAAAGAATTTCAAAAAAGCCGGGCAGTGATGGTGCAGGGCCTTTAATCCTAGCACTTGGGAGGCAGAGGCAGGAGGATTTCTGAGTTTGAGGCCAGCCTGGTCTATAAAGTGAGTTCCAGGATAGCCAGGGCTATACTGAGAAACCCTGTCTCGAAACCAACCCCCCCTCCCCCAAACAAAAATAAAACAAAACAAAAAAGGCAGATATTTATTTGAGAGACTGGTTTCAGTGGTTTTTGTTTGTTTGTTTGTTTGGTTTTTTGTTTGTTTGTTTGTTTTTCGAGACAAGGTTTCTCTGTATAGCCCTGGCTGTCCTGGAATTCACTTTGTAGACCAGGCTGGCCTTGAACTCAGAAATCTGCCTGCCTCTTTTTTTTTTTTTTTTTTTAAGATTTATTTATATGAGTACACTGTAGCTGTCTTCAGACATACCAGAAGAGGGCTTCAGATCTCATTACGGGTGGTTGTGAGCCACCATGTGGTTGCTGGGAATTGAACTCGGGACCTCTGGAAGAGCTCTTACCCCCTGAGCCATCTCTCCAGCCCCGTTTCAGAGGTTTACTCCATTATCGTCATCGTGGGAAGCACAGCTGCGTGCAGGCAGACATGGTGCTGAAGAAGGAGCAGAGAGTTCTGCATCCTGATCTGAAGGCAGCAGAAGAAGATTGTGTTCCATACTGGGGGAAGCTTGACTTCAAAGTTTGCCCATACAGAGGCACACTTCCTCCAACAAGGCCACACCTACCCCAACGAGGCCACACCTCCTAAGAGTACCACTCCCCAAGGGTTAAGGGTTCAAACACGTGAGTCTAGGAGGGCCATTCCTATTCAAACCACCACAATTCTAAAGGGATTATAGTGTGTGTTATCAGTTAAGGGCTCTTGCTGCTCTTGCAGAGGACCTGGGTTCCAATACCCACATAGCAGCTCATAACCATCTACAACTCCAGCTCCAGAGGATCTAGTGCCCTCTCGTGGCCTCTGCAGGCATTGCAAGCACGTGGTACATTTACATACACACAGGCAAAACGCACACACAAAGTAAAAATAAGGATATCTTAAGAAAAATAAAAGGAGGGCTGGAGAGATGGTTAAGAGCACCGACTGCTCTTCCAAAGGCCCTGAGTTCAAATCCCAGCAACCACATGGTGGCTCACAACCATCTGTAATGATAACTGAATCTCTTCTGGGGTGTCTGAAGACAGCTACAGTATACTTACATATAATAAATAAATAAACCTTAAAAAAAAGAGGTTCACACCACATTCAAAAAAAGAAGAAGAAGAAAAATAAAAGGAGCCGGGCAGTAGTGGCGCATGCCTTTAATTCCAGCACTCGGGAGGCAGAGGCAGGTAGATTTCTGTGTAATCCTGACTGTCCTGGAACTCACTCTGTAGACCAGGCTGGCCTTGAACTCAGAGATCCGCCAGCCTCTGCCTCCCAAGTACTGAAATTAAAGGCTTGCGCCACTACGGCCCGGCTTACAGGTTCCTGATTGTGATGCTAAATCTAGATGTTCACATGATGGGATCTAGGATCACAATAAAACAAAACAAAAGAGCCAGGCATGGTGGCGCAAGCCTTTAATCCCAGCTCTTGGGAGGCAGGATTTCTGAGTTCGAGGCCAGCCTGGTAGACAGAGTAAGTACACAGAGAAACCCTGTCTCGAAAAAAACAAACAAACAAAAACAAAAAAGTCTCAGGTGGACTTTCTAGCCTGGGGTGAGGCAGGAAGACCCACCCTAAATGTTGATGGCTCCATACAGTGGGCTGGGTTTGGACTGAATAAAAAGAAAAAATACATTTGAGTACCAGCATTCTGTTCTCTCTGCTTCTTGACGCTGGTGCTATGAACCAGCAGCCTCAAGTGCCTGCCTCCACCCCTTCCCTGTGCTCTACTGGCCTCGGACTCAGAGACTGACCTGCCTCTGCCTGGGATTCTACCCCCAGCACCTCATAAATATAATACGGTGGAGCATGCCTATAATCCCAGCTCAACCCTTCCTTAAGATTCTTTCGTTTGATGTTATGTCTCAGCAATGAGAAAAATAAATAATATACCAATTAAGCCAATTTGAATTTCTGTTACCTTCTACCCAAAATAGCCAAATGATGCTTCTGACTCCTACCTGGTGTCCAAGAGCAAAGTTGTTCTGTCCAGAAGTCAGAGGACGGCATCCAAACGGCAAAGACAAACACGTTCAAGTCCAAAGGCTGAGCTCATTGCTGACAGCAGGGTTGCATTGGGACCTGAGCCATCCCAGAAGCAGTGGGTAGGCAGTTCCCTAGGGTTCAGCCTACTCCTGTGACCCCAGGAGGGTTTGGATCTCTCCCACTGAAAGTCCTAGGGGATCCTGGAGTGGGAACCTGAGTGGCAACATGGCGGCCTTGGGCCATCTCAGCCTCGAACTTTGGCTTGGGCCGTTTGATTGTTATGAGTTGAAACACTTGAAGTTTTTGTTTTATTTCTGTGGTGCTGCTGTGGCTATGGCACAGGGGTTTTAACTCACAGTCTCTCACAGTAGCAACACTCCAGGCTCTAGGTCACTTTCTAGTCACTGAAAACTGAGTTTCCTCCTTCTGAGTGTTTCTGACTTGTGTGGCAATGGCACCCAGCGTCAATGAGGAAAGGACCTTCTTCCTGTCTTATGGAAAACTATTAGTGAGCCATGGTCAGCCTCAGTGGAGTCCCCCAGCCCTGTGCAGACAACGTTCCTCACTAATGACCTTCCTGCTCTCAGATGTTGTGAGATATATATATGCTCCTGTCTTCAAGATACACTGCTTTAGGGAGCTAACTTCAGGAGCCACACACTATCTGAGTGAGCATGGAGGATGAGGACAAGCTTCAAGGTAGTCAGCCAGCACAGTCAGAGGTCTTATATTCATGTGAAGCCACGCACGCGCAGATCCTGCCCAGGGGTCCTCTGCAGAGAACACACACACACACACACACACACACACACACACACACACACACACCATTCTTGCAGTCCAGAGCCCTCAGGACTATGGGGATCCAGAAGACTGGCTCTGCTCCCTCCAAACAAGGAGACAAGAGAGGTGAGAAAGTTAGCAGAGGGGCTCTGCAGTGCTGTGCTCTGTATGCCCTGGTGTAGCTTTAGATCCCCAGGGCAGGAATGGGTGAACAGGTAGCCTGGTAGAGCTGGTTCACATTTCACCCTGAGTGGCAAGCACATATGTTGGGAGCAAGAAGGTGGGACAGTAAGTAAGTAAACAAACAATACAATATCATCAAAAGAAGGCAGGGAGGATGTTGTGGTGTTTGCTTGCCTTCTTTTTTTCTTTTTAAGATTATATTAAAGGCAGGTTTATTGGGAAGCTGCTCTTGGGCAGGAGAGCTCACTGGCTCTGAGGCCAGAGAAATCGCCATGGGAAAAGAGGAAGTGGTAGAGTAGAGGAGGGAGAGAGAAAAGGGGAAGAAGAAGAGAAGGAGAAGGAAGAGGCAGTGGAAGCGGAAGTGGCATTGGAAGCGGAAGAGGAAGAGGAAGAGGAAGAAGAGAGCACTTTCTAAGTTTTGAAGCAGGCTCTTGCTATGTATAATCTTGTGATTCTCTTGCTTCTGTCTCCCAGGTGCTGGGGATGTAGGGTGAGCCACCTCTCCAGGCTTCTGTGCAGTCTCCCTGAGCAGACCCTTGAGAGATGGCATGTGAGCCACAGTGCTCTGGGGACACACGGGTTGCATCTCCAGAGATGTACATTCACCTTGACATCTGTTGAGCCCTCCCTGCCCAGTCTCTGGGCCTGGTACTCTTCCAGACTCCTCTCCAACCCTGTTTCCTGCCATCAGCCTTGCTCCCACTCAGATGACTGCTCTGACCACACTTGTTTGGTGACACGGCTGTGGTGTTGTAACGGCCTGCAGGTGTGTCCTCCATGTTTGTTGTGTCTAAAGGATCAGGATCTGGCTTCTGGGTTTTGGGATCTTCTTCCCTCACCCCACCCACCCCGATAACTACCACCACAAGTGCAGGCATTACCTAACCCAGACAAAAATGCTTGTAAATAATTTAACATCACAAACATAGGTTTGCCCCAGTGCAAACAAATATTACATAGGTGAAAAGCTAGGCTTTCAATGCTGAGGAATGTGGGTCGAGAAACTCTTGGCCTTTCATTTGATAGCAGAGGAATCAATTTTCCCTTTTTATTACATTTTATTTAGTGTATGTGTGTGTGTGCACTCAACACACACACACACACACACACACACACACACACGTATGCATCTTTACCCATTGAGCGGTCCCATAGTCCTCTCTGTTTGAGCTGACAAGACTCTTGGAATCAGAAGAGTAGAAAGTTGTAACTTTGTGGAACATTTTCCAATAGAGCTGGCCATTTGAAGGGTTTCAAATATCCCACCTTTTCTGGTAAATCATGAAAGGATTAGGGATGGGAGAGATGAGATGGCTCAATAGTTCAGAGCAAATACTGCTCCTCCAGAGGACTGAGCTCAAGTCCCAGCATCCAAGTCAAGCATTTTGGAAGGGCTGTAACTAGCTGTGTGGGCATGGTGGTACATGCCTTTAATCCCAGCACCCAGGAGGTAGAGGCTGGTCCATATCTGTGAGTTTGAGGCCAGCTTGGTCTACATAGCCTAAAGTTTCAAGATAGTCAGAGCTACGTAGAGTCCCTGTCTTAAAAAGATCAACTCAGGGTGGGGGCTTGAAGAGAAAGGGAAAGAGGGGGAAGGGAGGGGAGGAAAGGGGTAAATCTGGCTTTGGAAAACTTACAGTAGCTTCCAGGTCTTTTTCCTTTTTTTAATGATTTTTTTAATTATTATTTTATGAGCATTGGTGTTTTGCCTGCATGTATGTATGAAGGTGTTGGATCCCCTGGAACTGAAGTTACAGACAGTTGTGAGCTGTCATGTGGGTGGGTGCTGGGAATGGAACCTGGGCCCTCTGGAAGAACAGCCAGTGCTCTTTACTGCTGAGCCATCTCTCCAGCCCAACCTTCCAAGTCATTACTATGAAATTCCTCAAGAGGCCAACGAGGCCTTTGTTTTCCTGGTTTGAGCCCCATATACTCTACAACTGAGCTGTACCCTCCAAGTCTTCGTTTTGTGTGGTTTAAATAGCTTATGGGTTTGTTGTTGTTGTTTTGATTACATTTGTTTGTTTATTTACTCAGGGCGAGCCTGTGCGGAGGTCAAAGGATAACTTCCGGGAGTTGATTCTCTCCTTCCAAGTGTGGGTCCCGTGGATGAAAGTCAGGTCATCAGGCCTGGTGCCAAGTTTCTGTCCTCATTGAGCCATCCTACTGACCCTTTTATTTTGTTTTTAAAACAAAGAAGAACAAAGGTTCAAAAATCTCTGTGGACGGGAAGTTGCTGGGTAGCTCTTGGCCACAGGGGGGCGTGTTCTCCCTAGTCCTTGGCTAAGAACCCACTATGGGGGGTGTGACTTAGGTCCAGCATACTGACTAGCAGAGAAACTCTGGAAACCAAGGGCCAAGGGTTCCATGGACCCCAAACCCTCCTTCAGAAATTCCAGCAGCTGAATGTGCGCCTGGGGTGCAGAGGCCGCGGGGTGGAGGTCATGTTTAAATTACAGATCAGGCGGGTGTGCTGTGCTGGCAACTTTGCCCAGAAGCCAGCAGGGCGGGCGGCGTCTGGGGCATGACCTGGTGAAGACTGCCATGTGGGTTAAAGTGCTGGGTGGAGCCGGCTGGTGAGGGCCAGGAGTGGGTGTGACAACCACAACAGAGTTGGGGCTGCACGGGCAGGGACAGCGGCAGCCCTCAGGCCTGCCAGAGCTAGAAACGGGCAGTGGGATTTAGGCAAAGTCTACATTTTTAGCATGAATGTCTGTGGTCTGGCATCTGTCTCACCCCCCTTGGCCTTCGTCTCTTTGAAGGTTGCTCTTCTGCCCACTTCAATGACCAGCTTTTAACCAAGTAACAGATTTTCCTTCCTTCCTTCCTTCCTTCCTTCCTTCCTTCCTTCCTTCCTTCCTTCCTTCCTTCTCCCTCCCTCCCTCCCTCCCTCCCTCTCTTCCTTCCTTTTTTCATCTATTCATACACACAAGAAACACTTACTGAGTGTCTACACAGTGCAGCTGGGAGGTGTTGCTGTGGTCCTAGACACTATAGTCTTCTGGCTCTATCATTTCCCCAAGGACAGGAGCCTGTCACTCATTCAGAGCCAGCATTCCACCACTAAGCTATGTCTCCTGTCCTTGTACCTTTCTCTTCCTTCCTTCCTTCCTTCCTTCCTTCCTTCCTTCCTTCCTTCCTTCCTTCCTTCCTTTCTTTCTTTCTTTCTTTCTTTCTTTCTTTCTTTCTTTCTTTCTTTCTTTCTTCCTTTCGAGAACCTCTATGTTGTCTAGACTGGCCTTGAACTTGTGATCCTCCTGCCTCAGCCTCCCAAGCACTGGGCCTATAGTTCTGCCTCCTTATCTTTATTTTAGACTTTTCCCTTGGTGGAATATTCCCCTTGTTGCTCTCTCTGCCTAGTCAGCTTGGACCATCCTTCAGGGCCTCCCTCAATCAAGCCTCACCCATCCTAGGAAGTGAAAGAGAAACTTTGTGTCTCTCGTCCATTCTGGCCAAATTCTCGGGACTAATCCACACCTAGCCTGAGCTCAGGAGATACTGGACTGGATGAACAAGGCGACCGTGTCTGCCTGACTTCACAGCCCAGACTGCCCAAAACTTTCACTTGGCAAGCCATCCAGTCCTGCCCATGACACCTCGCCTTCTAAACTGTTGTCTATTACCTCCTGAGCCGGTGTGGATAAGCAGGGCTCTGGTGTTGGGAGCAACAGCAAGGACTTCAGTTGCCTCACTCACTGCAAAACTTGGAAGGATATAAGGACACTCTCCTTGGAAGAAGGCTTTCTTTCTCTCTCTGATGTCCCAGCACCACCCGCTTCTGCAAACAACACTTCTTACCCTACAGAATGACTGTCTACTTCTCTGGATCTGAATCCTTCCAGCCTAACAACCCAGGAAGAATTTCCCCCTCTAGTTCCAAATTTAAAACCCAGGCTGGTGAAGGTCACTCACTTCTCTTGTGAACCAGACACTGTGCCCAAAGGTAGTGGCAGCCCCCGCTTGGATAGCCAGAGAGAAGCGGACCTCTAGACTGTGTAGACGGGATGGACGAGCTCTCCGGGAAGAGCTGGGGTCACACCCTGGTGCTGGGATGATGTTTGTTCATTCTGGGGAGTGGAGGGTTGGAGTGGAGATAGTGTTTTATGTACCTCAGACAGGCCTACACTCACTAGAGAGTCAATGATGACCTTGAACTTCCAAACCTCTGGAATCTACCTCCTAAGTGTTGGGATTTCAGGAATGTGCCACACACTGTATGGGTATGTTAGGTAAGCACTCTACAAACTGAGTGACATCATCAGCCCCTTGTCCCCATTATTGGATGGACCTGAGGTACCCTTACTAGTGATAAACTTCGGCTAATTTTTATAGGAAAAGAGTCTTTATTTGCTTTTGGGGGGGCAGAATTACTTGGTGGGTTTTCCAGACTCCCCATGAACCAGCAAGTCACCTGTCACCTTGAGCTATTGCCACAGAGTTGTGGGCCTTGTCCTAGGGTGTGGAGCTAGAGAGAATCCTAGCAGTCAGGGGACGACTTGAGCTGTCACTTCTGCTTTTTCTTCTGAGAAAATCCTTCAAACCCAGTAGTATAACACTGGTTGTCTTTTGTCTTGTTTTTTTTTTTTTTTTTTTTTGTCTTAAATGAGCAATTACTAAGACTGTCTTTTCTATTGGTGTTCCTTTGTTTATTTTGATAGAAAGCAGAAAGGACAATTTTGAGATCGCAGATGTAAAACTGTAAATGTCACTTTCTCAGATGGCCTCATCGTTGTGGCATCAGTATTTCAACCAGTCTTGGCAGATCATAGTACTATATTTATATGCCCGATGGGGAAACTGAGGCCCAGGTTTGCTTGGCATTGTGCCCAAAGTCACAGTGCTCCTATGGGAATGGTAAGGAGGACCAGATGGATATGTGTGAGCTAAGCCTTTCCTTGTATCAAGCCAAGCATTGAGCATAGAGACCATTACCTTGCAGTTAGGCATGGGCCCAGCCAGTAAGCCACAAGCCAGTGAGCCGCAGGCCCAGACCACACATTTGATCCACATAGTAGTTTTCAGAAGTCAGAATCAGTTGAAGGTTTTTGTTATTGTTTGTTTTCAACATTTATTTAGTTTATATGTATGCATGTTTTGCCTGCATGTGTAACTGTGTGCCACATGTATACCTGGTGCCCATGGAGGCCAGAAGAGAGTATCAGATGCCCTGAAACTGGAATTTTAGAAGGTTTCAGGCTACCATGTCCTCTGCTGGGAATCTAACCCAGGTCCTCTGAATGAAAAGCCAGTGTCCTTAACCACTGAGCCATCTCTCCAGCCCCCAGTCACTTGCTTATAACACTAGGTCTTAAGTGGCCCAGGCTGGTCTTGACTTTACTAAGTAGTTGAGGATGGACTTGAACTACTGCTATTGGTGGCTCCTCCTGAGCTGAGATTACGGGCATGTGTGGATAACACACTTGGTTTCTAGGGTGTCAGAGATGGAAGCTGGGGCTTCCTGGCATGCTGGCTAAGCAATTGACCAACTGAGCCATGCCTCTAGCTCCAAGAATCAGATGAAGTTTAAATGCCTTGCCCAAGGTCACAGGGCTAAGACACACCGGTTCCAGAATCTATTATATTTTCAGTTCTTTGCACCTCATGACCTTGGATTGGTCACCTAACCTGTTTACAGCTCCATTTCCTAATCTGTGAAATGGGGGTGATCACGACACCTGCCTTGGGTGTGTTAGGAGGCTTCAGAAAATGACCGGCTTGATCCCATCAGTGCATGGCTGGTGTTGGTATTGTTGACATTATAGCATGAGACCTCCCACGGGGTCATGAGTTGGCCACTCCTTGTTGCAAGAGAACCAGATCCCGTGGGAGCCCCTTTGCCCGCCCAGCTGCTCCTAAAACTCGGTGCAGGTGCCTGGGAAAGTTTACAGTGGAATCAAGGGAACAAAGACTCCAGGTGCTCAGATGGCCAATGCGTGGCTGGCTGGAGGCCAGTTTCCTGCTCAGATTGCTCATGCTCAGGCTCAGGGAATTCACCCTTCTTCCGTGCCCCTGCCTCTGCCAACTGAGGGCTGAGGGCTAGGCTTGGGAACACAGGGCAGGATCCAGCTTGGACCATGTACTTCCTTTCTGGGATCAGTCTCATTGGTTGAAGCAGGAGGTCCTGGGGCATAGAAGAACCCTTGCAGGTTCTCCTTTCTGCTCAGTGGCCTTGGGAAGACTCTGGGGATTGGCTTTGGAGCTAGAGACCAGGGCTCTGCGGCTGGAATCAGAGATGATGCTTCAATGCCAGCTGGAGAATGGAGCATGAGGGTGCCCTAGGGCAAGCCAGCCAGGCTCTGTGTGGCTTGGTTTTCCTACTGTTTAGTTGGAGGGTTGAGTGTGGTTGTGGCTAATGACTGTGCCAGGCTGGCAAATTCCCTTATGTTCTGCACAAAGCCTCCAGGAAAGGAAACTTCCAACCCCAGTGGAGCACAAACTCGCTCAAATCTGAAAGGTCCTTCAAGCCTGCTGCAAGTCCCAGCCTGCTCCCTGCCCCCAATCTCTACCCCTGCCCCACCCTAATGGGCTCCTAGCCATCAGTCTGCACCATGCTCACGTGGTCAGAGTGGTCACATGCCCTGGGATTTTTTTTACTCTCTGTCCCCTTCTCCGGAACACTTGGTGCCCCAGGTCTTCCTGCGGCTGTCCTTCTCGCTACGCCGCTCAAGCGAGTTCTTGGGTGTTAACCTCTTTTATTTACTTACTTTTTAATTTATTTATTTATTTTTGAGACAGGGTTTCTCTGTGCAGCCCTGGCTGTCCTGGAACTCTGTAGACCAACCTGGCCTCGAACTCAGAGATCAGCCTGCTCTGCCTCTGCCTCTGCCTCTGCCTCTGCCTCTGCCTTCTGAGTGCGGGGGTTACAAGGCAGGCACCAGCAAAGCCACCTGTCTGATGCTCCTCACTCTCCATGCTTGCCGAGGGTCCATGTTCATGCTCAACAATTGTGGCAGTGCCAGCTGTGCCCACCCAAAGCCCAGCTAGCCTTCCGGCTGCTGCCTGCCCTCTCCCGGGAATCTCAGCTCATCAATGTCTGCTTCTCTGTTCTTTGTTATCTCTGGTGCCTCAGCAGTGCCTGGCAGCATAGGTATCCAGATACTTGCAGATCTCTGTAGTCTCCACCCGGAATCTAGTTTTAATGCTGACCCCCTCGTCTCCAACGCTGTGGGCAGGGGCCTGGAGCCATGACATGAAAGCTTTGTGGGTGTGAACCTGGGTTTCCAAATCACTTTCACAGGAGGAGTCTCATCAGTGCCTCATAGTAGCTCTGTTAGACAGGTAGGGCTGGATCATAAACTCCACTTCACACATAAGAAAATGGAAGCACCCAGAGGCTTATAGAACTTACCCAAGCCCCCTGGCCACTGGTTACTACTGGCCTCAGGTAACCAAGGGTCAGGAGTTAGGAAGCCATTCCCAGGATAGCAAGCCAGACATACGAGTAACTGAAGAACAGTCCACACGTTAAAGCCACTTTCCATCAGGTCACAATATAGAACTAATATATTTAGAATGACTTGAAGAGGAATAAGTATTCTGGCCTGAACTTTTCTGAGCTAAAACATGTTTTTTTAATAGATTAAAGAAAAAAAGGCAGCCTTAAGGGTCTGAGAAGAGACTGCCTCCCAGACTCCCTTGGACACAGAAATCTGCAGACTCTCAAGCCGATTACATAAAATACGGAGTATTTGTACAGCACTTGCACACATATGCTCACATACTTGAGATTGTCTCCAGATAACTTATAACACCCGATTAGATGTAAATCTGGCGGGGTGGAACACACCTGTAATCTCAGGAGTCAGAAGGCCGAGGCAGAAAGATCATAAGTTCAAGACCGGTATAGACCACATAAAGAGACCCTGTTTCAAACCCAAAGGAAAGCAAACCCACTATAAAACTTGGGGAACAAAATTCCTTCTGCAGACCTTTCCTTTTTGGGGGGGACGGAGGGTTTTTCTGCGTAGCCCTGGCTATCCTGGAACTCCCTCTATAGACCAGACTGACCTCAAACTCAGAGATCCACCTGCCTCTGCCTCCCAAGGGCTGGGATCAAAGGTGTCTACCTGCCACCACCGCCTGGCTCCTTTTGCTGGTTTGTAATCAAGACAAACTGGAGAGAGGGGGAGAGCTCCGCAGCGGCTAAAGGACATGAAGGAGACAAGGGGGGAAGGCAGTCACAGCTCTGTATGACAATTCACGCCTTTAGCTCCAGTGATTGGGAATCGGAATAGGATTGTCATGGGTTTTAGACCAGCCTGGGCTATATAGTGAGATTTAGTCTAGCCTGGGCTGCAGAGTGAGACCCTGTCTCAAAAGAAGCAAACCTATTAGTCTTGGAGTCAGAGGCTAAGAAAGCAGACAGGACTTTCCCCTGGTTGCAGGGGGCCAAGTCTTCGGCTTTGGCTGGGCGTAGGGAGCTCCTGCAGACCTCATCAAAGGCGTTAGAGCTGTCTATAAAAGGGGCAATGGGCCACCTGCCATGCTGTGCTCATCTGAGGATGTCACTCGATGTCCCAAGCAGGTCTCTAGACATTGTAAACACCCACTTCTGCATCGGAAAGTATCTTATTGCCCTGCCATTTGTACCATAAGAAGCCGGAAAGAATGATGTGTGGCCTGGGAAGCAACTGTCCTCAAAAGGGCTCTTTTCCCCCCTTTCTCCCTGCCTAGCATTCTTTATCGTTATGTAATAGTTCTTTTTTTTTTTTTTTTTTTTAAAGATTTATTTATTTATTATATGTAAGTACACTGTAGCTGTCTTCAGACACTCCAGAAGAGGGCGTCAGATCTTGTTACAGATGGTTGTGAGCCACCATGTGGTTGCTGGGATTTGAACTCCGGACCTTCGGAAGAGCAGTCGGGTGCTCTTACCCACTGAGCCATCTCACCAGCCCCATGTAATAGTTCTTATACTGTATTATGTACAGGTTCATCACAGATGCATCCAGAGGTGGTTTATCCTTTTTTGTTTGTTTGTTTGTTTTTGTTTTTCGAGACAGGGTTTCTCTGTATAGCCCTGGCTGTCCTGGAACTCACTCTGTAGACCAGGCTGGCCTCAAATTCAGATATCTGCCTGCCTCTGCCTCCCGAGTGCTGGGATTAAAGGCGTGCACCACCACACCCGGCTCGGTTTATTATTCTTATTGTTGGGACAAGGTCTCACTGTGTAGCCCTGGTTGGCCTGGAACGCACTCACTATATATGGACCAGGTTAGCCCCAAACTCACAGAGAATCTTTTCTCTTTTGAAGATTTATTTATTATTATACATAAGTACACTGTAGCTGTCTTCAGACACACCAGAAGAGCACATCAGATCCCATTACAGATGGTTGTGAGCCACCATGGGGTTGCTGGGATTTGAACTCAGGACCTACGGAAGAGCAGTCAGTGCTCTTCCCCGCTGAACCATCTCGCAAGCCGCTCTAATCATCTTTCTGTCTGTGTTTGATTCAATGTATGACTGCAGAAGCAGGAGATAAAAAAGGCTGACTGTGTGTACATTAGCTGTAAGTGACAGCAAGGGAAACTCTCAATTTCTTGCCCTCTTCCTGGGCTGGACCATTCCTATTTCTTCTTTCTTCTCTGCCATTGAGTCACAGTGTGGCCTGTGCGTGGCTGAGTTCAGAGCGCATGCTCATACATGAGTGATGTCTGGATTAAATCCATTCTATTCCCTCCCTCTGGCTCTTCCCTTGTCCCTCCTCCAGTTTTCTCTCCCAATCTCATGTGTGTTATTCTTAAACCCACTGGATCCTCTTATGCTGCCTGTGTGTGTGTGTGCATGGGTATGGGATCATATATTGGACCTGTTTTGTATTAAAGATTTAGTTATTTATTATGTACACAGTGTTCTGTCTGCATATACGCCTGCATGACAGAAGAGGACATCCGATTCCAGTGTAGATAGTTATGAGCCACCATGTGGTTGCTGGGAATCCAACTCAGGACCTCTGGAAGAGCAGTCAGTGCTGTCAACCTCTGACCCATCTCTCCAGTCCCGTGTTTTGCTTTCTTTTGAGACAGATTATCTCTGTGTAGCCCTGGCTATCCTAGAACATGCTCTGTAGACCAGGCTGGCCTCAAACTCAAAGAGACACCCCCCTTCTCTGCTTCCCGAGTACTGGGATGCAAGTTGTGCGCCACTACTGTGTGTGTGAGTAGCCTCTTTAGGATCACATCCCTGGAGAGCCCCAACTCTCCTCTGTTCAGCCATCAGCTGCCTACAGCTGCTCAGCCAGGGCTGGGGCTTCAAGCGCCCTCATCTTTCCATATTGGACCATCAGCTGACTTGATCTCACACAGGTCTTAAGTGTCACAACCGCTGTGAGTTCAAGAATACAACAGCTCTGCTATGCTTAGCAAATACTGTTTTGCTACAGATGTCCACCATGCCTGGCCCTTACAGTCTTTCTGCGCCCTCTTCTGCAACGATCCTTAAACCTTGGAGGTCCGGCTGAGCACTCCACAGTCCAGTGTCCTGTTCTCTGCCCAGGGATCAGTTGTGGGTCTCTATGTTAATCACTGTCTACCGGGAATTCCATTTTTCTTTTCACACCCAGTTTTGACATCGATTTAGCTGTACATGAGGTTGGGAGAGGTGCAGGGACTTGCCCACACAGGAAAATGACAGAAGCGGGTCTAGAAACTCCGCCAGTCTGACTCCAATCAGGGTGTTCTTTCCCATCATGCTTATCTGCATGTGAATTTATCCAGCTGCATGGAAGATGGAACTCTTCCTGTCTAAATAGTTAAAAGCGTAACACCATCCTTAGATACCTTTATTAAGTTTGTTAAATGCTAATTACGTCCTTGGGATTGACTTCTGCTACACCTTGCAGCAGAAAGGGAGGAGACAAGAGGCTCCAGTTGAACCCACATAATGGACTATGGGCCAGTCCCTCCAAAGGAAACCAGAAACCACACACAGTAATAACTGTGGCAATCTGCGTGTACCATACGAAGGTGTGGGTAGAGAGTCTGTAAGGATGTGCTCCAAAATGCCAATGGCAGCATCTTTGGAAATGCTCCTATGGATGTTTTTGGTTTTCTGAGACAGAGCTTCTTCACTCTGTATCCTTGATCCCTTGGCAATCCTCCTGCCAGAGTCTGGCTGCTGAGATTATAGGCGTGAGTCACCATTCCTGACTCTTTCAATTATTTATTTAATCTTTTCGAGACAGCCTCTCACTTTATAGCACAGGCTTGCCTTGAACTTTAAATCCCTTTGCCTCAGCCTCCTGAGTGCTAGAATTATAGATACGGGCTGTCAAGTCCACATCTATCGTCACCCTCCTGTCCCTCTTCCATAGATTTATTTTTATTATTTTTATTCACATATATATGTTTGTATTGATGTGAATTTATGTCATGGACGTAGGTGCACCCAGAGTCCAGGAAAGGGCTCCGGATCCTCTGGATCTGAAATTATGGGAGGTTTGTGGGCTGCCATGTGGGTCCTGGGAACTGAACTCAGCTCCTCAAAAAGAATAGCAAGTGCTATTCCCTTCTGAGCCATGTCCCCAGCCCCAGGACATCTCCTGATGCTTCCCGATAGTTTCTGGAGTTTGTTTTACTTTACTTCTTTATTTTTGTAATGCTGGCTTTGAACCCAGCCTCATCTATGCTGGGCAAGTATTCTGTCTTTGAACCACAACCTCGGTCCCTAAATCTGATTTTAGAATGAGAAGGCTCTTCCTTCATAATTAGAAGAACCCAATACAAGGCATTTCGCTTTGAAAAGGAATCAAATAGAGCTACTGATGATTAAAGAACGGAGTTGGAGGAGAGCCTCGTACAGGAGTGACTGATGTCCGTCAAACTGCTGTAGGCTGGATGCAGGCGGGATGCGTGGCCACTCATGAACCTCCTGTGTCGGAAAGTCAAGCTGTTAGGTAACAAAGAGCAAGATGTCTTTGGAGAGATGAGGTCTCTTTGAGCTTTCTGTTTTCTTATGATCTGAGCAGTTGGGCTGGTGAGATGGTTCTATGATAAGGTCACTGACAATCTGAGTTTTACCCCCCAAGACTTTAAGAAGGGAAGAGAGAACTAACAAAGGATGACTCTGACCTACACACACACACACACACACACACACACACACACACTCATTAAAACACTCACTCAAGCCACAGGTGCACACACTCAAGCACGCACTAAATTAATTAAATATAATAAAAAAATTTTTTAAAAATCTGACTGAGTAATGCCCCAAGCCCTTCCCAAGGAGTGTGGGTCGGCTGTGGAAGAAAACAAACCGAGAAGTGAAATGAGCTGTGGTGGATAATTGTGATGAGTCAGAAGTCACTCAGAGCTGTGGAGTTTCCAGGCCGTTAACTTATCTCCTGAGCTTGTGAGTCAGGGCCAGTCAACCCAGGGGGTGTGCCCGTGCCTCCCAGCCTGTTCTCCCAGCTGCTGCACCACCAGCCTGAGTGAAAGCACAGCTGACCCACCCACAGACCAACCCAGCGGTGACTGGTGAGGGCTGGGCACGCTTGGCTTATTCATCCATCTACAGGAGACTTGGACTGGCCTCTTAAATGCTGAGGTTGGACCGGAAATATCAGCTATGAACCAAAAAGGTAGAAAATAAATGCCTGAACGTCCTTTCCTGTGAATATTGCAATGGTACACCTGTAGCTTAGAGCATGTGTCTCCTGAATACCTTCTTCAAGTTATGGTCCACTAGAAAACATTATAGTAGCTGGATATGGGGGACCTACATGCCTTCAATCCCTGAAATCAATAGGCAGAGGCTGGCAGATTGCTGTGAGTTTGAGCCTAGCCTAATCTATATAGCAAATTCCAGGCAAGCCACGGCCACATAGTTAGACCCCATCTCAAAACAACAAAGAAAAACAATTGTAGTATGTTTAAAGAGACGATTGTTGTATGTGATTACAAGCTTGAAGGGGCTGGGGTTTAGCTCCGTGATAGACATTTGCCTAGAAAGGCTATGAGTTCGATCTTCAACACTGAGGGAAAAGGAAAAGCATTTATGTAGAACATATATAAAGGGACATAGAAAATTATCATTTGTAAGAGTAAGAGGAGGGCTCGAAAGATGGCTCAGCGGTTAAGAGCACTGACTACTCTTCCAGAGGTCCTGAGTTCAATTCCCAGCAACCACATGGTGGCTCACAACCATCTGTAATGAGCTCTGATGCCCTCTTCTGCTGTGTTTCTGAAGACAGCTACAGTGTATTCATATAAATAAAAATATAATAAATCTTTTTAAAAAAAGTAAAAGGAGGCTGGGGATGTAGCTTAGTTGGTAGACCACTCGTCTGACAAGTCCCAACACCAGATAAAACAGGCATGGTGCCACATTGCTGCAATTCTAACACTTAAGAGGTGGAGGCTGGCCGAGCGTGGTGGTGCACACCTTTAATCCCAGCACTCGGGAGGCAGAGGCAGGCAGATTTCCGAGTTCGAGGCCAGCCTGGTCTACAAACTTAGTTCCAGGACAGCCAGGGCTATACAGAGAAACCCTGTCTCAAAAAAACAAACAAACAAACAACAACAACAACAACAAACCCAAAAGGTGGAGGCTAGTGTCAGAAAAGTTCTTGTTCATCCTTGGCTATGTAGGGAGTTCAAGGCCAGTCTGGGATACAAGAAACTCTGATGATAGGTGGGGGGTAAATTACATATGATGTCTCTTATTACTCCCCCACCCCTGGTTGGGTTTTTTTGAGACAGGGTTTCTCTGTGTAGTCCTTGGCTGACCTGAAACTCCTTCTGTAAACCAGGCTGGCTTTGAACTCAGAGATCCTCCTTCCCCAGCCTTTCAAGTGCTAGGATTAAAGGTATTTGCCACCACTGTCAAGTTTTTTGTTTTTTTTTGTTTGTTTGTTTTTGTTTTGTTTTGTTGAGATAGGTTGTCCTGTCTTGTAGCCAGTAATACAGCTGAGAATGACCCAAAGTTCCCATCTTCCTCTACCTCCCAAATATTAGAATTTTAGCTATGCACTGCAAGGATGGGTTCCCTTAGTGTTCTTCTTGTTGTTACTTATTCCTTAATTAGTTAGCTTATTTAGACAGTGTCCAACTCTCTGGCCCCATTTATCCTGGAATGTACTATGTGGCCTAGACTGGCCTTCAACTTACAGGAATCCTCCTGCCTCAACATTCCTGATGAGTGAGATAGCCAGTGTGATTATTTTTAGTTTGAAAAGTTATAACCAGCAATTTTTCTTATTATCAAAAGATAAGGGGCTAGAAAGATGGCTCAGCAGTTAAAGAGCACTGGCTGCTCTTCCAGAGGACCTAGGCTGAATTCCTACTCCCCACACAGCAACTCACAACCATCTGTGACGTCAGCCAAGGTGACCCAATGCTCTCTCTGGCCTCCATTACCACTGCACACATGTGATGCAAAGACATCCATGGAGATAAAGGACCCATAACACAGAAACAGATAAATAAGAAATTTTAATGATAAGCACTCCACAGTTTAGCCTAGTTTTATGCTTGCATCAGTGGAGATAGGCTAGGTTACGCTGTATTAACATTTCCTAGTATCTCAGTTGGGGCGAGCAAAATGGTCCACCAGGTGTCGGTGATTGCTGCTGAGTCTAATGACCTGAGTTCAAGCCCCAGGCCCACACACTGGAAGGAGAGTAGAACCGACTCCTGAGAGTTATTCTCTGACACACGTGCATGCACACGCCTCCCTGAGGCTACTGCTACATCCTTCCAGGAAGTTCTGTTCACACTAATGTACAGAGAAGTTTGTCATGACTTAAATATACAGTATAGGTTTTGTAGTCTAGCATAGGTTTGAACCCCCAATATTTTCTTTACCCACTGTGTTCCCTCTAATAGGTCCCTTCACCTTTCCAAGACTCAATTCTCTAGCTGCACAGCAGTCCCATCTCTAGCCAAACTTTCTTTTTGTTATTATTTAATACTTTCTTTTTTCTCTTAATATATCCTTTTTTTTTCTTCTCTCTCTGGCCCCACTCAGTCTGGCCCACAGACTTACTTATTTATTTATTATATGTAAGTAGACTGTAGCTGTCTTCAGACACCCAGCAGAGGACATCAGATCTCATTACAGATGGTTGTAAGTCACCATGTAGTTGCTAGGATTTGAACTCAGGACTTTTGGAAGAGTAGTCAGTGTTTTTAACCACTGAGCCATCTCTCCAGCCCCTTTCTTTTTCCCTCTTATTTCAAAGATTAATTTTTATTATTTTTAATTTTGTGTAGCCATGTGTGTCTACATGTGAGTATATGCATTTAAGTGCAGGTAACTTTAGGGGCTAGAAACATTTAATTCCTTGGAGCTGGAGTGAAAGATGGCTGTGCACTGGGCATTATGGGTACATGCCTTTAATCCCAGAAGAGGCAGTTGGGTCTTCATGAATTTGAGATAGTCTATGCAGCAAGCTCCAGGCCAGTCAAGTCCATTTAGTGAGACCTTATCTGAAAAAGAAACAAATAACAACCACAACAATGAAGGGGCTGTAAATCACTTAACATGGGTTCTGGGAACCGAACTCTAGGCATCTGGAAGAATAGCAAGTGCTCTCAACCAAGGAGCCATCTCTCCAGCCCCTACAGCCATAGTTTCTAGTTTGCATTACCCATGGTCAACTGTGGCTCTGAAATATTCAGTGAAAAAAAATCACAACCCCCACCATTTCCTAAGCTTTAAATAGAAGCCTGTAACCCCAGCGCTTAGAAGACTGGAACAGACACGTATGGTGGAGTTCAAGGCCAGTTTGGACTATACAACAAGATGGGGGGTGGGGGGTGGGAAATAACTTTTATTATGGCCTATAGCTGCAATTGGTTAAACTTGTTATCAGATACTAGCTTCTTTACTGGCTCTAATTAGTAAAGCTTATTACAGATATGTACAAATAGGACAAATTCTAGTGTATACAGGATTCTGTAGGAGTTTGGGAATGAGAGCCCTTGGGTGAGGGGCACCCAGCACATGCTTCATGTGAACACATGGGGATTAGATGTGGTAAAGTAGCCGAGGCCTTACAAAAAGGCAGCCTACCGAAGTCCTAACAGTAATATCTAACCAGGCAATCAAGTCTGTTGGAGAGTGGCTTTTGTTTAGAAAAGTGTCTCTTGCTAGGTGGTGCTGGCACACGGCTTTAATCCCAGCACTTGGGAGGCAGAGGCAGGCGCATTTCTGAGTTCGAGGCCAGCCTGGTCTACAGAGTGAGTTCCAGGACAGCCAGGGCTATACAGGGCTATTCCAGCGCATAGCAATAGACCAAACCTCAACAAACTTACATACTTTTTAAAACAATGGATCAGAAAGTACAAATGCTTTTACATACTGCTCTTTTTCATTTCCATTCAATGCTTTCAGCATACTTACATGCTCTCATGTTTGATAAGTAATAGTCAGATAAATAATGACTTGTTTAATCCCCTAAGGCTGAACAGTTAAGTTGAGGTGGACAGATAGCTCAGCATGTAAAGTTGCTTGCCACAGGACCTGAGTTCGGTTCCCACATAAACCTGGTGGAAGGGGAGTACAGATTCCTGCATGTTGCCCTCTGACCACACTCACACACACCAGTACAAAGGGTCCGTTACACCCAGAATCCCACAGTCCCTTGTTCCAGAGACTGAATGGGAGTCTGGCTTTCATAATCTGGGTCCAGATTTTTCTACAGCCTGCAAAGCTGCCCCATTCTGAGCCTCATTTTTAAAATGACACCATCAGAATACAGTCCCTTCCAGCTGAAAATGTTCAGGGTCTGCAAGAACTTGCCACCCCCAGGATTCCCAGGCTCAGAGAGCTGTGTGCCCTGTTTGTAGGGTGCAAGCCTTGCCTGGGCTTCAGGACTCTGGGCTGAGACTCAGAAAGCGGCAGCCTGCCCCTGGCTGTCAGGAGGATGAGAGTGGTGGGTTGCTCTTGTCCTGGCATCTGGCCTGGTGCCTGTAGAACCAGGCAAGAGCTGCCCACGAGGGTTGGCTGGGTGCCGGGAACTCTTCGTCTTTCTATTTAAACAGACACAGCCTGTCTGTTGAGAGTCTGGAAACATCTGACCTTTACAGAGCATCTCTAGAGCCTTCAAGTGTGGAAGGAGCCTCCGGCTCTCTGTAAACCATTTAACCCTTTCCAGTGAAGCCCAGAGCAAGAGTGAGAGGCGGGTGAGGAAGGGAGAGAAATCTGTTTCCGGGAGCTACACAGATTCTGTTGGCCCTTTCGGTTAGCTGGCTGTAAGGGAAGCAACATCTCAGCACTGAGGACTCCTGGATGCTTTTCTTAGATCCCTTTCTTAGGTCAGGAGGCTCTAGAAGGGCAGGTAGGAGGCTCAAATGGAGCAGAGTGGCTGTAAGGAGAATCCAGAGGCTGGTCAATTTACCAGCCAGAGACTCCACTGAGATCTGGAAGTGGGAAGCAGGGAGAAGACAAGAGAATCTGCTACACACAGGAACAAAGGGATGCTCCTTTGATTGAAGGAGTAACACACAGTATATGTTACTCCTTCACCCTATATACTGTTTGGATGTTTTGTTGTTATGTTTCGACTTGAGACATGCGTGGATCTTGGTGTGTTACCCAGGCTGACCTGGAAACCATTCACCTTTTGCCACAGTGTCCTGAATTGCATCTTACAAAGATTTACTGGCCACCTCCCATATTCCATGGCGTCGAGGGCCATTGTTGAGCAAACCCAGGTAGATAAGGCTGGTGCCTTCCTGGTGTGCTCATTGTATGGGTGAGTGAACTGGGGTAAAATAAAACACAACAGCCAGTGATAGCATGCAGGGGAGCAAAGGTGGCTCCCTTTCATCCTTATAGGTTTCTTGACTGAGTTTTAAATTAAATCACATGACCCACAGATTCAGAGAAGTGCAGAGTGGGCACAGCTCAGGGCTAGTACACTTGTTATGCCCAAGGGCTCCAGTTTCAGAGCTGGTCAGAAGGCTTAAGGGACTGAAGCACTTATAGCATTCTGAGCTACACACAGGAAGGAACAGGGCTTGGAGCGTTGGAAGCCAGTGGGGCCCAGGCCAGAGAGAACTGAGAGTGCAGGAAGTACAGACTGAAACGTGAGGAATGGTTCCTTCCTGAGTAACATGAGGAAGGGAGAAGCCCTCAGCAGAAGGCGGTCTGATGTACCTGGGGGTCTGACTGTGCTGCCCACAGAGGCTTCCTGGATGGTAAGATGTCTGGGGAGAGCCCTGTGTGGTAGTGTACACCCTTCGTGGCAGTACTTGGGAGGTTGAGACAGGAGGACCACCGTGAGTTTGAGGCCACCCTCAGGGTGTCACAAGACCTTGACTCCAAAAAACCAAAATCATTTTTTTTTAAAAAATGATATAATCACTTCTTGGCCTTTTGGCTGCAATCTAGTGTAAAAGGGGAAATGAATAGCAACCCTGGAGTTGAAGGTAGGGTGTTTTTCTGGGGGGCCCACAGCTTGGCGGCAGGGAGACAGAGCTCTGTCCAGGGGCTAGACTTGAAGTCAGTTCAAATGCAGCTTTCACCTTTCACCCCAAGCCCACCACATCTACACTTAACTTTTTGGTCTGTGTGTGTGGTAACTGCACACTATATTCTCAGTGTTCAAGAAGCAGAAACAGTTAATCCCAGCACTTGGGAGGCAGAGACAGGCAGATTTCTGAGTTCGAGGCCAGCCTGATCTACAAAGTAAGTTCCAGGACAGCCAGGGCTAAACAGAGAAACCCTGTCTCAAAAAACAAACAAACAAACAAACAAACAAAAAAAAAAAAAAGCAGAAACAGGCTGGACAGTGGTGGTAGCACACACTTTTAATCTTAGCACTCAGGAGACAGAGGCAGGTGGATCTCATGAGTTGGAGGCCAACCTGGCCTACAGAGTGAGTTCTAGGACAGCCAGGGTTACCCAGAGAAACCCTGTCTTGAAAAACAGACAAAGAAGAAAGCAAGGAAGGAAAGCAGGAACAAATGAGAGCAGAAAGAACCTGACATTAGACCAAAGGCAAATTTATCCCATATGTGGAAACATTGTATTGTAAAAAACAAAAACAAAACAAACAAACAAATGAACAAACCAAACTAAGTGTTCAACAACCCAGTGGGGATTGGACACTCACACCCCCCTCTCCCTCGCTAGGTAGTGGAGAGAAGGGAGGAGGCAATTTAGGGGAGAGAATGGATGGCCAGAAGAGGTTTCCTGTTACATAAATCAGTCTCCCTTATGAGCAGCGTGCTGGGCAGCTTTTTGTCATTGTGACTAGTGCCTGAGAGAAACCATTTCATGGGAGAAAAAATTTCTATTAGCTCAGGTTTTATTTATTAATTGTTGTTGTTGTTTGGAGACAGGATAGCCCTCATTATGTAGCCCAGGCTATGCTGGAATTTGCTATGTAGCTCAGGCTGGCCTTGAACTCGGAGATCCACCTGCCTCTGTCTTCTGAGTGCTGGGATTAAAGGACTGAGCCAGATGCCCAGCTGTTTTATTAGTTTTGCCTGGGTATAGTAAAAACCTTTGGAGGTTTTTCTATATCCTATTTTATAAGGGCATATTTATACTCCACAGTGCAGAAAGGAATCGGTATTTATGGTGATTAATAGCTTAACAGTTACACACAGTCAATGGCTTGTTTATTCTGCGTCAACAACCCCCACCCAACCCAGGTATTCCTGGAAGTTGGTACTGCCAGATAGTATCCAGGCTCAAAAGTGCTAGATCGACCATGGCTTCATTTCAAAAGACTGTCCAGCTAAATGTGCACATATTTTAAGTAAAAATAAAACAGGTTGATATTTCAGAATGAGGAGGGGGGGGCTGAGTCTAGGTACCAATAGAATGAAGGGCACATGCGAGAGACACAAAGAAGAGAGGCACAAGAGTGAAATCTGAAGTGAGTGACTCTCTTTGTTTCCTCCCCAGCCCCTTAAAACCTGCTGGATGGATGGAAAACAAGGTGGACTGGGTTGGGGGATACATTGTTGTTGTTGGTTGGTTGGTTTTTTTTTGTTTTTTGTTTTTTTGTTTTTTTTTTTTTTTGTCTGCCAACTCTTAGATCAAGCACAAACTAAGCTTTGGTTGTTGCCTCTGTGGATTAGTGGTAGTGGAAGCAGGTTGCATGGGCTTAGAGTTCTGCTCCGCTCTGTTCCTGTAGAGACAGGGGCTCACTCTGTAGCCCAGGCTAGGTGGAATTTGCCTCATTGATTAGGGTAGCCTCCAGCTCACAGAGATCAGCCTGCCTCTGCCGCTTGGATTAAAGGCTTACTGCTGCTACCACGCCTCTATTTGTTTATGTTTTAAGACGGGGACTCACTATGTAGCCCTGGCTGAGATGGAACCCACTATGTAGCCCAGGTTGGCCTCAAACTGAGATCTGCTTGCTTTGGCCTCTGCCTCCTTTGCTGCCTCTGCCTCCTCTTCCTCCTCTGCCCCTGCCTCCTCTTCCTCCTCTGCCCCTGCCTCCTCTTCCTCCTCTGCCCCTGCCTCCTCTTCCTCCTCTGCCCCTGCCTGCTCTTCCTCCTCTGCCCCTGCCTCTTCTTCCTCCTCTGCCTCTGCCTGCTCTTCCTCCTCTGCCCCTGCCTCCTCTTCCTCCTCTGCCTCTGCTTGCTCTTCCTCCTCTGCCCCTGCCTCCTCTTCCTCCTCTGCCTCTGCCTGCTCTTCCTCCTCTGCCCCTGCCTCCTCTTCCTCCTCTGCCTCCTCTTCCTCCTCTTCCTCCTCTTCCTCCTCTGCCCCTGCCTGCTCTTCCTCCTTTGCCTCCTCTGCCTTTGTCTCCTTTGCTTCTGCCTCTGCAATGCTGGGAGTGAAGACATGTGCCACCATGCCTGGCCTTCATGGTTGGTTGGATCCATTTGATTTGTTTTGTTTTAATAACTGATCAAGTAGCTGACTTACGGTTCTATAATAGTGACTTCATCCTCCGGGCCTGCCTCAGTATGGAGGAAAGTAATGTATTTATCTTTTCTTTTCTTTTCTTTTCTTTTCTTTTTTCCTTTCCTTTTTTTTTTTTTTTTTTTTTGGTTTTTCGAGACAGGGTTTCTCTGTATAGACCTGGCTGTCCTGGAACTCACTCTGTAGACCAGGCTGGCCTCGAACTCAGAAATCCACCTGCCTCTGCCTCCCGAGTGCTGGGATCAAAGGCGTGTGCCACCACTACCGCCCGGCTATTTACCTTTTCAGGACTGTGTAATCTGTCCAGTAACCTATGACTTATCATCATGAATCCCATGTCTTGGAACATTTACCTGGTGGTTTTCTTTTGTGGTTCTGTCTTCGTTGCTTGGGAACAAATCCAATTCTTCTCCTTTGTGCCTCTGATCAAGTCAGTGAGCATACTTTACAGAGATGTCACACACACAGGGGTGTGATGATAATGGGATGCTGGGGCAGGGGAGAAGGTCTAACAGAGCTGTATGAAGCCTGGCAAGATAGCTCAGTGTTAAGAGCACCGGCTGCTCTTCCAGGGGACTCAAGTTCCATTCCCAGCACCTATATATCAGTTTAAAACCATCCGTGAACCTGTTTCCAGGGGATTCAGAACTCTTCTTGCTTATACAGGCACCAGGCATGCCCATGGTACACACACACACACACACACACACACACACACACACGCAGGTCAAACACTTGAACACATAAAATAATAATCATAAAAAAATGAAAAGAAAGAAAAAGAAAAAAGAAAGAAAAGTGAAAAAGAAAGAAAATAGGCAAGTTGCCCAGAAAGTGAGAAAAAAGTAGCCAGAGACGTGAAGAAGACAGCAGCCTGGTCTGTGGAAGGCGTGGCAGAGGCTGGGGATTTGCTCAGTATTTGCCAAGCAGGGGTGACAGGGCCACGGGTGGTGCAGGAACTGAGGCAGCCAGGGATGTAGGAGAGTGGATCTCCATTGAGTACAGTGAGGAAAGGAAGTGACTAATGTGGCCAGGAAATGTTGCTTAAACCATCTTTCTGATAACTATCCAAGTCTGAGAATCATTGGGATAGACTACCTGTTCACTCCATGGAAAAAGATAAAGTTGAAAACCACTTGGAACAAAAAGCTCATGCAGACAGAGATATGTCCAGAAAACCGTGATGTGCATTGCTGTGCTATAAAATGTTGAAGACTATCTTTGCCACCTCAGGACAGACATGAACTTCTGGTGTTTATTCTGGTTTTGGTTTTGGTTTTTGACAGAGTCCTACGTGATAGTCCAGGAAGTATCCACTATCTGCTGAAAGACAGTTCGATACCTCAGAACTGGAGTTCTCTGCTCAAGCTTGCCTATTTACAACATCTAAGCCCGACAGGTGCTGCAGTGGGAGGTCATGAACCCTTTGGGACATGGCACCGAATGGTCCCTAGCTGTTGACGTGGGCCACTGTGGATGAGGGTTTAGCCTGGCTCCTAAATCAGTACAGGCTATTGCCATTGCTCTTGCTTGCCTACCGGGACTTGGTGGTAACAGCTCACTGTGCAGATACCAAACAGCCTACTGTGCAGATAGCACACACTTTGGTCGTAGGACACGGAAAAATCAAGCGGGTACTGACCTCAAAGCTTCCTCCCCACGGCTAGCTTTCATAGTATCAGAAGGCACTATGAGGGTTTCTGGGGAGAAAAAGTCACCAACGGTATTGCCCAGCCATGAACACAGCAAATGACAATAATGACCCATCTGAAAAGATATATACATTTATACAATAGTGGCACAAATGTTTCAGAGTAACCAACTGCTCTTTTTTTTTTTTTTTTTTTAATGAATTGAAGACTCACTTCATAGGAGTGGGACCTATCCCTGGCCAAGAAGGGCCTGTGACTTGGAAGGTCATATTACTATTATTATCTTGCCAGTCATACTCCAAGCTGTTCCAGAGACGGCATCCCCGACACAATGGATCTGCATCCCCTCAGACTGTGAGCTAAAATGAACCCTTAAGTCCGGTATGCTGCTACAGCAATGGGAAGACTAATGAACACAGTATACTTCCTTGTTTCAAAGGGCTCGGTGGGCTTTTAAATCTATATGTCTTACACTGAAGAGAGAGAACTGGCCACACAAACACAGACTAAAGGTGTGACCGAAGACGATTAAGTAGCCACCAATTCCTCCCTTGGGGCAGTCCCACTGCTGAGATTATAGGCATGAGCCACCACAACTACCTCAATTTTGGGTTTTGATGTTGGTTTTGAGACATGATCTCATTCTGTGGCCTGGGAACTAATTATGTCACACATATTGGCCTCAAGCTCATGATAATCCTACTGTCTCTGCCTCTTAAATGTTGGGATTATAAGCATGAACCACTATACTTGGTGGATATCTATCATCTATCTATCTATCTATCTATCTATCTATCTATCTATCTATCTATCCATCCATCTACCTAACTATATACATACATACATATATACATACATACATAAATACATATATACATACCTATCTATCTATTAAACTTCTGTGAGATGCAAGGATTCTATTAGGGCTTCCCCTCACCAATGCAGGCTTTCTATTACTCTTTACTCCCACCCCCATCCCACCCCCGCTTTTGTTGGATTAGTTTTCTTCCACATGCAAAACTTATTTACTGTGGGAAAGTGTCCTACTCAATAACAGACCACTAAAAAGAAGCGGGTCTGGCCTTGGGAAGGCCTTCACGTGGCAATGATGTCAGGGTCACTGGCAGACCCTATCCTGACAGAATTTCCTGGTTCCTCTGGGCAGGCTGAGTCAGCCTTCTGCTGAGCTGAAATCAACCTTGAAGATCACTGCCCTTCAGGACTGAGCCTCTCATGTGTGTACCTAAAGAGAGGACTGGGATGTACCTCACCGGCTGCAGTAGCAAGGTCAGCAGGTCCAGCAGTAAGCTGCAGGCCCTGAAACAAGCCATCACCCCTGATAGTGATGTCAGTTGACAAGCTAGGACCCTGTTTCAGGATGAGTTTGCCAGCTACGGTATCAGATGAAGCTGGGGTGCGTTGTGAGTGAGATGAGGAAGGGCAGAGAGGACGTGCCAACACCCACCTAGCTCTCAAGAGGATCAGCAGATCCCTCAGAGTTAAGAGCTACCACAGTGCCAGCCTCAACCAGGCCTCCTAGAGCCAGCACATGTCTAAGTATGTGTGAGTTGCCGCAGCGAGGCACTGGTGACTGCTGAGTTTTCTTGGGTCATACAGTTAGTCTGCCTGGGCGGTCTTATTCTCCATCTTCAGGGTAATACACGGTCTCTTGAGCCCTCTAAGCCTTTCTGAAACAAGGGAATACACTGTATTCATTTACCTTTCTCACTGCTGTGGTGACATGCCTGACAGAAGCAACAAGGAGGAAGGATTTATTGTGGCTCACTTTCTCAGAGGATATGAATCCATTAAGACAGGGAAGGCGTGGCCATGGGGCAGCTTAGTGTGTAGCAGCAGGTGCTTTCAGCAAGCAAAGGAAAAAAGGGAGACAGAGACAGACTCTTAAAATCGCACATGCTGAGCGGAGGTGGTGCATGACTTTAGTCCCAGCACTTGGGAGGTAGAGGCAGGAGATCACTGTGAGTTCAAGAGCAGCCTGGTCTACAAAGTCCCAGGACAGCCAAGGCTACACAAAGAAAGCCTGTCTCAAGAAACAAACAAAATGGGCTGGAGAGATGGTTAAGAGCACTGACTGCTCTTCCAGAGGTCCTGAGTTCAATTCCTAGCAACCACATGGTGGCTCACAACAATCTTTAATGGGTTCTGATGCCCTCTTCTGGTGTGTCTGAAGACAGCTACAGTGTACTCATTTAAATAAAATAAATCTTTAAAAAGAAAGGAAAAGAAAAGAAAAGAAAAGAAAGAAAAAAGAAGAAACAAACAAACCAAAACAAGAATCTACATATATTAGCGAGGACCTTGATCCAAAGGATACAATGTCGATTCCATTCAGAGAAGATCTTAAAACAGACAGACTTAGGGGCAGCCCTTAGACCAGGGCTTGTGGCCTAAGAAAGGCAAATGACTGCAAAGTTCCGAGAAGCATTTCTGGTGGTGATGAAATTGTTTCTCGTGTTCAGTGGGGTTGTGCTTACTCATCAAAAAGCATATCCCCAAATCATGAGTTATATGTTCATTGTCTCTTGATAAAAAAACCATTTAAGACAAAAATAAGGGGGGGCTGGTGAGATGACTCAGTGGGTAAGAGCACCCGACTGCTCTTCCGAAGGTCCAAAGTTCAAATCCCAGCAACCACATGGTGGCTCACAGCCATCTGTAACAAGACCTTCTTCTGGTGTCTGAAGACAGCTACAGTGTATTTACATACAATAAATAAAATAAATCTTTAAAAAAAACCACAAAAAATAAGAAAAGACAAGTGATATTGTTTAGTTTTGGAAAAATTAACAGGACAGTGCTAGATACTGGTAGAGCATGTAGGGCCCCAGCTTGGGGACAGGTGGGCTAGCAATTTAACTCTCAGTCTCAAAGAACCGTTTGCCATGTGGAACCGAAAGGCAGAGAGGCAGGAAGACCTACTCTATACAGTTACTTTCAGGATTGGTGTACACACACAATGGTGTCAATTCAGCAGCCACAAGCCGCAGAAAAGATGAACAGAAAGCAGTGTGCCTGCCCAGGAGAATATAAAACTAAAAGCCGGGCGTGGTGGTGCATGCCTTTAATCCCAGCACTTGGGAGGCAGAGGCAGGTGAATTTCTGAGTTCGAGGCCAGCCTAATCTACAGAGTGAGTTCCAGGACAGCCAGGACTACACAGAGAAACCCTGTCTCGAAAACAAAACAAAACAAAACAAAAAACAAAAACAAAACAAAAAAACCTAAGAGACAGGCTTGTCGTGCATGCCTGTAAGTCCAGCACAGGAAAGACTGAGGCAGGAGGATAACTGCAAGTCTGTCACCAACCTAAGCTACACAAGAAGACTCAGTCCCAACAACAACAAACAACACTCCCCAACAAACTAAAAAATGAAACTGGAGTCGAGTCATATGACAAAAGACCAATTATGGAAATTAAAGACAAAACAAATAATCCAATTAGGAAAGGAGCCAAAGTCATGTAGTGACACCATCAAAAAATAAGTAGATTAAAAAAATAGAGATAGATTGTAGATGTGCAAATGAAAAGATGTTAAACAGCAGCAAGGACTATGGGGAAATGCAAATGAAAACCACAATGAGACATCACTGGGGGTAAAATTAAGGAAACAATGATACCATTGATGTCCAGTGGTCTGGGAACTGGATCTGGGGTGCTGTCCTGCTGGGGACAAGGAACAGAACAGCCGTGGGAAGGAGAGTGACACCTAACCAGACAAATAGCCGCATAGCCAGGGAAAGGAAAATTCTCATTTATTTATAAACCTGTCCAAATGGCTGGGTGTGGTGTTTCACACTCATGACTCCAACAACACTCATGAAGCTGAGACAGGAGGATCGCTCTGAGTTTGAGACCAGTCTGAATTCTAGGCCATATTGAGCTTCATAATAAGACTCTGTCTTTAGCCAGATGGTGGTGGAGGCACAACTTTAATTCCAGCACTCGGGAAGCAGAGTTCAAGGGCAGCTTATTGTTCAGAGTGAGTTCCAGGACAGCCAGGGCTACTCAGAGAATCCCTGTCTTGGAAAAAACAAAACAGACAAGCAAACAAACCAACAAACTAGAAGACCCTGCCTTAAGAAATCAGGCTGACAAGACGGCTTGGTGCTGGCTGTTGAGTTCTCTCTGTGAACAAGACTCCTAGAGCGCTGTGTCTGCAGAGAATGACTAATCAGAACTGCAGACCTGTGGAGAGGTTGGCATGCTGCAGTCCAGAGGCTAATTTACCTTATCTCAGCTGCTATTAGCAAGCCCTGACCCCTCAGAACAGCCACTCAGCACCCACCTCTCTGTCATGACTAACAACAGATAAAAACCTTTGGAAATCTATTAACAGTTGCCAGCTCCTTCCAACTCCACAGCTAATTCTGTCATCAGATAACATCCACCCCACCCCCCCATCTTGATGTAATTCTCTCTGATGTATACACCAATGTATTTTATGTTGTCTTGATTCTTGACTTTGTTCTGTAAAACTATAAAATTCCAGGAAACTGCGTCCCTGTTGGAACATCATATTTGGGGAGACCAAAATGTATATTATCTGGTCCATGGTCATTCATCTGTGCTCTAGGATAAATCACATTTTTTTATTCTTTTGAGTTGAGGACTGCTTCTTTCAACAACACATCCCAAATCTGCATGCTGGAAGTAGAGACCGACTCTCCCAAGAGAGTCTTGTTGGGTCTGTACACCCAACAAGAGAAGTAAATGAATAACTGTGAACAGAAAGAGAGGAGAGTGGTAGCCCAGTGGCGGGAATCTGCCTTACATGTTTCACGTCCTGTGTACGAACCCTCATCACCACGAAGAGAAACCTCAAATGGCTCCTTGTGGAAGCCTAGGGAAGGATCCACCACAGAATCCTCCAAGATTCCAAGGATCAAGAATTCAGGGATGGGACTGGAGAGAGATGGCTCAGAGGTTAAGAACACTGACTGCTCTTCAGAGGACCCAGGTTCAATTCCTAGCCTCCACATGGCAACTCATAACTGTCTGAGCCTCTAAGATCTGATACTGTTATGCAGACACACATGCAGGCAAAACACCAAGGCACATTAAAAAAAAAAAACAATTCAAGGCTATCCTCATATGCATAGCAAGTTTGAGGGTAGCCTGTGTTACACACTACTCTGTGAGAAAAGCAGCAAGCAGAGAGGAGGAGACAGGGGAAGTGGGTGAGACTGAGAGAGAGAGAGACTGAGAGAGAGACTGAGAGAGAGACTGAGAGAGAGATCAGAATCAGAAACATGTATGTACCTCAGGAGATTATTGTTCAAGAGCATGAGAAATGGGGATTTCCCTACCTAAGGTGGATAACCTGTCAAGGGCCAATACTACTTAACCCTCCCCATCTTTCTATGCTGTGCTCAACTCCTAGACATTGCTGAGCTCTGTCACACCCTTCTCCTTTGAGCTGATTAGCCAATCACAGCAGATTGTTAGGTCCTATTCCCATCAGTGGGATGAGGCACAGTTACCTTCTAAATCAGGGATGTAAGACAAAGGGTAATTTGGGTCATGGCTCACCCTTTGTGCAAAATGAAATTGCCTGCAGAGTTACTTTCACTTTGTATTTATTGTTTCTTTTTCCATTAAAAGAAGTTACTTTTATTTTGTGTGTCTAAATGTACACACACACACACACACACACACACACACACTTGTCAGTAGGATCTAGAGTCTTACTGAACTGAACCAATGTAATTTTCTTGACTCTGAGATATGGTTTTCTTTTTGTTGTTGTTGTTGTTGCTTTTAGAGACAGGGTTTCTCTGTGTAATAAGCCTTGGCTGTCCTGGACTCGTTCTGTAGACCAGGGTAGCCTCGAACTCACAGAGATCCTCCTGCCTCTCCAGTCCCATCCCTGAATTCCTGCTTTCAGAGTGCTGGAATTAAAGGTGTGTGCCACCCTGCCCAGCCTGATTCTGCTATATTTAATATAATGTCATCATTGGGAAAATTTGTCAATACGTTTATTTTTTTTCTCTTTCTTTCTTTCTTTCTTTCTTTCTTTCTTTCTTTCTTTCTTTCTTTCTTTCTTTCTTTCTTTCTTTCTTTCTTTCTTTGAGGCAGGGTTTCTCTGCAGCCCTGGCTATCTTGGAACTCACTCTGTAGACCAGGCTGGCCTTGAACTCAGTGTCAATACTTTTTAAGGTAAGTATGTTCTGTTTTTGCAACCTCCTGGGAGTCTGCAATTATTTCAAAATAAAATAGTTAAGAGAAGGGCTGGCTTTGTAGCTCAGTGATGGAGGCTTGCCCAATGTGCCCCAGGTCCTCAGTACATACATGTACAGTACATACATAAAAGAACAATGATGGGTATAATTCTACAGTATTTATTTTATAGGAACACTTAAGAAAAGCATGGCCTGGTGTGGAGGTGTACATCTGGTCTACATAGGGAACTGGAGGCCAGCCAGAGCTATACAGTGAAATCCTGTCTCAGAGAAGGGGGTGAGGAGAGAGAATAAGAAGGGCAAGTATGCATGTATTCTGGCTACTTTTTTGACAAGTTGACAACAGGTTAGAGTCATCAGAGAGGAGGTAGCCTCAACTGAGAAGATGCCTTCTTAAGATCAGGCTGTTAGCCTGGCGGTGGTGGCACACTTGAGGCCAGCTTGGTCTACAGAGTGACTTCCAGGACAGTCAAGACTACACAGAGAAACCCTGTCTTGAAAAACAAAACCAAAACCAAACAAAACCAACCAAAAAAGACTGCTGGGTGTTTTTTGTTTGGGGGATTTTTTTTCTTTTTTTTTTCTCTCCTCTCCTCTCCTCTCCTCTCCTCTCCTCTCCTCTCCTCTTCTCTTCTCTTCTCTTCTCTTCTCTTCTCTTCTCTTCTCTTCTCTTCTCTTCTCTTCTCCCCTCCCCTCCCCTCCCCTCCCCTCCCCTCCCCTCCCCTCCCCTCCCCTCCCCTCCCCTCCCCTCCCCTTCTCTCTCTCTCTCTCCCTCCCTCTCTCCTTTTTTGAATTAGGAGACAGGGTTTCTTTGTGTAGCCTTGGCCGTTCTTTAACTTGCTCTATAGCCCAGACTGACCTCAAATTCGTAGAAATCCACCTGGCTCTGCCCCCCAAGTGCTGGGATTAAAGGTCTGCGCTTCCATAGTCCCGGCTGGGCATTTTCTTAATTAGTGACTAATACAGGAGGGCCCAGTTCGTTGTGGGTGGTGCCATGCCTGGGCTGGTGGTTCTGGGTTCTATAAGGAAGCAGGTTGAACATGCCATAGGGAGCAAGCCAATAAGCAGCACCCCCCAAGGTCTCTGCATCAGCTCCTACTTCCCAGTTTTTGCCCTGTTTCAGTTCTTATCCTGACTTCCTTCAGTGATAGTCTAAGATGTGGAAGAATAGGTTAATAAATCCTTTCTTGGGCTGGTGAGATGGCTCAGTGGGTAAGAGCACCCGACTGCTCTTCCGAAGGTCAGGAGTTCAAATCCCAGCAACCACATGGTGGCTCACAACCATCCGTAACGAGATCTGACTCCCTCTTCTGGAGTGTCTGAGGACAGCTACAGTGTACTTACATATAATAAAAAAAAAAAAAAAAAAAAAATCCTTTCTTCCCCAACTTGTTTTTGGTCCTGGGGTTTCATCATAGTTAGTAGCTCTAACTAAGACGGCATATTAAAAACCTCCTGGACCGGTAGTCTGTGGGGGAAGGGAAGAGGAAAGAGAGTGATGGATGACCACAGCTACATTAATCAAGGAGTGTTTGCTGTTGGGCCAGTGGTGATTACGTGTGGTGAACTGGAACGTTATTAACTCCAACCTCCCCACACCTGAGGTCATGTAGTGAGAAGGTGGGTATTGACAGCATATTGGCAAGGTGGATCAATAATGGTAATGACCAAGCCCCTTTTAATGGGGCCTTTTCCAATGATGTGAAATATTTCCCTCTCCACCCACTAAAAGGAGGGTTGGGAAAGAGGCAGGAGAGACAACGATGGGGAACAAAGAAGCTGGGGTGTAGGGTACATTCTCTCTCGAGCTGTGGGTTAGTGAAGGAACCAAGAGGACCACACAGGAACCAGCTGGAGCCCACAGGCCTGGAAGGAGCCCGGATTCCTGGTGTTTTTCCTCCAAGCAGCTGGCGCTCACAGGGTGCTGGGGAAATTGAAAGCACTAATTTTTTTTTTTTGCATAGCCTCCAGGGCCATGATGACCTTTGACAAGACCTTTAATTTAGCTGTGCTTGCAGCGTCCTTAGGATAGACTCTGCATTGCTGGGAAGCCAGTGATAACAGAGAGGGTGGGAAGACTTCCAAAGCTATTTGCCTAAGTGTACTCGCTACCTTAGCTATAAACACAGTGTATTTTATTTTCCTGTGAGAGTGCCTGTTCAGGAGACTGAAGCAAAGGGAAAGCATTGAGGAAGTGCCTAAAGGTTCACTGACAGGGCTGCTCATCTGACATTACTTAAGAACCTTAATGTTCCATAGTAGAGACTGGGTTAAAAATTTATGTTGCGGTCTGTGGGGTTGTATACACCTCTGGAGGCAGAGGCAGGAGGATCTCTGGAAGCTCCAGGCCAGCAGGACCTACATAGCAAGAAGCTGTCTCAAAAACAACACACACACACAAAAACCAAAAAAAGAAACTTTCCAACTAACCAACTAAAATCTCCCAAAACACACACTAAAAATATGTGTGTGTGTGTATGTGTGTGTTAGCACGAGTGCTGTTATAGCTGTGTGTGTTAGGTAGAGAGCTTGTTTAGCATGCATGGAGCCTTGTTTTCTATTTTCAGTATCCTATAACTCAGTTGTGGTGTTGATCTTCTGTCATTCTCTCATCCCAGGGACTGGAGTCAGGGGGATCAAAATTCAAGGTCATTTCCCATTTCCTTCCCCCAAATTCACTCTAGTTCCACCACCACCCCCCATGCCCCCCCACCCCCCCCACTCCCCGTGATAGTAGCAGGGTTTGTAGAGGAGTCAAAATAACCATGGTTTTTGTTCTTGGTTTTTCTGCTGGAGCTCATCCTGAGAAGGCAGAGGGACCATGCTCTTAGGACTCCTCTGGCCCTGGAGTGCTGGCCCTTGCCCTATAGCTTCTCTTGGCTCTCTAAACCAGCCAGCTCTGGCCAGCTCAGCCACTGACAAGCCCAGAACTGGTTGTTTCAGGAACCGCCCAGAAAGCTGCTGTCCTTTTCTGGAAGATAGCAGCAGGATACAAGGGCTGGAGGGGGACGGGCCAAGGTCACTTGATAGGAGCAGTTTATATTTATACTCCTATCTCTTCGTTTAACTCTTCCCAACTCGCCGCGGGTCGCAGGTTTATGGGAGGAGCCGTGAATGGTTTCAGAGGCAGCTCTCTGCTTCTCTCTCTCTCCTCCACTATAAACAATACTACCATTATTGAGGGTTGACTAAATGCCAGGTGTTTGCTTCTCTTCACGACGCTATGAGGTTCCTGTTGATTTCATGCCCACTTCACAGGTGAACTAAGGCTCAGAGAGGTTAAGACACTTGCCCTAGCGAACACAGCCAGTTCAGTTCACAGGGGACCTGGATTCCAACTCTGGGTAGGAGTGGATTCCAGGGAGACCACCCACCAGCGAGGCTGAACATGCCAAGGTCAGAGAGGGTGCAGCACAGTGGACTTCGGCCTACGTGGACTGTATGTGATACAGTGGGAGGCCCTGGCCCGACGTGGGTAGCATCGTATTCAGAGCTGTTGGAATCCGGCTAGGGGACCGCGGAGCAGTGGCAGCGGAGCCGAGGAAGGCGCCTTTGGACAATTCCCGAAAACGCGAGCAGGCGGGGCGGGGCGGGGCTTGGAGGCTGCCCAGCATTTCCGGGGACACCGCGCTGGGTGTTCACGGGATACTCCAGGTCCCCAGGGACGACGACCGGCGGGCCAGTCGGAGTCCTGTCGGACTTCCCGGACTTCGGGGCCGCGCGGAGGTAGTCCTATCGTGGGACGTAACTCCTTCCAGGTAGGGGACCGAACGAGGTGGGAACCAGGGTCTGGGGGTGATTGGACAGGCCCTGGCCTTCGCCGTCGCCCCCCACCTTCCTCCCGCCCCTCTCTCCTAAGAGGGCGCCACCTGCATGCTCTGATGGGCACCAGCCGGGGCCAGTGGGGGAGCCTGTTGCCATGGCAGCGCAGGAGGTTGGGCCCACGTTCCCATGGCCACCGGGGGCCTCTGCGCGAATCCTTTAACAGTGTCTTTCAACACCGCCCCATACTCCCTGAGCCCAGAGGAAAATCACTAGGAAAAAGGCCTCGAGCCCCTCCTCTGAACGTCTGCGGTTGTGACCTCCGAGTTAGGGCTTTTGTCATGGCTTCTTTCTTCTCTCTGAACAACAAGGTGGATTAAAGGGCCAGGAGGGGGAGGAAGTTGGGGTCCTGGGAATGAGGTCTTTTGCTTCTCCTTAGCTGTTCTAGTAGACTATAACAGAGGTTCAGGAGGTTTGGATTGCTTCGGAAAGGTCATCCAACCTCTGTTCACAGTCATTTCACCTGTCATGTGAATATGTTTTTTAAAAATCACCGGAAAGGCTGGTGAGATAGCTCCGTAGATGAGAGCTTGTGGCCAAGCCCAAGGTCCTGAGTTCCGTTTCCAGGACACAGATGGTAGAAAGAGAACACTGACTCCCACACATAGTTCTCTGACCTCCACCTGTGCAGCGTGGCACGCGCATACGGCCGTCTCACACACACAAACACACAGTAAATAAACAAATCAGCAAATCTCGTAAGTGCCAACCGCAGGAAGAACTGGACGCTTTGGAACAGGAGATTTAGAAATCACAGTTTGCCTTCCCTTCGTTTTCTCAGGGGAAGCTGGATCCAGAGGCACTCAGTTATCCCTAGGTAATTCAGTGAATTGGTGGAAAGGGAAGGATTTGAACTCTGTCTCTTGACGCCTTGAGTCAACTCCTAGGCTGTGGCTGAGAGTGAATCCCTCCCCCACCCCCCCCAGGAGCTCAGAGAAATAGGAGTTATATATCTTTTTGCATTTATGGTCTTGAGCTCTTAGAGGCAAATGATCTAAAGATGGAGTTGGGTGTGTGGCTGAGTGGCTTATGGGGTAAAGGTGCCTGTCTTCAAGTCTGATGACCTATGTCGGGTGGAAGGAGAGAATGAACTCCTAGTTATCTTCTGACCTCTGAATACATCATGCACATACTTACTCCCTCCCATATAAATAAATCAATGTTTAAAAAATGATGGAGGTGGGGCCAGGCTAGCTTAGAGGTAGAACACAATGTTTAGTAGCATGTGTAAGGCCCTAGACTTAATCTCCAGAGCCAAGGGAAATTAATAATAATGATGATGATGATGATAGTGAGGGGCTGGGTTTGTGTGGCACACATCTATACTTGCACTTCAGAAGTGGAAGCAGGAAGGTTAAGAAAGAGTTCAAAGTCAACCTCAGACACAAGAAGTTGGAAGCCAGCCTGGGATACATGAGATCTTGTCTCAAGCCCCAAAGCACGAGACCTATGCAGCAGGAAGACTTTCAGCCCTGCCTGGGGCAAGCCCCTCCATTTCCCGACATCTTCAGGTCATCTGCAATGTTCTCATCATACTTTTATTGTATATGTCTTATGTACATCATAAGTCATTATATGCATTTTGGTATCATGTAGCTCAGGCTGGCCTTGAAATCCCTATGTCACCAAGGATGACTTTAAACTTTTGGCTTTCCTGCCCCCAGTTCCTGGGTGCTGTGACTTGGTTCACGCAGTGCTGGGAATCCAACCCAGGGCTTTGTGCATGATGAGTAAGCATTCTTACTAACTGAGCTACACCCCCCACCCCACCCCCCAGCCCTGGGACCTTCAATTTAAAGTAGCATCTGACAGGAGCCAAGCATTCAAACATCCTCCAGCAAAGCATCTCTTGTGAAGAAAACAAAACTGCTGAGAAAACCCTGAGCTGCCCTAAGGCAGGGAGCTGGAGCCTTTGGCCTCTCTTTGGTGCCTTTTCTTATTCACACATTCTTTGAAAAGAAAAGAGAAAGGTGTGGGTGTGCGGGCAAAGGATCTGGGAAGGAACACTGGAATGAATCACTTGGGGATGATTTGAGAGCTTCAGCAAGAGCAGAAAGCCCATTTGTTCATTTAGTGGACATTTACTGGGTGCCTCCTGGTTCCAAGCTCTGCCCTGGGGCTGGACATTTAAAAACCTGAGGTAGGCAGGTCTGGTCTGTGCAATCAAGGAGCTCGTGGAAGGGTAGGGAAGAGAGGGATGAGACTCATAAATGAGTGCTTTACTGTGCGTAATGAGTGCCTTAATGGAAATCCGAGCCAAGGGCAGAAGGAGCCCAGGGCAGCAACTCCGGAAATGGGTTGAAAACAGCAGGATCTAGTCTGTGCAGCTTGGGAGTCTGTCTGGAGTTCTGCCAGGCTTGCTGTGGCTACTACCTTTGTCTGAGACAAAGGAATGAATGAGGGAAAGTGTCTAAAGAAAAGTCGTCCAGGATGGGGTGTCTCTGCAAAGAAACATTCTACGAATCCTGATGAATTATGAAGTCCTTGTCTGCAGCAACCTTGGTCCTTTCCGTCAGTTTGACTCATGCTTAAAAGGCAGCAAGTGAACAAGAAATAGTATTAGCTGAATGGAAGGAGGGAGGGGAAGGAGGGAGAAAAGAAAGACAGCTACTTATATCATCAAAAGTGGAGCCAGTTTGCACGTTGAGACAACACCTGGCTGAAATTCTGTTTCCTGGTGTAGTGATCACGTGACTTACGAGCCAACAGATCCCTTGGCCCCAAGTCTTCACCTCCAATACATGTGGCCTTAGGAAGCCCCTGAACTTCTCTGTACAGCTTGTTATCTGTGTAGTGGGATTTCCCTCTGCTGTGAGGGTTAAAAATTATTAAGTGTGAAAAGATCAGCGTAATGCCTCACTTAGAGTCAGTACTGAGGGAAATATTACCTGAATGACTGTCAGGTTTGATTTAGGTAGGGGGGAGGTTGCCAAATACTTCATGTGGAAATTACACAGGTATTCCAAAGGAAGGATGGTTTCTCTTTACCGAATAAGGGCAAATTTTGTAAATTCCTTGCTTCTGAAGATGAGCACATTTTAAAGAAATGGTTATAACTGGGTGTGGTGATACACACCTGTTATTCCAATCTCTTAGAAGGCTGAGGCAGGAGAGTAGTTAGTTTGTGGTCTGCCTGAGTCAAGTTCAAGGCAAGTTTGAGACAGTAAGACCCTGTCTTGCCACCACCAACAACAATAACAAAAAAAGAAAAAGAAAAGAAAAGAAAAGAAGAGAAAGAAAGAAAGAGAAAAAGAAAAAGAAAGAAGGCAAGGTTCATTGTTTTTCCATCCTGAGACAGGGTTTCTCTGTGTAGCCCTGGTGGATCTGGAACTCAAGTTGTGGATCAGGCTGGCCTCAGGCTGGCCTCGAACTCACAGAGATCCACTTGGTGGTGGAAGGCATAGGTCATATACCTAGGCGAGGAACTGGAAGCTCACAGCATCGTGATGGAACTCTCCATCTCCTCTCTCAAGGATTGTGAGAGCCGTGGGGAGCGAGCGACACATAGCCTGCTCCAGGATCCTCCCGCTGAGTCCAAGCCCCAGAGATCCTGATATGCCACATTCACAGGGCTCTATCTGGCAATAGGATCCCTGGGATTTTTCTAGTCTTGCCAGAGGGACCCAGCCAAGCTCGAGGCTTATAACATCTCCCTATGAGTGACCTGATAGCACTTCTTTAGGATGGCAAGTGAGCATGCTTCCATGGTATGGCCACCCTGGCACAACAGGTTGATGTTGGAGTTTCGGGAGACCAGTAGCAACTCATCTTCATCTCCACCACGCCCCCAAGGCTCGCTTGTCCCTGCTTCTCTTGGTTCAGTATGGCAGCCAACGCTGTGTGCGGGAGGTGTGTCAGCCAGGATGATTTAAGACGACAGAAACTTTGGAGCTAAAGAGCTCCTCTTCTGTGGGAAGGAAGAGGGAACTGAGGAGCCTCAAGTCTCTGGGAAGGAAGCTTGGTTTTCTGGGGACTGAGGCATGGCGCTGGCCTTCATAAGAGGTCTGGGGGTCAGAGTAAAGTGGATCTAGAGGGAAGAATTTGATGGCAAATTGGAAGAGAGGTTTTTATTTTTCAATCTTTACTCTTTTGAGATAGGGTCTTGCTAAGTAGTTCTGGCTGGCCTGGAACTCAATCTGTGACCTAGGCTGGCCTTGGGATTTACAGGTATCCTCCTGCCTCAGCCCCTCAAGGACCACAAGCATGAGCCTGTGTCTGGCTCTTTGACTTGAGATCTTGAGTTGAGAACATGGTTTCCTAAGCTGGACTGGAGGCTGAGCCTCTGCTAGGTCCTTAACCTTCTGACCCCATCCCCACCTGGCCTAGGATCCCGCCTTCCCGCCTGAGTAGCTGCAGCTATCTGAGAGCGATCTGTCAGTTTCAGGGGTCACCCCTGTCCCCCTGACTGGGCAGGCCTATAGTCACAGACAGCACCTCCTGAACTCCTGTAGGGAGCACAGGAGTGACAGTGGCAATTTCATGTTTCACCCTGTCTGGGCAGGGACAGGCTGAGCCCTGCTGGTTGCACCACAGCCCTGTAGAGTGGGGGGATCCCCTCCCAGGGAGTGGCCAGCTCAGGTCCTAACAGGCCCAGTGGGGGCGGCGCTGTGTGGTGGGCTGCTTGCCACAGTAGGCACGCCCAGGGCTTGGGCTGGGCGGGCTGGTTCCTTCTCTTCAGGAGAGTTGCAGCCTCAGCACCACGTATGCAGGAGGCAGCTGAACCTGAGGGAGGACTAGGAAGGGGCTTGCTTCTCCAAGGGCTTCTAAGATGTCAAGGCCATGGGGTTCCTTTCAGATGGAGAGTCTATACCAGCCTGGGACATGGGGCGTTCACTCTGCACAGTGTGCTGTCTTTATAGGTGCTATCTTGTCATGTTCCCTAACCATGTCATAAAGGACTATATATAGTATTACTATCACAGGAGAAGCAGCTAACTATGGTCCACTTAGGACCCGTATATAATGGGTAGTGATGCATTCTTCTCTATTGTATGCTCCGCCACTGAATTCTACCTTTTTACGGGGCACATATTCTGGGTAGGGAGTGGGGAGCACAGCAAAGGGCCTGTAGGGAGAAGCTGGTTTGGGAAGAAATGGGGCAGTTGTCAGACCCCATGGAAAGCTTTCTGAGAGAGCTGAAGACAGTGTTGATTCTGACCCTGGATGGGTGCCCTCTACTGCAGAGGGTGCTGCCTTTCCCAAGGAAGTGCCCAGCTCTCAGGCCTGGCAATCATTGGAAGATTTAAAAGCACACACGGACTGTGTCTGCTGCTGTGACTTCCTCATGTAAATGTACTGCTGCTGCAGCCCAAGTTGCTGCCTGGCCCCTGGGGAGGAGACATAGCCTCGTGCCTAACCGGGGCAGGGTGGGGAACCGCAGCTGCAGGTTGGCATAAGAAGAGGGCTCGGGGCTACGAGGGGATGGTGGCAGGGGGCCAGGGCCTAGACAGCTGGGCCACAGCCAGTTCACATCTGAGAGACCTTGCTAGGCAGCCTGCCAGTCTGTACGCGGTGGTGGGGGAAGGGGTGGGAGGAGCCTGAATGTTGCCCAAGGAAGGGTGGGCGGGACCTTTGGGTTCAAGCTCCACTGGGCTTGGCAGGAGGCTCCTCCCCCGCATGGCCACAAACAAAGCTACAACTCCAGAGTAACTGTGGGAGTCCAGCGCCTAGCTCCCCTGGGTGGGAGTCAGAGGGGGCAGACCTGGCAAGAGCCCTTTGGCAGGTTTCCTGCATGCCCAAGGACATCTTACTGCGTGCACCTGGGCAGAGGCTGAGGGGCGAGTGTGGACTGTGATAGGCTGGCTGTGAGGCAGCGAGAGGGGAGGCTCAGGCAGATGTGTTCGCTCTTTTTCTGGTTTCAGTCTTTCTTGCCATAATTTCCTCTTTCTTCTCTTGAGGCTTTCTACTACTGTTCTGTCAGTGTGTGTTTCTTCCACTTGGTTCTTCAGTCCTGGTCTGCTCCCCTACTCCCTCGTTTTTTACCTCCCATGCTAACAGGTATAAAATACAAGCTTCTAGCGGGACACAGTGGCACACCCTACATTCCCAGCACTGAGAAGGCGGAGGCAGAAGATCTAGAGTACAAGGCCAGTGTGGGTTATATAGCAAGTTTTAGGCCACCTTGGCCTATGTAAGTGAGACTATCAAAAACCAAAGAGCTTAAATAAAGCAAAATGCATAGATCTTAAGATCATAAAGCTCAGTACAGGGGCCTGGTGAGATGGCTCAGCGGTTAAGAGCGCCAACTGCTCTTCCGAAGGTCCTGAGTTCAAATCCCAGCAACCACATGGTGGGTCACAACCATCTGTAACAAAAATCTGATGCCCTCTTCTGGAGTGTCTGAAGATAGCTACAGTGTACACACATATAAATAAATAAATAAATAAATCTTAAAAAAAAAGCTCAGTACATTTGCAAACACTTGAAAATCCAACACTACATCAAGATATAGAATCTGTCATCTCTAAAGTTTCTATATTTGCCTAGGAGGCATGTGCCCACTGGACTCTGACATCTCTCACCACACAGCAAGTTTGTCTGGGTGCCTGATGCTACACCTCCTCCTCCTCCTTCTCCTCTTGGTTTTTCCAGACAGGGTTTCTCTGTGTAGCTCTGGCTGTCTTGGATCTCTCTCTGTAGACCAGACTGGACTCCAACTCAGAAATCCACCTGCCTCTGCCTCCCAAGTGCTGGCATTAAAGGTGTGCGCCACCACTTCCAAACTTATCTGGGCTTCTTTATAATATATTCTTATGAACATTATATTTCTCATCCTGCACTAGTGAAAAAAGTGTGTGTGTGTTTGTGTGTGTGTAGATTGTGGGGGGAGGCATAGACAGACAGACAGACAGGATGGGAGGAAGGAAGAAGGCCTATGAGTGCAGGTGGACAGAGGGCGGACTTAGCAATTGACTTAGCAATTTATGGATGACTTTGTCTTGTAGGCTGGGCATGGAGAGAGTAGTACTTTTTTCTTGTTCTGTTTTTTGGTACTCTTTCCAAGCTACCCCCCTCCGCCCCCCAGTTCTTTGTAAACACTGACATCTGGCAGAAAAACACTTGCCTACATCCAAGCGTGGCAGAGGGGAACAGGAGACACATCGTTGGCTTGGGACCACTCTTTTGCCTAAAGGAAGTCAATTCAAAGGCAGTTCTTTGTCAGTCACCCTTCTGTTCTTTCCAGTCTGAGAGAGCACATGAGGAAACCACATTAGCACACGTACAGAAGACAGTGGAGCCCGACAGGAGCAAGGCTGCCATGCACAGGAATTGGAGAGTGTGTCCCCAGGCCAAGTCGGGACCTTTACGTAGATAGTGCTGTGTGGTTCTTACTGGGTGCCTTGCTAGGCATGGGGGAGGGGGTCAGAAGACAGAAGACCCGGCGCTCTTCTCTCTAAGGGGCTTGCTGCCCAGTTGGCATAAGATATACTTTCAAAGCACATGAGCAGGATATAATTAAGAACCATGAGAGGCTGCATCAGCCCCTGCCTCCTCTCCTGAGGGATGAGCACAGCCGTCAGACAAGCCCTTTGTTGCCAAGACACAAGAGCAGACCAATCTCCTGCCACTGCCACGTTAGGAGCTACTGATCCCCAGATTCAGGCTCTGAATAAATGCTAATTGAGCAGGTAAGCCATAGATCAGGCACTGCTCTAAACTAGGGTGCAGAGCGGATGAAGGAAATGTTGTAGTTAGCAAAAATTGATTTTTGACAAAGCTTGTGTGTGCATGTGTATGGATATGCATGGATATGTGTGTGTACGTAGATCTTATGCATGTATTCACAGGCATGTGTGTGTATTTGTATGTGTGTATGGAGGCCAGAAAACAACTTTGTATGTAACTCCTCCGAGCCATCCACTTTTTTTTTTTTTTTCTTTTTTTGAGACAGTCTTTCACTGGTCTGGAACTTGCCGAGTAAGTTAGGCTGGCTAGCAGGGATCTGCAGGCCTCTGGATTACAAATGTGTTTTGCCATGGTTGCCTTTTTCTCTTCCTCCTCCTCCTCCTCCTCCTTTTTCCTTCCCCTCTTCTTCCTCTTGTTCCTTTCCCTCCTCCTCTCTCTCTGTCTCTGTCTGTCTGTCTGTCTCTCTCTCTCTCTCTCACACACACACACACACACACACACACACACACACACACACACACACACACTTACTTCTGAGATCAGACTGACCCAGGCTAGTTATCCCATAGAATGCTCTTCATATTGGCGGTATCTGCTTTCGTCCTTATTATTAGACATGGGTTAAACCCTTTGGTAGGAACACTGCAGGGACTGATAATGTGAAGTTCTCAGGGCATCATATGGGAGGCAAGCAAAGATTCCATCATGCTACTCCTATCATGGCTGACCACTTGCGTTAGGATGGGAGCCACCAGATCTCATTGGCAGGCATACATTGGCCTTTGGGCTAGTGATCATCTGTGGGACTGGCCGTCAGACACTGTTTCCCCAGTCTTTATGTCCAACTGTGGTCTTCGCTAAGTGTTCTTTCTAGTCCTTCTATTTCTACACTTAGCAGCAGGTTTGTACATAAAGACATTTCCTTCTCTTCCCTTCCCTTCTCTTTCCCTTTCTCTCTGAGTCACACTATTGACTAATGGGTTGTATTTTCATTTGCTGCATTAGAATCCATTACTTATGCTGTTTGATAACCAAATGGCCATCCGCCTGGCTCCTCTCCACGCGGCCATCAGACTGTCTCTTCAGGCATGGCCTCATTAGGCTTTGCTTTGCTTTCAGGCCCAACAAAATGAGCTCTTTACCTTGTACTTAAGGAGAGCGCTCTGCTTTTATAGAAGAGCGGTGTGCAGAAACCAAGATCTGGAGGCTAAATCTGCACACCCATTATTTTTATCAGTAACTTGATTAAAGGTCTAAGGAATACTTAGCCAAATTTACGATGACTCAAAAACCAGGAAAGGAGGTGCCAAATGTATGATAATAGAATCAATATTCAAAACAACCTCCGTGGGATGAAATCTGGGCCAGAACCAATAGATTTAAGAGAGATAATTTTGAAGTCTTGTGTTCAGTTGAAAAAGTTATTGCATAATTTCAGGTTTGGGGCACTTTTCATTAGACAGAAATTGGCATCAGAAGATTGTTTTAGGTTGTTAGCCAACACGAGCCTGTAGTAGTCTGACCCTTGTCATCCTCGGTCACCCAGTCATTCCTTCAACCAACGCTTATTGAAGACGCCTGCCATGTGTACAGGCACCATTCCAGAGGCTTGGGAGGTTGAGCAGGGGAAAGCTGCACCTAGACTTTCATTTTATTTATGTATGTATTTATTTAAGTTCTGTTTTCGGTTTGTTGTTGTCTGAGACAGAGTTTCACATAGCCTCGATTGGCCTCAAGCTTGTTATGTACCTGAGGCTGCCTTGGATTCCTGATCCTACCCGCCCTTCACCTGCCAAGTGCTAGAATTAAATACCACCATTTCCAGCTGACTTTAGAAATTTATTTTCAGCCGGGCAGTGGTGGTACATGCTTTTAGTCCCAGTACTTGGGGGGTGGGGGTGGGGGTCAGAGGAAGGAGGATTTTTGTGAGTTCAAGGCTAGCCTGGTCTACAGGAGTTCCAGGACAGTCAAGACTACACGGAGAAACCTGGTATCATAAATAAAGACAGCCAGACAGATAAGATAAATGAATCTGAGGCTGGAGTGATGGCTCAGCAATAAGAGCGCTGGCTGCTCTTCTGGAGGCCCCGGGTTCAATTCCCAGCATCTTCTTTTATTTATTTATTTATTTATTTATTTATTTATTATATGTAAGTACACTGTAGCTGTCTTCAGACACTCCAGAAGAGGGAGTCAGATCTCGTTATGGATGGTTGTGAGCCACCATGTGGTTGCTGGGATTTGAACTCAGGACCTTCAGAAGAGCAGTCGGGTGCTCTTACCCACTGAGCCATCTCACCAGCCCTCCCAGCATCTTCATAACTGGAGTCAGGAACTCCAGTTCCAGGGAGTCTCAAACCCTCACACTGACAGATACATGTAAAAAAAAATTTTTTTTTTTAGACAGGATATCTCTGTGTAGCCTTGCTGTCCTGGAACTGGCTCTGTAAAACTCAAGAGATCTTCCTGCTTCTGACTCCCAGGTTGATGGGATTAAAGGCCTGGGCTACAGGCCTGACCTTGAAACAGTATTTAAAGTGCTATTTATTTCATGTGCATTGGTGTTTTGCCTGCATATATATTTTATGTTACACACACAAACACACAGGTCAGAGGTCACAGCTTGTGGAGTAGACTCTGTCTACTGTGTTTGAGAAGAGATTAACAGGAGGAAAGGAAGCAGCAGTTAGAGCAGAAACAGTACATTTCAGATGATGGGTTAACCAGTGCAATTGGACATGTGGCATATGAGAAAAGACACGAGACTGTAGAAGGATGTCAGGGTGGTGACAGTACAGGAGTTGTGGAGCATGGGGAAGTCTGGATGTAAGAAAGAAGACCTGAGACCATCCAAGAGCTTGTCTGCTCTGACTGCCACCTGCCTGTGGGGGTGGGGAGGAGAGTAGAAAGATGTGGCTCTGGAACTGCCCACATGGGCACACATGGGCAGCAGCGAGTGCAGTGTAGCTTCGACAACTGCAGAAAAGTCTGGGGGAAGTGGTTTCATTGCCACAAGAACAATGAACACATATTTTTAAGTTTTTAATTTTATCCATTCACCTAGGAAAAGCTGAAACGGGTTTCCAAAACCTTGATGTCTTTGTTGATCTCCCCCTCTTTATTTCCCTCTATTCCTTTGCTGTGGCTCCACCAAATTGACTTCAGATTGGGGTACCTGCGGGTGGATACCTCTGGCGTCTCATTCCAGCCTTAGGGAATCCTTTCCTATGCTCAGCCACGTGCTGGTTGTGGGGGGGAAGGTCTAGCCTCTTTGGCAGTGCAGTCCGTGAAATCCTAATTATCCCACTTGAACTGATTCTGCGCCGGCCCCGGGCTTCGCGTGGACAGAATTCTAAGCATGGACAACCGAGCAGAGTATCTAGATTCTAGACCATGCATAGACCTCTCGCGGAAGTAAGACTGGAAAGCTACCAGTCTCCGTCTCAGAGTCTGCACAGCTCCCAGAGCGGGGGTGGGGGTAGGTAGGGGGCATGTGGGGCAGGGTTCCCGGGAGCCGGAAGGAGGGCGGGTCCGTGCGGCTTTGCGAGCTCCTCGGTCTCCGGGCTTCAGGTCCCCAGGCTCTGCTCCGCTCCCCCTCCCCCCCAGTGCCCCAAGTCGGGTGACTCGATCCAGCGCCCCTCGTACTTCAGCGCCCAGGAAGGAGGAAGGGGAAAGAGCTGGGCAAGGACCAGCTAGGAGGCCCGCCTACCCGTCGACTTCCTGCTCCGCGCCCTCCTCCCTGCGGCGAGAGCGCGGGGCTTTCACCCGCAGCACTGGGCAGAGGGAGCCTACGGTGCGGCGGCCCACGTGACCACCTTCCCTGCCGCCCACCCCCAGGTCCAGAGGCGGAGGCCGAGGGAAGGACTCCGGGCCGAACCGCGGGGCGGGGCTCCAGCCTGCGATTCCACTTGAGCAACCTGAGCCGGAGGAGGACGCCGCTGCCTGCTGCGGTCCGAGCTCCACGCGCCGCGATGGGCCGGGCGAGCCGCTCCGCTGTCCTGCGGCGCGCGCTGCTGCTGCTGCTGCTACTGCTGCTGCTGCGGACGACGACTACGCGGGCGCTCGGCCCCCGGATCAGTGTGCCGCTGGGTAAGTGCTATGGGGCGCGGCAGAAGGAGGGGAGCGCGGGCAACGAGATGCTTGGTGGGGTGGCCACGACAAAGGAGAGGTTGAGGTCCACTAGGACCAGGAAAGCAGTTGTGGTCAAAGCGAAAGAGGAGGGAAAGCTAGGGAGCTGAGAGCCCTTTTCTTCCATTTTCTATCTGGACTTGGAGAGGGCCGCTTTCTTGCTCGGTTGCAGCTGCTCTTGCTCGGAGGGAGCACACTCGGCACTAGGGGCCTCAGGTGCCAGCCATCCTGCCTACTCATTTACTTGTCTTTGATGCTGACCAGAGTCAGCCTTGGAGCCACCAACGGCACGGGGCTGAGGGCACTGCTGCTGGCCGTGCTATAAACTCTGGGCTTATGATATTCTCAGTCAGCCACAGCAGAGCCTGGAGTTTGGCGGGTGGGTGCCAGGTCTTTCCTCCCTGCCGGCCCATCTCTGACTGATCGACCTGGAGAATTCACCCCCTACTCCAAACACAGGGACTTGGAAACTGACATTGCGAAGACCCATCTGTACCCTGTCTAGAGGGGCCTGAGGGTATCACCCTGGTGGGCCACATTCCTTTTTTGGTGGTTTACAGCTGCCCCTGGCTGCCTGTGTTTCCAATCCTCCACTCATTCTTTACTTCCCTTAGTCTGATCGCCCCTGAACCTTTTCCAGGGAACCTCAACGTTTGGAATTCTAGGGACTTAGCCCAGTAAGTACTTCCTACTGCCCGCACTCCAGCTTCCTCCCCTGCAAAGTCGCCTCAGGCTTAGATACCTTGCAAAGTCATCTTGGGAAATTCATAAAACTTGGTGCATTCGGAGGGCATCAGGCACATAGGTGCCAACAGACAATGTTTGGCCAAACCCCTCTAAATTGCAAACTGTCACTGTGAGTTAGTGCATAAATTAGAGGTTACAGACTAAAACTCTACCAGACTTCCTACTCCATATTTGCATCCCCACCCCTAAAAGCATCCCATTTGCAAAAGGATAGAATCAGCTCTTCAGTTAAGGCCCCTAACAGGATCTCAGTCCCTTATCCAAAACATTGTTGGTAGCTCAAGTTCAAATCCTGTCTCAGCCACTTAGTTCCCACATGACCTTAAGTAAACAACTTCTCTGTGCCTTGATTTCTTCATCTGTAAAATGGGATATTAGCGCCTTGCTCAAGGCGCAGCTCATTACCAGTTGCAAAGTCCTTAGGATAGGGCTTGGTACAGAAACCTCTCAGCGGGTGTTTGCTGTCATTCTTGTTATGTTAAACTCGGACCACTCCTGCATGGAACTGGGTGGTTCGCTGTGGGTGGGGATGGTTCTAGAGTTCACTGCTGCTCCTTGGGAGTTCTGTTCTTGAAGTGAGAAATGACTGAAATCGGAACCCAGGACTGATGCTCTGCCACTTTAAAACACTTACTTAGCTTGTGTGTGGGTGTAAGGGCACACGAAAACATGACGTACATGTGGAGGTCAGTGAGGTCAGAGGGCAGCTGGTGAAATCCTCCCTCAGCCGTGTGGATCTCAGGACCTAAGCTCAGGTCCTCAGGTTTGGTGTCAAAAATCCCTTTCCCTGATGCGCCACCTCCCCATGACCCCCTCACCTTGTTGACCCAGGGTGGAGGTATGAGCTAGGTATGGAACCTGTCCTGTGTTAGGTGTGTTAGGCTCTGAGCCATACATACCCCTTGCTGCTTCTGTCATCCTGTGTTTCCCTAGAGCTCTCAGCCCTCCCGAGGCTGCAACCCTTTAATGCAGTCCCTCAGGTTGTGATGACCCCCAACCATAAATTACTTTTGTTACTGCTTCATAGTTGTAAATTTGCTAATGGGCTGAGGCCCGCATGTTGAGAGCTGCTGTCCCAGCCGTAAGGAAGGGGCTGTGAGATAGAGACACGTGCCCCTGTGGATCCCGCTTACGCCTGGGGAAGGCAGGACTAGCTTTTGGGGCTACACCAAACACAGTAGGTCTTTTGCCTTAGGGAGTGATGTGAAGACTTGATAGGGGCGTAGAGAGGCCCTTCTTCCTGGGAGAGCATCTGTCTTGGGTTAGCTGTATAGTTCCAGGACCTGGCCACCTCCCACAATTCCCTGATCATTCAAGGCTGCCACAGGTGGGCAGTGTGTGACTTGTGCACTGTACAGAGGTATTTAGCTGAGGGGTTGAAAGGGCTGGCAGGCCAGGAACACAATTTTATTGTGTTTGCGGGACGGATTCTAGGTTCTGCCTGGGGGGGGGGATGGGGGGGGGATGCTTTTTCAGTCCTCCCTAAGCTCTGCAGCGTTGTAGCCATGCCCAGCCACCTCACCACTGGGTGTGCATCCACACCTGACTGAGCTCCCCGCCACCACAGAGCTTTACCTTCCAGGGCCTCCACAGCACCCTTGAGACCTGCTTCTGCTTCCTTTCCTCCCAACTACAGGAAGGTCCTGTGGCTGGAGTCCCACATGGGGAATGCCCTGGTGACTGAACTGGCTCGCCCTTTGAGTCTGACCTGAGACAGTTTCCTGTCTCATCCCTGGGGGCTTGTTAGATGTTCCTGGCATTGTACCCATCCTTGGCAGGCCCATGGTGACCATGGGTGCCTGGCCCAAGGCCTTTTTAGCCTTCTGACACAGGCAGGCCTATCAGGGATTGCACAGAACTGAGACCACACCCCTTTTCCCACCACCTGAACTGAATTCCCACCCAAGTCTACTCTCAAGAACCTGAGCTTAGGGATAGTGGACTTCATCTGTGATCTAAAACCAAGTCCCTTGAAGTGGGAAGGTCCAGTTTATTCTGCATCTAGGGGCTCATAGAGAACTCTCATTCCTGCTGATGGTTCTTGGGAGCCCTTAGCTTGGAGGTGTTCTTGTGACTTCACCTAATGGTTAGGAGAGGGAAGGAAGACCCGGGACATTTTGGGTGAGAGTCGGGAGCGGCCATGAGGATTCCTAAGCCAGCTGGAAGTCTGTGAAAGTCATGCTTCAGAGCAGAGCATGAAATTTGGGTTCTTTTACAATGGAAACTCCACTCCAGGGCTGTAAAGTGGGGTACGAGCAGGAATCTGGCCTTGAAGAAGCAAAACAAAACTGCTCCCACAGCCTACTGAAGTCTGGTGGAACCACCTTATTTGGGCAATTAAAAGAGTTATTAATGTCTCCCAGCCCCAGAGACGTCCTGCTCTGGAAAGTGTATGAACCAGATTGGAATTAAATCTGTAGGCCTGCAAAACGCAGTCAACAAAACCCCATTGAATGCAGAAAACAAGGCACTTGGCACGAGCCAGCTGCCCGTCTGAGTCAAGGATGCCCGAGTGGCCCCTGTGCTGGCCGCGGTTCTGGTTCCCTCTTGCCTGCTATTGACCTCTGCCTCACATGACCTCGGCCCAGCGTGAGACTCTGTAGTTCTGTCTCGTATGTGGGCCTGTTCATGACCCTTCAGAGGCACGTGGATGGTGGAGAGCTTCAAGAATGGGGGCTGAGAGCCAATCTGGGAAAGCTGGCTCACCACTCTCATCAAAGGACACATCAAATGGCAAGCAGTGGCCTTCTTAAGCCTGTATCCTTGTCCACAGAACCAGAAGAATAGCAGGACCCATCTCCCAGGCTCCTGAGAGGATTATGGAAATAGCATATGTAAAGTGCTTGGCGTGAGTCCCGACACATGCAGCCTGCCCATGCCCATGGAAGGGAGCAGCGTCTGCTGCATGCTACCCTGCCCAAGCCCACCAGCCTTCCTGCAGGAGGTGGATGCTGAGTTGGTGGCGCCTGCTCTGCCCAGGTCCCAGGGTCGATGGGAGGTCATTCCCACTGACTTGCTTAGGTTTGCCCCCATTTCAAGAGCTTATGGTTTTGTCCCTTTCAGCGTTATTCTGTGACTCAGGACCCTCCAGTGCTTGGGACTGGATTTTGCCTCATGCCCCCACCCCCCACCTTTGCTGCTGCTCTCTGCTCTGTGGAAGTCATTCAGCTGGTGCTGTGCCTCCTACATTTGTAGAGTGTGGGAGGAACTTGTGATGTACTGCATAGTGTAGTCATCTTCTGGTTGATGGGACCTGGTTGAGAGGTCTGCAAAGTCAATGTCACCATACATATCTCCCTTTTTAGAGCCCGTGGCCCTTGTCCCATCTCTGTGGTTGCTTAGGCTGGGTCAGGGCTCAGAAACTTCTGGTGGAGCCCTCCCTGCACCCTAGGGGAAAGAGGATCAACAGAACTAGTGCCGTGCTCTGTGCCTTCCCTCTCCCGATCAGAATCTGGGAGAGCTCTGTCTCATAAGACTACACTGTATAGCCACTTTCCCCAGTTGGCCCTCCCTGCTCTTTACCTCTGACCTCCCTGTCCTGGAAGAGTTTGCCACATCAGGAAAGAAGCCAGCTTCCCCTAGGGGACAGTGTCATCGTGACACAGGGAACTTGCTTCTTGCCATCCTGATGACCACAAGCCTTTCCTCTGCTACTACCATTGCCTTCTGACGTCTCCTGGGTCACTGTTAGCCCTGTTCCTGTGTGGTCATCTCTGCCATAGGACTGCCCACAACCGTTAGGGTCCTAGCTGGTGTTCCAGCCTTGGGAACCTAGGAGATGGCTGGCAAAGTGAGGAGTATGGCTGAGGACCACGGAGGAGAGGGATTTATCCGCTTCAGGGTGCTCCTTCCCAAGCCTGTGAGTCCGTCTGGAAGCCCTTCATCTAGCCTGGGTTAGGAGATGTGCTTCAGGGAGAGGCTATGATAGGTGTAATGGGTGGGAGACAGAGCCCTCATTTCTCTTTTCTTCAGTAGAGTGGCGAAGGTGGCTAATTGGCTACCTTTGGGATTTTTTTTTTTGCCCTCAGGGCCAGAGTGGAACCCAGAAACACAGAGCCTCATATCTGCTAAGGAACCACTGTGCCTCCCCTCACTCACTCACCTTGTGTGAGAGGCTCCCTACCGCAGAAGAGGAAGACACCAGCCACTTTCAGTTCCCACTGGGCTCGGCTCTCTCCAGCCTGTGCAGTGGTATTGTTTCACCCAGTGTCGAAAAATGTTGAGCCCCAGACAAGCCACCTCATTCTGTCAGGGTCATGGATCGCTAGAGATAAGAGACTGTGCTTGGGCCAGTTTGTGTCACGACTCGGGAGCCTCATTCTTTCTTAGAGAACGGCTACCTCTGGCTTCACCTGCCAGTTACACAAAGGCAGGCGGCTGAGTGGCCCAGCTCAGCCCTTTAGTGATTGTCAGCTATGTGATTCCATCTGGTAAAGAAGTCTGTTGAGGTCACTCCTCGCTCGACAGAGCAGACGGAGCAAGGGAGCCAGCTGAGGCCCCGAAGGCACTGTCACATTGGATATCAGTGGGTTTGGCCAGGGAATAAGGGACACATATATCAGAGGCTTGCACACTAGAGGTGATGGCCAAAGCCAGCGTGGGGGAATATTTTGCTTGGCTTCCAAGTGACTTCGAAATTTTAAATTAATGGCTGATACATAAAACCTAGGAAATTTTGTATAAAAATCCAAATTTCTGGCCCTAGGGGACTCTGGCAAGGCAGGGCCCGTCTTCCTAATAATAAGCAACTGGGGCTAAGCAGCCACCTCCTCCTGAGGACCTCAAGCCTGCGTATTCTGTTTATTCATACCAATTCTGTTTCCCTTGCCTGAGTGCACCAGAGACCCAGGTGTTACACAGAGAAAGCCTGTCCCATGTGTGTGAGAAGGTGCAAAAGATGGGAGGGGAGGACAGTAGGGCAGGAAGAGGAGTGCTGCGTGCAACACTCTGTTAGTCATCAAAGCCCTCCTGTAGGCCTTCCAGCTTAGAGGCAGGTAGCCGGCCCCAGGTTACACACGTGATCAGTAATGGCTTTTAGTATTTCCTATCCATTGCTCTGCAGCTCTGTGGCTGGTTTTCTGTTTCCTGCACCAGTTCAAGCTGCCACATGTCTCTCTGTGGCCTTTGAGTGCTACAACTGAGTGAGCTGCCAGTGATTGGAGGGGTCAGACACAGTGTGGAGCAAAAACCTTTAGGAACCCCGTGCTGACTTTTATCAGTCTAGGGCTTCTTTCTGGATGGTAGCACCTTAGAATGAGGGACTCTGTTTTTTACTCAATCAACAAACATTCATAACATACCTCTTTTGAAGTCACCTGACAAGGTGATGCGTGGTGATGTGTGCTTGGGGTAGCAATAAGATTTAGACAACGCTCTTCTGTTTGGTGGGAAAAGTCAGAGCTCATCAATAAGAAAAAATGTCTCCCGAGCCTGCGACAGTGTAACCTATGACAGGCCCTCATGTGGTGACAATTTTGGAATTTAGGTTTCTTTAAAAAGCACAGAAATATAAAAATATGTTTTTGTCTTAGTCCCAGGTGTGGGGTACGCGGCTGCTTCAGACTGTCCACAGCAGCTGACTGTGGTTTGCCTCGTGCTGTGGGAGGGGCATGGGTTTGCCAGCTGCAGATTGATTCTGCGATTGTGTGACATTTGGGATTCTGGGGCCTTTTTAGAGGTTGTATAAATGCTAGGGCCCTTCAGGCATGGTGGGTTGTTGGTCGGTTGTTGTTTGTGGTTTGTTAAGTAGCTGTGTGCAAAGAAGAAACAATAAGATATCAGATATCTTGACTGTGAAGATCAAACTTGCCCCATGGAACTTAATGCCCCGAATCAGCAGGAAGTAGTCTAACAGTAGCGTTGCCCCCTTTCCTGACCCCTAACTTTATTCTGGGATCTCTTTAGTGTTAGGTGGTTGAAAGGGTGGAACAAAAGGGGTGGAGAAGGTTGGAAGAAAGAAGAACCCACAGAATAGCCAAAGAGCAGCTATCCCCTCATGTGGCTGGAGATTCAGGAAGGCCTATAGAGGAGCTGATATGTATAGCTTAGTCAGGGGGAACAGCAGCACAGAGCTGGCCGTGACCAAAGCACCCTTGAACTTCAGTTCTGTGTCATCCTCTAAATGGGTGCAGAGCCTGCATTGGGTGATGCTCCACCATGGCGGTCTTTGTGAGGTGATGGTAGTGACAGATCTTGGAGAGCCTTTCAGCTGTAGTACGGGGCACTGGGGAGGCTAGAGTAGCCTGGGTAGGAGGAGCAGGGGCCTCGGTCAGGACCATGGTTGTAGACTAGTGAAGTGAGGCAGATTAGGAAAATTCAAAGGAGGGGAAGTCGGCAGAAGTTAACGATAGGTTGCGTGTGCGTGGCTGAGGAGAGGAAAGTGGCACATGCCTGAGCTAGAGGGTAGAAAGGCATGTGATCCCAAGACACAGTGGCACAAAGGGGCATGAAAGGGGCCCACAGGAGGGTGTCCTTGGACTAACCCATTATGCCTGGGGGTTCACCAGACTCTGTGGTAGGTGTAGACATGTGACCCTTCTTAAAGTGAGAAGATCAAGAGCAATACATGAGAGAGAAAAGCCTTGAGAGGCCAAAGAGTGGTTAACACCGCAGACAGGAGCTGGGCAGCACAGGTTCATATCCCACTCCGACCTCATACCCGAAGTGGAGATTAATCCTACCCCTACCCCACCTGGAGGGGCTGTTGGGACTTTATCTGCAGAGCCCAGGGTGTGTGAGGTAGCCGTGAGATGACCCTTGAGCCTGTGAGATGGCCCTGACCCCTGGAGGATAAGTCATCAAGTCATCGAGTGAGACATTTCCTGGGCCTAAGAGGGCTCACCCACCACATGTGGGGCTGGTTGAGGCCAGTTCCCTGGAAGGGTGTGTGGGAGGTGAAGAAAGGCAAAAGCTCTCTGGAGGAGTTTCTCTAGAAGGTTTCTAGAAGGAACAAGGTGTTTTCTGAAAGGGAGGGCCTCCATGTGTGGTGAAGGTGGACATTGAAGTCACTGTATTAAGTGGCCCCTGTTTCTTCAGAGAAAAACTGGGGACTTCTGTGAGAAAGAAGGTGGGTAGGAAGGCAGAGAGCACAGAAGAGAGTTAGAGTGGCCAGCCATGGAACAGAGGGACACAGGAGCTGACCATGGTCCTGTGTGGGCCCTAGAGGGGTTGGGCAGAGGTCAAGGCCTGAAGGTGTTAGAACAGCCTGGGTAGCAGAGGTCTCGTGGCTTAGGGGCTCTGACGGGTCGGCCAGTTCACACAGGGACAGTTGGAAAGGAGGCGCACCCCATGAGCACAAACGCTTGCACACTCTCTCGCTCTGGTTTTGATCTAGTACTGTTATTACTGTTGGTTTTGTTTGGGGGTCAGGGCCTAGAGATCCGTAAACCTCCAGGAAGTTCTTCCTCAGTCTCCCAGATGCTATAAATGCTTGCTTTTTTTTTTGTGGGGTGAGGGATGGGTTGAGACAGTCTTGTGTAGACCATGCTGGGCTCACACTTGCTTTGGAGCCAAGGATGACCTGGGACTTCTGACCCTTCATGCTTTTACGTTCCATAGCGCTAGGATTACTGACTCTAATTCCAAGCAAATGTGCAGAGGTGACAAATGGATTCTTGAGGACTTCAGCCCAGGGGAGACTTTGGCACATAGCCCCATGGTAGCCACCACATTGGGACTAACCCTCTTCTATGGTCTCTGTCCAAACCTTAGTCCAGCGAATGTCGACCTTGGCTCCCCACTTATGTAGCCTGGGGCCAAGGTGGCTGCTTCCTGCTCAGCCCTGGGTGGCTTGCAGAGAGGAAGTGCATATAGGTCAGTTTGCTGCTGACTGTAGCAAGTGGGTTCAAGGTTCTGGTGACTTGGCATGATGTCCCTGAAACACCCAGGAGGCCTTTCACACCCCTGCAAACCTTGCTCTGACTCTGCAGGGAAGCTGGGGTTTTCTGGCCTTATCCTGCTGGGGCCTGTGGAGGACAAGAAGCTAGGGCCAGGTCAGCGTCTCACTGGTGGCTCAGGAGTCACAGAGCAGAGCAAAGTGGGGTGGGACTCTTGAGTCAGCACTGCCTAGGGTGGGGCTGATCCCTATTCCTGTTTTAACCCAGAAAGTTCCAAGCTTCCGGCTGAGTCACAGGGAGAGGGAGAGTCTCTGTGAGGCTGGGGGCTGAGGAATTCCCGCATCACTTCCTGCTAGGTTGGGGTGTGGGATCCTGCAGGTGTCTGCCCTAGACTGATAGCTCTATCCTACTTTCTTGAAGGATGGAGAACTCATGGGGAGCAGAGGCCCTTGGGGGAGCCCCAGCTCCTGGGCAGCCACTAGCTTAAGATGCCTGGGGCCCCCTAGAAAGGTTCAATCCTGATTGGGACAGCAGCCAGGGTTTCTAGTTAGGGTTAAGCCCCGCATAGGGAAACAGGGAGAATACCTGAGCCGTATTCACAGCCAGGCGACCAGGTGGAACATGCTCTGTAGCACAACAGAGAACACACACACACCTCCACCTCTCCAGTCACCTCTGCACAAAGAGCACCAGGCACTCCTGCACAAGCCTGGACAGGCCTCAAGGTTCCGTGCGCATAGGCACACAGACACACAGACATGGGCAGGCTCGGGCAGGGCCCTCTACACAGACGTCTACACAGCCACTTTGTTGAGGTGGCCCCCAGACACGTGGGAGCTTGGGCGGTCACAGCACCCAATTCGTGCTTGTAGCACACGGTCTGTTTCTAGCTGATCTGATCACAAGACCCTTGTGGGCACACTCGGGCTCAGGTGGAATGGGCTGATGCTGTAAGCTCTCAGAAGGGAGGCCGCACCCCCTGCCCTGCCCTCTGCGGCTTGCCCGGCTGGATTTTCCTGCAGGGCTTTTGGATTTTGTTTTTGAGCTACTCGAGTGTTGATCGTGTGCCAGGCACCATGCCAGCGCAGGGGAAACGTGTGTAAGGTTGTTTTGAGTAAAGCTCTCAGTAAGTGTGGGTTATTATGTACATTATTATTTACATACGTAATCTCGTTTCTTCTCATAACAACTCTATGAGGCAGAGGGCTATTATTGTCCCCATTTTGCAGATAAGGAAAGTGGGGCTCTGAGAGGTTAAGTGGCTTGTCCTTATGAGTGGCAGAGGCTGGGTTTGAACCAGGTCTTTGACTCCTGTATATGTTCTCAGTCTGTCCTGTGAGATAACCAGTGGGGAATAGTGAGGTCCACAGCCGGGTTCATCAGCAGCGCACCATGACTCTTAAGTTTGAGGCCCAGGGTAGAAGGGAGGCGGGCTGAGGGCAGGGATGGAGGGCGGTCCCAGCATGAGAGGGCATGCTGTGAAGGGACTGTGCTCAGTTCAAGGCATAGTCCACTTCCCTTCCCTTGGTCATTCTGTTCGGTGTGTTTCCAGCAGATATGGAGAGTCCTGAGCCGCTGGCCCCTGGGCTTCCCCTCCAGCCTGGCTTGACTTTGTCTGAGGGACCCTGGGCAGCTTGCCATCCACCCAGGCTGAAGTGGAGGGGGTGTTGAGCTGCCACCTGGGACTTGTGCTTATCTCGGACTCTTGGCATTTCTGTTTCTGGACAGAACCCAAGGGTGGCTTCCCGCTTAGAGCTGTAGGTCCCACCCAGGTGGAAATGCCCTCCGGTGCAGGCAGATAAGCTCTGGCAAACCAAAGGCAGCCTGTGCTTCCAGAAAACCTTGAGGGGTGCAAGAGATAAAGGGGTGCAGGAGCTGTGTGTCTTGATCTCCCAGAGTCTTCGTGAGCCTCACTTTTTGTCTTATCCCTGTGATACACACAGGAAGCCACAGTGAATTCAGTGGGTGTCATACAGAAGGGCCTCCTGGAGCTTCTCAGAGTGTAGTCCTTGGGCTACCTCCTCCTAAGTCACTGGGAGCTGGTCAAGAGGCTCAGACCAGCAGTTTCAGAATCTCTTGGGAGGGCCTGGAGTCCGGGTGATGTTTAGGGAGGTTGGCATTGGTGCTGGAACTTTCCTTGGCCCCCCAATTTATCGAAGTACTAAGGGTTGGAAGTCTCTGGAGCTGCAGGAGTTGAGTTTGAGAAAAGGCTCTTGGTGGTTTAAAGAGAGGTTTCAACTGCCTCTGGCCTCAGGCAGGACCGTTCCTTAAAGTTCTAGCGCAGCCCTGTGTGTAACTCTGGGTTTTAGGAGTTTGTCAAGACTTCAGCCACAGAGCTATACAAATGTCCTCAAACTTCTGCACCGCATCCCTCCCCAGGAGAGCTTCTGGGGCGCAGCGGTGGGGGCCCTGTTGTCCAGTGACTGGAGCTGCTCTCTACCTCATGTGTCTCAGCAGGCTTACTAGGGAAGCCCCACCTGAGAGCTGCTTCAGCACCCTGTGCTGTGTGGTAAAAAAAAGCTGAGCTTCCGTCAAAGGGCTAGTGTGGTTTCCTGTTCTTGAACAGTGTGAGAACCAAGTTTTTTCATTTCCCCTTTCTCCGTGGCTACCAGGAGTCTTGGTACTAAATTTGCAACCCACCCCAATAGCTATGTAAAGATCCTGTGACCTGCTTGTGTGACCGCTCTTTTCTCTCTGGTTTAGATGTCTTCTTCAGATTGGTTTTTCTCTGCCTGTGATTTTAATGCTTCTATCTCAACACTTTCTTGTCTTTGTGTTTCCTTACCTCTTCCTGGAACCAGGCTGAGGGTATGTAAAGACACGGGACACGCAGACACACATGAAGTCATCCTCACATTGCTTGGCTGGCATGCTGTCTTCATGGCTTCCCAGCTCTGTGAGTGTGTTTGTTTGCATGGTCCTGAGCCACTGGTCGGTTGGGACATGCCTGAGGCTGGTCAGGGGCTGCCTTCTGCTTGGTGTGGGTTTTTGTTTCTTTAGTTTGTTTTGGTTGTTTTAAATTTCTCTCTACGCCCATCAGTTATTCAGAGTGTGAACACACTGATGGGCCAGTGGGCGTTGATTGTTTCTTTTTCCCTCTTAAATTTACATCTTTTTCATGACGTAAGTTTAAGTTGCTTACTGTAAAATCTCAAAATAATCCCTTTAAGAAAGAGGAGAAATGCTCATGTCCTCCTCGGGGTCACTGCAGCGGGTCTGGGTCGTTTCCCCACAAAGTGAAATAATCTGCCCAGACCTTCTGCAACCTTCACTTTTGCTTAGTGATAAATAATTATTATCTCTTAATAATTACATCTTCTGCAACAATGAGTAGGTCCTAAAATTTTCTCATTGTACTGTGTGTGTGTGGGGTATGTATGTATGTATGTATGTATGAATGTATGTATGTATAAATGCATGAATGCTGACCAGATGGCTCAGTGGGCAAAGGCACTGTTGTTGCCAAGCCTGATAATCTGAATTCAATCCCTAGGACTCCTGCGGTAGAAGAGAGCACCGATTCCCAGAAGTTGCCCTCTGATCTCCACACACTCACACACTCTTTTAAATGTTAAGCAGGAAAAACTTTGCTGTAAGAACTGACATTGTCAGCCATTGCATTCTGTGCCCTGTTCTCTGGGTCACTGAGCGTTCCCACCTGCCAGTGTTCCTCTTGATGCTGTCATGAGAGCCTCACAACATGAGATGCTCACACCACCTTTTCTGTCTTGTCTCTTGCCTCTCCACTTGCTGCAGGGACATATGAAGCTCTTTGTCCCCCTCACCCGTCCCTACATGCTCTGTGCTTTCCCTCCTTTGCCACTTAAAATAATACCCTGCCTGGGCATGCTAATGCATGCTTGTCACCCAGCACCCAAGAGGCTGAGGCAGGAGAATCATGATTTTGAGACTAGTCTGGGCTATGTAACAGAGCTGTCTCCAAAAAAAAAAAAAAAGCGAACTCCGTTTGGGCTAGGGTTATATACTTCACAGTGGCCTAGGCTGGGTGTCAGCTACAATCAAATTAGCAGTACACTTTTTTTTTTTTAATTAGCAATACACTTACAATACCCTTTAACATTTTACTTCCAATGTCTAATGTAATCCTTACTTGTGTGTATCTGACATACAGGCATGTGTGCTGTTGGGGACCAAACCCAGGCCCTTACATGTTAGGCAAGCACGTACTGTGCCACACCCTGAGCCCCGTTAGCCTAGTACAGCGTAGTGTGACCCACTTAGCTCCCAGGAGGGACAGCAGAGTCTCATTCCTACCCCATCCACCCCCAGCACTCCCCCCCCCCCCCCAGCATGCGGGCTGTCTGTGGCACAGTCAGGTATTGAGGACCAGGCCAATGTTTAGTGACACTGTCTCCCTGAGAGCTGGGGGCTCTGGCTGGAGGCAGGATCAGGGGAGGGAGAGGGCCGCCTTTGCATGCCTTTTCTTTGGATCAGATGCTGGGCGAAGGAGGATGTTAAATGTGTCAGCCTTTCTTCTCTTCACTACAGCTGTTTGTATGTGTGCATGCATACTGCCATAACACTCACGAGGGGTAGGGTGACAGCTTGTGGGAATCACTCTCTTCTACCATGCGGATCCTGGGTATTGAACTCAGGTGGTCAGGCTTGGTGGCCAACACCTTTACCCACTGGGCTACCTGCCTGTCCTTTTGTAATTGTTACCCATGACTTTACATTTTAATTTGCTTCATATTTTTTGGCCCTTTCTCTACCTCTTAAAACTGTGTCTCACTTAAGTAATCCCAGATTGGGCTGAAACTTCTAATTCCTCTGCCTCATCCTTCCATGTGCTGGGATTGCAGGCGTGTACCATCACACATAGCAAGACTATATATCTCTTATACAACTATATCTGCTATTTTCTGGAGTTTCTAATCTATGTTGTTTCTGCACGCTGGGTTATATCCCATTGAATGGACTCATAGTCTGCTCTCCCCCACCGTGGGCTCTCAGGTATAGAATTTTTTTTTAAGATTTATTTATTTTTATTATGTATATGAGCAAACTGTAGCTGTCTTCAGACACACCAGAAGAGGGCATCAGATCCCATTACAGATGGTTGTGAGCCACCATGTGGCTGCTGGGAATTGAACTCAGGACCTCTGGAAGAGTAGTCAGTGCTCTTAACCACTGAGCCATCTCTCCAGCCCAGTTTCTACTTTTTCACTCCTGTGAATGGAGCTGTAATTAATTTCCTTTTCCATGAACTTCAGTGCGTTTCTTTTTTATGTCTGAGTGTCAGGAGTGATGCTCTTTTTAATAACCAACCTATTGCCCCAGGTTCATGCCACTAACTGTCCTGCAGATCTCCCTTAGACTAGATGCAGTTATCCTAAAACGAATGGAAAAGGCCATTCTCAAGCATGCTGACTTCTCTCCCCAGGCTCTGAAGAAAGGCTGATTAGAAAATTTGAAGCTGAAAACATCTCCAACTACACGGCCCTTCTGCTGAGCCAGGATGGCAAGACGCTGTATGTGGGGGCCCGAGAGGCCCTCTTTGCACTTAACAGCAACCTCAGCTTCTTGCCAGGCGGGGAGTACCAAGAGGTGAGAGACATCTGAGGATGGCTAGGGGTGTGTGTTTGTGTGTGTGTGTGTCTGTGTGTGTGTCTGTGGTGTGTGTGGTGTGTATGTCAGGGAGAGGTGTGTGTGTGTGTGTGTGTGTGTTAGTGTGTGTCAAGGAGAGGTATGTGTGAGTCTGTGTATGTGTGTGTGTGTGTGTATGTGTGTGTGTGTGTGTGTTTGGGAAGCTGGCCTGCTGGTCAGGATGCTCTGGACGGGACAGGACAGGAGTGTGGCTCTGTACACCCTCTGTGCCCTTGCACACCTATTTCCCTCCTCCTTCCACAGCTGCTGTGGAGTGCAGATGCTGACAGGAAGCAGCAGTGCAGCTTCAAGGGCAAGGACCCAAAGGTGAGACTGAGGGATCTGGGCAGAACACTGAGCAGATATGGCTGTTATGGGAAGGACACAGTCTGGACATCGCCAGCACTGGGCTTCAGCCCCAGCCCCAGCCCCAGCCCCAGCCCTGTCCTCTATGTGATCCTGGATAAATAGATTCATCTGGTCACCCCTTGGTTTTCTCACCTGTAAGATGGGAATAGTATGCCTATATCCCTGGATAAACCAGTGCATCCAGGGCTCCTGTCCCATTAGCGTTAGCACCAACATGAACCTGGTGAGGTGGTGACAGTGTCTGTAAAGGGTCTCTAGTGGACAGATAAGTCTGGCAGATTCTAGTTTGATTTCAGCCAAGACATTAGATGGTATCCAGCCCAGTCCAGAGTTCTCTTGTAGGACTTGCTGCCATTCTCAGAGGCCTCCCCATCCATACACGCTTTAATCTGGAACAGTCAGCAAGTACTTGTTGGCAGTGTGGGGTGAACACGGTGCCTCTGGCAAGCTAGACAAGTGCTCTGGCCGTGAGACGCGCCTCAGCCCCTCTTCAGCACTTGGTCCTTGCTGTTAGCTACTAGAGACATTATGAAAAAGTAAAACCATGCTGTAATCCCAGAACGTGGGCAGGAGGGTTAGGAGTTCGGGGCCACCCTGGACTACATAGAAGATTGATGGACTGGACTCCATGACATCATTTCAAAAAGCTAAAAAATGAAAGAAAAACCAATGAAAAATCAGTTTATAAGGTGGTCATGAAAAAAAAAAAGAGAAAGAAAGAAAGACAGACAGACAGACAGACAGACAATACCAGGGCTGGAGAGATGGTTCAGCAGGTATGAATATGGGCTGCTCTTCTAGAGGATCAGCCTGTTTCCCAGTACCCACATGGCAGATCATGACCTTCTGTAGCTCCAGTCCCCAGGGACCCGATACCCTCTCTGGCCTCCATGGGCACCTGGCACAAAAGAGGTGCACACATCAATGCAGGCAAAACACTCATACACATAAAATAAACAAGAATGAAAGCAGCTGGGTGGTGGTGCCACACACCTTTAATCTCAGTGCTCTAGAGGCAGAGGCAGGTTCTCTGTGAGTTCAAGGCCAGCCTGGTGTACGGAGTGAATTCCAGGACAGCAAAAACTACACAGAAAAACACTGTCTTTAAAAGACCAAAAAAGACAGACAGACAGACATTTATATAGTGCAAAGACTATTTAGAGGAAGGTAAGGAACTGGACCGTGACATACCCAGACACTAAGCAGGACTTTGGGTTTCACTCTGAGTGAATGAATCGTTTTGGAAACCAGTAGAAAGCTTAGCAGAGAAGCGGCATGGCCGTGTGGTTTTGTACTGTTTTGTGGAACTTCCGATTAATCCCAGGGTCTCACGAGTTAGACAAGTGCTAAACCACTGAGCCACATCCCTGACCCTCTGCTTCTGAGGCAGGTTCTCTCTGTCACCTAGACTGGCCTTTTCACCCAGACTGGACTGGAACTTGGGATCCTCTTCATTCAGCCCCCCCCCGAGTAGCTGGAAATAGAGACGTGCCACCAGGCCTGTCTTGCCTGTGTTCTAAAAGGCTGTCCTTGAGCCAGGCATGCTTGTGTCTCCTTGTAATTCTAGTACTTGTAAGGCAGAGGATTATTCATTCCAGGTGAGCCTGGGCTGTGTGGTGAGACTGTCATAAATAAAAATAAACAAATGGGCCCCGTTGTGTTGATGATAAGTGTCCTCTCTGGAATTGAACACAAGGGAGACCATTGTGGCTCAGGCAGTGACAGTGCCTTAGTCAGGGCACCATCCAAAAAGGGGTGAGAAATGATCAGATTCTGGGTTTTTGTTCATTGAAGGTTTAGCATCCAGGAAGGTGTGGCATTTGAGAGACAGCCAGGCCACGGCCTGCCACTGGAAAGATGGAAAAACTTCAGTGGGTCTTGGGGTGTTGGTGGCACCAATTTGGCAGTTCCTATCAGACACCTTGTAGAGGTGGAGTTTGTGCCAGGAGTTCAGGGCTGAGCAATTCCTCCTGCTTTACCGCCTGTCTCCCCCCTGGGTTAGAGAAGACTCTCAAGAGGATTAAGACACTCTGAAAGGTGGGATTACCCCCTCTAGGGTGCCTTTCACCTCAGAGAAGGAGTATTAGCCAATCTGGAAGCTAACTGAGCCCCAGTGCAGACCCTGCTTAAGCTCTGCCAGCCAGCTCCCGGCCCAGAGCTCCAGGTTTCTTTTGTTCTGCCTTAGGTCTGGGGAGGAGGCCTCAGCCCTGCCCCCTAGTGGCATATGTGGACCTGACATACTCTCCTTCCCCACAGCGTGACTGTCAAAACTACATCAAGATCCTCCTGCCACTCAACAGCAGCCACCTGCTCACCTGTGGCACGGCCGCCTTCAGCCCCCTGTGTGCTTACATTGTAAGTTCCCTCCTCTACCCTGGGGCTTGGCTGCCTGGGGCACAGCCTTTCTGCCAGAGGAACTCTTCCCTAGCCCTGATTCCTGGTGAAGGAGGACCCTGGGGGCAGGCTTCTAGGTAGCAGTAGGCCCTTGAGACCCGTGAGCCCATCATCCTGGCTGCTTCCCAGGTCCTACTAGGTCTCCCTGCCGGGGCAGGGAGGGGTGCATGCAGCCACCTTGCCTAGAGAGCCTGACTGACTTCCAATTTGCTGCCCACTGGTTTCTTTCCCTTGCTGTGCTTGGTGCCCCAGGTCATCTTGTGCACCCTTCAGCGTATGCCCGCCCTGTGTTCCTACCCCATCCCCTAACATGCTCTAGCAGAGGGTGGCATTAATGCTGTTGCGGAACACGGGGCTTGGAGTCAGAAATTTCTGGGTTTGCATTGCATTGCTCTCCCTGGCTCCAGGACTATTTTCCACGCTACATCTCTTCCCTGTTCGCTGGGGAATAGTGCCCACTGCACACACTCCTTCGCGTAGACCCTGGGGTAAGGAGACGTACTTTAGAACCTGTGCACTTCCTTGTTCCGTGTCTTGGTCCTGAGCTACTTGTCTACTCCTCCACAGCACATAGCGAGCTTTACTTTAGCCCAAGATGAGGCCGGCAATGTCATTCTGGAGGATGGCAAGGGTCGTTGTCCCTTTGACCCCAACTTCAAGTCCACGGCTCTGGTGGTTGGTAAGTGGTGTCACAGGCTGGGTGCTTTTGTGCTCCGTGGAAGATACCCAGGGCAGGAGGACCGAATCTGGGGTGTGTCTGGGCTCTGGGCAGTGTGGGTCCCAGAGGTAAGGTGGTGTCCCCATGCTGTGCTGGTTCCCAGAGGGTATCGAGTGACCCTGGGCTGCCCTCTTCCAAGTCCCTGCTTCCGTCTAGGCAGGATGGATGGCGCTGCGGTCACTCTGGGCCCTGAGCAGGGCACAGGGACTGGGCCAAAGGAGCCATTCCCATGGGAACATTCTCTTGGCAGATGGTGAGCTGTACACTGGAACAGTCAGTAGCTTCCAGGGAAACGACCCAGCCATTTCCCGGAGCCAGAGTTCCCGCCCCACCAAGACTGAGAGCTCCCTCAACTGGCTACAAGGTGGAGTTCTGCCTTGGCCCACTGAGCAGTTGCCTAACCCTTGGGAGGGGATGCTGTCCCCGAGGTTCCTGGCCTGACTGTGTCTCCTCCCCTGGCCTCTGCAGACCCTGCCTTTGTGGCCTCGGCCTACGTCCCCGAGAGCCTGGGCAGCCCCATAGGTGATGATGATAAGATCTACTTCTTCTTCAGCGAGACGGGCCAGGAGTTTGAGTTCTTTGAGAACACCATCGTGTCCCGAGTTGCCCGAGTCTGTAAGGTGAGTGGGAGGGCGCAGGGTCATCCACCCAAGGTGCACCCACATCTGTCACCTTCCAGAACCAGTCCCCAGGGAGTTGCAGCCCAAAACCAGTCTGTGGCTCCTCTTCCTTCTCATCCTTGCCTTGAATCTGGAGTGTCTGGGCTCTGGACAGTGTGTCCCGGGGCTGAGCTGGCGTCTCCATGCTACACTGCTGTCCTCTTTTGTTTTTTGTTTTTGTTTGGTTTTTCAAGACAGAGTTTCTCTGTGTAGCCCCGGCTGTCCTGGAACTTACTCTGTAGACCAGGCTGGCCTCAAGCTCAGAGATCTGCCGCCTCTGCCTCCTGAGTGCTAGGAGTAAAGGTGTGCACCAGCACTGCCTGGCTTCTTTTGTTTTTGTTTTTGTTTTTGAGACAAAGTTTCACTATATAGTTTTGGCCATCATGGGACTCACTCTATAGACCAGGCTGGCCTCAAACTCACAAAGATCCGTTTGCCTCTGCTTCCCAAGTGCTGGGATTAAAGGAGGGTACCAACACTCCTGGTTGTCCTCTCTTCTTTTAATTGAGAAAATCTCACATTGAAGGTAGGTGTGAAGGCGCATACTCCAAATCCTGACACTCAGGGAGCCGGGGAGTGGAGGTCTCAAGTTTAAGGCCATCCTGGATAACTTAGCAAGGTCCTGTCTTTTTTTTTTTTTTTCATTTTTTCCTTTTGGTCCTGTCTTTTTGTTTGTTTCTTTTCCAAGACAGGGTTTTTCTTTGTAATCCTGGCTGTCCTGGAACTTTCTCTGTAGACCAGGCTGGCCTCAGATTCAGAGATCCACCTGCCTCAGCCCACAGATTCTATCTTAAAATTTTAAATAGGTATTCCTCTCTTAGGGTCTTGAGTTCAGCTGCCTTCAAACATCCTGTGTCACTCAGGCTAACCTTGAACTTTTGGTGTGCTATCCCACTTAGTTTATATATTGCTGGGGATCAAGCCCAGGGTTATAAACATAAGAATTATAAGCTACTTGGAAAAGAAGTCCTTGGCTTTCTCTTAAACTGGAAACCCAGGAAAGTGTACAAAGAAGTGACCTAGAGTGAACAGCCAACGGCATCACTGTGTAAGAGCCCAGATTCTCAAGTTTGAACTTCCAGGTTCCAACTTAGCTGTTAAATGGCAGTGATAACATCACTAGCTGTTGCATGAATTAAATTCTGCCGTGTAAAGCTCTTAGGGCCCCTGCTATCACAAGAAGAAGCCATTGTTAAAGTGTTCTTTGCTGATCTGTTCAAACTAATGTATTTGTATTAACTCAGTTACAAACCTGAGACCTGAGTTGTGCTATTTCTCCCTGTTTGCTCAGTAATCCGTCAATCATGGACACCTTTTCCTATTATTTATTCATTTATGTGTTCATTGTGTTGAAGCCCTACTTCACTCCCTCCCTGGCTGACTGCAAACTCTTAGACTTGAGCAATCCTCCTGTCTCATCCTCCTGAGTAAACTCAAGCTTCAGGTTTCTGACATGGCCAGTGATGCTAGCATGCCAGATAGCACTGGCCATCGAGCGCTCTCCTGGCCCTTCCCTATTTGGATGGTTTCCCCTGGTCCTTCTTTGCTCGTTGTCCACAGTAGGGAACACACTTTCCTGATGAAAACATACTCAATTTTAGGTGCACATCTGTCCTGGTGCTCTCTCTCATTCTTCATTCCTGTGTGACTCAGCTACTGCTGAGGAGGGCTGGCAAGGAGACACTGTGCCTCCGAGAATGGCCCTCAGCTTGTGACTAAGCCCGTGTCCCCTCTTCTCCTACAGGGCGATGAGGGTGGAGAGCGGGTGTTGCAGCAACGCTGGACCTCCTTTCTCAAGGCTCAGCTCCTGTGCTCCCGGCCTGATGATGGCTTTCCCTTTAACGTGCTACAAGATGTCTTCACCCTGAACCCCAACCCTCAGGATTGGCGCAAGACCCTTTTCTATGGGGTCTTTACCTCCCAGTGGTGAGATGCTAGGATTTAGCTGGGGACAGGAGGGTAAAGAGTGGCTAGAGCCCGCTGATGGCATCTCGAGCCTCACTTCTCAACTCTGAGCACAGAGTTAATTTGGCTGTTTCCTTTGCAGGCACAGAGGGACCACAGAAGGCTCTGCCATCTGCGTCTTCACCATGAATGATGTGCAGAAGGCCTTTGACGGCCTGTACAAGAAAGTAAACAGAGAGACACAGCAGTGGTATACCGAGACCCACCAGGTGCCCACACCGCGGCCGGGAGCGGTAGGTATCAGTAGTGTTGTGCTCAGAGTGGCTTCTGGGCAGGCTTGGTCCCTGGACCATGCTGAGAGCAAGGTTGTATGGTTTCAGACAAACCATGAAGCTTCTGTGAATCTGATTTCTCTTCTTTGAAGTAGGGCGTAATAAGCCCTGGCTTCCTATCTTACCAAAGAAGATGTCCCATGAATGACAGAGCACCTTCAGTCCCGCCTCGTCAGCTTGGCCTCCGTGCAGTGGTGTAGATTGTTTTTAGTTGTCTGTCTCAAAGGCAGCAGGCTGGTGTAATCTGGGTTGTTTGAATTCCCAGTCCTCCCAAGTCCTGGGAGTACAAGAAGACGCCACTGTACCGTGCTTTGCACAATGCTGCACAGTACTGTCATTATCCCTTTATTCTGTCCACCCGACTAAGCCTTGTACACAGAGAAACCCTGGGGCAGAGAGAAGCAGGACCTGGGTAGGTGTGGGAATTGATTATGGCTGCACTGAGATTGGCCCTGAAAACTTCCCGGCAGCCCTAGGGTAAGATGCACGGGTAAGGCCCCAGGCAAAATGAAAAGTCACACTTTGAGACCTGTGTGCAAACTTGGTGAGGATCAATAGGCCAGAGGCCAGCAGGAAACCCCGGTCTTGCTTTCTTCACACGTCAGATTTGCCTTTGGACCAGCACAGTGCAGAAAGGCAGATGTTCCATGATTTCTGGAGCATAGTTAATGTGGCAGGGGCCGCTACTGTCCCAGGAGGCATGCTCCACGCTGATTCCTGTCCCTCCTGTTTCTGCCTTCTTCAGTGCATTACCAACAGTGCCCGGGAACGGAAGATCAACTCGTCCCTGCAGCTCCCAGACCGAGTGCTGAACTTCCTCAAGGATCACTTCTTGATGGATGGGCAGGTCCGCAGTCGCCTGCTGCTGCTGCAGCCCAGAGCCCGCTACCAGCGTGTGGCTGTGCACCGTGTGCCTGGCCTGCACAGCACTTATGATGTCCTATTTCTGGGCACTGGTGAGTGTCTGCAGCCCTGCAGAATTGAGTTAAGGAGGGCAATACATGCATGGCTGGTAGATCGTGGGCGGTGGGCTCCACCACGGCCTGAGTCGTGACCATGCTTGCAGGTGATGGCCGCCTGCACAAAGCAGTGACCCTGAGCTCCAGAGTCCACATCATTGAGGAGCTGCAGATCTTCCCTCAAGGACAGCCTGTGCAGAACCTGCTCTTGGACAGCCATGGGGTGAGTGGGCCATGGAGTGAATTTGACCACTTTGACTGTCAACAAGCCAGCTTTTCTGTCCCTTGCCAAAGCAAGATGGAAAGTTACAGAGCCCTGGCTTCTGACCATAAAAAGGATATGTGGCAGAACTTGTCAGGGGTGCCCTGGGATGACTAGTGAGCATGTGAGGCTAGTATGACAGTGTCCCGGTGCCTGTGTCTCCCTCTCACTCTTCATGTTTGGCTGTGTAGGGACTGTTGTATGCCTCCTCCCATTCCGGGGTGGTGCAAGTGCCCGTAGCCAACTGCAGCCTGTACCCAACCTGTGGAGACTGCCTCCTGGCTCGAGACCCCTACTGCGCCTGGACTGGCTCTGCCTGCAGGCTCGCTAGCCTCTACCAGCCTGATCTGGCCTCCAGGTGAGAACTCCCAAAGACCCAGTGACTCCTCCTCATCTCTGAGCACTGCATCTTCTCTGGGACCCCTGCACATGGTTATTTCTCAGCTCTCTGTGGCCATATAATCTATATGGACCAGATAGACAGGGTTTGCCAGAATAAGAAACATCTAGTAAAGAAGATGTGGATTGCCACATGCACATAGCTTATTGTAAGTAGGCTGTTCGGTAAGCCTGTTAGACCATTAAAAAGTAGAGTAACATTAGAATTAGAGATGTCTATTGAGAAAACAGAGATGTGCTATTTGGCACAGTGATGCACAGCTTTAATCCTAGCATGCAGGAAGCAGAAGCAGGAAGATCTTTGTGAATTTAAGACCAGCCAGGACCACATAATGAGACCCCGTCTCCATTTAAATGAAAATAGGAATGAGTCAGCTGAAGTGGGGTTTGTCTGTAATCCAGTGCCTGGTTTTATTGTTGTTCTGTTGTTTGTTTTTGGTTTTATTGAGGCAGGGTCTCATGTAGCCTAGGATATAGTGGTGGATGCTTAGAAGAAGATGGGGTGGCCAGGACCTGCTGGTGCATGCGTATAATCCTACTGTTCAGAAGGTGGAGGCAGGAGGGTCAGAAGTTCAAGGACATCCTCTGCAACAAAGAGTTTCAAGGCCAGCAGGAGTTACAGGAGACTTTGTCTCACAAAAATGGATGGTGCTGGAGACGTGGCTCAGCAGTTAAGAGCACGGACTGCTCTCATAGAGGACCCAGGTTTCATTCCTAAGCTCCCATATCAGGCAGTTTACAACCAACTGCTTAGAACTGGCTTCCTGCATACACCTGGTACAGGAAATTCACCTAGGTATAGGCAGATGCACATACGTAAAAGGAATACGTAAATATTTAAAAAAAAAAAAAAAAAAAGACGAGAAGAGGGATGTTCTCCAAGTGAAGCTCTTCAGCCCTATCTGTGGACTGGATTTTAACATGGCTTTGTATTTCCCTAAAATGGGTCAAACGAATGATCTCATTGTTTTATTACAAATGGGATCTCTCATTTGTAGTTTTCTTTTGTTTATATCAAAAGGACACAAATTACTGCACGCTTAAAGCACAGAAGTCATACACTCCCTTAGCCGTATCCTTGTCTTATAGGTGGTATGGCTGGTGTCTATCTTTAAACTTTTTCAGGAACTTCCATATTTGGGGATGATTTTGTGTGTGTGGCCTGAAGTCCCGTTACTAGGGGGGTGGAGGCAGGACGATCTGTAGTTCAGAGTTATCCTTGACTACATAAAAAGTTTAGGGCTAGCCTAGGCTATATAACTAAGACCCAGTTTGGGCTAGATGCTCTGGCAAATGCCTTTAATCCCAGGGTTCAGCAGGCAGAGGCAGATAGATGGATCTCTGTGAGTTTTGAGGCCAGCCTGGTTTACACATTCATTGAGTTGCAAGATAGTCAGGGCTGTGCAGGAAAAAAAAACAAACAAACAAACAAACAAAAAATCCCTGTTTCAACCTCCCTTTCCTCCCCCAACTCTTGCACACACACACACACACACACACACACACACACACACACACACACACACACACACACACACACACACACACACACACACACACCCAGTAAAACAAAACAACAGCAGCAGAAACCCTGATAAACTCCTGGAAGCATGGATGTAAGGTCTCCCTTGGCTGATTCATAGCAGATTCTGGGCAACTTCTGTAGTGCTTGTATTCTTTATGCTTGGTTGAGTTTTATTTTCTCCTTTTTTGAGACAGGGTCTCACTATAGCCCTGGCTAGCCAGGAATTCACTATGTAGACCAGGCTGGCCTCAAACTCACAGAAATCTGTCTCAGCTTCCCCAAGTGCTGGCATTAAAGATGTGTACTACACTGCCTGGCTGAGCTTTCTAACTTATAAGTGCATGAAAATTCACCTTTTCTAGTTACACACCTGTAACCCCAAAACTAGAGAGTCTAAAGTAAAAGAGTTTGCAGTTGGAGGGAGGGTAGCCTGGGCTACCTTGCCTATCCTAGCCAAAAAAAAAAAAAAAAAAAGAATAAAAGGAAAGCCTGGCTTGCTTTCCTTCCTCCTTCCTTCCTTCCTTCCTCCTTCCTTCTTTACTTCCTTCCTTCCTTCCCTTCCCTCTTTCTTCCCTTCCTTTCCCTCTCTTTCTCTCCCTCCCTCCCTCTTCCTTCCTTCCTTCCTTCCTTCCTTCCTTCCTTCCTTCCTTCCTTCCTTTCTTCCTTTCTCTCTCTCTCTCTCTCTCTCTCTCTCTTTCTTTCTTTCTTTCTTTCTTTCTTTCTTTCTTTCTTTCTTTCTTTCTTTCTTTCTTTCGACAGGGTCCTGCTCTGTAGCTAGGACTGTTGTGCACCTCATGGCCATTTCTTGGGTTTTTAATTGCCTTCTTTTGTGGGAGGGTAGTATTTCAGACAGGGTCTCATGTAGCCTAGACTGACCTCCAGTTCACTGTGTTGTGAAGATAACTTTGGATTTCTGTACCTCCTGTGACTACCTCCCAAGTGCTAGGCACATTCTGCTTTTATAGCAAAAGGGGGTTGTTTGTGACTTTATTTGTGGTAATGTGTAGACGGGGTCTGAGGAGACGGCTCAGACCGTGGAGTACTTGCCTCAAAAGCGTGACAATCTGAGTTTGATTCTCAGAACACACATAAAAATGCCGAGCATGATGGTGGCAAGAAGTACCCCTGTAGTTCCCTGCCCATCTGATCTTTCCTAGTTGTTAAACTCCAAGCTAATGAGACGCTGTGTCTCAAAGGAGGTGGATGGTGTTCATAAGGATGACACCAAGGCTGTCTTCTAAACACACACACCTGTAATTATGACTAGAAATACCCAGTCAGCCCCATGGTGGTGGGGACTCTGCTCAGGCAAGTCTCCTGCACCTGCTTTGGGCCTGGTGGGCTTACACCAGCAGTGGAGGGAAAAAGGAACACTGGCCAATGGGATTCTACCCAAGACTCTTTTATACCCAGGCCATGGACCCAGGACATTGAGGGTGCCAGTGTCAAGGAACTCTGCAAGAATTCCTCATACAAGGCCCGGTTTCTTGTGCCAGGTAAGATGCCCTGGGAAAGGTGAGCCATATTTGCTTGGAAAACACCTCTAGGTATTTTTAGGTACAAATTTATTCCTCTAGCCCTACAAAGAAGAGTCCAGATCATGAGTCACTTAGTCCCAACCATCGCCCAAGTTACCATTGGTCCTAGTTAGAGTTTCTGTGGCTGGGAAGAGACACCATGATCACAGCTCTTATAAAGGAAAATGTTTAATTGAGGTTAGCTTACAGTTCAGAGGTCAGTCCATTATTGTCATAGCAGGAAGCATGGTGGCATTGCAGGCAGACATGGTGCTGGAGAGGTAGTGAGAGTTCTAAATCTGGATCAGTGGACAGCAGGGAGAGAGAGTGTCACTGAACCTGGCTTGGGCATCTGAAACCTCAAGGCCCAGCCCCAGTGACACACTTCTTTCAGCAAGGCCACACGTCCCAATAGTGTAATTAATTGCCTTTGAGCCTATGGGGCCATTTTCATTCAAACTACCACACTATCATAGCACCAGATTGAGGAGGGTGGGCCTAAGTCTGGAGCTGCTCTGGGCAATGACCTCTTCTACCCCATGCCTATTCTGCCCACAGGTAAGCCATGTAAACAAGTCCAGATCCAACCAAACACAGTGAACACCCTGGCCTGCCCACTCCTCTCAAACCTGGCCACTCGGCTCTGGGTGCACAATGGAGCCCCAGTCAATGCCTCTGCCTCCTGCCGCGTGTTACCCACCGGGGACCTGCTGCTGGTGGGCAGCCAGCAGGGTTTGGGGGTGTTCCAGTGTTGGTCGATAGAAGAAGGATTCCAGCAGCTTGTGGCCAGCTACTGCCCAGAGGTGATGGAGGAGGGGGTAATGGACCAAAAGAACCAGCGTGATGGTACCCCAGTCATTATCAACACATCACGAGTGAGTGCACCGGCTGGTGGCAGGGCCAGCTGGGGTGCGGACAAGTCCTACTGGAATGAATTCCTGGTGATGTGTACTCTGTTTGTGTTTGCTATGGTGCTTTTGTTTCTGTTCTTTCTCTACCGACATCGGGATGGCATGAAACTCTTCCTAAAGCAGGGCGAATGTGCCAGTGTGCACCCCAAGACTCGCCCTATAGTGCTACCACCTGAGACCCGACCGCTGAATGGTGTCGGCCCTCCTAGCACCCCACTTGACCACCGAGGCTACCAGGCTCTGTCGGATAGCTCCCCAGGGCCCAGAGTCTTCACTGAATCAGAGAAGAGGCCACTGAGCATCCAGGACAGCTTTGTAGAGGTGTCTCCCGTGTGTCCCCGGCCCCGAGTTCGACTGGGCTCTGAGATCCGAGACTCTGTGGTATGAGAGCTGACTTTAGATGTGGTCACCCTGACCTCAGGGGTTGTGAGTGTTCAGTGGAGGTCAGCTACCTCTGCTTCTCACAGAACACAGCCACGGTACCCTGACTGGAGGGCAGCTGGTACCACAGGCCCAACAGCCCAGCCAGCTGCTTCCAGTGTCTGGCCGAGAACTGGGCTGCCTCCAGGGGCCAGAGGGTCCTTGTCTGGGTGGCAGAACTCTGCTACTTAACTGAGCCCTTTGTTTAAAACTGCAAATGTGAAGCCAGAGAGGAAGGAGAAACAGACAAGGAAGACTACAACATAGCCACTCCAGTTCAGCCTGCTGGGCTCTTGGGGACTTCTCCAAAGTGGCTTTGTGAGCAAGCCGAAGTTGAGAATCCCTCCCCGACTGGACTATTCTACCTTCCGCCTTACTCTGCTGCTGAGGCTACCCTTTCTCACTGCAGAATCAGGGCCCTGCTCCAGCTTCAGCCAACCGAGGACATATCTGTGACCGCTGACACCCTACCACCTCAGGGACCAGAGGGCTAGGCTGATTCTGCAGCCCTCCTCACCAGACCCTGGGCTCAGTCCCAGTTCCCGGACTTCTCCAGCCTGTATCAGGCTGTGGCCTCAAAAGCAAGGGAGTGACCCCCAAGGGGGGTTGTGACAGAAGACTTGCCTACTGTCCTTTTCCCAGTCAGAGAACTATGTCCCTACCCATCGACGTCTTTTTTTTTTTTTTTTTTTTTTTTTTTTGGTTTTTCGAGACAGGCTTTCTCTGTGTAGCCCTGGCTGTCCTGGAACTCACTTTGTAGACCAGGCTGGTCTCGAACTTAGAAATCCGCCTGACTGCCTCCCAAGTGCTGGGATTAAAGGCGTGTGCCACCACTGCCCGGCCCCACCCATCTTCTAATTCCTACACAGACTCCTGGATCCTCGTTCCTTGTCCTAGCTCACCGTGCCCGTCACTCTAAGGGATGCTGACACTGCCCATCACAAGGACCCTGAATTTACATGGGTTTTATATTTTTTTTTAATAAGATGCACTTTACTTTCTTTTTTAAATAAAATCCGACAAATTATAGTTATTTGTGGCCCACATTCCTGAAGGGCTTTGCTTTGTGTGTATGTGATATGAATATATGTATATGCGGAGACCAGAGGCTCTCCTTTGCTTTGTGTGTATGTGATAGGAATATATGTATATGCGGAGACCAGAGGCTCTCCTTTGCTTTGTGTTTATGTGATAGGAATATATGTATATGCGGAGACCAGAGGCTCTCCTTTGCTTTGTGTGTATGTGATAGGAATATATGTATATGCGGAGACCAGAGGCTCTCCTTAGGTATGTGTCATCCGTAGGAACTGCATTTGCCTTATTAGTCGGGGTCTCATTAGCTGCAAGCTCACCATTAGGCTAGAGTGGCTGGCTAGTGAGTCCGGGCAGGGATCCTCCTGTCTCTGCTTCCCCAGCTCATGGACTGAGGGCCTCATCTTGTGAGGCAGACACTTGACTAAGTGAGCTATCTCCCCAGCCTGGCACTGCTTTGGGGTTTTATCTTCCTGGGGGTCCCTTTCTCTAAAGTCTAACTGATGTTACCTGGCAGAGTGTGGTCTTAGCATAGTGAATTCCTTTCATCTGCACCCAGTTTAGAGGACAGGGCAGGACTTTTTGTTACTCTAGTGTTTTAAGTTTTCAGATGATATGGGAAAACTGACTTTTCTTTGGTGAACCATTCAGTAAGTTCTCACACATATGGAAATGAACTTGAATGTCTCCAAAGTGGGGATGATCAGAGGCGCCTACATGTCCAGTCCTGCTGCTACCATCATACAAGGAAGTCAAACATTTCTAAACCTTTATTACCAATTAGTAAACACAGTGATGACAACAGCAGTGACAAGGGGGAGGGTCCTCCCCTGCCAGGGGGCCAGACTCTGCAGCGCCCTCTCCAGGCTGGGCCGGCACTGGCCCTGACACCGCAGGCATAACCTTGGCCACATCTCAGCAGTGGCCAGGTCTTGGACAGGATGTTGGTACTTAGAAGACATCACAGGACAATCTTAAAGGAGCTGCAGGAGGGAAGAGTGAGTTAGGTTTGGCTTTTTGGTTTGGTGCTGGGGATCAAACCCAGGGCCTAACACATGTTAAACATGTACACTCTACCACTGCGCTATACCCCTTGGGTTTCCTGATAGAAGGGGGTGGTACAGCCCTGACTAACCATACCCACTTCTCTCCTATGACTTTTTTGTCCCTCTGAAACAAGTTCTGGCTGGCATGGAATTCACCTAGCTAGCCTTGCACAGGCACCAAGCCTGCCTTTGCCTTCTGTGTGCTGGGATTATAGACCTGTACCACCACAGCCAAAGGTTCCTGTTTGAGGAGCTGGACATGTAGCTCAGTAGAGTACTTGCATAACAGGTTTGAAACTGTTCAATTCTTGGTACCACAAAACTAGACATCCTAGCACTCAGGAGGTAGAGGAAGGAAAACCAGAAGTTCAAAAGTCCAGGCTGTGTGTGCTGATGCACAACTTTAATATCAGTCTCAAAAAAAAAAAAACAAAAAATAGAGTGGGCTGGGTCCCCTGTGTCCTCTGAAAGACCATCCTGAATCATGCCCTTGATACCATCCCAGAGTAGATGGGTACTCAGAATGCAGGAGCCCCTGTCACACCTGGCAAAGTCTGGTGAGCGCGAGATGACATGCTGGAACTCGGAAAGATTGATGGTCCCATCCCTGTCAATGTCTGACTCTTCCAGGATCTAGGGAAGAGAGGGCTTTATGCGTCAGCTCCAACCCTTCCCACCCGACACCCCAACCTAGCCAGAAGCTGCAGCTCACATTGTCAATCAGCTGCTTCATCTCAGAAGCACTGAGCCGAGTGTCCTCGCCCTCTCCCGTGAGGCAATTCACAAGCTGGCTCAGGTCTTCTCTGTCCAGGGTTCCATCGTCATCAAAGTCTAGGCAGCAGACACAGGGAGCAACTAGGATATGCTCAAGAGGCAGTCTGCAGGCACACACCTACCCTCTTTCCTGTGTGGGAAGGAGTGGGGCCCAGCCATTCTCACAGTGCTTACCAAAGATGCGGAAGGCATAGTGTGACTTGATGTCTGGGGTTGCTGTGTCACTGAAGACACTCAGGAGGTCCAGGAAGTCCTCAAAGCTCAGGCTGTCTCTGGTAGGTGATGTGGAGAAGACCATGCAGATTCGCTCCTTGAAAGGGTTAGCCTGTGTAAGAAAGCCTTCTGTGAACATCACAGGGCATGACCTGGGTTACAAACTCAGCCAGCTCAACTGGAAAGTCCTTCTGAGGCAGGGTCTCACAAACCCATGCTGGCCTCCAACTCCTCATCCTCCTGCCTCTACCTCCCAGGTGCTGGATTGCAGGTATGCACCACCATGCCTGATTCCCTTCTGGAAACTCGAGGAAGCTCATTACAATAGCGGCACTCCATAGAGTTCAGGCTCGAAGGGGAGGACCTTTGAGGCCAGGACATGGAGGGCACTGGAGGGACTACTAAGCCAGCCAGGGAAGGGGCAGTCTCACTCACACACATCACAAGTAGGGTCCTAGCAGGAAAAGATAGGCACGTTAAGCATGGCCACAAGAGGAGCTGATTATCATAGTTGTGCATGTGCACACATGAGTACAGGCCACTCCACACATGTGGAAATCAAGGGTAACTTTTCATAGACTATTTTCTCCTTCTACCATGGGCGCCAGGGATCAAACTTAGGTCCTTGGGATTACAAGGCAAGTGATTTTGTTTCTGGATTTTCTTTTGTTTGTTTGAGTTGGGTTTCTCTGTGTAGTCCTGGCTGTCCTGGAACTCACTCTGTAGACCAGACTGGCCTCAAACTCAGAAATCCACCTGCCTCTGCCTCCCGAGTGCTGGGACTAAAGGCGTGCGCCACCACTTCCCAGCCTGTTTCTGGATTTTCAAGACAGGGTTTCTCTATAAAGGTCTATAGAGTCTGGCTCTACAGACCAGACTGGCCTCAAACTCAAGAGATCCACCACCTGCTTCTGCCTCCCAACTGCTGGAATTAAAGACAAAAGGCATGCACAACAAGGCAAGGGTTTTTATCTGCTAACCTACCTGGCTGGACCAAGCTGATCATTTGTAAAAAAAATACTTAACTGGGTGATTATTTTGTTACCCAGTCAGGCTCTTTGCATAGGAATCGCAGACAAGTGCATGCTTTTAATTCTAGCCCTGAGGAGGCAAAGGCAGGCGTATCCAAGAGTTCAAGGAGAACCTAGTTTACATAGCAAGTTCCAGCCAGGACAGCCAGCACTCCACAATGAGACCCTGTCTCAAAATAGTAATTATAACCCAGGCAATGGTGGCACACACCTTTCCTCCCAGGCAGATCTTTGAGTTTGAGGCAACCTGGTCTACAAATCGAGTTCCAAGACAGCTAGGGATACACAGAGAAACATCTTGGAAAATACAACAACAATACTTATTATTACTCATAGCAAGCTGGGCATAGTGATGCATACATATAATCCTGGTGCTCACAAGGCAGGGAAAGGGGAACTGAAGCAAGTTCAAGGTCAGTAAAGGCTATGTATATAGTAAAAGCCGGGATCAGAAAGAGAAAGTGGTCGGCTGGCTCAGCCAGTGCAGTGCTCGCCGTGGAAACATACAGACCTGCATTCGATCCTCAGAACGAATGCAGAACGAATGCTGGTTTTAAACGGGAAGAGTGGGCTGAAGAGATGGCTCAGGGATTACAAGTCCATACTGCTCTTGCAGAGGACCCTAGTTCAGTTCCTGGCACCTGTGAGGAACAGCTCACAACCACGTATAACCCCAGCACCAGGGAAACTCGACAGGCACCAGCACTTACATGTGTACACATCCCACACAATTCCATGTCATCAAAATAAAAACCCCAGGGTGTGGTGGCATGTGCTTACAATCAATAGGAAGGGTTAGGGAAGGTACTAGCAGAGAGAGGGTGGATGAAGTGGGTAGAGGACTGAACCTTGAGCTCTGGGAGGCTGAGGATCTGCTCAAACGATACTCGGGTGTGCAGTGACTCCTCCACGGTCCGCTGCTCTGGGGGAAGCAGCTCACAAAAGCGTCTGTGGGCTCTGGCAGAGAGAGGGGAACTTATTGGTGGCCTCAAGCAGTCAGTCTCCCTGTATTTATGACATCCCCATTCTGCGGTTTGAATGCCCTATAAACCAGCTGTGAAACTAAGTCACACACCCAGGATTCCCAGTCATTGGGCAATCTTTAGCCAAAGAGGGTAATTCACAAAACAGCAGAGGCTTGGGGGGGTCCCTTCTTAGGGTGGGCAATTATAAGAACTTACCCATGTCTGCAAGACACTATCTGAAGGGACTCTGACTAGCTTGGTGAGCATGGTTCTGGCAGGCCTTGCTCACTCTGCAGGGCCCAATTCCTTCTACCTTGCTACAAACCTACATTGCTAAAGCCAGCCCCCAAAGTCTATTCCCCTATTTGGCCACTTCCTCCTCCTGAGGCCGACGACCAAGGTCCAGCTATCAAAGTATTCACGTCCAGCAATCAAAAGCCCCCTTTGGCTAAAATTAAACACCTCCTCGTAGCCCAGGGTTTCCCCTTATACCTTTATAATCTGCCATTTTCCTATGTCCATGTCTGTCTCCTCTCTATCCAGAGGCAGTCCTTTCTCCTGTAGGACAAATACTCCTTCCACCTCTCCATTGTTCCCTTCCCCTTCTTCCTGTCTTCGAACTCATGTCTTTGTTATTTCTTGCCCTCTGTCCCTCTAAGGCAATAAATCTCCTTTGTGCTAAGAACTTGGTCTGGGGGTCCTGAGCTGCGACTTTCCCTTTCAGTGTCAGGCATTCTTTGCAACAGTCCTGGCAGGAAAAAGATAACTCTAGAGACATCTGTGCCTGTCCCTTTGGCTATTGAACTACAGAAACAATGTCCCCCGAGAAATTGGAATTCCCCGGCAATCTCGTGTTGTGAGAAGGATGAATTGAAGCCTGTTGTCTACTTAGGAGAAAATGTCTACCAGGAAGAGATTTTACACAGACGGCTCTGGTAACTTGTCAGAAGATCACCTTTCATGAGACTAGAGCTGAGACAATGAAGGAGAGACTCCATCTTGCCCAGGACTGCTGCTTAATTTTACATACCCTTGCCCTTTATTTAAATATAAACCTCACATCAGCTGGACATGAAGATTGACTTAAAGATGGGGGGAGGAGCGGTCATGTCCATTCTTAGCTTTTTTTTTTTCCCAGTATGGCCACATTGGATACATTTCGTTTCTCTGCTTTTCAATATTGTCCCTTTCCTTGGCCTACTGAGGACAGGTAGCACAGCCTAGCTGGTTAGGACTGCCTGTGTGGGCCAAGTACCTGGACTCTAACATTACAGTAACAAAAACACATGTTACCTCCACTCCAGAGACTCCTCTCAGCCACCACCTCTTTCCCAGTAGAATTTCATTGTGGGGCTAGGAACCTAACTCAAGCGCTCTGGCCAGCAAATCACTTATAGTGTGCTTTATAGTCAAGTTCTCAGAACTCTCTGAACCTGATTCCTTGATCTGTAACCTCCTCCTGAAGTAATGTGTGGATCACTCAGGAGCTACTGGGCAGAGTAAGGGTTCAGTAAACGTTAACGGTTACTGAATTAAACAGGTAAAGTTGGGATTGGAGCGAGCCACGTACAAGACCTCTTGGTTTTGCCAGAGGGCAAAGTCCGCAAAGAGTCACAGCAGTTCCTTTTAGAAGCGAGCAGGAAGCTCGGCAGTGAGGAGGCTAGAGGAGCTCAAACAGTTCAACTTTTCCTGGATACACAGAAGTGTTTGCGTGGTGCAAAGGTGAGGCTCTGGAGCGGGTGGGACTTGCACTCTGAGCCTCCGACTCCAGATCCAGTGATCCTGACATCCCAGAAGCACAGCCCCACCCTCGGAGGTGAGACGTCCAATCCGTATCCCGCGAGAAAAGTACCCGCAAAGCCCTCCCCTGGCAATCCCGAGTTGGAGGACCGGGGTCAGGGCAGCACTCACAGGAGGATCTCCTGCTTGGTCAGGAACGTCAGGTCCTGAAAGGCAAATCCAGACAAGGGTCTGCAAGCCGCCCGAAAGCCACGGCCGCCCCGCCACCTGTTCCCCGAACCCCACTCCCCTGCGCGGGCTCGCACGCGAGCTCCGCGAGAACTGGCGCCCCGCGCACCTGGTACTCGGCCAGCAGCTCCTTAGACAGGCGACTGCCCGAACCTCCCATCGCCGCGGTGCGCGCACAGCTAGGCCAACTCTCCCCGGGACGCCGGCAACTTTCTCACTTCCGTCCTCGGGGCCGCGTCCCCGCCCAGTCCCCGTAGCAACCGCTGCCTGGCCTCCGCCCCCGGGCCCGCCCCTGCCTACAGTGCCCCGCCACCCTTAGCGCCGCTCAGCGGGCCGGCTCCCGGCTCCCCGCGGGCCCAGGAGAGCTGGAGGGAGGGCCCGGGGAGGAGCCGGACGCATCGGGGCGGGGCCCAGGCCTCGTGGCCCCGCCTTCTAGTGGGCGGGGCGGAACGAGCCATGCGCACGTGATGCAGACTGCGCCTGCGTCGCGGTCTTCACGCGTTTGCTGAGTTCCGGGACCCGTCTGTGCACTGAGCCTTGAGATGCATCCGCCTCACCTAAATCAAGTGCAGAAGACCCCAGCTCTGGGTGGAGGCGGGTAACCTCCATACTCGCTCCCGGGCTGGAGGAGATCCGGTGCCCCTCTGCGGATAGGGTCAGTCCTAGACTGTCTCACGGGACAAGAGCTGCAGCCTCTGCCACCGTGCCAATTCTTCCAGAAGAAGCTTAGCTTCCTCTTGAAGTGGCTCTTGAAGGTGTTTACTGGATTGTGCAGTTATCGCCCATTCGTGGAACAGTTAGCAAGGTAGGCTTCCATTTTACAAACAGGTTCAATTTCAGTGATGTGTCCGGACTCCGGTATTTAGAGGTCAGTTCTGTCCACAGGTCCCTCCTGCTGTTTTATCGTCACAGCTGGGGTGCCTCCTTTGATTCCTCCCACAAATTGCGAGCTTCCAGCTGTAGGAACCAAGATTTGCCCTTCTCTCCTCTCAAATAATAATCAGATGCAAGTATGAACATATTTACACTGTGTGAAAAAGTGAAGATTCCAAGCTTCCGGAGGAGGAAATGTGGATTTTGTGATCTGGGTGGTCAACTTGGTTGGATCTGGAGTCAAGGAGAAGGGAAACAGCTTGACACTCCTGTGAGGGATTTTCTTTTTTCTTTTTTTTTTTTTTTTTTGCTTCGTCACCTGGCACAACAGGGCCAAGTCAATTACAATTTATTTGAGAATATTTTAACTTCGTACTGGACTGGTATTCATTCCTAGAGAAGTCTGGTCCTTCATCCGGCCAGTCCAGCTAGATGTTCCATACCCTCTGGGTAGGAGACTGTAAACCTTGCTTCTCATGCTTCTTTCTCTCTGCTCCTTCTTTAGCCTCCAGGAGAGGTGCAGGCTCTACCGCAAAGCCCAGGGGCTATGGCTTGCTTTCCTGGTCCACTCAGGGTCTTACCTCATAGAAACCCCTGAGCAGAGGGATTTTCTTGATCAGTTTATTTGAAGTGCGAAAATCTACTGCGGCAGTGCGCTCAGGTGGCAACCCGTACCAAACGGAAACGGAAGATGGCTTTTGGCCTGTTTGCCTTGGCTTGCTGATAAGTCTCTATCCTGTACCTGCCACTAAGGATTTCCTTTAATGACATTAGAATCATAGTGTTCCAGCTGCCAACTCAGATTGAAGACCAACAGCTCTCTAGGAACCCAGCACCGGCTTGGGACTGCAGAGATGCATCCTTGGGGACAGCTGCCGCTGTTGATCAGCCCAGACAATACTGAGTAAACCAATTTAATAAATCCCCTCTTAGTAAATATTCATCAGTTCTGCTCCTCGAGAGCAGTAATTCTCACCTTCCTAATGCTGGGACCCTTTAATTCAGTTCTTCACATTGTGGTGACCCCCAGCCATAAAATTATTTTTGTTGCTACTTCATAACTGTAATTTTGCTACTGTTATGAATCATTATATAAATATCTGTGTTTTTCAATGGTCTTCGGTAACCCCTGTAAAAGGGACAGGACTCACAGATTGAGAAACGCTGTACTAGAGTAAGCTAATACAGATTCATTCCCCCCGCCCCTCCCCCCAAATCAAGGTTATTTAAAAAAAAAAAAAATATATATATATATATATATATATATATATATATATCATTGAGTTCATTTTGAGTTGTTCATCTACTGCATGGAGCCTGCCCTAGAGTGTGGTGCCTGGTGTATAGATTTATTCTTGACCCTTCTAACTAATTCTCATTCTGAGCTTTATTAAGCCTGAGCATGTATATCATACTTTAAAGTTACTAAATAGGTTGAACCTGGTGGCACAGAGCTGTAAGCCCAGTTATTTATGAGACTTGTATCACAAGATCACAAATTCAAGGATAACCTGAGCAACAGTGTGAAACCCTAGCTCTAGACTTAAAAAAATAAAAAATAAAATAACAATAATAATAATAATGAAGTAGGGGATAGTGATGTGTCTTAGAGTTTCTATGGCTGTGATAAAAGCAACTTGTGGAGGGAAGGGTTTCATTTTACAGCTCTCAGGTTAACTCTATCACTGAGTAAAGTCCAGATGTCAACCTGGAAGCAGGGACTTAAGTGGACACCATGAAGAAACACTGCTTACTGGCTTGTTCCTCATGGCCTGCTCCAACTGCTTTCTTATTCCACCCAGTACCATTTGCCCAGTTTTCCCTGCATGTGTAGTGAGGTGACCATCTGCATAGGACTTACCACCACTTCCACGTGTGCTTTCCACTGCAGGCCATGGTGATACCCAAAGCAGTCACTTTTCTATGGGACAGGTCTTTTTTTTGGTTTGTTGTTATTAAGACAGACTCATGCCATTCATATTGGCCTGGAGCTGGCTATGTAGCTATTCTTATTTTTAATTTTTCTGTAATTTTTTATTTTGGGTGTCTGTGAGTTGAGTGTATACACACAGGCATCTGCAGGTGCCATGGGGACCCAAGGATGTTGGAACTCTTGAAGCTTGAGTTGCTGACACTTGTGAGTCACCTGACCGAGGACTGGAACCCCAGTCCTTGTGATTGTGTAACGAGCCGTCTGAATTGCAGGTCTCCAGCCCTTAGCCTGGACGTTTTTATTCTCCTGCCTCTACTCCTCAGGCCCTGGGATTGTCAGTGTGTACTGTCATGTTCCGCTTCTGATTAACTCGTTTTAAATTTATATGTGATTAATGGTGTTTTGCCTGCATGTATGTCTGTGTATTGCATTGTGCGTGGTGCCCTTAGAGGCCAGAAGAGGGTGGCAGATGCCCATGTGGGTCGGTGCTAGGAATTGAACCTCTGGAAGAGCGGCAAGTGCTTTTGGCCATTGAGCCATCTCTCCAGCCCCAGAGAGTATTTTAATTTGCATTTCCCTGATGGCCAAAATATTGAACACTTTAAACAATATTGGCCATTTGTATTTTACTGTAGAAAAATTGACCTAAATACTTATTAAAACTTAGGTTAAATTCTATATATCTTTTTTTTTTTCTTTTTCTGGTTCACCAGTATGCGCGTCTGGACCAGCAAAACTGAGGGAACACAGACTTAGACTAAAGCTGATCTACCTCTGTCTCCCTCCCCTCTGTCTATCTCTGTCTCCCTTTCTCGCTCCTTTTCTCCCCTCTTTCTCTCTTTCCTGCAGGTTCTTACTGTGTAGGCTGTTGTGGAGCTAACACTGTGGTTCTGAGAGCCTGACCAATACTGGGATTGAAGGCATACCTCACCACCCTGACTCTCAGTCCGATTTTTATTTTATTTTTTTAGAAAGGATTTCATGTAGCCCAGACTGGCTCCAGATTCACTATGTAGTCAGTGCAGTGCTAGACTTCAGATCTGCCAAGTGCTGGGTTCGCAGGCATGTGCCACCACACCCAGATTATTCAGTTCTGGGGATCAAACCCAAGACTTGGTGTATGCTAAGCAAGTAGTCTACCAACTGAGCTACATCCCTAGCCCTCAAAACACACACACACACACACACACACACACACACACACACACACACACGTTTTATATGCCACACACATTGATGTCATAGGACAACCTTGGGTGTTTGTCTCCACCTCCATCTCATGATAGGAACACTGACAATACAGCTACATTATGCAACCACCTTTAATTAGGTTCTGGGGATTTGTGGTGGTTTGAATGTGCTTGGCCAGGGGAGAGACATTATTAGGAAGTGTGGCCTTGTTAGGTTGAAAGTGTGTCACTTTTGGGGTGGGCTTTAAGACTCTCCTCCTAGCCGCCTGGAAGACAGTCTTCTCCTGGTTGTAGAACTCTTGGCTCCTCCAGCACCATGTCTGCCAGGACACTGTCATGCTTCCCACCATGATGATAATGGAGTGAACCTCTGAATCTATAAGCCAGCTCCAATTAAATGTTTGCCTTTATAAGAGTTGCCCTGATCTTAGTGTCTCTTCAGAGCAATGGAAACCATAACTAAGACAAGATTCAAACTTAGTTCTTCACATTTACAAGGCCCTTTACCCACTTAGCTATCTCTCCAGTTCCTTTAAAACATACATACGTACATACATACATACATATAGTTTTCTAATTGTGTGTGTGTGTGTACACCTACATGCATGCATGTGAAGGCCCAAGAATGCCAAGTATCTACCTTGAACTAGTCTCCACTTTATTTACAATGGTCTTAGATTTACACTTACTGGTTTGTGTATGGATGCACATGTGATACTAAGACTTGCAAGAGTCTATTCTGTCTGTCTCCCATGGAGTTTCAGGGTGGGGAACTAAAGCCATCAGGCTTGGCATCAAGTGCCTCTACTCAATGAACCGTCTTGCCAGTCTCTTCATCTTTATCTTTTGAGAGCTCCTTTTCTCTGTGTGTTTGTTTAAACTTATTTTGATGGGCTGATTGATTTTGAAACAGACAAGGTCTCTCTATATAGTCCTGGCTGCCCTGGAACTCGATATGTAGACCAGGCTGGCCTTTGAACTCACAGAGAATTTCCTGCCTCTGCCTCCAGAGTACTGAGATTGTTCGAAAAACAAAACAACAACAAAAAAACAACCAAATAACAACTGACTCTGCCTCCTGAATGCTGAGATTAAAGGCTTATGCCACCACATCCAGCTCAAATATGTGTGTGTGTGTGTGTGTGTGTGTGTGTGTGTGTGTGTGTGTGTGTATAAAATGTGAATGAGGCAATTTATTAACCCAGCATCTTTTGTTCTAATGCTTCTTGTTGGTAGCTGCCACCTGTCCAGTGATCCTGTCCCAATCTCTTGTTCCTGAGGTGTTAGCTTATAGCCCCCATCTTGGTCCTTTTCCACCATTTTCAGCCCCTCCAGGGCTTGGAGGACCCGGAGGGCCACACTCTTAGAGCCTCTGCTGAAGTGGCTGGGTCCGACACTGTTTCTCTGCCATCCTCCACAGATCCTAGTCATGGAACCAACCTGTGCACTCCCACAGAGGTACAGATGCCGTACTGTGGAAGCAGCTCCTGTGTAGAACCAGCTCTCATCATATGAGGCAAGCTCTTTATGTTTGGCCAGCTCCCGAGTGCTGGGATCAAAGGTGTGAGCCACCACACCCGGCCCTACCATTTTTATAATCAGAATAAGATCATTCAACAACACTTGGGAGGCAGAGGCAGGCAGATTTCTGAGTTCGAGGCCAGCCTAGTCTACAGAGTGAGTTCCAGGATCAGCCAGGGCTACTCAGAGAAACCCTGTCTCGATAAACCATGCCCCCCCAAAAAAAATTCATTCAAAAATAATCTTTGGAAATGAGCTGGTCTCATCTATTTATGGGTTTTTCATTCTTGTTTCAGGTAGCCTTCATGGCTGTGCCACATCATTTGCAGGAGACTTCCTATCTGCTGCCTCCAGATCCAGAGGATTGGGAGAAACAAGGCATCCCGGACTTTGTCTATGGCCAGGAGGATCTCGTTGGCAAGGAAGTTCAGTGGCCCAGGGATTCACCTAGTGCCGTGGACACAGTACCACTATCCCGTTTCGACTCTGCCCTCCGCTCTGCGTGGAGGCAGCGGCTGGAACTGGGCCTGTTTCGGTACCGCCTAGAAGATCTGCAGACCCAAATCCTCCCCGGTTCCGTGGGGTTTGTAGCTCAGCTGAATATAGAGCGAGGGATACAGAGGAGGCGCCCCCAGAATATCAGAAGTGTGAGGCAGGAGTTTGACCCGGAACAGTTTAACTTCAATAAAATTCGACCTGGAGAAGTCCTTTTCCGGATGCAAAGGGAACCTAAAGGCCCAGCCACTCCAAAGCAAGAGGACGACGTCCTTGTGGTGATCAATGTCAGCCCCCTGGAGTGGGGTCATGTGCTGCTGGTGCCTGCACCTGCTCAGGGGCTTCCCCAACGGCTGCTGCCTGGAGTGCTGCGGGTGGGGCTAGAAGCTGTCCTACTGAGCTTGCACCCAGGCTTCAGGGTCGGCTTCAACAGCCTGGGAGGCCTGGCCTCTGTGAACCATCTTCACCTGCATTGCTACTACCTGGCCCACCCACTGCCTGTGGAGGGAGCGCCAAGCACACCCCTAGACCCCAAAGGTTGTATACATCTGCTGCAGGCCCTGCCGGCTCCTGGCTTTCTCTTTTACACCAGTGGGCCAGGGCCGGATTTGGAAGTGTTAATTAGCAGGGTATGCCGAGCTACTGACTACCTGAGTGACCGTGAGATTGCACATAACTTATTTGTGACCCGGGGAGCTCCCCCCGGGCCGACATCATCTACCTCAGATCTCAGTGGGATCCGAGTCATTCTGTGGGCCCGGAAGTCCAGCTTTGGAATAAAGGAAAGTGGGGCGTTTAATGTTGCCCTCTGTGAGCTGGCTGGCCACCTCCCTGTCAAAACATCACAGGACTTCAGCAGCTTGACAGAGGCAGCTGCAGTGGCCCTCATTCAGGATTGTCTGCTGCCTGAAACTCAGGCAGGTGAGGTACGGGCAGCGCTGGTAGCCCTGATGGCTCAGGAAGAGCTGTGATTCTTCAGGAGTGTTTTCTTTGCTGACTAATTCGAGGCCCTTTCCCAAAGGCCAATGTGAATTCAGTCCATTTGTGCATTTCATGTCATGACCTTCTTCCCACCTCCCCACATAAGGACTGCAGAGAGAGCACTGAGAGAATGTGTTCTCATGAATGTTTCTGCTGCCTCTTCCCTGAGAAGCCCCAGGGTAACAAGCCCTGCCATGAAGGGCCAGATCTGACCATTTCAGGGGGAGGAGTGCTTGCTGCTAAGTCTGTTGATCAGGGTTCAACCTCCAGAACCCATAGGGTAAAGGCTGTCTTCTGACTTTAAAATGTGCACCATGATACATTCACTCACACACACACACACACACACACACACACACACACACACGTAAATATATCTCAAAACAAAATTTTTTAAAAAGTAAATATAAAAATAGTTTTTTTGTTGTTGTTTTCCTTTTTTGTTTGTTTTTCGAGACAGGGTTTCTCTGTGTAGTCCTGGCTGTCCTGGAACTCACTCTGTAGACCAGGCTGACCTCGAACTCAGGAATCTGCCTGCCTCTGCCTCCCGAGTGCTGGGATTAAAGGCGTGCGCCACCACTGCCTGGCTTCTTTTGTTTTTCAAGACAGGATTTCTCTGCCTGTACTAGAACTCTGTAGACCAGGTCCGCCTGCCTCTGCCTCCTGAGTGCTGGGATTAAAGGCCTGCACCACCACCACCCTGCTAAGAAAAAAAAACAAATTTTAAAATGGAGAGTGGGAGAATTTCACAGTCCTGGTTTGTCAGTGTTCTGAGACTTGTAGGTCAATCTAAGAAAGAGGGTCACTCCAGGGTGAAATATGGCCTTACAGGGAGATCCAGGCTCTGTGGACTCAATATCAAATGGCCACCCAAAAGCATATATTGATTGTTACACAAAAGTTGTGGGTTTTTTGGTTAAAAAAAATTCCTCACACCGAATCTAGTCTTATGTGTTTCCTGAAGGAAGACATCACTGCCCACAGCTTCAGTTCTTATTGTATACTGTTTGCAGTACCCAACAGTGCACATTCCCAGTGTGCCAGGACTGTCCAGTGACCAGGACTTTGCAAAGGTTGTAAAACTCCTTCAGAAAAACAGTTCTATAGATAGTAGAAAACAGTCACTCTTTTCTTAATGATTTCTTCAAGGTCAAAACACTTCTAGCAAACAACCATTCTGATGGCGACCCTAGAGTGCTTCTACTAGATGTCTTGCTACACAGGTTGCTCTCTGGACTTCGCCTTTGGTGTGAACCATCAGCCTCTGCTCTGATGGCTTACAGATACATCCAGCTACCTTGTCTTACCTTTGCTCTTGTCCCTTGGTGCGCCACTGACTCTTACAGGGTCTCACTGTGTAGCCCTGGCTGTCCTGAAACTCACCCTGTACACCAAACTGATCTTGAACTCAGAGATTCAGCCTGTCTCTGCCTCCTGAATGTGAGCCACTAAGCTCTGTAGCCCAAGCTACCATCAAACTCCTCAAATCAAAGAACCCTGTTTTAGTTTCCTGAATCTCTGGGACTCCAGCTTTGCCTATGGCTGGTTCATTGGCTGACTTTGCCCTCCCCCCTTGTATTTGCAACTGCTTCATCCAGGTGGTCAACTTCTCTAAAAAAAATTTTAAAAAAACCAAACTATCCTTTCTTCAAGCCCCCAATAACAGTTGACTAGTGAGTTCAAAGCCAGTCTGGGCTATATACTGAGACTACCTCAAAAATTCTTTTAAAAATGCTGGTCATAGACCACAGAGATAGCTCAGGAGGTATCAACACTGTGTGCCCTCAACACAGTGACAGGCGTTTAATCCCTAGGATCCACTCAGTTCAAGGAGAACCAACTCCTGCAAATGGGTCTGTCACTTCCCGCACATGCACCAAGGAAATGTAGCAAGTGTTCTGCTTGTTATGAGAGACAAGGTCTCACTATGTAGCTTTGACTGGCCTCCAACCCACAGAGATCCAACTGCCTCTGGCTCCTACATGCTAAGATTAAAGGCATGGGCTACCACAGCTGGCTAATATTCTTAAAGAAGTGTTGGTCCTTTTATTGCTTCCATTCAACAGAGGAAGAAATGGTTGTTGACCCAGTCACTTGCTTAGGTCAGGCAGCTAACGGCAGAGTGGAGGTTGCAGCACACGCAATGAGATGCCAGACCTGGTACAGTGTATACTGGAGTCTCTCCAGTCAGCCTTTCCTACCGTGGTGATGCTGCCTTTAACAGTTGGTGGCCCTCAGGGATCTTTCCACAACCAAGTCTCTGTAAATCCTGGAAGTTTTAAAAAGTCTCATTGTTGATTACAGATATCCTAGCATTTGGGAGGCTGGGATGGAAGACTGCTACAAAATCAAGGCCAGCTTTAGTCACAAGCCTTACCCCCTTTAAAAAAGACAAACAAACGGATGGGGAGATGGCTCATCAGTTAAGATTGATTGGCTGAGCCAGGCTCAGGAAGGAGGTATCTGTGACTTGGAGGCTATCCAGGGCTACTTGAGCAGACTCTGTTTACAAACCAAACCAAAACCAAGCCAGGCTAGGTGGCATATCGTCTTTAATCCATCACTCAGGAGGCATAGGCAGTCGGAACTCTATGAAAGTTTGAAGCCAACCTGTTTGCATGGTGAGTCCCAGGCCAGCCAGAGCTACGCAGAGAAATATCCCCTTCTCAAAACAAAAAAACAAAAACACCCACAAATATTATGACCCACGTCTTTGAGATTCCAACCGAGACTGAAGAACTGCAGCTCTCTAAGAATCCTTCAGGCCAGATAGAGACATCCAGCCTTGTAGACTGAACGGCTGCTGGATTCTTGGCCTTTCCAGTGTGAGACAGCCTCTACAGCTGTGTTCCTTTAGAGAGCCCTGACTACCATACTTGCACAAGATCAAGCCAAGCCAACCAACGTTCCGACAGAGACAGGGAACGTCTTAAAGACATGGTTACTGTTTATGAGATCTACTTATTTTTTTGTTTGGTGGATTGGTTGGTTTTTGTGAGAGAGGATTTGTTTACATATCCCTGGCTGTTCTGGAATTTTCTTTGTAAACCAGGGTAGCCTCAGACTCACAGATGTCTGCCTTCCTCTCCCTCTGAGTGCCAAAACACTCAACTTTGCCCCCCCCCCCCAGGAATTCTCATTCACTCCTAGAACTCACGATGGAGCTCAAGTTGACCTTCAACTTCTGAATTTCATGCCACCTCCATATGCTAGGGTCACAGGAGTCTAACACAGGAGTCTGTACCTGTCTTATGGGGTGATGGAGGTCAGACCCAGGGCTTTGTTTGCCTTTGGTCATCATCACCCTGTCCAATTCATCCACAACCCAACCCCATATCTTTTTTAAAAAATGTATCTTATTTATTAACTTATTGTGTGTGTGTCTAGATCACAAGATAAATTTTGTGAAGCCATTTCTCTCCTACCTTAGTGATCCCAAGGAGTCTCTAACTCAGGTCAAAGGCTTGGCTGCCTTTACCTGCTGAGCTGTCTGAAAGCCCCTCCCTTATTTTTTATGCAAATGTATTTATATGAATTGTGATGTTACTACCAGAAACCACGATCTTGAGAACGACATCAAGTCCTAAATATATGCTTTTCCTTTTTAATAACCATATCTTGTTATAGTATACATTTTAAATGATATTGTACACTAAGCATATGTATCTTACAGAATTCCATCTAAATTATGAGCTCACGATTCCAGAAAATGTCATACACAACAGCCTCTTAAATTGAAAGGAAGAGGGGCTGGTGAGATGGCTCAGTGGGTAAGAGCACCCGACTGCTCTTCCAAAGGTCCAAAGTTCAAATCCCAGCAACCACATGGTGGCTCACAACCATCCGCAACAAGATCTGACTCCCTCTTCTGGAGTGTCTGAAGACAGCTACAGTGTACTCATATATTAATAAAATAAATCTTTAAAAAAAACAAAAAAAATTGAAAGGAAGAGCTTGATACAGGTTTCAGAATACATAAACATATATTAAACTGGCCTATTGAAGGCACAATATTTTATTTGTTTAATGCTCAGATGTCAGGGGTAATGTATCCTTAGGGTACATTTTTCCTGCACATGTAATGTATGCTTGCTTACTTACTTGCAACCCCTTTAAGGAGTAACAAGAAGGCAGATTCATTAGCTATAATAAAAACATTCTTGAATGTACAAATAGAAAATCACATAGAATCCTCCACCCCCACTCCAAGGCTCAGGAAATGTGGAGACATAAAGCAGTCAGGCCTAGAGGATGAAGAGTTCTGTGAAATGCAGTCCAGTGTGGACATGACATTGCAGTTGCAATCATGAATTCACAGAAACTGGTTTAAAGACCTGCATAAGACAGTTCCTGTCAACATTCCAGTGTGTCTGTGGGGGGGGGGGAGGGAGGGTACATGAACCCCCGACTCTAGCTGAATAGCTTGTTGGCAGTCAGAGCTGCTAGGAAAGGGGGAGTCAAGTTTCTTGAGTGTAACCAGTGGGAAGTTGTCCATGACCTAGTAAATGACTCCACATTGATGTACATGCAAGGTACCCTAATTAAATTAAAACAACAACAACAACAACATGAAATTAGGAGGGGGATGTGTTTGGAGGAAGGCTTCCAAAGGCAGTGGGAGAGAATAAGAGGGGATTATAAGATGAATATGATCAATATATATCCATGAACTTGTCAAAAAATAAAAATTATTTGAGAGAGGGAGAGAGAGAGAGAGTCTGTGGTTCAGCAGTTAAGAGCACTTGCTGCTCTTATAGAGAACTAGAGTTTGGTTCCTAGCACCCACATGACAGCTAACAACTATATGTAACACAAGTTCCAGAGAATTGATGACCTCTTCTGGCCTCTGAGGACGTTGTACACATGCAGTACTCATACATAAATGCATGCAAAATACCCAGACACATGAAATGATAAATACATCTTTAAAAGAATAAAAGAGGGGCTGGAGGAATGTCTCAGTGGTTATAGGCACTGGCTGCTCTTCAAGAAGACCTGGGTTCAATTCCCAGCACCCATATAGCAGTTCACAACCATCTGTAACTCCACTTACAGGAGACCAACACCCTTTTCTGGCCTCCTCTGGCACTGTGCACATATGGTGCACAGATGTGCACTCAGGCACACATAAAATAAAAAGATTTGAAGAATAAAACAGGCTGGAGAGATGTCTCACTGGCTAAGGGCCCTTGGTGCACTCGCAGAGGACCTAGGTTCCGTTCCCATCAGTCCCAAAGGTGGCTCACAGCCATGTATAACTCCAGTCCCAAAGGATCTGACATTCTCTTCTGACTTACACAGGCACCAAACAAGAATGCGGTAAAAACTTATACACATAAAATACAAACATTTGTGAATTTTTAAGAATGAAAAACCTTTTGTTACTGTGTAACCGGTTACTTTACCAAATTCTCAGTACTACAGAGTAAGCAGATATTCATATCCTTGTACTATAGGCTTAGATTTTTCAAAACCTACTTTGTATTCTTGAATGCTTCAACATCCTTCTAGTCCACCTATCAGAAGTAGGGGGGATAAAAAGGTTAGTAGGAAATGAGGGCTGTGGACCTGTTTAGAAGTAGTTCTTTGGGGAGATTGGGAAATCTCTGTTGTTAGAATATCATCAGCCCAGTCCAAAACAATTAACATGAGTCAATAGCAGCAGTCCAGCCTTACTGGCAAACATCAAACAGGCGTCAGTAGCAGCGGTCGATCCAGAAGAAATTGAGAGAGAGGCTCCACAGGTCAGCAGAAGTCAGCAGAAGCAAGCGGCAAGAAGTCACCTGAATATCACAGAAAGTTCTGTGGCAAGCCAGTCTCTATGAAGTCAAGACAAGGGAAGATCAGCAAGTCAGTGCAAGGCGAACCAATGCAAGAGCCTTGTCACACTGTCTGTGGAGTATATTTATATTCTTTCTACTCATCACACGTCCTTTTCCTTCCTGCTTCAGAAAGACATTCTCACCTGTCTCTGCTTCAGCAAAACATCTCGTGACATAACTGAGTCCCCCCCCCCCCCAAGAAAATTTCCACTTCAATGTAGTTTCTGCAATTTTTTGTTTAAGGTTTTTCGAGACAGGGTTTCTCTGTATAGCCCTGGCTGTCCTGGAACTCACTCTGTAGACCAGACTGGCCTCGAACTCAGAAATCTGCCTGCCTCTGCCTCCCAAGTTCTGGGATTAAAGGCGTGCACCACCATGCCCGGCTAATGTTTGTCTTTTTATGAATAATAATAATAATAATAATCCAAAATTCTCTGGATTTTGCTACAACAAAATAATCTGAATCATATGTTGGGTTGGGTTTGGTGAAGAAAGCTAATGAAATTCAAAGTGGGGGGCAGGGATGCCAGGTTATAGGAAGGCAACAGTGACAGAGAAATTGAATGAGGTCATTCTGTTATTTCATTTTCTTGAGGTTACAAAAGTATTTATGGTTGTGGGTACCACATCAAGTTATGGGTGTAGGGGTGAGAGGACAATGTATTGTTTTCTTCTTCCACCATGTGGGTTCTGGAGGTCGAACTCATGTCCCCCTGACTTGTCAGCTATCATTTTGGTCCGCTGAGCCACCTTGCTGGCCTTATTCTGTAATTTGCTAATGGAGCTAGTGAATGAAACATTGGAAGGCATGTGTTCTTATCGCAGCTGTCCCTGTTAAGGGCAGGAATTTTTTTATAGCATCATTTCTAAATGTGGAAGAACCACAAGCAGCTATTTTGTCCCAAACATAAACATATTTGGGTTGGCCATAGGATTCCAGGAAAAGTGGAGCAGAAAAGGTGGAACCCGCCCCAATATGGGAGGACTACAAATCCCATAATGCGTTGGAAAAATACGTCTCGGCCGTTCACGTACACTCGGACCTCTAGACGCACCCGGCAAATGCAGACAGCTAGGGGGCCAAGATGGCTTCTACTGGCGCCAAAGTGGGTGTGGTTCCCGGGAAAGCCACGCCCCCAGAACGCTACTGCAATAGGGGCGGCCTTCGTGTCCATAGCGACGGCGGCGGCGGCGGCCGTCTGCTTGCTTAAGAAGTCGCCGCCGCCGCCAGGATCTCGGAGCCAGGAGTTAACCCCGAGGGGGAGCGGGCTCCCCCTCGCGACAGCGGGGACAGACAGTCCTGTGGAACGACGAGAAGGTCCCCGACGTCCAGCAACGCCCAGGAAGAGCCGCAGCGAACGAGCGGCGGCCATGAGCGACCAGCTGAGTCCAGCCCCGAGCCGATAGGGGCAGCTCCAGCAGCCCCTGAGCTCTCCTCGAAACCTCGGGTGGGCAGTGTCTGCCGTGGGTTTCCTTTCCTCTATTGTAACCCAAAGAGTCTTAGCTATTAGAGGCCCAACCCCAAACGCGTTCACGTAGGGAAACTGAGTTCTGGCTCAGGGAAATCGCCGGCCGATAACCTTTGATTGATAACCTTTGATTTACAGCTGTATCTTATTTTATTTTTTTTTAAAGATTTATTTATTATATGTGAGTACACTGGATGGTTGTGAGCCACCATGTGGTTGCTGGGATTTGAACTCAGGACCTTTGGAAGAGCAGTCGGTGCTCTTAATCACTGAGCCATCTCTCCAGCCCTCTACAGCTGTGTTTTAAAGCAGACTTCTCCAGTTCTGTCAGCCACCTTTCTTCCCCTTCAGGAAACAAAACAGCCGCGGTGGTGGTTCCTGTCAACTCTATTCTGCACTGCACACTTATATCTTATCAGCCCCCCATGCTTCCTCCCCACAGCCCTCTACTTGGAAACAACCTATTCTACAGTAGGGTTGATCTAAAAGGGCAACATTTCATTCTAGCACCGTAAAGGCGCTCCGGGTAAATTCCTGCAGGACTTCCTGGGCCCGGAGAAAGGTCTGATAAATATTTATTCCTATCCCTTTCCCCTTAGAATCTGAGAGGATGGAGCCCAATAACTGTAAGACCAGTGAATCTGAGGAAGATGATATTGAGGAAGAAGAATCTGAGGAAGAATGTGTTAGAGAGGAATCTACCACCCCCAACTCTACCCAGCAGGCACTTAGAAAGGCTGACTATAAAGAATTTGAGAATGGGGTTGCCTTATCGGTTGTAGCCAAGAAAATTCCAAAGAAAATATTAAGTGCAACAGACACAGATGATTTGGAAGTTGGGAGGAGAAGAAGAAAGCGGAAACGAAGGTATCTTTTCCTTCGATCCCTCACAGGTGTGACTCTAGAGACATTACCCCTTGGCTTCACACCACCATTTGGTAGCGGAGCATGGTGGGATCCAAGCTTTTCACTTTAGCCTTTGGGAAAGGAGAGGAGAGCCAGATGATGGTGCATGCATATAATCCCATCATTAGGGAAGCTGAAACAAAAAGATTACGTGTGTTCTAGACCAGCTTGGACTACAACGTGAGACCCTGCCCCCCATCAAAAATCATATAACTATGGGCTGATGAGATGGCTCAGCTGGAGAAGAGGGCTTGTTGCTCAAGCATGAGGGCCTTGAGTTTGAACCCATAGTGCTCACATTAACACAACAAAACAAAAGATGGCTGTGGGGTTGTGGTGGTGGCCAGTGCCTTTGATCCCATCACTCAGGAGGCAGATGCAAGCAGATCTCTCAGTTCAAGACCATCCTGGTCTATAGAGCAAAATCCAGGACAGCTAGGACTACACAGAAATCCTTTCTAGGAAATCTAAAAGGAAAGGCCAGAGCAATATTAACCTTTGCTTCAATAGAAAAAAAAAAAATCAGAGCATTTGGGTCTGCCATACTTGGAACTTTAGCATGTTGGTTTGGTATATAAATGCTTCTAGAGGAAATGAGTTTGTATTATAAGTCTGTTAGACATTTCCTAATCCTGGGTTCCTGGGAGCCTGATGCCTGTGCTTCCCTCCCACTCTGCCTGATTTCTGTTCCTCCTCCATTTCAGACCCCTGGCCATCAACCTGACCAACTGCAAGTATGAGAGTGGTAAGCACCGGGCTCAGCGCTCACAGTTCGTGTGCAAGAGGGACTTTTGTTCTTATTCCTGGGACAGCCACAACCATTCTCCCACCTGCTGGCTGCTGCCTAGGTGACCTACTACCTACACTGAAGTTCTTGGGTGTCCCCAGAATTTGCTACTGACAGCTGAGATGTGGCTGTTGGCAGTTAGTCTCAGTGGTAGGGAGGGGATCTCCACAGGCCAAAAAAGAAAAACAAACAAAAAAACAAAGCAAAAGCAAACTGAAAACTAAAAAACAAACAAACAAACTCAAAAACTAATTAAAAACACAAGTCAGGCATTTGGGAGGCAGAAGCAGGCAGATTTCTACGAGTTTCAGGCCATCCTGGCCTACACAGTGAATGACAGCCAAGGCTACATAGTGAGACTCATATAATTTAAAAAGGAGACTGCCAGGTGGTGGAGGCTCATGCCTTTACTCCTGGCACTTAGGAAGCAGATGCAGGATTTTTGAGTTCAAGGTTAGCCTGGTCTACAGAGTGGAGTTCCAGGATAGTCATGGCTACACAGAGAAACCATGTCTGAAAGAAACATAAACAAACAAATTGGCTGAGGATATAGCTTATTGGTAAAATACTTGTCTAGCATGCAGGAAACTTCAGATTTGATCCTCAGCACCACATTAAACTGGCCCTGGTGGCTTATGCCTATGATCCCAGCCTTTGGGAAATGGAGTCAAAAGGATGAGAAGTTCAAGGCTATCCTCGGTTACATAGACAGCCTGGATTACATGTAAAAAAACAATAAACAAGCATACAAACAAACAGATGAGCCGGGCAATGGTGGCACATGCCTTTAATCCCAGCACTCCGGAGGAAGAGGCAAGCAGATTTCTGAGTTCAAGGCCAGTGAGTTCCAGGACAGCCAGGGCTACGCAGAGAAACCCTGTCTCGAAAAACAAAAACAAACAAACTGAATGTCATTCAAATAAGGAAAAATTAAATCTTTTGGGGCGGGGAGATAGTTCATTGCATAAATACACTTGCCAGCAAGACTAACAACCCAGCTTCAATCCTGGGGACCCCCACGGTAGAAGGAGACTCCTGTAAATTGTCCTCACCTCCACATGCATGATCTGGCAACTATGTGCTCACCATATACACATGATTAAAAAGAATGAAAATCTTTTTTAAAAAAAACCAGCTTATTTTGAGGGTTGAGAGTAAATCTTTTTTTTTTTTCTACTTCTGTATACACAGTAATTGAAATTGTTATAGTTAGAAGAATCTCAATTTTTTTTCTTTTTTTTAATTGGGTATTTATTTCATTTACATTTCCAATGCTATCCCAAAAGTACCCCACATGCTCCCCCACCCACTCCCCTATTCACCCACTCCCACTTCTTGGCCCTGGCGTTCCCCTGTACTGAGGCATATAAAATTTGCACGACCAATGGGCCTCTCTTTCCACTGATGGCCGACTGGCCATCTTCTGATTCATATGCAGCTAGAGACACGAGCTCAGGGAGGGGGAGGGGTATTGGCTAGCTCATATTGTTGTTCCACCTATAGGATTGCAGATCCCTTCAGCTCCTTGGGTACTTTCTCCATTGGGGCCCCTCAATTTTTTAAAAAAGATTTATTTATTATATATGAGTACACTGTAGCAAACTGGGAACTAAGTTGCTGCAGTAAGAACCACATGCCTTCACAATCTGCTGTCTGGTCAGGTCCGTTCCTTCTTCCAGCTAGAGTTCCTGGATTCATGGCTGGTACCCAGGCTGGCAGTGTTGACCTCCCTGTCTCTACAGTGCGCCGGGCAGCCCAAATGTGTGGCCTGAAGGAAGTAGGGGAGGATGAGGAGTGGACGGTGTACTGGACAGACTGCTCTGTCTCACTGGAACGAGTCATGGACATGAAGAGGTTTCAGGTACGAATGTCCTGGCCCATCCCCACCCTGCACTGGAGACTGCTGCTTTCCATTGCTGTACCTCATACAGACAGGGAGGCCACCCCCCCCACCCCACCACCACCCCCCCCCCCCGCCCCAGGTCTTCTGCTCCAATAAAAATATTCTCCTCTTGGCTCTTTGGAACTTGTTATCGGAAGTGTTTGGTGGGCACACCCCTGTCACGTTGACTGTTCTCACTGGTGACATCTGACCAGCCTGCCTGCCTCATTGAGAGCAGGTGTGCCCACCTTGGGGCGAGGACTGGAAGGCTGCTTCAGCGCTAATAGCAGACGGCTAGGGATGTGGCTCAGTATTCGGTAGTAGAATGCTTGCCTAGTATACACAAGGCAATTTCCCATATCTACAATATCGGGGTGGGGAACTACTGCTTAGGTCAGCTGGATGGTTTAGTGTCTAAGCAGCTTAGATTGTCTAGTGTCTAAGCACACATTTACCAAGAAAGTGTGGAAGAGCAAGTGTGGCAACGTACATCAGTGATCCTAGCATTTGAGAGGTGAAAGCAAGGGTCAGGAGGGGTTCAAGGCCATCCTACATAAGATCCAGTTTCAAATGGAAAAAAAAAAGGTGGGGGAGGGGGGAATCAACTTCCTGACAGAGAAGAGAGCAGGAGAGTGAGCCAGCCAGCAGTCACAGTGCACAGGGCTAGGTGAGGTATGCATGGTGGTACAGGACAGTACTCCCAGCAAGCAAAGGCTCAGTGAAGAGGGTGAGAGTTTTTGAAGCTTTATGTCTTGGGCTATATCAAGACTCCTCCTCAACAACAACAAAAGACATGAGCATGTCTTGGTGAAGTCATGTGTCGTAAGGAATGGGTTGGTAGATGCTTTCATTGTGGGAACATCATGAGTGTACTAAACAAATGGCTGTCCTGACACCAGGTGCTCGAGTTTTCTAGGACTACCATCAGGTATGCAGTCTATCCTTACCTGAAATGTTGTGCCTCACACAACTAATTAAAAAGGGCCTGCGGGCTTCTTTGGGGAAACCAGGATGGGAGTCCAGACACTGTAACTTGTCCTAACCTAGTCTTAAGGGAGCTAGGAGAGAGCAGTGACAGTGAACGCTGGAGAAGCTTCGAAGAAGGCACGATGCAGGGAGCAGATGTCAGGGGAGGATCTCCAGTGAACAGTAATTAACAGCCTTTACTGAGGGACGCCTATGCATTGGTCAAACACTGTTAGGCAATTTTATATTGCTCCTTCATTAAATACTTAACATCCCTGAGCAGCAGATAGCTGTTTGTTAAAAAGAGAAGAGGAAGGCTCAGAACACAAAGTTGACACAGCTAGTAACCAAGGAAGCCGGCTGAAGCTTTCTCCTCCTACCTCCTGCCATCCCTGCAGGCTAGAATGGCTCAGGACTATTGGCAGACTTTCAGTGTGTGGTCTTCAGGTGCTGTGGCATGCATTCCCTACAGTCTTCTTAGTTTACTCCTTTGTGTCTTCAAGAAGATGTGTTTATCATTATTTCTTTGTGCTATTGTGTATCATTATCCTTCTTTTAAAACTGTGTGTATGTTTATGTTGTGTATGTGTGTGGGTGTGTGTATGGTGTGGGGGTGTGTCTCTGGTGTTTGTGTGTGCAAGTGAGTGTGTATGTGTGTATGGTGTGTTTGAGTGAGTGTCTATTTCTGTGTGGGATGTGTGGGAATGTATGAGGTGTGTGTGAGTATGTGTGGTGTATGTGTATGAGTATATATGTGAGTGTATTTGTGATGTGTATATATGAGTATGTATGTGAGTGAATATGTGTTTGTAGGGGCTGTATGTATGTTTGAGTGTCGTGTGTACATTGTGTGTGTGTGTGTGTGTGTGAGAGAGAGAGAGAGAGAGAGATGTGTTGCTAGGAATCAAACCTAGAACCTAATGCCTGCTAGTCAAGCACTCCCACCACTGAGCCTTATCTCCAGACAGCATAGTTATAGAACTGAGAGGTGTGAGGTGGCTGGAGGGCACAAGGTCCTGGCATGGGACACTTTTCCAAGTGTCCTTCCTTTCTCAGCCTTGATGTAGATGTGTCGGGAAGAGGTCATGGACAGATTTCCCACCTGCCTTATGGGAGCTTCCTGTTTCACACTTGCTGACTAGATACAGTACCACCGTCTACTCTGACATCTTCCTTTCCTTCCCAGACCTTTTCCATGGCTTCCTGGGACGCCCAGGTCCTAGGAACTACCACTTGCTACAGCAGAGGCTGAATAACCAACTGACTATGTTTCAGAAAATCAACCACTTCCCTGGCATGACGGAAATCTGCCGCAAAGATCTGCTGGCTCGGAACCTCAACCGCATGCAGAAGCTCTACCCTACTGAGTACAACATCTTCCCACGCACCTGGTGCCTCCCTGCGGAGTGAGTGAGCTCAGACCCATGGACACGATGAGGAGTCACTCTCTGTGCTCTTAATGACCCAGATGTGTTTCAGAGGGCTGGAATGGGTCCAAGAAAGATTCAGCTGGCTGGGAGTGGTGGCTCAGACTTTTAATCCCAGTACTTGGGAGGCAGAGGCAGGTGAATTTCTGTAAATCTGAGACCAGTCTGGATTACATAGCAAGTACAGGATAGCCAGGGTTATAGAGACTTTCTCAAAAAAAAAAAAAAAAGAAAGAAAGAAAGAAAGTTCAGCTGCCCAAGCAAAGTGGGTCCAGAGCTAAGTGCTCCAGGAAGAACCTGGAGGTAGATAACAAGAAGGTGGCCATGGGGATCCCAGGACAGGCAAGGATGCACAGAAACCCTTTGACCAGCCTCTCTCTGCACGTAGCTATGGGGACTTCCAGGCCTACGGTCGTCAGCGGAAAACCCGCACTTATATCTGCAAGCCAGATAGCGGCTGTCAGGGGCGTGGCATCTTTATCACCAGAACCCCCAAGGAAATCAAGCCAGGAGAGCATATGATCTGCCAGCAGTACATCACCAAGGTGAAGGCCACCTCGGAACCCCCAGGCCTCTCCCCACACTGGGATGCCGCATCCCTTGTACGCCAGGGCCGGAACTCAATTATAGGCTTCTGCCCTCTGTGCTGTCTTCATTATCTTACAGACAGAGTACAGCCATTTTTCAGAGCTAGCCAGCCTGGATTTGACTCAAAGCTTTCCCATTTCCCGGACATATGATCTTGGGCAGTTACCTGGCTCTGTTTCCTCACTGTTAAATGAAAGTAATAACACAATTATTACTATTATGACTACTGTGAGGATTCAATGTGTTATGTATTAGAAGCACCAGTAATAACCATATATTGCATGTAATAAGCACTTCGTAAGTTCATTAGTATTCCCTCTGGGTTTGCATGCTCTTAGCCCTTCCTTATTGATGGCTTCAAGTTTGACATGCGAATCTATGTTCTGATCACTTCCTGTGACCCTCTCCGGATCTTCATGTACGAGGAAGGCCTGGCTCGTTTTGCCACTATGCCGTATGTGGAACCTAGCCATAACAACCTGGTGAGGAGGCAGGGCAGCACCTTCTTCCCTTCCATTGCCATGAGTGCCTCTGTTCTAAGCACAAACATGGTGGAAAAGTTTGTCAGCTAAGACCAAGGAAGGAAGCCAGTGAGAGCCGTAGTATGGGGGACATGGTGGGAGGTGTGGCAGCCCTTGCTGGGTGGTGACTAAGGAAAGGTTCTGAACGGAGTCACCCAGCACAGCCTCTTTGCCAGGATCATACGGGACAGTCTCTGGTGAAGAGGGCCAGGAGCTGAGCAGTCTTGGGGCAGAGCAGTGGGTGAGAAGAAGTCACTGAGGGGCTGGAGAAGCTGGACAGAGAGGCAGTGTGAGCCAATCTAGGGCTGTTCGCTTCACAGGAGGAGGTCTGCATGCACCTGACCAACTATGCCATCAATAAACACAATGAGAATTTTGTCCGAGATGATGCTGTGGGCAGTAAGAGGTATCCCCTATTCTGTTTTCCCTTGCTTCCTCTGCCCTTAATCCCATAGACTCAGGAGCCCATGAAACCCATTTGACTCTTGGGAAGCTGATTTCCCAGGAATCCCTGCTTTTGAAGACACTTCTCCTGTGTCTGAGCTCAGTAACCATAACCTAACAACCAATCCCAGCTCCCAGCTGCTAGCAGCGCTTTGAAGCCCAGGGTCCCAGAAATGAAAGTGGGGTTAAGTCAGGGAGCCTCCAGCCTGCAGCCAGGCCCTGCTGGCATGGAGACTGGCCTTCCTCTGAGCACTGGGCCTCACAGGAAGCTGTCGACACTCAATGCCTGGCTGCGAGAGCACAGCCATGATCCCCAAGAGCTGTGGGGGGACATCGAGGACATCATCATCAAAACCATCATCTCAGCCCACTCTGTGCTTCGCCACAACTACCGAACCTGTTTCCCCCAATATCTGTGTGGAGGTACATGCGCCTGCTTTGAGATCCTGGGGTTTGACATCTTACTGGACCACAAACTCAAGCCCTGGCTTCTAGAGGTAAGATTTTCTCTTCTGGACTCAACAAGGCCAAAGTCAGAGGCTTCACCTTGGAAGCAGTATACTCACCTGGTAGCCTAGGGAGGTTGGGGGAAGTAGAAGTCTCAGGGTAGGGAAGAGCCAGGTGAAGACTTTGTCAGTTAAGCCACATAAGGCTGTGTCAGTTCCTGAGACAAACATTCGTAGTCTTTGACCTCTGCAACAACAGCTCAGACTGGGCACACGCCTGTAATCTCAGTACTTGAGAAGGGGAGGAAAGAGGATCATGACTCCAGGCTTCAGCTACATAGTGAATTGGAGGCTAGCCTAGATTTTATAAAATTCTGGCCCCCAAGACCCAAGAAAAGCAAGCAAGCAAGCAAACATGGAAATCCATGTTTAGGATTCTTCAGTGCTCCCTAAGTAAGTCTTGCCGGTGAGGACCCTGTATCCATAGTCAAATTATCTGGTTTTCTCTCACTAGCCTGTAGATAGGTCACATCTCTTCTTGGTTGCTGACTCGGGCCACGGGCCAGAGCTGTTCCTCCCTCAGACCCCCAGTTAGACTGTAAGAGCCCACCACCGGCTCAGGTGGTCTAGGAAAGGGGCAATAAGGCCTCCTCTCGGCAGGTAAACCACTCCCCAAGCTTCACCACAGACTCCCGCCTGGATCGAGAGGTGAAAGATGCACTTCTCTGTGATGCTATGAACCTTGTCAACCTCCGGGGCTGTGACAAAAAGAAGGTGATTGAAGAAGACAAACGTCGAGTCAAGGAGCGGCTTTTCCCGTGCCACCAACAGCCACGAGAAACCAGGTGTGCCTGGTATCTGATAAGGGTTTGTTTATTTAAGACAGGTCTCTGGCTGGCCTGGAACTACATATGTAGACCAGGTTGGTCTCAAATTCACAGAGATCTACCTGCCTCTGCCTCATGGTTGCAGGGACTAAAGGTGTGCATCACTATGCCAGGTTTATTTATTTTTAAGTTAATATAGTACATGTTTATTTTGCGTGTATCTGTGTGTTTCTGCACATGTAGCATGCCAGACCTGTGGTTAGAGGACAATGTGTAGGAGTTGGTTCTCTCCTTCCACCAATGTTGGATCCTAGGAATTGAACTTAGGTCTATAGGCTTGGCAGTAAGTGCTATTACCCACTGAGCCTTGCAGGTTCTGGTAGGTGTTTAGTTATACAACTTGACTTCTTATTACTCTTATTCCTGACAGAAGAAGGTTACAAGGCATTGATTAGCTTTTAAACTCATATTTTATGTATATGAGTACACTAAGACAAGCTGTCTTCAGACACACCAGACTAGGGCACTGAATCACATTACTGATGGTTATGAGCTTCCGTGTTGGGAATTGAACTCAGGACCTCTGGAAGAACAATCAGTGCTCTTAACTGATGAGCCGTGTCTCCAGCTCCCTAGCTCCCCTTTTCCAGAGGTCTTGAGTTCAATTCCTAACAACCACATGGTGGCTCACAATCATCTGTAATGAGATCTGATGCCCTCTTCTGGCCTGTTTGAAGAGAGCAATGGTGTCCTCATATACATAAAATAAATAAATCTTTTTTTTAAGTAGTTAGAATCAGGAGGATCATGAGTTCAAGGCCAGCTTGAGCCACTTAAATTAGCAAGAAATTGTCTCAAGCAAATGGACAATCATTAAAATATGGGTCTTTCTTTTCACAGTCAGGATTCACCTGTGTGTGTCACACGCAATAAGCACGCGCTGGTCACTGTGCCACACTCCAACCTCGATTCTCTTGAGACTGGCCTTGATCACACTGTGTAGCTGAGGCTGGATTTGGACTCCAGTTCCTTTTGCCTCTGCCTTCCCAGAGTTAGGATTATAAGACTGCAGCACATCTTGTTGAATCCTTTTACATTTTCTGTAGTGTATGGGCGTTTCAATTTGGAACCCATAAGACTGTGGTAACTAGAGTGTTTGCTTATGAATAGGTCATTCTCTCTACTTAGGAAGAGAATCAGAATTCTGGAAACCACACCTATATGGTAGGGCTGGCCATGAGCTTGGGTGCTTCCCTCCATAGGTAAGGGCCAGGGAGCCCAGGGAGCCAGCAGGAGGTTCTGAAACTGAAGGCCTTAGCCGGTACTCCTTTCCCTCCTCTGACTTCCCTGAGCTTGGTTTCCATAGGCGAGAACAGTTTGAGTTATCCCAGGCTGCCATGCATGACCAGGAGCGCTATGAAGACTCCCACCTAGGGGGATACCGGCGGATCTACCCGGGGCCCGACTCCGAGAAATACGCACCTTTCTTCAAGCACAATGGCTCCCTCTTCCAGGAGACAGCTGCCTCCAAGGCCAGAGAGGAGTGTGCCAGGTAACTTGGCTGCATTCCCTCTGTGTGAGTGGGTTAGGGGCAAAGCCTGACAGCAGACTGCTCCCTAACAGGAGAAGAGGAGGCTATACGCTTGAGAAGAGAGCAACAATTCTAACAGGTTCTTTCTGCGTGCAGGCCCATCCCTGCATGCCTTCACTGGAATGTGTGATGTATATGTATGCAATGTGCGCGCACATGTGCATGTGGAGGCCAGAGGACAACCTTGGGTATTGTTCCATAGCTGGTCACCTTGTGTGTTTTTAAATAGGTAAAGATTACAGTTGCTTATCTGTGTGTGTGTGGACACCACGTGCACATGTAGCAGTTGAGAGATCTTTTAGGAGTCAGTTCTCTCCTTCTACTATGTAGGTTCTAGCAAATGAACTCGGGCAGTCAGGTTTGGTGGTAGCACCTTTACCAGCTGAGCCATCTCGCCAGCCCCACTTTGTTGTTACTGTTTATGTATTCATTTTTAAAGTTTTATGTTTTTAGCCAGGCATGGTGGCGCACGCCTTTAATCCCAGCACTTGGGAGGAAGAGGCAGGTGGATTTCTGAGTTCAACGCCAGCCTGGTCTACATAGTGAGTTCCAGGACAGCCGGGGCTATACAGAGAAACCCTGTCTAGAAAAACCAATTAAAAAAAAAAAACTTTTATGTTTTTAAAACTGGGTCTTAATGGCTGGCCTGGAACTTGCTGCATAGAAGAGACTTGCTCCAAATGCAGAAACCTGTGCTTCCCAAGTGCTGGGACTAAAAGTGCCCCCATGTCTGGCCCACTTTATCTTTTGAGTCTTTTATCGGCCTGAAGCTCACTAACAAGGTTAGGTTAGCTGACCAATGAGAAGCCAGGAACCTGCCTATTTTTTTGTCTCCCCAGTGCTGAGATACAAGCATGTGCTACCATGCCAGGCTTTGTGTTCTTGGATTCTGGGGCTTGAACTCAGGTCCTCATGCTTTCAGGGGAGGGACTTCAGTGCTTGAGTTATCATCCCAGCCCACTAACAGAGTCTTAATGACTCTTTCCTTCGCTGTGTTTCCTATACTCTAATCAATTCCAGCAACACCAGGTGTTCCTTTCATTAGCCCATCATCCTGTTTTTCCCCACACCATCTCTCCTGTGTCTGAAACTGCTGTGTCTCATCAGGCAGCAACTGGAAGAGATTCGCCTAAAGCAGGAACAGCAGGAGAACCCAGGCACCAAGAAGCGCAAGGAAAACAAGGAGCAGAATCAGGGAGAATCGGCGGGGGAGAAAAGCCGATCCCGAACAGCTACTCGGGTCCTTGCCACCAGCTTGGCATACAGGAACCGGAACCGGGAGAAAGAGGTGTCAGGGGTGTGGCTCTTACCTTCTCACACAAGACTTAATTGGGATTCCTAGGGAAGGGAACCCTTGCTGTCCCCTCTCTCCTCGCTTGAGAGAGACGAGTCTCTAACTAGTAAATTGGATCTGACCTTTTGGAACAGAAGGTGAGAGAATGGACAGCTAAGGGAATCTTACAGTGCGGCCCGGAGAGGGAAGGAAATAGAATGGGCCAGGGGTCCTGCAGCCATTCTTGCTGGTGGTATGAGGCTCGTCTTGGACATCCTGTATCTCTCCTGTCCCTTGTAGCTGCTGCCAGTACAACTGGACACTACGCAGCCTCAGGACATCGTGGAAGAGGAGGAGCTCGAGCGGATGAAGCTCCTGCTACAGAGAGAGAACCTCATCCGCAGCCTGGGCATTGTAGAGCAGCTCACCCGCATGCTGTACCCTAGCCACCGGAGCCACAGAAAGCTTCATGAGTATCGGGTGAGGGTCCCTGCGAAGCCTCTCACAAAGCAAGGGAACAAGGGCTGTGATGCCAACACGTGGTGGTGGTTTCACCAAAGGAGGTTCTTGTGATGGTACCTGTCACGGGAGCCTGGGAGAGGCTCTGCTGGTTCCATGATGTCTGTTCCCAGGCTCCCTTGGGTTTGGTATTGCAATCCAGCCAAGTGCAGCTCCCAACTTTCTCAGTTGCAAGGGACTTGTTGTCTCTATTCCTATTTCACAGTATCCCACAACTCATGACTGACAAATAACAAGGCCACCACCATGCTCAGTGGCTTCTATGTACTTACCCTAGTATTGGCAATGCCCTGGCTCTAATGGGAGCTAAGTAAACAGTCTTGGGCCAACAAAACAGCTGCCGTTTTCACTATTCCCTGGGCTAGTAGCAAACCTGTTGGGCCCTCTGTTTTTGATGAACCCCAAAAGAATAACTAGTTAAACAATGGTTATGGCCTAGGAGAGATTGTTTTATTTCCAACACTCTATCCAGACTCCCAAGAAATATGGTAAGGGGCTGCTCTTCTCCTCTAGCCTAGATTTCACCAGGACGGGCTGAGCAGTCAAGAACTGCAACCTGTGAATTTGGTCCCATTGGTGCTTCTGAGAGGGGCTGCCTCAGAGCAGATCCCTCCTCATTTCCTGCAACCACTTCGGCCCCACGAGTTGATCCCCAGGATCTTAGGGCCGCTATCAAGCATCAATCCCGCAATTGCACAGCATTCCCGGTACCATCTTCAGCCCAAGAACTTCAACTGGATAGGAGATTCAGCAGCCACGGGCCCCTGTTCATTGTCAATGAAGAAATCTGGGAGGCACTATATTTCCAGCTCTAGAGTCAGGCTCACTAGCCGTAAGTATTCAAAAATAGCCTTGGTCACTTTTGACTGGTGTAAATTCCTAGTAGCAAATGTTACAGCTGGGCTGCTCCTAGGATACAAAGTGGCATTCCTGGTAGTATAGGCATGGGGGGAAGGCAGTGGACCCGTTTATTTACTTGCTTCTATCTAGTGACCCTGGTGATAGAGATGACAGACCAATTCCAGCCCTCAACCAAGGTTAACAGGGAAATGGACATGTAAACAGGCTAATTAAGATCCAGTGTGGTAGAGATGCTAGAGGGAAGCATGGGATGCCAGTCTTGTGTGTTACTGGAGCACAGATGGGAAAGAGGTGAGAACATCTCTTTTGTGGGTACTACAACTTAGTGGGGGTCCATGTCTCTACTGCAGAAGGCCAAGCCAGCAGAAGGCTAGAAGCCATAAACAGAGCCCTGTCAGGATCAGTGCCACCCACTCTAACCCCAAGGCAGGGCTATCTTCTGCAGCCCAAAAGACAGGAAAATGGCTCATGGACTGAATGCTGCACCTTGCCCTCCATGGTAAACTCTGAACACAGAGGAAGCAAGGCTGGGGATCTTCCCCTATGCCCTGCCTCTGCACCAGTACTGCAGCATTCCAGCCCACTCCTCAACATCATCCAACACAGGTAAAAGAAGGAAAGCCCAGCACTCAACCAAAACAGCAAATGGTCTTCAATCTTTGCTAATTGAAAGACTGCCAACAAGTTCCAGATTGAAAAGCTCTGGCCAGGACCTTTGTTTGCAAAAGGCAAAAAACACGGAGACACCAAGAGTTCTTCAACATTCTAAGATTCTTTGGGGATCGGTAAAGACTAAAAGATGAAGAGCTAAGGCCAGCTTGTATGCATCGCTGCTCACCAAGCCTTAGGCTGAGTTTATCCCTAAGCGATGGGTCTGAACCCTGGGTATGGCTTGGGGCTGGAGGTCACTGGGCAACAAGGAATTCCTTTCCCGGAGGAGTCAAAAGCGACTACGGTGTAGTCGCCATCAGAAGATTGCTGAGGGTACGCCCTTCCTGCCACAGTGGCAGAATCAGGCAGGCCTGGGCAGCCTGTGCCAGAGGGGCGGCTCTGGGCAACTGAACCCGTCTTTTTATTAAAGTTTATGTCGTTTTCCAGGCGCGTGCTGTACCTCCTTTCGATCCTCCCGTCTGAGGCAAGCTCTTCTCATAGTTACAGCAGGGACGCCCAGCCCAGCCTGGTGACTAAGGCCTGTAGTTCCAATTACTTAGGAAGTTGAGACAAGATGATGAATTTAAGGCTAGGACAATTTAGACCGTTTCAAACATTTTTTCCTTTTTAATGGCTAGGGAGATAGCTCAGTGGCAGTAGCTTGCCTAGCATGTACAAGGCCCTAGCTTGGCTCCCCAGCACCACAAAACCAAAATCAGCAGGAAAGGGTGGGTAACTGGACAATACAAGGACAGCCCCCGCCCACCCAGGAAACGAAAAGCGTAGGATACCGTCTAACTTCCGGTTATTCCTTTCTGCTTCCGGGTTCGCCCTCCCACTTCCGGTGCTTTCCGGTCGCGAGCTGTAGATACCACCTCGCGTCGCAATGGCGCTCTCTCTGAGCCTCTTTTTGGGCGGTCGTGTCCGCACCTCTCTCGCTCGCTGTGGGTTCGCGTCCCAGGTCATGGCGGGCCCGGGTTCTGTCAGCTGCGAGCCGGACCCCGATTCCGACTGGGAGCCGGAGGAGCGGGAGCTCCAGGAGGTGGAGAGGTACCTGCTTCGTGGCGAGCCCTCAGCCTGGAGTTAGGCTTCGCGCCCCGGCGTTCCATGCGCCCCCCCCCAGCTCCGGGCGTCCGGCAGCCGCGTCTGCACAGGCTCTAGTTTCTTCTCATCCGTTGTCTAGGGCACAGGGGCAAGTGATCAGCTCCCTTGACACCCTAGGTCCCGTTGCTTAGTGACGTGTTTCATCACCCGTTAGAGAGTTCGGCATGCTTACGTTCAGGTGCTGTAGGTGTTAGGTTTCTGGGGGCAGTGCACCCAGAGTGCTTTAACCTGGCAGACATGCGGTCAGACGAGAGGGCTGAGCTCTCCAAGATTTAGTTGGATGCTTTTTGAAACACTAGTCTTGCTTCCAAGCTCGGCTTTTGCCATTGGTTCTTTCCCCCAGCGCTTTGAAACGTCAGAAAAAAGCAATGCGATTCCAGAAAATACGAAGGCAAATGGAGGCTCCAGGTGCACCACCCAGAACACTGACGTGGGAAGCCATGGAGCAGATCCGGTGAGACGTTGCTTACAAAATGGGATTTACCTTTTGGGGGATTTTAAGTATTTAGTATTATTGCCTTTAAAATAGAAAGCGTCATAATAAGGAACTTCCTAAACCTGTCCAGAATTTTGTTTGTTTTGCGATGCTGGGATCAGCACAGGGACTTGCTTATGGTCCACTGAGGTCATCACCTCCTAAGGACATACCTAGCTTGGTAGGTACATTATGGACAGTTGATTGAAGTTTGGAAAGCTCTTCTTTTGAGGCAACCTCATGTAGCCAGCTGACCTCCAGGACACTGTAGACAAGGATAGCTTTGAACTCTTGTCTTCCTGCCTCTGCCATCTGAGTTTTGTAATTGAGATTAAAAGTATGTACCAACGCTCCTGGATTTTTATTTTATTTATGTATTTGTTTATTTATTGACAAGACCGCTCTGTAGACCAGGTTAGCCTGGAATTCTTGGGGCAATTCTGACTCTGCCTCCCAAGTTCAGGGATTACACTGTGTATGAGTCACTACTCTTACTTGAAAGGCGTCTGAAACGAATTTTCTTTAAGGGGGCTGGAAAGATGGCTCAGTGGCTCAGTGGCTAAGAGCACTGACTGCTATTCAAAAGGTCCTGAGTTAGCTGGACATGGTGGCGCATGCCTTTAGTCCCAGCACTTGGGAGGCAGAGGCAGGCAGATTTCTGAGTTCGAGGCCAGCCTGGTCTACAGAGTGAGTTCCAGGACAGCCAGGGCTACACAGAGAAACCCTGTCTCAAAAAAAAAAAAAAAGTCCTGAGTTCAATTCCCAGCAACCACATGATGACTTACAACCATCTGTAATGGGATCTGATGCCCTCTTCTGGTATGTCTGAAGACAGATACAGTGCACTCATAAAATAAATAAAAATTTGTTTTTTGTTTTTTTAAGATTTCTTATTTATTTATTATATGTAAGTACACTGTAGCTGTCTTCAGATGCACCAGAAGAGGGCATCAGATCTCATTACAGATGGTTGTGAGCCACCATGTGGTTGCTGGGATTTGAACTTCGGACCTTCAGAAGAGCAGTTGGGTGCTCTTACCCACTGAGCCATCTCACCAGCCCCCTTGGTTTTTTTTCTTTTTTTTTTTTTTTTTGAGACAAGGTTTCTCTGTGCTGGGATTAAAGGCGTGTGCCTTTAATCACCCGGCTTAAATATTTTTTTTAAAAAGAATTTTCTTTTAAGTATTAAGGTTTTTTTTCTTTCCTCCGCTTTTAGGAGCTTGGGGGCGATAGCTCAGTTAGTAACTTGACTGGCAAAATGGGGATCTCAATTTGGTTCCCCATTACCCATGGAAAAAGCCTGATGTGGTGGCATGCTCTTGTAATTGTAGCAGTGCTGAAATGAGAAGCAGAAACACGGCATACCCCTGGCGCTAGAAGGCGGGTTAGTCTAGCCTCCATGGTGAAGTTGCAGACCAGTGAGAGACCCAGTCTCCAAAGGATAGAAGGTGCTGGAAAACTTACAGTAGGGATTGTCCTCTGACCTCCATGTGCCCAGACACACACATGCTGCCTTCACACTTGAACACACACATATTTTTTATTTCCTATTTAAGCTTAGTTTGGCTTATGAACAACTGAAATCCCACCATTGAGGAATGGGACAGAGGCAGGTGGATCTGTATGAAAGCTCTGGTGGTCTACATAGTGAGTTTTGGGGCAGCTAGGGCTATATAGTGAGACTTGTTTCAAAACAAGATTTTTGAGACGGGTTCACATATCCCAGGTTGGTCTCAAATGTGTTATCTAGCTAAGGGTGACTTACTTTCTGAATCTCTTGCCTCCACCTCTTTTTTGCTTTGTTTTGTTTTGGTTTGGTTTGGTTTGGTTTGGTTTGGTTTGGTTTTTCGAGACAGGGTTTCTCTGTGTAGCCCTGGCTGTCCTGGAAATCACTTTGTAGACCAGGCTGGCCTCGAACTCAGAAATCCGCCTGCCTCTGCCACCACGCCCAGCTCTTGCCTCCACCTCTTGTGTGCAGGGATGGCAGGGTGTTACCACCACATCTAGTTTATATAGTGCTCAGGATTGAATTTTGGGCTTCTGTGCACATAAACCCCTACCAACTGAACATCTTAAAAATCCCCCCTTTTTGTTTTTTCTAAGGTTGCGTGTTTGTTTTTGCTCTGCCTTTTTAGACAGCCTTTAGTAGGTCATTCAGGCTGGTTTGAAACATTATCAAGACCTAACATTGCTATCCAGACAGCAGTTGGTGGCTGCTGGTTGACGTGAACTGACCTGATTGACTGGCCAGGTATTGCTGTCTGTACACAGGTACAGAATTAGTTAGCACAGTCTAAGGACTGCATTTGAGGTTTCCAAGGTTTTTTCTTGTCTGTCACTACTAGCATTATCAATTTAGCTCTTCTCATAGGAGACTTACTTGCAATTTGAAAAACTGTTGTTTTTTTTTTCCCTCCCCCTGTAGGTATTTACATAAGGAATTTGCAGAGTCCTGGTCAGTTCCAAGGTTGGCAGAAGGCTTTGATGTCAGCACTGATGTTATCCGAAGGGTTTTAAAAAGTAAGTTTGTACCCACTTTAGAGCAGAAACTGAGGCAGGACCAAAAGGTCTTGAAAAAAGCTGGGTTTACCCGAGAGATTGGTCAGCTCCCCGTTTCTGAAGATACCTTGAAGGCGCTCAGTGCAGGCCGCTCTGTGTCTGGCCTGCTGATGGCAGGGGATGAAGTCTCCTCTAAAAGTCAGAATCACAGCACAGCTTTGAAAGTGGCGAAGTCGCACCCTCACAGCACAGACGCACAGAAGAAACGGGAAGGGAGGGATAAAAGAATCCAAGTCTTGGAAGAGAGCCTAGTGCCTGCCACCACAGCCTTGGGTCATCAGCGAGAGCTTCAGAAATCCGCCACCAGTGACTCCGAGGCCACCGGAAGAGCTGGCAGTGATACGTTACCAAGTGCTGTGCTGCTGGAAGAGCTGAAGCCCGGGGAGCCGGGTGACCAGAGCTTCAGCAGCAAGGTAGTGCAGAGAGGGCATGACTTCTTTGACAGCAATGGAAACTTCCTCTACAGAATTTGAGCCTACGACTGGCTTTTGGAGATGTCTTGACACAGCTGGACAGGTAGACTTGAAGCTGCCAGCATTTTTGCACACCATTGGCCACTTTGGAGTAAGAGTTGGTGAGGCTAGAATGTGGGTGGAGGAGCTACTTAGGCAGGGTCAGACTTCCTGGAGTAAGCCCCATGGGTCCCCTCCGGATCTAAGCACTCATTGGTCTTTGTTGCTTGGTGGTCTCTCTGTTGAGAACAAGAATTATATGTATCCTGTGGTGGATTTTTGTGATACTATATTGGGAGAAAATTGAAAGATTGCCTCCTGACCTCATTTCCTTTCTAATCACTGGACAATCTATTCTTGATCTGTTTAATCAATTGGTTTCCTTATGTATGAAATAAAGTGAAATGGAGCAGTTTGTTGCTTGGTTCTCTTCTCGGCAGAATTTACTTGAAAAACTTTGGAGAGGGATGTAATAGAAAAGGTAGAAGGAAAAGCATTCTTTGTCATTAGATTAAAATTTGGTACATGAAACAGAAGAGACCTGTCCAACAAAAGCCTTCTGTGCATGCGCTCCTCTCGGTGATACATTACTTTTTAAAGTTAGATTTTGTATGTGTGCAGGGATGCACATTGCTGATGTCATAAGACATCTTGTAGCAGTTGATTTTCTCTTTCCACCATGTGTGCCTTGGAAATAGAACTCAGGTTGGCAGAAAGAACCTGTACCTGCTGAGCCATGCCACTAACTTCCATTGCAACCAAAACTTGGACTGAGTTGTGGGGTTCTGACAACGATTTGGGAGTGGGAACAAATCACTAACCATTAACTTCAAACTTTAATGGTTAAAGGCTTAGAGTTCCTAACACAGTCTCGCAAACTACATGCTAAAGTTAAACTATATTTGCTATCCCAGTTGATGTCAGGTTTTTCCTAAAGATGCTGTGAGTATATGGGAACCCAGCCCCTGTACACAGGAACGGACCTAAGATGTCTGCTGGTCAGAGGCAGTTCTGGGGCTCGAACCCAGACCTTTACTACAATTCCAGCAATATGGTATGATGTTCTGGTGGAAAATGAAACAGATCAGCAGCAAGAATCCATTAACAGTTTTTAACCTGACTTACTTGAACACCTTGGTGGCTAAAATTGGTTCTCTGAAGTTATGTTGGCACTTAAAGTATGGCCATCTTAACTTTCACATTACCATGTTTCCTAAGCCTAGCTTTCTGAAATGCTGATAACAGTAATTATAGTATTGATTGGCATCTTTTGTTTTTTAAATAGCGGCCTTACTAGCCCAGGTTGGCTTGAAACAGCAGTCCTTTTTCCTCAGCCTTGGAAGTGCTGAGATTGCAGGCTTCCACTGTTATTTCCCTAGAGGCATCCCTAGCCACCCAGACTAAGGCTGGGTCATCACAGTCTATGACCCTACCCTTATTTTCTGCAGTTGATGAGATTAATACTACTAGCATCCTTCACTTTCCTTCATTTTGAAAAAAGACCCCATGAAGGGAAGAGACCTGTACATTTCCCACTGTTCCTAAGTACTGCCAGATCTCCATTTAGACTGAAGAACTTCCTAACAATGAAGGTACTGTGGCAGCACTACCTTATAGGTTTGCCATCTTACCCACCCAGACCTCAGCCAAGGCACATAAGCTTCTAGCCTGGCCTTTCCTGCTGTGTCCCTTGTCTTAGAAATGGCTAGGCTGGGAGACTAATGTAGGCTCTAGTACAATTCACGTTTTGTGGGGGTTTCCTAGTTTTTGTTTTAAAGATTCATTTATGTGTTCTGGGTATTTTGCCTTCATGAACATAGATGTGCACCTCATGCATGCCTGGTACCATGGATCCCTGGAAGTGAAGTTACAGATGGTTGTGAGCTGTTAGGTGGGTGCTGGGAATTGGACCTCAGTCCTCTTCAAGAGCAGTTAATGCACTTAACCACTGAGCCATCTCTCCAGCCCTTTGCCCCGCTGCAGTCTCCGCTGGCTGTGGTTACAGGATTTCATGGGTTCTTGTTTTGAGGCCTTCTAGTTTCACGTGAACATCGATCACACTGAATGAGGTGGTACTGCACTTGGGAGCGCAGGAGGAAGACAGGTAATGCGGTCTCACTTTAGCTGGAAATAAAGCAGCCACAGAAGACTGGGTACGTCAGCCACTTGGGTTGGTGGACCACAGCACAGAGCACATGGCTGGACCACCTCTATTCCTCAGTGCAGCGGTCACCAAGCAGGTTAAGATGGTGTGAGGTCAGGCCAAGGTCAACATAAAGTATGAAGCACTATGGGCTTAGGCCTTTAAAACAAACAAACTTATTTATTGTAATGGTGCTAGAGAGTGAATCACCCAGCCTGGTTTTTAAGTGACTTATCCCGTTGGTTTGTTTTCTAAACAGGATTTTGTTGGTATGTTCCTTTTAACCCTTTGTGAAGAGTAGGGTAACAAATTCAAGAAAGTAAGAAGAAAGAATCAAGTGTTATTTTTACCATTCTGCAGAAAGGATGCCAACATAGGGTAAAGGCAAAAATAGCTAACATGCTGCTTTGGTGCCAGATGATATTTTTAAACTGATGATGAGAAAGTCCTGCCCTCTATCCCCATAGGCTGTTTGGGATTCACAGTCGAGCATAACCTCATCCTATTGTGTTAAGAGGCAAGACCTTTTAATATAAGTAGTTTGAGGCTTGAGGCTGTTCTCCGTTTTGTAGCTAATTTTTAAATTATAATTAATTTTTTTGAGATAGGGTCACTATATAGCACCAGCTGTACAGCAACTATGTAGACCAGGCTGGTCCTGAAGTCACAGAGATCCTGCCTCTTGTCTACCCAGTGCTGGGTCTGGCTGTCGCCATTCTTGGTTATTCTGGATTCTTTTCACCCTTCTCCACCCCTTTCCTACCCTTTCCACCCCTGAACACTAGATAAGAGAAAAAAAGGATAGGAGAAGAAAGAGACCCCTGAATAAAATCAGGGTTCAGAAAGGGGCAACATTATCATTAGACTACTTCCTGCTGATTAGGGGTGATGAGTTCCTTGGAGCAAGTTTGATCTTCTCAGCCAGGATATCTAATTTCTTCACCCATGACTAAACAAATTGCAACCAACAACCCATCATGCCTCTTGGGGCCCTAGCATTTATACCCTCTGAAAAGACACCAGAATTCCAAATGTCACACACAAACTATCTGCAGCTGGCAAAGTCATGCCCTTGCCAGAGCACAAGGCAAATCATGGTTGATGCGAACCATCTGAAGCAGCCTCATATCCCACACCTGGGATTAGAACGAAAACGTGTTCTTATATTTCCATTAAAAAAAAAAAACCAAAATTCCAAAATTTTTACTATACCTGGCCTCAATATATTTCCTATACCTTAAGTCTCACCTCTCACATCTTTTCCTCTTTGCTAGTTATTTTTAGAAGCTGGGTCATTTGTCCCAGGTGAGTTTCTGCTTTGAGGGAGTGGGAGTTGGGGAGGCAGGGAAGGGGTTGGCCAGAGGTTGGGGTGGAGTCCTTGCTAGCTCTCCAGCTAACCTTTTGAGTCAGGGTTTTCTGATGAACCCAGAGCCAGGTGATTAGGTTAGTCTAGCTAGACAGCTTGCCTGAGGGATCCCCAGCCTCTGACTTTGGAGTGCTGAAGTTACTGAGCTGATGTCACACCCCCTTAGCATGTTTGTGGGTGCTGGGGATCCAAACTCTAGTCTCCACCCTTTCATTCACTGAGCTGTACCCCAGCTTCCCTCAACTTTCTGTGGAGACCAGAGTAGCCGAGAACTCCTGATCCCTCTCTCTGCTTCGAAGGGTTGGGTTTACAGACACCCACCAAGATGACAGACTGCCTTTGTTTTCTTTCTTTTTTAAACAACAAAGTATTATACCTCACCCTTTCTCCCATTATTTCATTTATTGATTTCCCCAGTCAGCTCCTATCTGCAATAGACAGCATGGCCTACATATTGTGACCTTGTTTCATAAACAAATTCTATGTAAACAACACTATATAGATGTGTTTCTGTGTTTTTGCTTGTTTTTGATTTTTGTTTTGGTTTTTCTAGACAGGGTTTCTCTGTGTGGTCCTGGTAGTCCAGGAGCGCACTCTGTAGGACAGGCTGGCCTCAAACTTAGAGATTCACCTTCCTCTGCCTCCCAATGGCTGGGATTAAAGGCGTGCACCACTACCAGCTGACTACTTCTGTATTTTGCCTCTTTAATTTGTACAGTTGTTTTGTAGCATGATTGTGCCACAAGCTTATTCATTTCTTCCATAATGGCCATTAACAAATCGAACTCCAATAGCCAAGGGTTACAGCTGGCAAGCCTTAACTTTCATAGTCTAACACATTCATTCCTCTTTACACTGCTCGCTTACCTTCTATTACCAGGAAGCTAAGGACTGAATAGTTGGAGACTAAATTAACAGCTGAGACTCCAGCAATCAGCGCTCTGTAGACTAGGTTTCTCTCTCTCTCTCTCTCTCTCTCTCTCACACACACACACACACACACACACACTGTGCTCTGCAGACTAGGTTTCAAACACACACACCGCTCACATTCACACAAAGTAAACCTGTGAAAAGATTCACTCCCGTTTTCAAATGTCCCTTCCCGGCCGCCGTCCCCTTCTAGTGCTCTAATCGCTAACTGGGAGACCCGGACTTCCGGGATGTCTAGGAAGTGGCTTTTCTCTGGGTAGGAGGCGGGGTTCCCCGGCACGCTGCCGAGTGTGCGGATGTCGTTGGGAATCCTGCTGACAGGCTGAGTGGACTCGGGCGGGACCAGTGACTATAGGTCTCCAAGGAGAGTCGCCTGAGCCTGTGGCCGTCCGTCCGGGAGGTGGTCGGTCATTCATCCGTCGAGTACGGCAGAGGAGCGAGGGCCCCTTGGGGGTCCTGGGATCCAGAGCCCAGGCAAGCGGGGTACCAGCCTGCAGTAACACCTTGGGCTGTCGCCGGCCTTTGCAGAACAGGGAGAATTCTGCTGCTCTCACACGGTGGCTCAGGTGACCGCTGCCATGGCTTTTCCCCATCGGCTGGACGCCCCTGAGCTTCCCGACTTCTCTATGCTCAAGAGGCTGGCTCGGGACCAGCTCATCTATCTGCTAGAACAGGTCAGTGCCTGCCGTGGCCGGCGCCTTTACTGCGTCAACAGTGTGGCCCTCAATGTGACTTCTTCCTTGCTGAGTCCCTTGGTTTTTTTTCTTTGAGCTTCTGAGACAGATCCAAAATGGGGCGGTCAACAGGAAAAACCAGAGTAGTAACAGTTGCTTGAGACCTGGCCAGAGAATAAATGGAAATTGCCAGCCTCTGTGCAAATGAAAAAGACACACTTGTGCCAGGCATCACTGGAGATGGAAATACAGTTGAAATACCTCTGTCACTAGTTACATTCCAGGAGATGCCCTATGAAATAATGACCCCTAAAGGGTGCTGGATGGTAAGTGAATTCTAGACTTCCGGAAAAGTTTAGAATAAACAACAGCTGGGGCGATCTAAGAGTTTCCTGAGATCTAGAGTTTGAAGAATAGACATGCTTTCTCTGGAGCAGGAACATCGTGCACATTCAGGCAGTTGGGCTGCTAGATGGGAAGCCTAGCAGGGAAGGACCGGTGCATGAGCAGAGGAAAGAGCTAACAGAAGTTACACTGTAGGTTGGAAATAAAGTTCAGTGGTTAGACAATTGCCCAGGCAGGGTTCTCGGTTTCATCCATTGTTCCCCATGGGAAAGAAAGGGTGGTCGTACACACCTTTAATCCCAGTGCATTCATTCCTTCACAGGCAGAGGCAGGCAGATCTCTGAGTTTGAGGCCAGCCTGATCTACAGAGTGAGTTCCAGGACAGCCAGGGCTACATAGAAAAACCCTGTCTTGAAAAACAAACAAACAACAAAAATCAAACCCAAACAAACAAATTACACAGCAGGCTGAAGACCCACACCCATTTGTAGTGTGAAGCAATGTTTGCCATAGTGGTTTGTAACGAAGAGCAATTGGACAGCAGGCTAGTTCAGAGAATACTGATTAAAGTAGTAAAAGCTTACAAAAAACTGATGGCAGTAGAAAGGAGAGAAATGATGGGGTTTGGTTGTTGGTTTTGTTTCTTTAGGTCGTACTATGTAGCCCAGGGTATCCTCTGGCAAAACCTCTGATTCAGCCTTCCCAAGTGCTAGCATTACAGGAATTTGCCAGCACACCTGACTTGTGATAGATTTATAAATTACAGTGAAAGAACATTCAGAGATATTGATTAGTTGTAAATATTGAGGAAGTACCAAAGTTGACTTAGTCTGTGTTATTAGGACAGTAGTGTTGCTACTGTCATTGTAATGGTTTGCTTATTGTTATGGTTTGCTTATTGTTCATGGAAGCCTCTCAGGTATAGGAATAGTGTGTGTTCTGCCCAGCATCAAGTACTGAGCTGAGAATCAGCCACATAGCAGGTGCTTAATGAAAAATTGTTGTGCCAACATTGAACGAAACTGAAAAGCACACACGTGTAAGTCAAATGCATGTAGACACAAAATGCGCGTGGGCACACACACACACAGAGGAAGAGGCTAAGTGAAGAAAGTTGATTAATTTGGAGTTGAAGTCAAGTTAAAGTGCTAATAGTTAGGGGCTATGGGTGTTCCTCACTGTATAGTTCCATTTCTCTCCTTTGGAACCCTAGGTTCTAGCCGAGAGAGAGAGAGAGAGAGAGAGAGAGAGAGAGAGAGAGAGAGAGAGAGAGAGAGAGAACCTTAGGGGACACAGGACCGTATGGTATTTCTCCTTTGTATGTCCCATAATGCTAGCGTAGAGATTTGCACATGAAAGTGTTTCAAAAAGTATGTGGAGAATGGCAAGATAAGTGCTGGAGAGTAGTAGAGACTAAGATAGAACCTTATTAGTGGAGAGTATTGCGGCAGAAGAGACACCACAAGGTCAAGGTCATAAGGACTCTGGGCACTATTACCTTCCCCATACTAATTTCTGTTTTGTTTTTTTTTTTCTTTTTGTCTGTGCATGTGGCATGTAGGCATGCGTGTTCACATGTGTACATGTTCACATGTGTACATGCATGTAGGCATGCTTGTTCACATGTATATGGGTATGTGTATACACATGTGCCCATGTGTTGGGAGGTCCAAGGTTGGCAATGGTAGTCTTTCTGCATCATTGTCTACCTTATTTGCTGGGGCAAGTTTTCTCAGTGGAACCTAGAACTTGCTGATCCAGACTAGTCTAGCCTGGCAGCTTGCTGGAGGGATCCTTCCTCTGACTGGAGAGTGCTGGAAGTACAAGTGGCCCAACATGTCCACCCGCTGTTTCCATGGGTGCTGGAATCTGAAGTCCAATCTTTACACTTTCACAGCAAATACTTCATCACTGAGCCACTTAGCCCTGGTTTATCTTTTAATGAACACTGCTATTCAAGCTTGATAGATCAAAGTCATAATGGACTGTCATTTCCCTTATACTTAACTTATGCTGCGTCCTGTGGGTACTTCATCATACATGGCTTTAAAAATAACACTCATACACTCTAGAAAGTATAGGGGAAACAATATTAAGACAAAACATAGCCAAATACTGGGATTAAATGTGGTGGCACACACATTTAATTCCAGTATTTGGGAGGCAGAAGCAGATGGATTTCTGATTTCGAGGCCAGCCTGGTCTACAGATCAAGTTCCAGGACAGTCAGGACTACTCAGAGAAACATTGCCACCAAAAAAACCAAAACCAAAACAAACAAACAAACAAACAAACAAACCACCAAACCCTTTCTGTGATGCCAGCATCTCCAGTGTCAACACTGCTGATGCCCTTCCAGTATGAAAACCATTTCTTGTGACGCAGTGAGATGACTTGGTAAGTAAGGGTGCTTGCTGTACGTGCAAGCCTGTTCACTTGAGTTCAGTTCCTGGAACTCACACGAAGGTGGAAGGAGACAATCTACTCCACAGTGTTTAACTTCTGCACAGCATACCAGGGCACACATGTTCACATACACGCATCATGCACACACATAACCACATTTCATGTTTGTCTTCCTCTGTTTTGTTCCCAGTGTCCACGCTTTCTTGCTTGGTCTGCACTATTACCTTTTCAAATGAGCCCCTACCTTCCGTTTCTCATCTCTTCACTTATCTTACCAATAGCTGTCCATTCCATCTAAACTTCCTGGCTGATTTGTGCTGTAGTATACAAAAGCTTCCTGTTCCCCTTCTTCCTTAAAGGATCAAGTCCAAAAACCCTACCTATTGGTCAGTTCCAGTCAACTGTTTCAAACCTATTTCCCACCATTTCTTTTGCACCAATATTATTAATTCTTGGCACTGCAGACATGCTGTGTGCAGTAATATCATATTGTAGGGCCTGTCCTGTACAGTGTGGATGGCTTAGCAGCATTCAAACCTCTATGCATTAGTTGCCAATATCTCCCTACACTCTGTTCCAGATAACCCAAAATGTGTCCTGCATTGCCAGATGTCCCCAGCTGAGGACTGCTGCCGTGTACCAGATGTGTCAATCCAACTGAATTGCTTGCTCAGCCCTCCCCCTCTACACTTAACCTTGCTGGACTGTCCCGCAAACATCACTAACAACTCTCAACTCTGTCAAGGCCTAGTTGAAAGGAAGCTTCCAATGACTTAGCCCTTCCTAGCAGTAACTGTGACCTCCTTCTCTTGTGCATATGAGAGAGCAGCATCCAGAGTGTGGGTGCTGGAATCCCATGGTGCTGTCAGGAGGTAGCTGCAGGGGAGGGCAGAGGGTGGGTACTAGCTGGGCTTTGCTTTTTCTTTTTGCAGGGATGGTGATTGAAATCAGGGCCTCCTGCTTGCAACACACAAGCTGTATCACTGAGTCACACACATCCAGCCCTGCCATGATTTTCAAAGTTCTGCATTAAGTGTGTCATGTTTGTAACTAAAAGGAAAATGCCATTGGAAAAGATATTTCGCAGTTAGTTAAAGGGGTTGTAGAATGCAAGGTGGGCTTTTGTTGAGTTTGTCTTTATTAGGAAATGAAGAACTGTTATGAGGCAGAGTATTAGAGGCAGTGACCAAACACAATTGACTGACAAGGAGCCAAGCTGAGAAAGTCAAATATTTTTCACATACAAAATGTCAGTAATGAATCAGACAGTAAATAAGATACTTAGCTAGATGTCTAATGCTGTTTTAACTCAAAACCAAGTTTTTGTTAAATGAGTGACTGCATAAATTCCCAGCTTGTGGGACCTTTGAGTGAGCTACCATACTTTCTCTCTTTCAGCTTCCTGGAAAAAAGGATTTGTTCATTGAGGCAGATCTCATGAGCCCTTTGGATCGAATTGCTAACGTCTCTATCCTGAAGGTACCAGCCCTTTTCTCAGGGTAACTCCTGCCCCCTTTCCTCTTTGAACAGTTTTTCTTTTGACAAGCATAACTAATTCCTGAATATTGACCCCCTTGACAGGGTGAAGACAGTCAGCTCACCTGGGCGGGCACATGGGGGATGGTGTTTGTCTTGTGTTTTACTTTTGGTTTTTCTGTTGACAGTAAGGCAGAAATTTTAGTGGGATGAGAACAGACTGTCTTATAGGATTAACCCTTTAAGTGTCCCTGCCTTTGTGTCACACCTGGGCTTTTCCAACTCGTGTCCATTGTCATGTTTGATTCTCTCTGTAGCAACATGAAGTGGACAAGCTGTACAAGGTGGAGAACAAACCTGCCCTCAGCGCCAATGAACAGTAAGTGTGAGAGAGTCTGTGGCTTCCAGGCTGGAGGAGGGCCAAGACGTTTGTTTGTTTGCTTTGCTTTGTCCTTGCCTGAAATGTGCAGCCACAGTGCCTGAGATGCAGCCCGGTTCCCTGAGTGCTCACAGTGTCATGCACTGGTTGTTAAATAATATGGCACTCAGATTGTTAGTCTGCCTTTCTGCACTTTCTTCCACTCTGCCTTCTTCCCTCTCTACTCCATGTTGTTATCTACAACTCAAATTATTCCTTGTCCAAAAATTGTTACTTTACTACCAACCACCTCCAGGGGCAGTAGCTGGAAACCAGCTCAGTGGTTGAAGCACTTCCTGTGCAAGGCCAGTGGTCAGGGTTCAGTCGTGGAGCCCATGGAAAGGTAGAAGAAGAGAGTCTTCACACAGAGTTGTCCTCTGACGTCTGCATGTGTGCCTGCACTCACACACACACACACACACAAGTGAACAGATAGATAAGTAAGGAAGTAACCTCTAGGATCAGTGACTTAGCAGGCTAACAGACAACCTGAATTTTACCCACATAGTGAAGAAGAGAATCTACTCCCACAAGTTGAACCTGCTTCCACACGGTCCAGAACGTGCCTTTGTCCTCCTGTCACTCACTCGCTGTGCCTGAAGTTCTCTCCTGTCCTTCACTCCATAAAGAGCACCAGGCTTTCATCCAGTCCTGCTCTTCATGAAGCTCCCTCCCAGGCTGGATTGATTTTCCTCTCTAGATCTCCAGGGCACTTTGTATTGTTCTGTCCACATGCCATGCACTCTCAGTCTGCCGGGCAGGAGATCAAACCAGGACTTCGAGCAAGTACTCTGCTATTGCACTGTATCTCTAGTGCTTTGATTTCTTTTACACACTCCCCAAACTTGAGTAGCGTATACCTTTCTTTAGCAGAAAAACTTCTAGATATGTTAAAATTATATATACACATTCCAGTTCTTATTATATATAATTTATAAATTATAAACTTAGAAATATATAATATATAAATATACTATGTAAATATATACACTACATAAATATATATATATATATGTATATATATGTGTATATATATATAGCATATGTAAATATAAAAAATATATATAATTTTGGCCCATTGGATCATCAAATATTTAAGAACAGGAACTCTTGGATCTGCCATAGAGCCAATGAAGGTACTTATATCATCACATTGTACCTGTTGTATTGAGAAATGTCCTCTGTGGATGGCATGTGGAAGCTCAGATCTGCAGGCCTGGTCAAGAAGGGCAAATGATTAAAGACTTGTTTGTTTTAATTTCTCCTTAGGTCCTATCATCATCTTCATGCTTTTTCCTAACTTTTCCTTCCTCATCCACAGACTGTGCTTCTTGGTCAGACCTCGAATCAAGAATATGCGCTACATTGCCAGTGAGTGAGCCATGGTACTGTGTGGAAGGAGCTGGGAAAGGCGGGCAAGTTAGAAGGTCCTCGGCCATCGGACCCTTTGATGAGAAAAGACCCGATGGGCCTTTTTGTACATTTTGTGCTGTACATTTGTAGTCTTGGAACTTTGGAGATCAAGGCAGAAAGAATCCAAGTTTGAGGCTAGCCTGTGCTGCATCGCAAGATCTTACTTAGTGAGCGAAGTGGGGAGGCATCAGGAAGGCATCTTTGTGTCTTGTCTCAGAAATGGCTCATGGCTCGCTGAGTTACACACTCTCTCTCTCTAGGTCTTGTCAATGCTGACAAGCTGGCTGGCAGAATTAGAAAATACAAAGTCATCCTAAGCCCTCAGAAGGTGAGTTCTGATCTTAGAAGGAAGGATGTCTGAGGTTGAACAGGAAGGAGGACTTGATGTGACACTCTATTCTGGGTGACATGGACAAATATCTGCTCTTCTCAGATAAGACAATTGACGACAGACTCAATTATGGATACACCAAAGTCCAGCTTGGTGAACCATTGAGTTTGATTGGGTTATTTACAGCATGTGGTAGGGTTTACTTACAGGAGTGGAAATGACTCAAAGACAGAGCTGCGTTACCAAAGCTTACCCCTAGCATGGCTGACAGTCACAAAAACTAGAAACCCGGAGGGTACTGCGGTCTGTAGGCAGCTCAAGGAGAGCATCCTTTTCAGGTGGCTCAGTTGGTCTCTGCTGCTTCCATGGAACTGTGCTCGGCTGAAACTGGCTCAGGAGTCTTCATTGCTTTTATGTTCTTGGGAAGGGAGGGGCCTAGTGTGTCTGTCAATTTCAGGGACTTCTTACTGGAGGACTGAGTTTCCCTCTCAGAGACTGTAACAGGACTGGGATAAATGGCCAATGGCATGCTGTCTTTTCAGTATGTGTCTATAATTACTCAACAAAGTATCTGCCATCAAACTGCCCCTAAAGAAAGCTTGTGGAATTTGTGAACTGTGGGAATAGTGACTTCCATGTAGGTTTCTTTGTAGTCTCCCTCTTTCTCTTTCTCTCTCTCTTAATCTCTCTCTGTTTACCGGGGTTGGGGTGGGGATGGTCTGGTGTGCCTGCCAGTGGTCTAGTTAAGGTCTTAGGTATCCTGGGCGATCACTCCACCACTGAACACAGTCCTAAATAATTGAAATAGTTTTATATTTTTGAAACAGCTCGTATTGTGTGTCCCTGTCCACACATATTCCTGTGTAGTAATGGTACTGTTTTTTCCTGCTCCTGACCCTATGAGTGCGCCTTTTCCGTCTTTTCTCCCTGATTCTGTATTCTGTACTACCACTTTCATTTTGTTTTTCCTGGACTCCTGTCCTTAATGTAATACTCACACAGACACAGAGACAAACACACACACACACACACACACACACTCCTGTCCTTAATGTAGTATACACACAGACACAGAGACACACACATACACCCCCCCCCCACACACACACACCCCGCCCATTTTCTTTGAGACATAGTCTATATAACTAAAGCTATTCTTGAACTTTGTTTTGTAGCTGCTGACCTTGGACTCCTGGTCCTTCTGCCTCTTCTGAGTGCTGAGATTGCAGGTGTGAATTACTATCACTGACTCCTTATATATATTTTTTCTTGTATAAAGCTTGTCATATATTGAGATAGGATCTTACTGTATAGCCTAGGTTTGCCTTGAACTTATAATTCCTGCTCCTGACTTCAGTATGCCAGGATTGCAGGCTTACCTTTTCATGCCTACCTTAAAACACTTATATACAATATATACACCATTGACTCAGGGCAGGATCTCAACAGCTCAGTGTGTCCAGAGTCCTCATGCGTGTGTCCTAAACAGAACTTCCTATTCCACATCTTGCTCCTCTTCCTAGTTATGCAAACACAGCTCCTCCCTCAAAGACTGCTAAATGCCTACTCCTTTATAATGTTTCCCAGTCTCTAAAGGAGAGGAGAAAGCATAATACATAAGTAAAGCTGATGAAAGAGAAATGAAGTTTGGGGCTAGGTGGTTCTGGAGGTCCACTGTCGAACTGATGGGTTTGGCTGTCCTGATCCATGGATTCTGTAACTAATATCCTCACCGTTGACTGCCTCAGGCTATTTTTCTTACTACCATGAGATACCTGAGGCTATAAAGCATAAAGGCTCACTGTAGTCCATGTTCTGCAGGTTCAGGATTGAAGGGGCATGTCTCCTGATGGCTCTCTAGTCAGCAGAGTCCTGCGGTGATGCAGGCCATCATGTGGTGAAAGACAGAGAACACGTGGGTGTGCCGTTGTGCCCTGATCCACAACTCCTTTTCTAAAGCCACCAGAATTCACTCATAGAGCCTCCAAACTGATGACCTTACTCAATCCTAGTGAATTCTAAAGAGTTTCCTCTGGACACATAATTAGATTAACTTTATACTCTTAATATCTCACAGTAGAGCTTACTACATCAGTGAGCTCTAAGAAGATGTGCCCAAGCCTTATTCAAACCTTGACACTAACTGTAGTGGGACTCCAGAGACACAGAAAGAATAGGGCCAAAAGTGTCGCTTGTGGGAGGGAGGCCCAAGGTGTTTTTAAAAAATATTTATGTATTGTGTGTGTGTCACATTCATGCACAAAGGGAGAGCAAATGCCATGGTGCTTAGGTTGAGGTCAGAGGCCGACTTTTGGGAGTCATTTCTCTTCTTCCATCATGTTGAGCCCAGGATCAAACTCAGGTTGTCACACTTGGCAACAAACAAATTTACCTGCTGAGCCATCTCACTGGCCCTGTTTGGTTTTGAGGCAGAATGTCACTAATTAGTCTAGGGTGGCTTAGAACTTACTGTTCAGTACAAAACTGCCTTGAACTCCCAATTTTCCTACCTCAGCCTCCTGAGTGCTGGGATTACAGATGTTTGCAGCACCTCCCACTGAGGCCTGGTTTTGACGTTCACTGTGCTTGTAAACTTTTCATCACTGTGAAGGATAAACCTGTGTAAAAGCTTAAAGGAAGGAAGGTTTCCTGTGGCTCTGGATTTCTAGAGGTTTCAGTCCATGGTTAGCTAGCTTTATAGGGTTGGGTTTTTGTTGTTGTTGTTATTGTTTTTTTGTTTGTTTGTTTTGACACATCCCCACATTTCCATGGCTGACCTGGAACTCACGATCTAGAACAAATTTGCATCTGTGTCTGGAGTGCTGGGGTTAGAGGTATGCCTTCTATCTCATTCCTTTCAAGTTGTTTATCTCATGGCAGCCAGAAGCAGAGACCAGAAGTGATTAGTTCCATGATCCACTTCAAGAGCTTCTGCTTCTCACATTCCCACAGAAACAGGCAGCCCAGACTCCTCATAATGGCCTGCCATGTATCCCAGAGTCCCTTGGCTGGGTGTGGTGGCACACGCCTTAAGCTCTAGGGAAGCAGAGGCTGATGGATCTCTGAGTTCCAGGCCAGCATGGTGTACAAGTTTAGATCTAGGATAGCCAGGGGTACACAAAGAAACCCTGTCTCAAAAAAGGGAAAAACAAAAGAAAATATCCCTAGACACCCACTTCCTCCAACTAGTTCCCACCTTCCTTCTGCAGTTGTACCACATTGTCAGTATATTTAGATTTTGAGTCCACAGGGGATTAAATCCTTGACTAGACAGATCTATTTAGGTCAGCTCACCACCTTAGCCATCTCTGGAAACACCCTTACAGATTCACCAGGCAGAGTGCTTTACCAACCTTTAGATGTCTCAGTCCAACAACCAAGATTACCATCACATACAGCATCCGGAAAAAAAAAAACAAAACAAAAAACCCTGGAAGGAAGAACAGAGTAAAGTTGTTACTAATCAGCTTTTCCTAATCAGCTAATTGACTTTTCTCTTTCAGTTTTATGCATGTGAGATGGTGCTTGAGGAAGAGGGAGTCTATGGAGGTGAGAGGAACCGAATGTGAGTGAAGGGCGAGAAAACTTGCAAAGAAAGGAATAACTCGTGTTTCCCACCTCCAGCTCCTTCTCTGGCCTCCTGTTGGTGTAGTGAGAGCTCCCTGGGAATGAGATTGGGAGTAGGACCCAGTGGAGAGCAGCATGGGAGGCTGGGGCTAGCATAGGAATGTCCAGCTGCTGCCGCTCAGATGCGCACAGACAGGTGGCCCCAGCCTCCTCAGTACGGCCTGCTGGGTATCCCAGGCGAGCCTCCTTCCTCTCCTTCAACTCACGGTGTGCTGCTCCTTTCTTAGCTTGTTACCTTCCAGTCTCCCGGGCTCTGGCTCTGCGCTTACTTTCCCTCTGGCTTAGGTCTCTCTCTGCCCTGAGCATTTTCCCCACCGACATGGCACTCAGGCTCTAACTGAATTGTCACTTCTTTAGGGAGCTATTTCCTTCTGTAGCTCAAATGTTAACTGGTGCCTGGGATCTGGGCAGTAAGGCCCGGATTTCCTTGGCCTCTTAGCAAAGGAGTGAAAATAAGGGCTGTCTGGGCCTGGAGAGATGGCTCAGACGTTAAGAGCACTGACTGCTCTTCCAGCGCTCCTGAGTTCAAATCCCAGCACCCACATGGTGGCTCACAGGCATCTGTAATAGGATCTGATGCCCTCTTCTGGTGTGTCTGAAGACAGCTGCAGTGTACTCATAAATACAATAAATCGTTTTTTAAAAACCAGGCTGTCATAAACCTGCAAAAGAAGCAAGCTAACTTCACCCAGAGTTAGGTGATAAGACTGATGATGAAGGGTGACACATCCAGGTCCCCAGGCTGGAGATCACTCTCTTTCTGTTTTGAGATATAGTCCTGTCTGTCCTAGAACTCACTGTATACCATGACCTCAAATTCACAGAGATTCTCCTGCCTCTGCTTTTGGAATGGTGGGATTAAAGGTGTATACCATCATACCTGGATTATGGTCTCTTTTTATGGGGTCTAAAGGAAGGAAGGAAAGAAGGGCTGGTTACTGAAAACCATAGTTTGGGTTTTTCTCCATTTTGACTGATATATTAGATCATATATTCATTTTTTTCTATTGCCCATATCTTCCCACAGTTTGTTTAATTTTAATCATATCATGCACAATTATGCATATGCATAAGATGGTAAAGAGGACAGTGCCCCTAAGAGGTCAATCTTGGGGATGCAGTTCAGGCCTGATCAGCATTTCTAGTCTTTGTACCTGATATATTGGGAATACACTTGAATAAAAACTGTCTAGATTTGATCGTTACTAGGGATGGAGAAACCTATACTATTGTTCAGAGATGGGAGTAGGTGTAGCTCAGTACAGGTGGAGGGGTAGGGGTCTCGAGGTTGCTACATACATTGTTTGGAGAGGAGTGTGTATGCAAAGTGCATGCAAGCCAAGGAGCTGGGCTGCCAAGTGCATTATTACAAGGGTTGGGGAGCAAAACCAAATAGAGTCTCAGGCTAAACTGTCCCCTATGCTTCCCTGCTTTACCAGCAGACCCGAGATTGTAATCTTGCCCCGTTTTCCAGTCTTATTGCTCTATGGCATCAGGGACTTGGCTTTATTTATTTATTTGAAAATACTGGTTGTTGTATGAAGGGCCTTGTATATACATGCTAGCAAGTGTTTCACTACTGAGCTCTATTATGGCTCTTTTTTTTTTTTTTTTTTTTTTTTATTTATTTACTTTTTTTGGAGCCAAGTGCCTCTGGATGTGTCACTGCCTGGCCTTGAACTCACAGACTTCTGCCTGCCTCCCCCTCCCAAGTGCTGAGATTAAGGGTGTGCATGACCGTGCCAGTCTCTTTTACTTTTTCATATTGAGTCAAAGTCTCATGAGTTCCCTGGGCTACTTTTGCACTCACTCTCTAACCTAGACAAGCAGGGCAGTCATTCCTTTGCCCATAGTTATGTTAATCCCTGAAATATTTGTGCTCGTAGTTTCCTTATTTGTTTCATGATGAGAATTGAGCTCAGGCCTCATGCAGGCAGAGCACGTGCAAGCCCAGAGTGTTCTCTTTTGCTCTTTTGGAAGGACAGCTGTAATAAGTGTTGTGTCATAATTTGCCGCATCTGTTCACACTACGTTCTAGAAGACTGGGGGATGGGGAACTAGCCCATTTTATTCACCGTTGTCTCCCCAATGCCTGATACAGTCCTGTGTTGAGGTGAATTTCAGTATTATCCATTGAATCAGGTGAGGGTTTTTCCAGCACTTGTTGTCAACTCTACTATAAACCACTACTTACTACATTGCATTGTCCTTCTATGACTGTATTAGACACCCCTTAAAGACAGACTGTTTCTTACTTTGAGTCTCCAGTGCTAAATGTACTAATTGGCTTAGAAGCACTCAGATATTTGTTGGATGGCTATGGCAGACCTTCATTTAGCATGGACTCAAGTACCTTCTACCTGAAAGCTGATGTTCTCTTTCCCCACAGATGTGAGCTGTGATGAGTGGGCCTTTTCTCTGCTGCCTCTTGATGTCGATCTGCTGAGCATGGAACTGCCAGAATTTTTCAGGGATTACTTCCTGGTAATTCAAGGCCCTTGAGTCTTAGTATCAGGAGATAAATATTGGGTCCAGTGGACTAGAAGTATTGACACTTTTTTCCAGCTCATATAATTTATCATGAGTGAGATTGATTTCACAGATGAAGGCTACAGGTTGTTTTGTATTGAACTTCTGTCATGGCTCTCAGTCAGCTGTTGCTGTGGTCAAACACCTGAGAAAGCCTCTTTGTTGTTGTTGTTGTTGTGTTTTCTTTCTTTTCTTTTCTTTTCTTTTCTTTTCTTTTTTTTGTTGTTGTTGTTTTTTGTTTTTGTTTTTTGAGACAGGGTTTCTCTGTGCAGCCCTGGCTGTCCTGGAACTCACTCTGTAGACCAGGCTGGCCTTGAACTCAGAGATCCACCTACCTCTGCCTCTCAAGTGCTGCAATTAAAGGTGTGTGCCACCACACCTTCTTAAGGGAAGAAAGATTTTTTTATTTTAAACCAATGATTTTGGGGGTTCCAATTCATTATTTCTGACAGTAGAACAGCTCATGATGGTCAGGGAGGGAGGAGAATATGCCAGCCAGGCTTTTTCCTTCTGTCTCCCTTGCTCTGCCTGGGGATTTACTTGGCCAAGAGAGTTTATTTACCCGCAGTTAATCCTCTCTGGAACAGCCTCACACACATACCCAGAGGGTAGCTTTACTACTCTCCTAGGGACTTTCCACCCCTTTCAGGGTGGCTGTCAGCATGGACCATCATAGGGGTCTGTAAAATGCACTTCTCTAGCATTCCCTAGACACTGTCATCCCACTCCAGGGTTTCTGGGCTGCACTCTCCAGTGCATCTGTTGGGTTAACACGGTCTTTGTACCCCATGTGATCGCTGCAGGAAGGTGATCAGCGTTGGATCAACACTGTGGCTCAGGCCTTACACCTTCTCAGTACTCTCTATGGGCCCTTTCCTAACTGCTATGGCATTGGCAGATGTGCAAAGGTAAGAGTAGGAGCAGAACTCTTGTGCTTAAAGCCTGTTTTCCTTTTTCTTTACCCAACAAAGATTATCCCTAGGCATCTCTGACATAGGAATATTCTTTCCTTTGCTTTTATGCCCTAGGATGTTTCCCTAGAGAGGAAAATCTGTGTGGCTGACAGATAAGCAAGAGCTTCTAGGTTACATTCCTAAGTCTCTCTTATCTTTGGGGCAGGGAACATTTTCCTCACTGGTGTGGGAAGATAAAAGCAAATGGGAGACTAGGCTAGTATGCCTGGAGAATAGGTTTGTATTTCATGAGACTAGGCTTGTATTCCTGGAGAATAGGATTGTATGCCTGGCAGTTAACTCCCTTCTTGGGGATAAGACAGGGTATGCCATAGAAGGGGTTGGCCTCTGTAAACTGGGCCTTCAAGAGGACACAAAACAGATTGTCTCGGGCTCCGGTAGATGTCATATGACCTGTGGAGGAAACTGGAGGAGGAAGAAGACAGTGAAACCAAAGGTCGGAAACCAGAGATTGGACACATCTTTCTCCTGGACAGAGGTAAGTATTGCCCAGCACTCTCTTATCTTTGGGTCCTAGAAGGCAGAAATAGGGAAAATGTGCTGGTGAAGTTGGGGTCCTAAAGTTGGGGCTGGGAATTTTAGTGTGAACATGGGCACATGTGGGGCGTTCTTTAGGTTTGATATTAAGCAAACTGAATAGAAAGCTGGGTCTCGGGAACATTTACGTTTGGGATCTTGGTTTCAGATGTGGACTTTGTGACAGCACTTTGCTCCCAAGTGGTTTACGAGGGCTTGGTAGATGACACCTTCCGAATCAAGTGTGGTAAGTGCCATGATCCTCCGCATCTTGGCAAGGTGGAAATGAAGCATCCTCGGGTGGCTCCTGCAGTAGAGCAGTACTGTGGGGAGACTGGTGACACTGGGAGACCTTTGGCAGAGTTAAGGAATGAGTAGGAGAAGGCTTCTGTGCAGTTGCTAAGAGCTTTCCCCTCTGCCTTCAAAGGAAGTGTTGACTTTGGCCCAGAAGTCACATCCTCTGACAAGAGCCTGAAGGTGCTACTCAACGCTGAGGACAAGGTGAGGGTGTGGGTGTGTCCGGATTTACTCAGGACCGCTGCACAAAGGCTGGGGTCCAGCCCTGGGCAGGAGGCCAAACCCCTGGGAGGTTCCCCCATCGATTAGGGTCAGACCCAAGCTAGGAATGGTGGCTCCCACCTGTAATTTTATCTTTTCAAAGATGGAAGCAGATGAATCAAGAGCTTAAGACCAGGCTCAGCTAAATAAAACTATCTCAGAATCCAAAAATACATATGTGAAAGAATAGATCCAGGCCCTCGAGGTGGTCCTGACACCCACTTCTGACACCAGCTCTGCTCTGGTCTTAGTTTGGCTTGGGCATCACTTCCTGGGCTCATGAGGCAGGCAGGGGCCTGGTACAGAGCTGTCATAGTAAGTGGCTTCTGTCTTGTTCTCTCACAGGTGTTCAGTGAGATCCGCAATGAGCACTTCTCCAATGTCTTTGGCTTCTTGAGCCAGAAGGCCCGGAACTTGCAGGCCCAATATGACGTAAGACCTGTGTGTCTGTTTGCTTTCTTCAGTGCTCCCTTTCCAACCCTGTGATAGCCCTCCCGTGTCTGCTCATGGATGGGGAGCGGCTGAGGGAAAATGGAGCTTTCTTAGGAGGTGCTGACCTTTGGGGACATTCCCACAGCGCCGGAGAGGCATGGACATAAAGCAGATGAAGAACTTCGTGTCGCAAGAGCTCAAGGGACTGAAGCAGGAGCACCGCCTTCTGAGTCTCCGTAGGTGCTAGCCTGGGGATGAGGAGGTGCCGTGCCCTCCAGGGGAGTGTTGCTGGAGGCCGTTACTTTCTTCCAATAGGAGATTCTCGCTCTCTTGGCATCGTCCTACTTGATTTAAAATGAAGAGTGCTTATGGGTTTTCCTTTATGAGGTTTTGGCAATCAAAGATTTTCCTTGTGGAACCAGGAAGGTGAATGTTTTTGTCCTTTCTGCAGATATTGGGGCTTGTGAATCAATCATGAAGAAGAAAACCAAGCAGGACTTCCAGGAGCTAATCAAGACCGAGCATGGTAACTGCCGGAGGGAGCGTCACGCCACGAAACTCTTCCTCTGGCTCCTTTCCCACTGGTTTCCAGCTCCAGCTGATGTTGCTGGCTATGTGGAATGCTGGAGGTCCCATAGCTCCACCCAAAGATAGAGAAAAGAGTTTGGGAGACAGACACATCTCAGCTAAGTTGATCTCCAGGAATGGCTGTTTTCTGATCTCTTACAGCGCTGCTGGAGGGCTTCAACATCCGAGAGAGCACTAGCTACATTGAAGAGCACATAGACCGGCAGGTGTGCACTGGGAGGCTGCGGATGAGGGCTAGAGGTGGGGCTGCCTGAGCAGGAAGAAGAGAAGACATGCATCCTGAAATGTCAGTCCTCTTGACTCTTCCTTCCTGTGCAGGTGTCGCCCATAGAGAGCCTACGCCTCATGTGCCTTTTGTCCATCACTGAGAATGGTGAGCCCAAAAGATCAAGCCAAGAAGGCCAGATGAGAAATATGTATGCCTCAGGGATAGAGAGGGGATTTTTGAAAGCCCAGCAAATGGGGCTTCTGTTTTGTTTTCTTTAGTTTTTGTTGCTTGTTTTTTGTTTTGGCACTTGCTGAGTTCTTTCTCTTTTATAAAGCTGTTTTCTTGTTTGGGGTGGGTCGTTTGCAGGTTGTAAGGGACCTATTGTTTGGCTGTAAACAGTTCCATCTTCAGTCCACTCCATGGCGCCCGGCATACATAGGGTGCAGTGGCAGTTCTCTCTTCCCTCAGTTAGACCTGTGCTCAGTGAGGCTTCCTGATAGAGAGCGTGCAGGACCAAGGAGTCGTCTCAGAAGCACTCCACAAGCCACAGTTCTACACCTTCCTGGCAACATGGTTTACTGTTGCCCCCTTCAATGCTAAGTGAATCACGCTGCTCTCCACCTGGAGACACAGTCTGCTGCTTCTAGCTCCCCTCCCTTGAAGTTGGAAGCCCAGCTTCTTTTTTTTTTGTTGTTGTTTTTTCAAGACAGGGTTTCTCTGTGTAACCCTGGCTGTCCTGGAGCTCACTTTGTAGACCAGGCTGGCCTCGAACTCAGAAATCCACCTGCCTCTGCCTGGGATTAAAGTGGCGTGTGCCACCACGCCCAGCGGAAGCCCAGCTTCTTATCTCTGTGGAGAAAAACATCTCTCAGCAGCTGTAAATGAGTTCTAATAACTGGCGCTTAGCCGGAATGCACAGGAAGTCCATCTGCCTTCACAGCTTTCAGATTCTCTCCGCCACTGGTGATCTCCATTGTTCAGCGTGCCTTCCTTCTTGCCTGTGGTTCAGAGCTCTCAGAGTAGGATACCTACCTTTTAGTAAGCAGTTAGGCTAAGCAGTCCATTCGGCATCTGCTGTGTCCTGTTTGCGGGCAGCGCAGTTCTTCCTCCTGGTTATATGTTGGCTGATTGGTTTGGCTGCTCTCTGAGATCCTTGGCTGCTTTTTTATTTTTTTCTCACACACCTGCCTGTTTCCCTTACTCTTAGGTTTGATACCCAAGGATTATCGGTCCCTGAAAACACAGTATCTGCAGGTAAAGATGGGAAGATAGAATCCTTTGTTCATTTAAAAATTATATTAATTGGGGCTGGGAGTTGGCTCATCAGTTAAGATTGCTTGTTGCTCTGGGAACAGAGGACCTGGGCTCAGTTCACAGCACTCACATGGTGGTTCACAGCCATTTGTAACTCCACTTTCAGGAAATTCAACAACTTTTGACCCCTGTGGGAACCCGGCCCACACATGTGCATACACATTCAGGCAAAACACTCATATACACGACATCTAAAGAACAGTTTCAGAGCTATGCTTATTGATTCTGTGTGTGCGTATGTGCACATGCGCATGCTTGTGAAGATCACAGAGAATCATCCAAGGGATGGTTTTCTCCCTCCACCACATGGGTCCCTGGGGACCAGACTCAGGTCATCAGGTTTGGCAGCAGCACCTTCGCTTGCTGAGCCATCTACCAACCCTGTCCTTCTGTCCTTAAGTAGTTTCTGCTGCTTTTTATGCCTCTTTGATACTGCCACTCACGAGAGCTCTTTGAGTAGACACTGCAGAGTGCGTGTGACTTCCTCCCCTCCCCTGCGTGTCCCCCACAGTGCTGCTTGAGTGGTGGACACTGAGTATATAACTGGCTTCAAATCCCTTCAGAGCTATGGCCCCGAGCACCTGCTAACCTTCTCCAACCTGCGGAGAGCCGGGCTTCTAACAGAGCAGGCTCCTGGGGACACCCTCACAGCAGTAGAGAGTAAAGTGAGCAAGCTGGTGACGGACAAGGCTGCAGGTGAGCCCCCATCTTTCCACCCTGGGCAGCTGTTCCTTTTCTTACGCAGGCAGAGCCCTCTGAGGCGGAGAGGACCGGGAGGGCTGATCCCACATGAACCACAAACCTCTCCATGTGCTGACCTTTGACCCGAGTTCTCACTTAACCCCCCCAGAGGCAGGTGTTGTTTCCCTTGCTTTCCTTCTAAGGAGAATGCAGCCGAGAGAGATGAAGCGGCTGCTCACAGTCTCTCAGGACACCAGCACCAGGCTGGTGTTGTTCTGAGGCTGATGCCTGCACTGCATTGATTGGGCAGTTGATCCCCTGGAGGAGAAAACAGTGCATGAGGAGTGTGTGCTGACTGCCTTGCTCAGACCCAGGGAACTGCAGGCAATGAGCTCGGTGGCAGGGCAGATGGGGCCGGGCATTGCTGTGCCCTTCTCTCCTACCCTAGACGGTATTGTGGATCTGTAGATCTTAGATGGAACCTAGCACAGATTTCTTCCCCAGGGAAAATCACTGACGCCTTCAGTTCTCTGGCCAAGAGGAGCAATTTTCGTGCCATCAGCAAAAAGCTGAATTTGGTATGTAGAACAAACAAGGCTGGATGGGAAACAGTACAGTTTGGGGGGTTTTCTTTTTTCTTTTTCTTTTTTTTTTTTTTTTTGGGCCAGGATCTCTGTCCATCTCTGGCTGTCCTGGAACTCTGCAGATCAGGCTGGCCTCATATTCAGAGATCTACCTGCCTCTGCCTCCCAAGTATTGCAATTAAAGGTGTGTACCTCCACTGCCAGACAGTTTCTTTATAGAGTATTTTGAATCCATAGTAACCTGTATGCCATTGCATTTCTTTCTTTTTTAATGAGTAGTGTGTGTGTGTGTGTGTGTGTGTGTGTGTGTGTACAGAGTGTGCCTGTGTGTGCAGTGTGTGTGTGGAGTATGAGAGTGTGTACAGTGTGTGGGTTTTTTGTTTTTTTTTTCGAGACAGGGTTTCTCTGTGTAACTCTGGCTGTCCTGGAACTCTCTCTGTAGACCAGGCTGGCCTGGAACTCAGAAAGAAATCCGCCTGCCTCTGCCTCCCAAGTGCTGGGACTAAAGGTGTGCGCCACCACGCCCGGTAGTGAGATGAAGTCTTAAGCTGTGTTTCCTCTGTATAGGCCTGTCTGGCTTGCCCCTCAGCTCCTGGGGGTTCTCTGGTGTCTGCCTCTAATGTCCCCATAGGACACTGGGTCAAATGGACTTGCGCTGTGGGTTCTGGGGAAGTGAGCTCAGATCTCATGCTCAGGTAGCAAGGAATTTTTACCCACTGAACCACCTTCCCAGTCTCTGTTCTTCCATTTAAAAATATTTTTGTTTTGTGTATTAAGTGCTTTCTTGCCTTTATGTGTGTTCTACGTGTTGGCCTAGTGCATGTAGAGGCTGTAAGAAAGTCTTAGATTTTCTGGAACTGCAATTGTGGGTTGCTCTGTAGGTGCTAGAAATTGAACCTATGTCTGCAAGATCCCCATGTTATTGCTTTTTTTTTTAAGATTTATTTATTTTATGTATATGAGTTCACTGTAGCTGTCTTCAGACACACCAGAAGAGGGCATCAGATCCCATTACAGATGGCTGTGAGCCAACATGTGGTTGCTGGGAATTGAACTCAGGACCTCTGGAAGAGCAGTCAGTGCTCTTAACCTCTGAGCTATCTCTCCAGCCCCATGTCATTGCATTTTTACAGTAATTTTACAGCATGAGCTTAATTTAATAATGAAGCAAGGCATTAAGAACCTCTGTTTAATAGAGGCCTAACAGCACCGGTCAGTGCTAGAGAAGGTTGAGAAGTATGGGTTCCCTGCTCCCTGGGAAGGGCTAGAGGGAAGAACTGGGAAAGAGCCCTTCCCTTCAGAGCCTGTACAGGGAGCAAGGGAAGCCCTAGTGAGAAGGGGCAGGTATTTAATACAACAGTTGTCTTGGCATGGACCCTTTTGTCAGCACCTTCGCTGGGTTTCAAGTGTGAACTGCTGCCCATGGTGGCTGCTTTATCAGACCTCTGAAAGGTCAGAGCTCTGAGCTGTCACCTGCCTAATGTAGTACCTTTGCTCTCTAGATCCCACGTGTAGATGGGGAGTATGACCTGAAAGTGCCCCGAGACATGGCTTATGTCTTCAGTGGTGCCTATGTGCCTCTGAGCTGCCGAATCATTGAGCAGGTGAAAAAGAATCACTTTCGCTTCAATTCCTATTGCGCTCTTTATGCTGCTTTTTCTTGGTCCTTGGCCCATCTCAACTTTCACTTTCCCAGTAACTAGCTAGGAATGTGAGTCTCACTGCTGTTCCTTTCCTTTCCTAAGCTTACTGTCAGAAGACCTGAAGCCAGTGTTTATACCTTCCTAGGTGCTGGACCGGCGGAGTTGGCAGGGCCTTGATGAAGTGGTACGGCTGCTAAACTGCAGTGAGTTTGCATTCACAGGTATGGGGCATTGTTAGTGCACTGTGCATGGCCAGGGAGAGCTAGGCAGGACCCATGACCGTGGACTGGGTGTGATAAAGATGGGAGTCCACTCTGATCCTCAGACACGGCTAAGGAAGACAAGGCTTCCAGTGAGTCACTGCGCCTCATCTTGGTGGTGTTCCTGGGGGGCTGCACGTTCTCAGAGATATCAGCCCTGCGCTTCCTGGGTAGAGAGAAAGGTGAGAGCGGGGTTGCGAGGGTTCTGGGGACAACATGTGCTACCCAGGAAGGTTTTCCTGTTGACTGTGCTACCACTTATACAGCCTTGCTGGGAACTGCTGCAGCAGGAGGCAAGGGACCATAGTCCCGCCAGGCTGGACACATAGCAGTGCCCTAGAGACTGCAACGGAGAGTTGGGGTTTTTTGTTTGTTTGGTTGGTTGGTTTTTTTTCGAGACAGGGTTTCTCTGTGTAGCCCTGGCTGTCATGGAACTCACTTTGTGGACCAGGCTGGCCTCGAACTCAGAAATCCGCCTGCCTCTGCCTCCCAAGTGCTAGGATTAAAGGCGTGTGCCACCACTGCCCAGCCAACAACTGATAGTTTTATTTTCTATTTTTCTCCTCACTTGTTGGGGACAGGCAGGTCCAGATGTGTCTATGCCCAGATGTATCTGTGCCTGTAGCCCTGCATTCTGATCCTGGGGCACTGAGGCGCTGTGGGAGTGGTGGGCTTGGCCTGTTGGGACCTGAGGTCTATTTAGTCACTTCTGCTACTTCTCTTGACTCTTAGGGTACAGATTTATTTTTCTGACAACTGCTGTTACAAACAGTGCTCGCCTCATGGAAGCCATGAGTGAGGTGAAATCCTGATGTTTTCCTGGCCAGTGCTGAAGTATTTCCTGATTGTGGATCCCAGTGAGATGCTGGTGTTTGGCATCTACCTTCTACGATTCCTGTCACACACACACACACACACACACACACACACACACACACACACATATACACATACACACACACACATACACACACACACACACACACACACACACACACACCCCAGCTACACTTAATACTCAGAGCTGGGAACTTTGGAACTAATTTTGGGGGAGAGAATTCATGTCCTATCCTCCAGGATACTCCTCTTGCTTATAAATTGTATATAGTTCATGCTGCTAAGATATGAGGGGAGAGGTATTCTTTGCAAATCCTGTTTGAATATTATTGTAAATAAAGCCTCTGTTCTCTCTCTCTCTCTCTTTGTTTTTTGTTTGTTTGTTTGTTTGTTTGTTTTCAAGACAGGGTTTCTCTGTATAGCCCTGACTGTCCTGGAACTTCCTCTGTAGAGTAGGCTGGCCTTGGACTCAGAAACTGCCTGCCTCTGCCTCCTGAGTGCTGGGATTAAAGTGGTTTTTAAACCACTGCTGGGCACCTCTGTTCTCAAATGCAATATCTTTGTAGTCCTAGACATACAATCTCCTTTTTTACATAGTGAGACTTTCCTGGGGGCTTCATGTGCTTCATGACCTGGACTTTCATTGTTTACTCTTGGAGGAGGTTTGGTCTGTTGCTACATATTGTAATGTTAAATTTTGTACCAGGAGTGAGTTCTCACATTTATCAACCTTTGTTGTACAAACCTTGCTCCTTAATTTAAAACTATTGGTTAAATAAAATGGAACAGCTAATTACTGGAAGGATTAGAGATAGGTGGGTTTTGAGTTACATGGTTGGAAGTTGCAACAAAGGAGAAAGAAAGGAGACAGAGGGAGGAGGAAGCCACTGTGAGGGAAGATGGACCATGAGCACAAGGCCAGGAGAAGCGGCAAGTGTCTGGGATACACCACTGGGGAGGTAGTGAGGCTAGCAGTTAGAAAAGTAGATTAGGGGTGACTGCCAGTAACTGTCATAGTCAAATAAAATAACCATAGCTGGGTCTCATTCTTACGTAAACTAGACAGGGATAAGATTAAAATAGTTCAACGATCCTGGGCCTACTCCGTTTTCCCTGGAGGGAGTCACTAACCTCCCGTGTATAGGAGGAGGAAGGCTGCAGTGGCCCACAGTGGTGCACACACGCCTTCCCATCCTAAGGTTCTGTGCTCCAGTACACTTCCAGAAGATAAATGTGTTACTGCTCTAACTTAAACAGACAGGTTTACTTGTTCCTTTTTTGAGACATGATCACTGGCTAGCCTAGACTTATGTAAACCAGGCTGGACTCGAAGTTATCATGATCCTCCTGCCTCTCACATGTTGTAATTACAGGTTTCTATTACTGTGCCTAGTAAATAAAATATTATGTTTTGTTTTCTAAAAGTAAGAAAAAAATCTTTCTGATGACAAACTCAATGACTTTCTATAATCCCAGCACATGGGAGGCTGAGGCAGGAAGATGACTGACAAGTTCAAGACCAGCTTGGGCTATGCAATGAGTTTCATGCCATCCTGGTGTACAGAATGACACCTTGTCTCAGAAAAAACAGGTGTGTCAGGGTGTGATAGCGCTTGGCTTGCTAGGGTGTGATAACCCTAGCACTCAACAAATAAACAGGCAAATAAACAAATATCTTTATAGTTGTAATTTTACTACTGTTATGAATCAAATATCTGTTATGTAGGATGTCTGCTATTCTACTCCTGTGATAGGGCTATTTGACACCCCCCCCCCCCCAAAGGGCTCAAGACCCACATTTTGAGAATCACAGCTTTGGATTCTACTTCCTAGACCCATGCAGTGGGAGGAGAAAACTGAATCTTTTAAGTTGCCCTCTATTCTCCACACATGACCACCCCATATACACACACAAATTTAATAAATGTATTTATCATAAAAAAGAGAAGCAAATAATGAGACTCTTATAGATGGTACAGTTGACCAATACAGAAAAGCAGACAATTTTAGTTATAATTCAGTATAAACTAGATTTTGTTTTATTTTGGGCCTATAGATGGAAGCTAGTGGTTTAAAAGCGCATTGCTAATCACCAGTGCTGTGGGTAACAAGGATACTCCAGGTAAAGTTTGGTGCAGAAGATAGGTTAATAAGTACCTCTTCGCAAAGGAGAATTCAATAATTACACTTCTACAAATCATTTTGGAGGAGGTAGCAAAAAAGAAATTCATCTCAGCTTTATTACAAATTTTAGTCTGAGTAGCAAAGGAGATACTCCCATAGCAGTGTATTAGGTAATAGTAAATCATTGAAAATGGGATACAGATGCTATGGGTCAGTGGGAAGAAAAGGACACACAAATACTTTGGTTGTTTTTTGTTTTTGTTTTTTGTTTGTTTGTTTGTTTGTTTTGGTTTTTCGAGACAGGGTTTCTCTGTGTAGCCCTGGCTGTCCTGGAACTCACTTTGCGGACCAGGCTGGCCTCGAACTCAGAAATCCGCCTGCCTCTGCCTCCCAAGTGCTGGTATTAAAGGCGTGCGCCACCACGCCCGGCTACACAAATACTTTGATGTCATGTTCAAATTGTGGAGTTTTCCTGATTTACCTAAATCTTATAATGTGCAAGAAAAACAAAGCCCAAATCACCATTTGCTCACAGCTAAATTGGGCAAGTCAGTTTTTTCCTGTAGCCCAAACTATTTCCCTGTCCTGTCTCTGCCGCCTACGTTCTGGAAAAGCTACTCAAATCTTTTTCTTCAGGATAGTGATGATCATTATTAACAGGTGTGTTCTAATGATTAAATGCGATAAACTTGTCCACTAAGGTACCAGGACCAAGAGCCTGGTTTTTTTTTCCTTCTAAGCTTTCCTGCTAGTCCCTGCTCCTCTTGGGACATTGGAGAGTAGCAAGAAGTCGAGCTGTTCTGGCAGTCTACCCAATACTTCTCAGGAAGCACAAAAATTTGAAACCCAACGGCAGCAACTCAGTGGGTACCGGTGACATCATCGGCCACACCCCTACACCCCACCCTTGAGGCGGGCATAGGTGCACGCATGCGCATATTGAGGCCCGCACGCTCCCCGTGCAAGCGCTTCCCACGCCCTAGGCGGTCTCTGTATCCCAGGCCTAGGCAGCAGCCCTTCGCAGGAGGGGCGGGACGAGGGCGGGGCTCCGTGAGTGGCGGACGCGGTAACCAATTGTCATTTGGCACCGCCTCTGGCTCGGTTTGAATTCCGCGGGGTCCAACGGCTCGAGAGTGGAGACGGACTCCGGGTGAAGTCTGCTGCGGCTGGTTACCGTTCTCCGTCCCGCGCGTGGCAAGTGGAGGGTCTCGATTCTGGACAGCTTGGAGCGTCCACCATGAGGAGAAGGTGCGGGTCTCTTAGGGGCGGGACCCATTACTGAGGTGCGGGTCTGGTACCAGGTTCGACAAGCTGGGTTCGCCGGTCTTCAGGCACCGATGTCTGTGGCTGGGGCGCTCGAAGCCGGCTCCGGAGGGCATCTGTGCCCGAGGCCACTAGCGGGGCGAGCAGCGGGGACAGCGCGGGGTTGACACGCTTCCTCGAGGCCGGGGTGGGTTTGTCTCAGGCCTGGCGTAGCTGGCGGCCGAGCTCAGGTGCCGCCGCAAGTCGCGGCTACTCGGCCTCTTCTCTGTGTAAACGCTGAGCATGTAATGGTGTGGGCTTCTCATCTCTTGAGTATAGTCTGTAATCGCATTGCTCGGGAGGCTAGAACAAAATCGATTCGAGTTTAGCCTAGGAGATGTAGTTTAAGACTAACCTGGGCTACGGAGTGAGACAGTACAAAAAGCCCTGAAGTTTTTTTAACCTTAAAGTTTTAAATGTATCGTTTTTTCTTCGTGTCTTACAGTTCCGCGTTTTTACTTGAGTTAGGAAGACGGCTTGAGCCGGCCAGTGGTGGCACACGCCTTTAATCCCACCACTTGGGAGGCGGAGGCAGGCGGATTTCTGAGTTCGAGGATAGCCAGGGCTACAGAGTGAGTTCCAGGACAGCCAGGGTTACACAGAGAAACCCTGTCACAAAAAAAAAAAAAAAAAAAAAAAAAAAAAAAAAAAAAAGAAAGAAAGAAAGAAAGGCTTTATTTCCTTGCAAGTTAACAAATTCGAATTCTTTTCCGGTCGTTTTAAGATTCCCAGGCGGGGTTAGAGAGATGGTTTAGCGGCTAAAAGCACTGATTGCTCTCCCAGAGGAGGTGGGTTCAATTTCCCAGCACTCACAAGGCAGCTCACAACTGTCTTTAACTCCAGTTCCAGGTGATTTTTGACACCCTCACATACAGACATACATCTAGGAAAAACACCGACGCACCTATGAAAATAAATAAAAAGAATCCTCTATTAAAAAGAAAATTCCCGGGCACTGCTTGGGAGTGCCCGATTGGAAATCCAATCAGAACTGACTCTTTGAGTAAAAGGCTGAATGCCGTTTTCGAATTTATAAAATAATTTTCTGCAACGAGTTGGGTGACAAGGCTTTGTAATTTCTAAGAATCTTGGTTTTGTGATTATAGATTTTGATCATTTTTTTTACCCCCAGATACTTGGCCTCAAGAGTCTGGGAATAGAATGAAAACAACTGACAAGTAGTATTGTGAAAAGAAATTGAGTACAAGGCTAAGGATTTCAGATATTCCCATCTGAATGACGTTATTCATTAAGCCCTTCTGGGGTTAATGGTGCATTATGAAGACTAGTAAAATCCTAACTTACACTGAATAGAAATTTGTATTCAGAGTATATTTGGATATGATTACCCTCACCTGTAATCTACAGATCTCAGGAGTTCAAGACAGGGAGTTCCAGACATCTGCAATATAAAGAGATCCTATTTCAAAATAGGAAAGCCAGACAGCTGGGTGAGGGGCACATCTATCCCCCCCACTGTCTTGGGAGGTAGAGGTGGGAGGTTCAAGGCCAGAGCAGCTTATAAGAGACCACGCCCCTCCCCCAAGAAAATAAAGTCTTCCAGTATGGCTTGTCCAAGTATTTTCTGCTTTTGTTTTGTTTTTTGTTTTGTTTTTCGAGACAGGGTTTCTCTGTGTAGCCCTGGCTGTCTTGGAACTCATTTTGTAGACCAGGCTGGCCTCAAACAGAAATCCACCTGCCTCTGCCTCCCAAGTGCTGGGATTAAAGGCATACGCCACCATGCCTGGCTATTTTCTGCTTTTTAAAAAACTTCTGAGACACACTTGTTGAGATTGCAGGAAGGCCACACCAATCCCTTGTCTTGGTTTCAGTCGGATTTGAGATCCTTGAATTTATGTCTCAATGTTGTATTTTAAAAAGATTTCTTTATTTTATTTATTAGGGTAGGGTGCTTTTAAAACAGGGTCTGTACACAGCTCTGGCTGCCCTGGAACTCCCTGTGTAGGCCAGGCTGGCCTCAACCCCAGAGATGCAGCTGCCCCTGCCTTCTGAGTACTTCTGAGTGTGGGGATTAAAGGAGTACACCACTATATGTGGTTCCTTTTTGGAGGGCTGGGATGGGGGAAGCACTAAGCCAGCTCAATTAATTATTTTCCTTTACCTGGGCGTGGTAGCGCACGCCTTTAATCCTAGCACTCGGAAGGCAGAGGCAGTCGTATTTCTGAGTTTGAGGCCAGCCTGGTCTACAAAGTGAGTTCCAGGATAGCCAGGGCTACACAGAGAAACCCTGTCTCGAAAAACAAAAAAACCAAAAAACAAAAAAAAAATTGTTTTCCTTTATGAGAAAAAGAATTAAACTCAAGTCCTCTGGGAGAGCAGCCAGTGCTCTTAACGTCTGAGCCATCTCCTCTCCAGCTCCATCCTCTTCATTTGTCCCTCATTCACAGTTATTCATTAAATGGGAAGGACAGGGCATAGTGGCACATACCTCTAACCCCTGTACAAGTGGCTCTCTGAGTTCCACGCCAGCCAGAGCCACATTGGTGAGCTCCTGTCTCAAAAATAAAGCAGCCGAGTGAAAGGACTGGCTCTGATTCCCTGTGCTCCTCACTTTCAGATGCTGTTTGGGGGGGGGGGAGTGTGCAATGGGAAAAGAATTTGAGCCCACATCTCTCCAAATGAAATCTATAAATGGCTGATTGTTCAGCATTAGTCATCGAAATGTAAGTCAGAATCACAGATACTACTTCATAGCCACCAGGATGGCCACAATGACAGAAAACAGCCAGGCATTGGTGGTCCAGGCACCTGTGGCAGGCACCTTTAAATCCCAGCACCTGGGAGGAGGAGGCAGAGGCAGAGGCAGGTGGATCTCGGAGATCCAGACCACCTGATCTTCAGGGCAAATTCCAGAGCAGCCAGGGCTACACAGAGGGGGACTGTGGAGGGAAACGAAAGAACAAATTGGTGAGGAACACAACGCCATATACTGCTTGTGGAATAAAGATGATGGAGCAACACTGGTGTACTGTCTGTTACCATACAGCCCTACAGTCCCACTGCTGGGATTTATCCAAGAGAAGTGAAAGGATGGGCACTCAAAACTCGGTACCTGAATTTTGCGTTTTATTAAGAAAGGGTTCCAGGTTGCCTAGGCTGGCCTCCAACTCACTAAACAGTCAAGGATTTCACTTGTAATTACATGTATGTTAATGTGTGGTTCAGTCACCAACAGAGGTCAGAGGTCCTCCATTCCATGGCAGTTACAGATGGTTGTGATGATATAGGTGCTGCGAACTGAACTCCAACCCTCTGGAAGAGGAGTATGCACTGGGTTTGTTTCTAGACAGGTGTGTCTGTGAGTCTCTGTGTCCCTGTGTCCCTCCTTGGCTGTCCTTGAATTGGCTCTGTGGCTTTGAATTTACAGAGATCAGACTGCCTCTGCCTCTAGAATGCTTGGCATTAAAGGTGTGTGCCAACACACCCAATTCTGAATTTAATTCTTTCTTTTTTTCCCTTTATTTATTTATTTATTTATTTAATGTATATGACTACACCATTGCTCTCTTCAAGCACACCAGAAGAGCGCATCAGACCCCATTGCAGATGGTTGTGAGCCACCATGTGGTTGCTGGGAATTGAACATAGGACCTCTGGAAGAACAGTCAGTGCTCTTAACCACTGAGCCATCTCTCCAGCCCTAAAATTAATTATTTTTTTCTTTTTTTTTTTCCCCGAGACAGGGTTTCTTTGTATAGCCCTGGCTGTCCTGGAATTCACTTTGTAAACCAGGCTGGCCTCAAACTCAGAAATCCACCTGTCTCTGCCTCCTGAATGCTGGGATTAAAGGCATGCGCCATTACGCCTGGCCCAGTAAAAGTTTTTAAGCACTCGATTATAGCTGGGTGCTAATACTTATCTACCTTGTATAGGCAACTGTTGTGCAAAAACTTTCCTAGCACAGGCAACCAACTGGGGTTTTATGACTAGAGAGAACTGTTTGCCTGTGACTATACTAAGGTTTATTTGTGGCCATGGAAGAGCTTTTGAGGAGCTAACAGAGGTCTAGACTGTTGTTTTTTTTAAAATAGATTTACTTTATTATTATTTATTTTATGTATGTGAGTACACTGTAGCTGTACAAATGGTTGTGAGCCTTCATGTGGTTGTTGGCAATTGAGTTTTTAGGACCCCGCTCACTCAATCCCTGTTGGCTCCGGTTGAAAGATTTATTTATTTATTTTAAATAAGTACACTGTTGCTGTCCTCAGACACACCAGAAAAGTGAGTCAGATCTCATTATGGGTGGTTGTGAGTCACCATGTGGTTGCTGGGATTTGAATTGGGGACATTTGAACAGAGCAGTCAGTGCTCCTAACCACTGAGCCATCTCGCCAGCCCTAGACTGTTGTTTCTTAAAATCACTGAATTCTCTGAAACACACCAGTAACCAAAATGCCTCCAGCCCCACTTTTTGTGGGACTACTGCAGCAGGTTAAATGGGTTATTCCAAGGCCCGTGTTAAAGGTGGCATAGACTATCTATTCCAAGCTCCAGTTCTCTAGCAGCAAAATAGTCTGTTTCCTTCCTTGGTGTATCGAAGAAAAAGGAGGAAACATTCTGTTCTTAAATGTTATATAAAGGGGATTAATTTTTTTGTTTGTTTTTTGAGACGGGGCTTCTCTGTGTAGCCCTGGCTATCCTGGAACTTGTTCTGTAGACTAGATTGGCCTCAAATTCAGAGATCCGATTGCCTCTGCACCCCTAATGCAGGGATGTAAGGCATGTGCCATTATTGCCTGGCATAGATATTAAAACTTTTCAAAGATAAAATACTGCTGAGGTTGGTGGCACAGGTGGAAGGAGAACCAAGGGGCCAAGGTTCAAGGTCATCCTTGTCTCATGGATAGGGATCCAACCCAGGTTGTTAGTCTTCACACGTTGAGCCATTTGCCAGTCTAGCATGTTTTGAGCTTTAGCAATGTTGTATGTAATTTGTTCCTTTGCATTGTTGTAATGTACTGATCCATTCTGTTGACATACAAGCCATCTCCATTTCCCATGCTATGACTAAGTGCTGCTTCTTTCTAGCAACAGTCTGTCTTGGTTTCATTTTTGGTTGCTCACGACAGGGTTTCTCTGTGTAGCCCTGGCTGTCCTCCAGGGCTGACACCAGGCTGCCCTCGACCTCACAGAGATCCACCCGCCTCTGCCTCCTGAGCACTGGGTTAAAGGTGTGTGGCACCACCACTGCTGGGCTTGTGGGGTGCATCTGTAATCCCAGCACTCTGCAGGCTGAGGCCAAAGGTTCTTAGACTTAAGGCTCAGCCTCTCAAGTGTAGGCTTTAAGGGCACAAGCCACCATGCCCAGCTCTCTGCCAGTCGTCTTCAGGAGCTCCTTACCAGCAAGCTCTTATGTTAGCTTATTTTACTGATATTTTGTCTGGTTTTCCTTTTGTAGCAGCATTTGTAATTCAGTCTTAGAGTCGTTGATCAAAGTCATTGGTGTTAGGTGAATGGAATAACTGTGCTAGTGTGGCATTTAGGAGGCAGAGAATGGCTAAGCATTGATTAAACTAGTATGCCTCCTCTCAAGGCCACTGGGAAATGACTCAGGTTAGTTCCTGAAAACAGGCAGTGATGAGGCAGTGATGCTGGCTCTTACAAGTTAAATGGCTTTCTATTGATTTTCAGTGAGGTGCTAGCAGATGAGTCTATCACATGCCTGCAGAAAGCTCTAACTCACCTCCGGGAAATATGGGAACTAATTGGGATTCCAGAGGAGCAGAGGCTACAAAGAACCGAGGTTGTAAAGAAGCATATAAAGGTGAGTCGGTTCCTGCTGGTCTCTGCAGTGAGGACAGTAGGGATGCTATTTGAGATAAAAGGCAGACTGACATTTGGTGGTATTTGGGGGTCTGGGAGGGGGTGGCTTAGTAGGTAATGGCGCTGCTGCAACTCCATGGTGTAAGGCTAAAGACCTAAGCTCAACTGCCAGGACCCTGTATGATCTAAGGGGATTGATACACACTCTTTGTGTGGCCTTTACAACTGCCAGGACCCTGTATGATCTAAGGGGATTGATACACACTCTTTGTGTGGCCTTTACAACTGCCAGGACCCTGTATGATCTAAGGGGATTGATGCACACTCTTTGTGTGGCCTTTATAGTCCTCAACCCACATCATGAGCACACACAATAACAACTAAATGCTAAGAGGAAATAATAGCTAGTCATTTATACTAAGATATCACAGCTCTTCCTGATTTTATTTAAAGCCCTTTCTGTAAAATTTGAAATTATGAGGGTGTTGATATTAAGGCTAGTTAGTTTTGCAGGTTTTTTGATATGTTTTTGTTTTTGTTGTTGTTTTGTTTTGTTTTATTTCCATTGGCTCCAAAGCTTTACCAAGTGTTTTCTCACTTGTAGGATCTTCTGGATAGAATGATTGCTGAAGAGGAGAGCCTGAGGGAAAGGCTGCTCAAAAGCATATCCATCTGTCAGAAGGAGCTGAGTACCCTGTGCAGTGAGCTACAAGTGAAGCCATTTCAGGTCTGGTAGACCATGCTTGGGAGATTGGTTTTAACTTAGGACTGCGAATCCAAAGCTTCCTTGTAGGAGTAGGGCTAGGCAGACTAGAGGTGTTGAAGTGAAGCAGCTCACGGGTTATCAAAGACTCCTTCATGTATTTCTGCTTTATAGAGCATGATAATGTTTTTAAATTAACTTTGAGGAAAATGGAGGCACAGATGTTTGTGAGAAAGAAAGGGATGGGGGAACATGGAAGAAATGGATTAATCGGTAAAGTCCTTCCCTCACAGCCATGAGAACCTCAATGCAATCCTCATATCTATGCAAAAAAGCCAGGTATGGTAGCATATGCTTATAACCTCAGTGCTGGGGAGTCAGAGGTTGATCTCTGGGGCTTACTGGCTAGCCAGCCTAGCCAAATGCATGAGCTTAAAACCAATAAAAGACCTTGTCTCCAAAAAGAAAACAAACAAAAACAAGGAAGAGGGCTGGAGAAATGGTTCAGTAGGTAGGAACACTTGCTGCTCTTGCAAAGCAGCTGGATTCAGTTCCTAGCACATGTGGTGTCTTACAGCTGCCCTGAACTCCAGTTCCAGGGGATCCAGCACCCTCTTCTGGCCTCTGTGGGTATCAGGCGCACGTGTAGACTTGAGCAGGAGAAAAGCTAATACTCTTATACATAAATCTTTTTTAAAAAAGCAAAGTGGACAGTGTCTAGTGAGTGACACCCAAAATGACATCCATTTGTTCATAAACAGGTGGACACTCCCATCCACTGGACAGGGGGACAGGGAACAGAGGAGGCAAGGGTACCTAGTGATAACCAAGGAAGGGAGGCTGGCCAAGCCCAACCCTTTGTTCTTTTCATACTCAAAAGCTGCAAACCCCTGAACCAACCAGAATAGCGAGGTGGGACACAGAGGGAGCTTTGAAAGGTGGTGACGACTGTCCTGGTTACTGTTACAGGGCTAACTGAGCACCTGCGTCTGTAGATGGAGCAAGCCTGGCAGTCAGACTGCCTTTAAGGGTGAGGATGAGTCATCTCTGGCATGCAAGGATTCAAGCAGATCATGACATTAGAGCCATTCCTTGAAATTATCATTGATTAGCATTGATTTACTACATACAGTTTCTCTTCAGTCCTTTTGTTTTTAAATTCAATTTTAAATTTTGTTTTAAACTGTTAAAACAGGTACATGAGAGGTTGGGTGTACACTGGTACATCTATCTTCCCTAAATATATGGCAGTTTTTAAAAGTGCTAAATGAAACTATATTTGTAGGACATACAATTAGTATTCACCCTTCCTTTGTTTATCCACTGCAATAGAGAAAAATCTACTAAGTTGATATTGGTAAGTGCTATTCATAGGATTATTAATGTAAGTATTTCAGTTAATAACTAGATAAACCATCCTCTAGCTAACTAAAATAAGCTTTTTCTGGTCCTTGTAACCTCTTACAAAAGATCCCAGGTACTGAAAACAGTCAGATTCCTAGAGCCAGGCAGTGGAGAGACTGGAGTGGGTAGGAGTGTGAACGAGGACCTTTTGCCAAATGAACAATTGAGTTTTGCAAGAAGAAATGAGCTCGTGAGTGAGGTCAGGGACTGAAAGGCGGCACAGCAGTGTTTGCAATTGCTTCTTCACTTAGGCCACATCCAATGAAGCCACCATACATTTTTAAAGTTGTACAATTAAAATATGGAAGATTGTAGTTTACACTTGGTTGCGGTACAAATCATGCACAGAACACATGAGCCTAGAGTCGGCACCATCATACACAAATCTTACCTTGTGGATTGATGCAAAATTGTTATCTACACCACTGTGGGTTTAGTTCAGTGGTAGGAGGTGTTACCAGCATACGTGATGTCCTAGATTTAATCTCTGGTATTGGCCAAAAAGAAAAGAAAGATCAGGTCATCAAGATGGGTCAGTGGATAATTGTCACCTCAAAGTCTGATGGCCTGAGTTCAGTCCCCAGAACCACATAAGGATGAGAAGAATCAACTCCACAATGCTATCCTGTCACTGTCATATGCATGTCATGGCAACCTCTCCACTAACTCAAACAATAGTAATAAGTTGATAAAACTATTTGAGTTTAAAGAAATTGTAAAGTTCTTAAAACCTGAGAGCTATGAGAGCGTTGGTTTGTTGTTTTTTTTTTTTTGTTTTGTTTTGTTTTTGTTTTGTTTTGTTTTGTTTTGTTTTTGATTGGTTTGGCTTTTTTGAAACAGGGTTTCCTTGTATATACAGCCCTGGCTGAATTCACTTTGTAGACCAGGCTGGCCTCGAACTCCGATCCACCTGCCTCTGCCTCTCAAGTGCTGGACTATAGGTGTGCATATGACATCTTGCATATGACATATGCATATGACATCTTGCAGGAATTGTTTCTTTCCTTTTACCCTGTGGGCTCTGGGGATGAGCCTCAGATTGTCAGTCTTGACAGCAAGCTTGTACCCTCCAAGCCATCCTGACGGCCCGCTCTCAGGTGTGAACTGTGGAGATGGCAATGTTGTGTTATACTGTCAACGGGTAGCATACACATGAGTTTTGCTTGGTGTGATAGTGCAGGCCTGTAAACTCAGCCTGTGGAGACTTGAGGCAGGAAGATACCAAGCTCAAGGTCAGTGAGATTATCTCAGGAAAGAAAAAGTATGGGATAGTTTGTGTAATGTAAGTACTGTACTGAAAGTGAAAAACTGGGGTTGCGTTAGTACTTGAAATATAGATTGTACTGAGTGTATATTGCCTTTGTCCCACTGTAAAGATGAAAAGTCATGGAATAAATCTATTGCTAAGTTGTAGACCACTGCACTGTACACTTACAACTTGTAAAGACGGTATGTATATAGGGTGATAATTGGGTATTTTACCATAGTTTAAAAAAAAATGGAAAAGGGAGTTGGGCACAGGACCCATGCCAGTAACCTCAGCACCTGAGACGAGGAGGATCGGGACTTGGAGGACTTTCTTGGCCACATAGTGCAACTCAAGAGAGAGAACAGCCTTGCCCTGCTACAAAACCTAGGTGACCCCCTTCCAAGGTCAAGACCAGGCTGGCCTTGAACTCTGAGATCCCCCTGCCTCGACCTCCCAAGGGCAAAGATTAAAGGTGTGCCCAGCTTGGAGTGCTTTGTTTGTGAGTTTAAACATTTGTCATTCATGGTTTCTCCCAGTGTGCTTCACAAGTAAAATCATGTAATCTCCTCCAGGAAGAAAAAGATACAACCATCTTGCAACTAGAAAAAGATTTGCGCACTCAAGTAGAATTGATGAGAAAACAGAAAAAGGAGAGAAAGCAGGAACTGAAGCTACTTCAGGAACAGGAGCAAGAACTCCGTGACATCCTCTGTATGCCGCCCTGTGATGTGGACAGCACCTCTGTCCCCACCTTAGAAGAGCTGAAGCTATTCCGACAGCGTGTGGCAACGCTGAGGGAGACAAAGGCATGCTGGCTGCGTTTGTTATTCTACCCTGAAACCTCATAGACCTTTAGGTGTCTTGAATTTGTTTTTCTTTTTCTTTTTTAAAGGAATCGAGGCGTGAAGAATTTGTCAACATTAAGAAACAAATCATATTGTGTATGGAAGAATTAGAACACTCTCCAGATACAAGCTTTGAAAGAGATGTGGTGTGTGAAGATGAAAGTGCTTTTTGTTTATCACTGGAGAACATTGCAACATTACAGAAGTTGCTGAAGCAGGTAATGTCTGCTCGAATTGTGCTGTAGCATCTCAGTAGTATTCGTCAATTAAAAAATCCTGACAGCTATAAGGGGACAATGTGGGTTAAGAGAATAGGTGACCACAAAGAATGGGGTGTGTGTGTGTGTGTGAGAGAGAGAGAGAGAGAGAAAGAAAACATGAGAGACATGTGTCAAAGGTCAACTGCCAATGTCACTACTAGAGCTGTACACCTTGTTGAGACAAGTTCTCAATTGGACTAGTGCTCACTTACTCGGCTAGGCTTGTCAGCTGGTGAGCCGTAGAGGTCTGTCTCACTTCTCCAGGGCTAAGATTACAAGCATGCTCTACCAGGCATGCACACACTCAGGTTTTTACCATGTTCTGGCAAACCCTTTACTGACTGTGCTATCTCCCTCGTGCCTATTTTCCCTTTTTTAGTGGTAGAGGTTAAATTCAAACCTTGCAGTCTTATGAATCCTAGACAAATGTATCACTGAGCCCTATCCACAGTGCTGGCCTTATTTACTTATTTATTTAGAGTCCAAGCTATCTATTGTGTGAATAAGAAATGTAATATTCTTAGAATATAAAGTTAAAATTTCAGTTGAAATAGTATTAGCCATTTGAATTAGCCTAATGTTTAATAATAATTCAAAGTTTGAACACACAGCTTTAAACCTAGCACTCAGTAGGCAGAGGCAGGTGAATCTCTGAATTCCAAGCCAGCCAGGGCTACATAACGAGATCGTATCTTAACAACATCAAAACAAGCCAAACTTTGAATCCTGTTCTAGGGCTGATATCCTGTGGCAGTGACAGCCTTAGAGCATATGTTTAAATGGCATGACAACATCTCTCTTAGCATTGAATATAAAGTATGATAGCACATACCTAAACATAATCCAGCATTCAGGAACCTGAGTCAAAGTGGAAGCCAGCCTGTGCTACATAGAGAAGATTTGAATATGAATATATAAGAATCTCATAAAAGTGCTTTCTCTTCTCATGGGTCCAGACATTTTCCTCTGAGAGACTTGGACAGCCTTGGCTGTTTTGATATAACTATTGCTTCCCTTGTCACAGCTGGAAATGAAAAAATCACAAAATGAAGCAGAATGTGAGGGGCTCCGCACTCAAATCCGAGAGCTCTGGGATAGGTTACAAATACCTGAAGAAGAGAGAGAGCCTGTGGAGGCAATTATGACTGGATCAAAAACCAAAATCAGGAATGCGGTAAGAAAACCAGTGCATGATGGGTAAATAGTGTTCTCTTAGCATTTCTGGGTCTAGTCTAATGTCCTTACTAGCTAATCTCTTGGGCCAGCAAAGACATGTTCTATTTTGGCACATTTCCTAAATTTCTGACTCTTACGATGTTGTTATAAAGCATGTTGTTGATTTATAGGTTCATGCTGTTAAGCATGGATAGACAAACAAGGGAATAGATAGAAGTATGGGTGTGTGTGTGTGTGTGTGTGTGTGTGTGTGTGTGTAATATGTATATGTATGTATGTATATATCCTTTGTCGTCTTCTTTCAGCTGAAATTAGAAGTGGATCGGTTAGAAGAACTGAAAATGCAAAACATAAAGCAAGTGATTGAGAAAATCCGAGTGGAGCTGGCTCAATTCTGGGACCAGTGTTTTTATAGCCAGGAACAGAGGCAGGCTTTTGCCCCTTACTATTCTGGTGAGTACAGAGGTGATGCTCTTCATGTGGCTGCTGCCCTCCCAGGTCCTTTCCAAGCCGAGACACTCACCAGGAAGTTCTTATTTCCACTTGTGAGTAGATACAGCCTAGCCTTAAAATATTACCTCACTTATTTTTTGATCCATAAGAAAAGGACACTAAAGCACAGATTTTGAGCAGTAAGAGAATTATAACAGCTAAATGCCTGAGTCTTTGAGGAGTCTTTCAGGGAGTCAAGAAAGGAGTTCCAAGCTATCTTAAGCTGGTCAGAGAAAGCTGTCTAGATATTTTATGTAGCCCAGTTTCCTGCCGCCCGGCTTAGCATAAAACAGAATAAAGAGACAACACATTTTGGAGAATGTTCATCATTTTAGACTGCATTTTTGTCTATCCCAACTACTGTGACAAACTTGGCTTTTAATTTTTTTCTTTTTGTTTTAAGATTTATTATAGCCGGGCGTGGTGGCGCACACCTTTAATCCCAGCACTCTCGAGGGAGAGGCAGGGGATTTCTGAAAGATTTACTATTTTATATATTCCTACGTCATTTATTATAGGGGAGGAAACTTTCCACACTGGAGTGTTAGTTACTTGGAATACCAAACACTAGAGCAATGGTCCTCACTTCTTTTTTTTTTTTTTTTTTTTTTTTTTGGTTTTTCGAGACAGGGTTTCTCTGTATAGCCCTGGCTATCCTAGAACTCACTTTTTAGACCAGGCTGGCCTTGAACTCAGAAATGCACCTGCCTCTGCCTCCCAAGTGCTGGGATTAAAGGCGTGCGCCACCACGCCCAGCTGGTCCTCACTTCTTAATGTTGGGACCCTTTAATGCAGTTCTGCATGTTGTGACCCCAGCTATACAATTACTTTGTTGCTACTACATAAAACCTGTAACTTTGTTAAGAATCATAATGTAAATATCTGATATGCAGGTTATGTGTGTGATATGTGATCCTGGTGAAAAGGGTCCTGACCCAGAGGTTGAGAACTGTAGAGAGAGGACTTAATAAAAAGCTAGTGAACATGTCTGTTCCAGAGGACTACACAGAAAACCTGCTCCATCTTCATGATGCCGAGATTGTACGGTTAAGAAACTACTATGACGTTCACAAGGAGCTGTTCCAAGGCGTCCAGAAGTGGGAAGAGAGCTGGAAACTTTTCCTAGAGTTTGAGGTAATATCCCTGTTTTAGCTGTGTTGCTCTGGAGAGAAACATGAAACGTGTGCTTTTCATGCCAAGTGTGTTTGCCCGTATCTGTGATGCAAGCTGTGGAATTGTTTTGAGTTCTAGCCTAGCCTCAGCCAATAACATTACAAATAGAGAAGTCAGACTCTGAGGTGAGAAAAACTGAGGCTTACAGCTAGGCCTCAGGCAATCCCTGCTTCTGGTTGAAAGCAGAGAGCGGTCACAAACAGGTCTAAAGCAGGTTTTCTAGTTGACACACCTACGTTTAAGAGAGGGAATGGAAGGGATTAGTGCCCCCTGCAGTTTTTTATAAGATGTACAATCTAGCATTATGTCAGCCATGCCTACTGATTACCTGCCCCTAGTTCTGAGTAGTACACCTAATTTATAATGTTATGTGCTCATTGCTATGGATGCATTAGAAAATAACAAAAGCCTGGCAGTGGTGGTGCATGCCTTTAATCCCAGCACTTGGGAGGCAGAGGCAGGGGATTTCTGAGTTCGAGGCCAGCCTGGTCTACAAAGTGAGTTCCAGGACAGCCAGGGCTACACAGAGAAACCCTCTCTCGAAAAACCAAAACAAACAAACAAAAAAATCGGAGTCTTCTGCATGTTTTGTCCTTCAGCTCCATCCCCGCCCCGACATTTTGTATTTTCTGGCTGTGCTGGGGATTTAACCCAGGCTTGCACATGTGCTGTGTATAAGTGGACAGACGTTAATAGGTAAAGATGCTACACTGGTGCAGTGGTGGTGCACACCTCTAATCCCAGCACTGGGGAGGCAGAGGAAGAAGCCAGCCTGGTCTATAGGACAGCCAGGGCTGCACAAAGAAACCCTATCTAAAAACAAACAAATCCCCTTCACCCATGATCCTGTAAGCAGCCCTAGTTAGAAGCCCTAGTTAGAGGTCACCTCCTCCACAAAAACACAAGTAGAAAGGCCAGAGCAAGGATGTTGGCCGTAGGGAGCGCCAGGAGGGTGGGTGTGGGCAAGTACGTCATGGGCATGCATGAGAGGGTGTGATGCTCGTGTGTGGATGGTTTTATTGTTTTTAAGGAAATGCTAGTTTTCCTGAACCTTATATATGGCAGGGAATGCCCGTGGCATAGAAAACTACTGCTTCTAACTTTTGAGTAGACAAGAATACACAACTTGTAAAAGCATATTACAGTTATCTGGTGAGGAGTCTTGGCAGAAGTGATCGGTGTCTATAGTAGGTTTTTGGTTTTGATGTTTGTGTTCATGCCTGTGGGTGCACATGTGTACATGTGCAAGATAGAGGTTAGTATCAGCTCTCTCCAAGTATTCTCCACCTTTTATCTTTTGAGACAAGGTTTCTGGCTGACCTGGAACTCACTGTAAACCTGGCTGGCCTCAAACTCACAGAGAACTGCCTGCCTCTGCCTCCAATGCTGGCTCCCACCTTGTCTCTTGAAATCTCTCGATTAATTTGGAGTTCATGCATGAGTCGGGCTGGCTGGCCGGCCATCAAGCCTTAGGGTCTTATTGCCCTCAAGCCCCAACCCGAGCGTGGGGTTACAGACAGGCCTGGCCCGGGCAGCTCTGACTGATGTGAGTGATGCAGCTCTGATCTGAACTCCAGGCTTATGCAGCAGGCGCGTTCCCGAGTCAGCTCCCATGCTGCCTGCAAGGCTTTGCTCTAATAAGTGTGTGTGTTTCACAGAGAAAAGCTTCAGATCCAGGTCGATTTACAAACCGAGGGGGAAATCTTTTAAAAGAAGAAAAGGAACGAGCAAAGCTCCAGAAAACACTCCCTAAGGTAATTCTGGTTGTAAGATACCCTATTCTTTGTGCTTTCTAAACACAGGAAGGACAGGATATATTGGGCCTTATAGTGTAGCAACTGAGTATCATAGTTTGCTAAGGCTGCCACAACTAAGTACCAGGGATTAGTTGGCTTAAGACCACAGAAATTTATGTTTTAACGGAACTCAAGGCGTCTTTGATAGGTTGTCTCTCCCTCTCTTTTTTTATGATTGATTTATTTTTTATTTATATGAGAACACTGCAGCTGTCTTCAGACATACACTAAAAGTGCATCAGATTTCATTACGGATGGTTGTGAGCCACCATGTGGTTGCTGGGAATTGAACTCAGGACCTGTGGCAGAGCAGTCAGTGCTCTTAACTGCTGAGCCATCTCTCTAGCCTGGATTAGCTCTCTTAATGAGTCTGTTTGGCTTAAAGATGTCCCTGTGTCTTCATGTGGTCTTCTCTGAGTCTCTGTCCTAAATTACTGCCAATCCTATTAGATTCGGGCCTAACCTAAAGACCGTATTTGAAAAGGCTCTCTAGATAATAGCAGTGAAGTGTAGGTCCTGTTGAGACTGCACAGTGAGTTAGGGTAACTGCTGCGCCTAGGCTGAAAGGCAAGCTTTTATGAAAGTACTGTGCACTTTGCTGTTGTCCTCTGCTTTGTATTAGTACTAAATGGCTTTCTGCCAGATCCTAGTCCATGGCATCTCATTTAATCACATCATTGTCCAATATCCCTACAAGTTAATATTTCCATGTGTAGAGATGAGGGGACTGAGATCTTAAGTCAACTTACCCACCTTTCTGGGTAATTAAGAGAGGTTGATTCTAACCGGGTGTGGTGGTGCACGCCTTTAATCCCAGCACTCGGGAGGCAGAGAGAGGCAGGCGGATTTCTGAGTTCGAGGCCAGCCTGGTCTACAAAGTGAGTTCCAGGACAGCCAGGGCTACACAGAGAAACCCTGACTCAAAAAACCAAAAAAAAAAAAAAAAAGAGGTTGATTCTATATTGAAATCCTGATAGTGTGGTTTCATAATTCTGTTTATAAGTCACCCAGTGCTGTTTCCAACTTTAGTCATCAATATGTGTCTAAATGAACTCCCTAGTCTTTGATTTCCATTTGCTCCAACCTGTAAGCCAGCTATCAGAAGGCTGATGACACTCTGGGGTGGAGTCTTTCTTAAGGATAATTAGTTCATGGGAGATTGACGCCAATGTTGTTTGAAGTAAATAATGTGTCCTTGTTTGGGGACCAGCTGGAAGAGGAGTTGAAAGCACGGATTGAACAGTGGGAACAGGAGCACTCAACAGCATTTGTGGTGAATGGGCAGAAATTCATGGAGTATGTTACAGAACAGTGGGAATTACATCGGCTGGAGAAAGAGCGAGCCAAACAGGAGAGGGTAAGTGTGCACAGCGATTAAGAAAAGGGGGTAGCAATTAGAGTGGAGCTGCAGCTCTGCCAGAGACCAGGGTCACTGAACAACTGGCGGATTGCAACAGCTCCTCCTACCTCCGGCTGCAGAGATTTTTATCTGAGTCTCTGGTCCTGCTGTCTTAATGGGGCTGTCATTGGTCCATACAGCAACTGAAGAACAAGAAACAGACAGAGGCAGAGATGCTGTATGGCAGTACTCCCCGGACACCTAGCAAAAGACCAGGACAGACGCCCAAGAAGTCTGGCAAAGTACGCAAGGTAAACCTATCTTCATGCTGTTGCTGTTGGCACGGGAGTAGGAAAGCTAAGAGTTCTTTGCTTGTTCTTGCCCTCTGTCTGCTGTGCTGAGTGTGAGAGGAAATGGGAAAACACTTGACTGTTGAGTAGCAGCTTATGGTGAGAGTCAGGAATAACCAACGTGCCAGTTCTCAAGACCTTGCATTAAATTCCCAGTGGCTACTAAAAGCAACATTCATATAGTAATGTTTTCAGAAGTTCATAGTACTGTGGCAACGGGTAGCCACAGTACTATGTGAAGAACCCCTTCCATGCTTCTAATAAATGCCTCTAGATGCTGGCTGGGATTACAGGTGTGGACCATCACACACTGTGTTAAGTATTTATTATAAAAGTTAAGTAGAATGTACACAAGGCCCTGGCTCTATCCTTGCACTAAAGACAATGGACATATCCACGGCCCCAAAAGGTTTTCAGTGCCAGTTCGTTAGGGTCTAAGGAGAGAGAGAATGCAATCAGGAATTTACTGTCACAACAGATTTGCATTTTCTAATGCTTTATACAAATAGACTCATGCAGTATATTGTAGGGTTTCTTTCATTTAGCACGTGAGATTCATCTATGCTGTAGAATGTATTAATTCATTCCTCTTTATTGAGAAGTATTCTCTTTTATGCATATATAATAATCTGGTTGTCCAGTTACCTGCCAAGTGTTCTAGTTTTAGATATGTATATGAGAGAGAAATCTTTAACGGTTTCTAGTTACTGATGAAACTTCCAGACACTGTGGAAGGCTTCATATGGATATTTGTTTTCATTTCTCTGGGTAAATGTTTGGGTCAAATGGTACATGTCTGCTGCCATAAGTAGTTATGTAAGTTTATAGTGCCATCAGGTGGCTCTGAAACATTTTTTAGTTCCCTTAAAGCTGTATGGTACTATACACAGCTACATGACTGTGGAGGCGCATTTCCTGGACACTTCATGCTTCCTTGTGCAGCCTACAGCTGGGTTGTTGGATGATGTTAACCTCACATCAATGTATCTGTTCTTAGATGAACACTACCACCATGTCTAGTGCTACACCCAACAGTAGCATTCGGCCTGTCTTTGGTGGATCAGTGTACCGGTCACCTATGTCTCGACTACCCCCTTCTGGCAGCAAGGTTAGTATATTCCATACAAGCACGTTTCTGTTTACTAAAATGTTCCCAAAGGTCTTCCTCAGTCTAGTTTCTATGATCATGGCTTAGTGATTCTTGAGAATCTGAGAATTAGGCTGGATCCAGATAATCATTAGACCAGGACTTTTTTTTTTAAAGATTTATTATTATATCTAAGTACACTGTAGCAGTCTTCAGATGCATCAGAAGAGGATGTCAGATCTCATTATGGATGGTTATGTGGTTGCTGGGATTTGAACTCTGGACCTTCTTAACCACTGAGCCATCTCGCCAGCCCTAGACCAGGACTTTTTAAGCTTCTCCCTTGCATAGGACCCCTTTTTAACCCTGGTTATATAGGTATGTATCTAGCATAGGTATACACCTGGCTACATGAGATCATGCCACAAATACAAACAAGCAAACAAGAAAAAATACACAAATACGGAATTTCTTTTAGGGTGGATGCTCTGCTATACACTTTGAGACAGAGCCTCACTGTGTCCTGGGACTATGTTATGTCCAGGATCTTGGATAGCTTGCTTCTGTTGGGCTTAAAGGTGTGTACCATCATGCTTAACTGCATCATTATATAAGCCATGTGTCTACAGGCTTATAGACTTACGAGCAATACAAATGCAGTGTCAGGGTTTCTTGTGTGAGTGCATTCTACGGTGATAGATAACATGGTTCTCTCTTCTCTGCAGTCAGTTGTCACTTCTCTGTGTTCTGGAAAGAAAACACCTCGAGCTGCCCAGCTTAGGGCCAACAAGGAGAACTTGGACCTCAATGGCAGCATCCTGAGCGGTGGGTACCCTGGCTCGACGCCCCTCCAGCACAACTGCAGCATTAAGTCTGTTGCCAGCACCTATTCTGAGTTTTCGGTAATTCACCTTTTCTGATATCTACCAGTCTCTGGGGAGCACACAGTTGGCTGAGCGGGTATCTTCACAAGGGCACCCAGGATCTTCAGTCAGGACAGTGACCTGAGGGCTGAGAATCCCTTTCATGCCTTGATCATGTTGGGTGGGTGGTGGCTTAAGGGGGTGTACAGGAAGGGGGGATGTCAGAAACCAGACATTTGACCTGGATCTTTCTGTGGTATCATTCCTTGGCTGCAGGAGGTAACGTAATTAATGACTGCCCTGGTGCTCTCTTGGTGGAGTTCTTGGTAATCAATCGTCTTAATTCTTTGTTCTTAGAAGGACCCGTCCCTCTCTGACAGCTCCACTGTTGGGCTTCAGGTCTGTATGGCAACCCCTGCATATCCCCTTTCCAAACTGATCTGTCATCTGCTGGCTTCATTCCCATCTGGGCACAGGACTTCACTAACCCATAATCTCAGCTGTATCAGCATAGAACCTTTTAAAGTCAAAACAAGAACAAAACAACAAAGGAATTCCTGTTCTGGGGTTCAAAAATAAGTATGTGGTTTCTGTTTCTGACGGACGTGCTAGCTTGTACAGTAACGTGTTCAGGCTTGAATTTGGATTCTCAGCCCCACCTAAGATTGTGCAAAGATTATTTTTCTAAACTATTTACAAAACCAAATTAGAAAAGGAAAAAATACCCGGCCCCATCGCCATGCCCAGTTGTGGTCTCAAAGGGCTAGAATGTGCTAGGAGTACAGCCCCATCAATAGGGATGGGAACCCCAGCTGTGTGCTGCTTATACTGAGGCTCTTGGCCTGTGTGCTGATTACTGCCTGGAGTATATACCTTACTAACCCTCGGGGCTGAACTGCCCTATTTGTCTGGCCTATGCTTATTTTCTACTTATATCTGCCAGCGACTTGCTAATATGTGTATGAACACTAAAAACACCTTTTCACTCTGCTCTTTCCCTGCAATTTATCCTACTCTGAGTTTGCTGACCTCTTTTTTAACCATCTCTTCTGTCTTCCCACGGTGTCTTACCAGTGAGGTGAGGGCTGCTCCCCCCTTTTAGGGTGCACCATGTTAAACTTAGACTGCCTCCTCTCATGGTGCCAGAGGGAAGGACATGGGGACATAGACGAGCCTGGCCACTATGGGATTCTTCATGTTCTGGCCTGGCTTCCCATGACACAGGTGGTGGTGTTTATTAGAAGAAATGGGGCATAGCTCTAGTTGGCTGATTGCTCAATAGCAGACCGATCTAGTTTTCTTTTTGTCTGCTCAAAGCCCATTTCCTGTTTGAGGCTTAAATGTAGCTACAATCCATCTATGGCTAAGCCTACAGGGCTTCTTCTGATACCATCAGCTATGGTTGACGAACTCTATGGGGTAGCACTAAAGCCACTCACTCAGCTGACGTCTACTAATACAGGTCCTTCTCAGTGGCCAGTCACGCTTTCTCTCTTTTGCTTTCCACCATGTACTCCAGCATGAGATCAAATCACCAGCAGGTTACAAAGCCCTCAGCCCCAGGGATTGGTAGATAAGTCACCTGACCCTTGTTATGCAAAGGGGTCAAGAAACCAAAGCTGCTAGCATGTGCCAGGCTTTGGGCTTCTATCCCCAGCAGGGTGAGAAAGCACCGAAGTTTGTTGCTCTCTTGGCCAGACAACTACTACCATGTGAAATGTAAGGGGTTTCTCTTGGTGAAGTTTACGATTGGACTGGGAATGGGCTATGTGCACACGTGCTAGGCTTGTGCTTGTGACTGACAGAATGGTGCTAGGGTTCCTTAGCACAGCAGTGCTGGGAACTCAGGAACTTCCCTGGCGGCTTTGTGCTAAAGCTCCTCGAGCACGTGTAAAGCGAGGGGTGTAGACTGACTACTCACTAATGGTGCTTGTTTCTCAACAGCGAGAACTTTCAAAGGCTTCCAGATCTGATGCTACGTCTCGAATCCTCAATTCAACCAACATCCAGTCCTGAGAGTCCTTGTCCAGTTAGGCAGCTGGGGCTTCCTGTGCCTGGACTGGACTGACGGATACGTAGACAAGGAGTGACATATACATTTCCATCAGTTTAGATGTTTGAAACTACCTTGGGCAGGTTCTATTAACTGCACCTAACTCAGACGTGAGTAGGACAGAAGGAAGCTGTCCCGGGCGAACTGAGGTCACAAAGACTTGCTTTTGATTCAAGAGAGACCTTAAAGGCTAGTTATGATAGTTAAGTACAAGTTTTAACATCTGGTAGCTAACTTTTTTTCTCTACCCCGTAATTCTACTATGACTGCTCTTCTAGAGGTCCTGAGTTCAAATCCCAGCAACCACATGGTGGCTCACAACCATCTATAATGGGATCTGATGCCCTCTTCTGGTGTGCAGAAATAATTTTTTTTTTAATTCTACTTATTTCAATACTATATATTAGAAAATGAAAAAACGATTGTGGCCTGCTTTGGCATACAGGGGTACAAGACATGAAGTAATTCTGGTAACATCTAAAAATATATATATTTTTGTTCGCGGACATTTGATTAATGCTGTAGCTATGGAAGCTTTGATGTCACCCAGAGGCGTGTACCTGGCTGGCACTATCCCAGTGAGGGTTTCTTGAGTTCCAGTATGAGATGGCCTGACCTGCTGCCAAAAAGAGTAGCAGTCATTTCTGTAGTGCAATTTCTTGAGGTATATGTGTGAACACACATGCTTGTCTGACCTGTTGAGTTTTTCTCCAGTCTCCCAACCCTGTGCTCATTAGGCCCAGTCTGTTCCCTGTAGATGACAACCACATAGAGAGGCTGTCTGGTGGGCTGGGCCATTCCTGTCATGGAGTCAGCAACTTTGCACATCTACAAGTTATCTGTGTAATCACGTCCACAATGAGGCTCTCCAAACCCATCACTACTCTTCCCCAAAGCACTATATTTATTCTGTCTGTCTGTGCCAGTTCTGCCCACACTGACTGATCTTGAAAACCTGTCAGTCTGCTCTTCACACACATATATGTTGTTTTTAAATGTATGAAAATAAAATGTGTATAGTTACCTTTTAAATACTACACTGTTTTGTCTTCAATGGTTGCTTTGATCTATAGATTAAACTCACTAAAAGGCGAAGTGCAAAGGATTTAGAAGTTTCAAGAGTCTCAGAATAGTTTGGATTTACTCTTTTTCATTTGGGGATATTTTCTCATTTTGCAGCTATTAAAGCCTCTGGGCTGGGTATAGCTAAGCTGTTGGTGCACGTGGAAGGCCTGGCACTACTCCAGAAATTAGATATAGATATATATACATATACATGTATATATTTACATACAAAAATATTTATATATATATATAAATATAAATTGAAGATATATATATCTTCAATTTATATTTATATTATTATTTATACATTTATTATTTATTATTTTTTATTTATTTATTATTATTTATTTATTATTTATTATTTATTTATTATTTATATATATATATATAAATATAAATTGAAGATATATATATCTTCAATTCTTTCATACATGCCTTGTAAGCTTTGTCTTATTCTGAAATCATGCACCTTTAATCCCAGCACTTAGAAGGCAGAGGAGATCGCTGTGAACCTTGTTTCAAAACTTAGGTTTCCATGCACCTAGGACAGCATGTTGAAGCAGAGTTCTTTCTCACCCAGGCACATAAGTGGGGATCCACTAAGGGATAGTTCAGCTTTTGTCTCTTTCCATTGCATAGACATAGGTATTCCAGGGTCCACATGTCACAGCCCTTACTTCAAGTTGTCTTTCTACAAAGTACTCCACACAGCAGGGTCGATCCAAGCTGGTGCTGTCCTTGTGGCCAAGCTGTCCGTATTTACCTAGAATGAAAGGAAGCCCTTCCTCTTCTAGGCCTTGCTGCTTTCCCCTCAGAAAGATGCCAGCCCACATACTGCCTTGAGAGCTATACACAGCCTGATGGGTCTTGTGTGGATTCTGAAAACTTAAGCCCAAGCCAACTGTGGGGTCCCCGGAGAAGTCTCTGCTACCTACATCAAGATGAGAACAGCTCCTTCACCCTGGCCATCTTATTTCTCTCATGTCTGCCCTTGGGCCTCCTAAGTGTATCTGTTCTCCCACCCAAGGGAGAGCGTTTTTTTTTCAGTCCTCCCATTGCTCAGGCTGCGACCCCTGCCCCTCTAGTTTGTGTAACTTGGTCATGACCTGTTCTATTTTCTCTGGTCCTTCCCCTTGATTTAATGATCAGGAAACTTTTTACTTACCCCAGCCCCAGGTATAGAGTTCTCCTGTGCCTGCAACCAAAGAGACAGTGAGTAGCTGCCATCTACTGTTCTGCTCCCAGCAAGATACCACTCAGCCTGGCACAAGTCACAGACAGCAAGCTGGGATTATGCTCTATCACATGTGGGCTGGTAAAATGCCAGGGATCAAAAAGCTGAACTTTCTAGGTACCAACTGGCCTCAATACATGGAGTCACACCCTCTGTGGGACAGGTTTTCTGCCCACAACTGATTAACCAACCACCTTTTAGAAGAACATATTGGCCTAAAGCTGTGGAGTCAACCTTTTTTTTTCGTTTTTTAAAGATTTGTTTACTATTTTATGTATATGAGTACACACTGTAGCTGTACAGATAGTTGTGAGCCTCCATCTGGTTGTTGGGAATTGAATTTAGGACCTCTGCTGGCTCTGATCCAACCTCCTCACTCCAGCTGGCCCTGCTCACTCAGGCACAAAGATTGATTTATTATAAATATAGTCAGATCTCATTACAGGTGGTTGTGAGCCACCATGTGGTTGCTGGGATTTGAACACAGGACCTTTGAAAGAGCAGTCATTGCTCTTACCACTGAGCCATCTCACCAGCCCCCTTTTTTGTTTTATTACAATGGTTCTCTCCCTTCCTAATGCTGAGACACCTCAGTACAGTTTCTCAGACCTCAAAGCTTCAGTCTCCTGCCTCATTCCAAGGGTTAGTATTGGAGGTGAGTGCCACCTTTCCCAGCATGAAACTTTTCTTTTTTTTTTTTAATTATATATATATTTTTTAAAAGATTTATTAATTTTTATGTATATGAGTACACTGTAGCTGTGCAGATGGTTGTGAGCCACCATGTGGTTGCTGGGATTTGAACTCCGGACCTTCGGAAGAGCAGTCGGGAGCTCTTAACCACTGAGCCATCTCTCCAGCCCTAAATTCAGCTTCCTTAACAAACCATCAAATATATAGTTCCTCCATGTTGATTTAAAAAATAATAAGCTGGGCAGTGGTGGTGCGCGCCTTTAATCCCAGCACTTGGGAAGCAGAGACAGGCAGATTTCTGAGTTCCAGGCCAGCCTGGTCTACAGAGTGAGTTCTAGGACAGCCAAGGCTGTACAAAGAAACCCGGACTAGAAAAAAAACCCAAAAACAAGAAAGAAAGGAAGGAAGGAAGGAAAACATAGTAGTGATGTGCTTGCTTAGCTCAGTAGAGGCCCTGGACTCATCCCCAGCACATGATGGGGTCTATAATCACAGCTGCTCCAAAGCCTGACAACTGCTTCAGTCCAGGAGTTTCAAAATAATTCTGTATAAATGGAGACTCTTTCTAAAATTAAAAATGGGCAGGCATGGCAAGCTGCAGTCCCCAGCTAAGTGCTGCTCCACCCTGCGCCAGCCCCACTCACGTGTCACCACAGCTGTGTGTCGGGATCCGCAGCTGGCCATAACTGCATCTGAGCCCAGGGGAAGATCCAGAAGAGCAGGGAAGGGCTGGATGGCTATGAAGTGGGCAGGAGCTCCTGCATCAGCCACAGCTAATTCCTCTTTGAGACCATCTTCATTCAATTCTGTGGCTTTAGAAGGCTTACAGTGTGTTTACTAGTCAGGGGCATGTGAACAGTCCGCATACTGACTTCCAGCTCTATAAAAGACCATTTTCTAGCTCCAGAGCTGGGGCCCAAGCCTTACTCACTCAGTCCTAGAGGCTGTGCAGGGCCAAAATCCCAGGATGATTCTCAGTGTCCAGCACACAGTAAATGAGCAGGGAAGGACATCCTAGAGGGGGACCTTACCTTCCTCTCTCTCTGCTTTGTTCTCTGTCCCACTCCTTGTGGGCAGGGCCAGCTGCCCTGACTCATTCCAGCCCCAGATATAAATATCCCCCGTTTCTGCAAGAGACCAAGAGAATCCATGAAGCACACTGTGGGACCCTTTCACCCACCCCACCTCCTCTAAACATCCCCATTACCTGTTCCTAGGAGCGAGTAAAGGGTACCCTAAAGCACCCGTCCATCAAGGATGCCCATACCAAGTCCCGCTGCTTCCCTGTCTTAGATCCCTGCCCATACACACCCCTTCTCCCCTTCCCCTTTTCCCAAACCTTACCATGTACCTCTCTGGCAGGCCTCAAAATCCCCAACCTTCCTGAATCCTGGCACTACAGGCACGAACTACCATGCCCAGCTTTTCTTTGGCTAACTCCAGGCTGAAGTTCTTTTGTCTCAGCCTTCCCACCAAGATGGACCCAATACACAAAAGCCCTAGGCCACACACTGTGGACCAAGGCACACCTCTCTGCCATCCACCATGGCTACCGGGGCATAGGCAGCCTTCTCCATTCTTCCTGGCTGAGCTGTCTCTTACCATTTCCCCTGCAGAAGTGTGCTGACCTTCGGGAGTATTTTAGATGGATGGGGGTAGTGAAGAGCTCAGTAACAAAGACAGGCAGTAACCAGATGAGTGGAGGTGTAAGAGGGTGGTGGAGTAACAGGCTAAATCTGGAAACACTGAAGACTCAGGGATGACTGAGCTGGACTGAGCGTGGAATGAGGCCTGGGCTAGACCGCCCACAAAAACAGAGCAAGAGGAAGGCGGGGCCAAGCCCTCCAGCTTGTTTGGAGCCGCCCCGAGTCACTCACCACTCAAACACACAGAGTGCCAGCCACCTGCAGCCACCTTAGCCATCCGCAGGCCCTGCAGTGCCTCCAACAGTCTTGGCTCTAGTTCTGCCTCCAGAGTCCCGTGGCCCAGCTGTCCATGCCTGATCAAAGGCGTCCCTAATCAGCTACAGGTCCATCCAAGAGAGCCTCTCCTTGAGCTCCGCCACGTCACAACCAGCCGGTCCTCACCTGCCCGCACCCCAGGAGAACACCTGGCCAGCTGCGCACAACAGCAGCACATGCTCAGCTCCCAGCTCCAGCTGGCGGACCCGCAGCTCTGGGGCCAGAGGCTGGCAGAAGGGTGGTTCTGGGGTCACATAGGCACGGGCGCAGGGTAGCAACGGCAGGGTCCCCATCCTAGACTCCCTGCTGGGTTCATCTTCCCCTTGGCCCTTTGCCCCAGAAACCAAGTTCTGGACCCAGAGGGGCTCCCCCTGTAACGCAGAACCTGGTACCCAGGCCTGCACTTCCGTGCTGGAGCCGCCCTTGTTGCGTAGCAGCACCAGGAGTTCCTCCGAAGCCCACACGTCCCTGCAGCCGTCTGCTGCACCGCTCACAGAACCTGACAATTCCACCCGGCCTCCACCTGTGTGGGCAGAGTTGGGAGGGACGCATGCCATGGACCTGGGAAGCTCGAGGCTGCCCGAGTAAGGGTGTACGGGTGTTGGGTATTTCTGGACTGGCATGTTAGGAGGGTTGGGCAGGTATACATGATACAGGTCTGGAGTTGGGATTGTGAGGGCACTCACGGGTCACCAGGGCAGTGTAGCTCCAGCCTGCGCTCACTTGGCAAATATCATCACTGGCATGCAGTGGTTCAGGACTGTACACTGAATGGTGGCTGTTCCCAGAACCCAGCGCTTGCCCGAAGCCACAGAAACCAAAGCCGAACCAGGCTCCGTGCCGTTTCTCGGCCATGTCCAGGTTGAGCCCTCTGTGGGTGGACACTTGGCTGTGGTGTGGATTAAGGGATGCAAGATTAAGGTTGCAAACCAAGGAGACTCTTGCAAACAGGACACCTTAGGAACGCTGGCAAATCCTGCCTTCCAGGGGGCTGAAGTTGCACTACCTGTAAAATAGAGACAGTATGCCATCCTAATCACCGGGCAAACGGAGTCCATCCCACTACTGTCCACGGAGCAGAGCTTTGGCCAAAGGTCCTACCAGATTTTTGACTGCTGAACTGTCTGCAGCTGACCACTTCTACTTTTGGCTCAAATCCAGCGTACAGCTGTAAGAAATATTAAGTATGTGTCTTTTAAGTCAAACTTGTATTCAAGGCAAGAAAAAAAATTTTTTTTAAGATTTATTATTTGGGGTTGGGGGGTGGGGTGGGGCTGGAGAGACATCTCAGCGGTTAAGAGCACTGACTGTTCTTCCAGAGGTCCTGAGTTCAATTCCCAGCAACCACATGGTGGCTCACAATCAATATGCAATGGGATCCAATGCCCTCTTCTGGTGTCTGAAGACAGTTACAGTGTACTCAAACACATAAAACAAATAAATAGCTTTTTTTTTAAAATGGTTTTAAAAAAAGAAGTGGTTAAAAAAAAAAGGATTTATTATTTTGGACTGGAGAGACGACTCAGTGGTTAAGAACATTGGCTGCTCTTCCAGAGGACCCAGGTTCAATTCCCAGCACCCACAAAGCAGCTCACAGCTGTCTCTAAGTCCCGTTCCAGGGCATCCTACACCCATACACAGACACACATGCAGGCAAAAAAGCATGCACAGAAAATAAAATAATAAAATAAAAGATTTATTTTACAATATGTGTAGAGATGTTTTTCCTGCATGTCTGTCTGTGCACCATGTTTGTGTCTGGTGTTACTAAAGGGCAGAAGAGGGCATCAGACCCTCTGGTACTGGAGTGTGAGCCATCATGTGGGTGCTAGACCTGAACCCAGGTCTTCCGCAAGAACAGCAGTGCCCTTCACCACTAAGCTTCCCCACACCCTTTTAATGTGAGGCAGGGTCTCTCTACACAAGCCCTTGCTGTCCTGGAACTCACTATGTAGAACAGGCTGGCTTCAAACTCACAAAGATCGCCCCATCGCTGCCTTCTGATTGTGGAGATCAAAGGCATGTGCCAGTACTTCTCTAGCTGGCCTGGTGTCTAGATCTTTATCTCCCTGTCCCTTGTAAGACTATTTTGAAAATGTTGCACACACACACACCAGTAAACCCTGTGTTTTCTCAAAGTCCAATGACCAGTGACCCTTTTCTCTTTCCTCCTTAATTTCCATGGACTAAGTCTTACACGACTACCCAATTTGGGGCATGGTATTCCTTATTTTATTATTTTATTTTCTGTGCATGCTTTTTTGCCTGCATGTGTGTCTGTGTATGGGTTTAGGATGCCCTGGAACGGGACTTAGAGACAGCTGTGAGCTACTTTGTGGGTGCAGGTCTTTGTTGTACACTTATCCTGCTCCCATTGGTTGGGGTGTTCAGCTGTAGCAGAGGATGTGCACTGTTCAATATTCATATCTTTTTTTTTCTTTTTGTTTTTTTTTGTTGTTTTTTTTTCTTTTTGTTTTTTTTTTTTCTTTCTTCTCTTTCTTGTTCAATATTCATATCTTAACTTGTCTACCAGGATTAGTTACCCACACACATGTTTCTTTCTGCAAAATAGGATGTCAGTTCTCAGGGAGGTCTTGAGAATTTAAACTCTACTTGGCCCCTACTCAAAATGGAAGTCTTTTTTTGTTTGTTTGTTTCAAGACAGGGTTTCTCTATATAGCCCTAGCTGTCCTGGAACTCACTTTGTAGACCAGGCTGGCCTCAAACTCTAAAATCCTCTGCCGCCCAACTGCTGGGATTAAAGGCGTGCACCACCACTGCCCAGCCAAAATGAAAGTCTTATTCCAAATAGTTCCTTATATTGGCTCAGGTGACTCTCTTACCTTGGGGCCCATCCCAGGGGCAGCTTACACTATAAAAGCTTATACACAGGTGCAGAAAGTGCTGCAGGGTGGTTGTTTCGGGTCCAAGGGTAACTATACAAAGTCGTTCTACTGACTTCTATCGTGATTGGTTTCAAGGGCACAGAACATAACTATATAATCAATCTTAGCATTAGAAAGTTCCTTAGGAACAGCACAAACATGAGAAAGTTTCTTTATAATGGCAGGCTGTCCAGGTAACGGTTACCTAGGCCTTAACCTTCCATCTAGGCCTTAACAGTGGTCTCTTTCTTTGCAACCCAGAACTTATTTCTATTACCACAAGGGAACTGTGAGGCATGTACGTGGGAGATCAGATACAACACTAGGATCTGAGGCCCACAGCTCCAGTCTCTTAGCCTTGAGAACTTTAACCCCGAGTCTCCATTCAAATTGACTCCATTTTTCTCTAGACTCCCAATCACACAGCAAGTGTGGAGCTGAGCCGTGTCCTATGGATTTATAAGCCTCGTCCCAACAAGAAGAATAAACACCTGGGACCTAGGTGGGCGTGCCTGTGCACCTGGATCCTATTGCACAACTTCAGTTTTACAAGGCGAGTGGGGACAGCACTGCTTGTATCTACCTAGCAGAACTGTTTGCAATAAATACAAATCAAAATTTAAGTGTAAACAGTCCTAGCTTAGTTTACACAGTAGAATTTAACGACGAAAATGACCATTGGCTCTTACCGGGTTTCAGAGGCATTTGGACAATTTCCACTGGACCTTACTCGGTCGTTTATTCAAGAAGTCTTTGCTGCGCCTTTCCTTTGACTTAATGTGATGACTATGGGTCCCAGGGAGCTCAGGCTGAAATTGGGAGACAGTCGCGCGGTTCAAAATGCAACGCCACTTCACTCGAATGGATCAGAATTTTACAGACACTCTCGAGCCTCTTAAGTCAGATCTGAGACTACAGCTCCTGGATCCCCAACCAAAGGAATCTTTCATCTTCCCATTAGCCTGTACCCTCAACTCATCAGGAAAGCCCTTTAAGCAGGAAACCTTGAAAGTGAGCAGCGCATAGTAATGTATGGCTCGGGGAACAGATGGCCGGCGGAGTAAAGCACTTTTTAAGGGCCTCCGCGCCAAGCAACGCGGTCATTCGGTGCGCCAGCTTTTCGGAGCCAATCGCAGGCACGAGCGGTGACGTCACCACTGGGGCGCGCCTGACCGGCACACATGCGCCGGGTTACCTGCCACCAGGCAGTAGGCTGAAGTCTCCTGTGCGCGCCAACAGCAGTGGACGCGGTTGGAACCACTGAATGAATGGATACTCTTGACGATCCGAGGGAAACGGCGGGCGAAGACCAAGCCCTGACACCCTCCATTCCCTTTGAACAAGGAAGGAGGTCGTTCACTACTGAACAAGCGCAGGACTGAGGGCCAAACAGGAAGCTGTAGTACTAGTGCCTTCACTGATTGGCCCAGGCTCTGTCACTTACTTGTACTGAGCCAATGAGTGCCAAGCCTGGACTCCAGCCTCTAAGAAACCGGTGTTCCTAGCCATATAGGGAATCTATTTGAGTCCTGTTTCTCCTTCAACCTGGCAGAGTTACAGAAAAATGTATTTTCCCCGAGGGAAGCGCACACTGACCCCAAATTCCAAACACAGACTGGGTAGAGATCACAGAAAACTCACAATATCATGACAAATGTATCCAAGGACCAGCATAAAAAAACGACACTGAAAAAAAAAAAAAAAAAAAAAGCTGGGCAGTGGTGGCGCACGCCTTTAATCCCAGCATTCGGGAGGCACAGGCAGGCGGATTTCTGAGTTCGAGGCCAGCCTGGTCTACAAAGTGAGCTCCAGGACAGCCAGGGCTATACAGAGAAACCCTGTCTCGAAAAAAAACCAAAAAAAAAAAAAAAAAGAAAGAAAGAAAAAGAAAAAACCAACCAAACAAACAAACAAAAAAAAAAAAAAAAAAAAAGACACTGAAATTTGATCAGCTTCCTAAGCTTTAGGCTAACTCACCAGGATTTAGAAAGAAACCAGCGTGGGTGTTGGCACTTGTAATTCCTACAACTCTTAACGGTTGAGAAAGGATTATCAGTTTGAAGCCAGCCTGTCCTACCCATATTAAGGCCTTGTCTACAAAGGTTCTCCATGGGCCCACTGGCTTCCTTCTGTTACAGCAACAGCGCTCTACAGCACACTTTGCTGATGTCCAGCTGTTGCTCCTGAGTGTCCCACCCTCAGCAGCCCCGCCTACAACAACAAACAGATGCTTTAGTTCCACAGAATTTATTAGCGGGGTGAGCCTGCTGGCAGGCTCTGATGATGCTCCCAGCATGTGAGGATGCTGTTGTGTCCTTCCTTCTTGATGCCCATAATCCTCAGGCTTGAATGGGATGTACGTCCCCCAGCCTCAGCTCTCTACAGTACAGACAGGGCCCTCCTGAGTGCTGGCAGGGCAGGGCTGTATGCTGTGTGTCCTGAGAACACCAAAGTGCAACTGTGGCAGCTGTGGAGGCGAGGCAAGTATCGAGCATCCCAGTGCTGACTCAGAGCTGTGAAGGGTGACAGATGCGTGAGCTGTGGGCCCCGGGCCGATCGTCACTCTCCGTCCTGGTTGGGTTGGATGAGTCTATATTCCACTGCTTTCTCCAGGCAGGCTGCGGCAGCCCTGGTGACTGGGCTCTCCTCGCCCTTGGCCAACACTGACAGGATCTCCAGGACCTCACTCTCCATCAGGGTGCCGGCGATCTCCTTCGAAGACTGCATCATGTTCAGCACCACCACGGTGCCCCGGTGCTGCAGCTCCTGGTTGGGGCTGAGGAGCAGGGCCTGCAAGATCTCCAGCCAGTGTGTGGTCTGTAGGAAACGGGCGGATGTGAAGACTGGCAGAAACCACATCTACGCTCTAGGAACTCCCCGACACAACAGCCATACCACCATGTAGGGAACTGCTAGCTCCTTCAGCCTCCCCCGCCCAGACCAGGTACTCACCACTTGAGGGATACGACTGCAGAGTGCGGGCCGCATGGAGGTGAGCATGGCCAGGCCCCCAGCAGCCGCCCTCCGCAGCAGCTCATCATCCTCGCCGCTGTACAGCACCAGCAGCTTCAGCCGGTCATTGCCCTGGGCCTCGAAGAGATCTTGCACCTGGGACAGATGGAGGCAAGGACCATGCTACCGGGGTTCAAAGCCTAGCCGAAGGGCAGGGCTGCTGGTACCTGTCATGGCAACCACCGGACCAACCCCGGCACCTGTCAGTCATGGCGACCGGCCAGACCAACGCTCACCTCTTTGCTCATGGCTAAGTTACACATGCACTCGGTAGCTGCGCGGCGGATCATCTCATGCTCCTCAAACATGTAGCCCTCAATCATGGGCACAGCCTTCTCCTTCAGGATCTTCTGCCTGCGGGGTGAAGGTGGAAGGACACGTATGACCAGAGTCTCCATATCCATAGGTGCCGCCCTATCCCGGGTGGCTGAGCCCTGAGCTCAGGTGCTCCCCTAGCAATGCCCAAAGACTCTGCTGTGCTGGTTAGGAACTGCAGTGCTTTCTAGCCTTCTGGCCTGGCAGGAAACAGCATGGGGTTGGGTTGTTTGTTTGTTTGTTTTTTAAGAGATTTATTTATTCATTATATGTAAGTACACTGTAGCTGTCTTCAGACACCCAGAAGAGGGCATCAGATCTGGTTACAGATGGTTGTGAGCCACCATGTGGTTGCTGGGATTTGAACTCAGGACCTTCGGAAGAGCAGTCGGTGCTCTCAACCGCTGAGCCATCTCTCCAGCCCCAGCATGGGGTTGTTAAGCATCCCGGAAGTTAGCAAAGCAGGGTGGTTATGAAGACGGCTCTGTAAACATCAACCGTTTGCGCACTGAACCTGTCCGAGCCGCTTGAACTATTTCACCTGGTACTCATCATAACCCCATGCTTGAATTACCTTCCTTAATGTAGAGTGCAGAGGTGGCTACCGTCACTATTTAGCCAAAGCAGAAACTGGGCCGCGTGGTGAGTGATGTATTCAAGGTCACAATTAGTACTAACAGCTAATAAATGTTCACTGTGACTACTGCCAGGGCCAGATACTATGAACTAATGGCTTTCAGGAGAGGTCAGGGAGGTGGCTTTTGAAACAGATTATAACCTAGCCTGGCCTAGAACTCACAGCCAAGAACTCTTCCTCCCTTGGCATGAGCCACAACACCCACTTGTGCCTGATAAAGAGTTTTACAAGCATTTTCTCAGCCAGCTCTCCACGCTCCTACTTCACGGGTTAAATAACTAACTCACAGAGAAGAAACTGAGGCAGAAGGACTTAAAAGCTTTCTTAGGATTATACCATGAGCCACTGAGTGTCAGCAGCCTGGGGAGAGAAGGAAATAGAGGGTAAAGTCGGGGCCCCAGAGCTTCACCCTGCCTCCCCTGGCATGACTCTTCATCTGTAGGCTGCAGAGGAGTCATTGTGAGGCACAAAGAGTGACCAGGAACTGGCTTCCAAACTACAGAGTGAGTGAGTGAGGCTCCCCCAAATCCCCATACCAGGCTCCCAGCGGGTCCTTACCTGAGCCTCTCACTGATCCCTGCCAGGTTTGTTAGGGCCATGAGGGCCTCAAAGTTCTGCAGTCCTGAGCAGCTGAGGTGCAGCAGAGAGACAAGGGGCCGGACTACTTCGTAGATCTGTGATAGAACTGCACCTATCAGTGTTCACCCAATCCCAAGACCCCAGCAGGGAGCCCACCCAAGACAGTGGCTCTATGGCTGTCTCTTCCTACCCCAGGACTCAGCAAAACTGCCACTTCCTGATGGTCATGAGAAGGGGCCCAGGCCAGGGCTCCTCAGGGCATAATGAGGAAACGGGGGGGGGGGGGTCCACAGTCAGAGCAAGGAGACACATACCCGCTCGCCAGGAAAGGTCATCTCTGGGTTGGAGGTAATGGTCAGCTTGGCAAGAGCCTGGGCGGCCTTGGTCTGCCCAACATCAGTGCCTTCCAGAGCCAGGGGGAGCAGAGCCTGTCAAACGACCCCAGCCCTGTCAGCACCCAGGCTGGCCCCGGGAGCACAAGGTCCAAGCCATCGATCCTTACTGCACTCTCCCCCAGCCCCCCAACTCTCTCCTTGGGTCTGAGAATACTCCCTGCTCAGACTCCACTCCCTTCACTTTGAGGTCTCTCACTGAAACTACCCACACTTTCCTCAACCACCCATTAGGTGCTAACCATGGGTTGTGCAGAGCCCTGGGGCCCCAGAGGGAAAAGGAGGCAAGCTCAGGCTCTTTATGGGTCCAAAGGACTCCAAGGAGCCTGTCCACAGAAGTATCACACTCCACTGGCAAAAGTTCCTGCTGGCCACTCTTAGTGTCCCCCAGGGCCAGCAGCCACTGAGTCATGTCTTACAGGTGGATGGCTCAGGAAGGAGTCAGAAACCAGCTTACCTTGCCCCCTCCCTGGGCAACCACAGTACCTCGATCCTCCACCTCTTCCACCAAAGCCAGGAAGACCCTGCCGGGAGAAGGTGTGGGTGGGTGGGTGGGACCCAGTGGCAGGCAGGCATTTCAATCTTAAGCTAAGCAAAGTAAGGCAGCCAAGTGCTCTAAGACCCACACAGTCCAGTACCCATCCCTACAGGCATGCGGTAGCCTGAAGCAGGAGTCCGCAGAGGCAGGCTGGCTCACCTGGAGAGTAGCTCCCTACAGGAGTTCGTCAGCACGGGGCTCTCCGTCTTCACCATACACGTCATGGCTGACACCACACCCGCCGCCAGCAGCTTCTTCACACGAGCCCGCACGAAGCTTGGTTTGTCCTGCGAGAGAAGGCAATCGGGGAGTGGGGGGGGGGAACCCTAGCTGGGTGGGTGGGAAAATGTGAGCTCTTCTCACAGAAGACATTGCTTAAAGGAAAGCTTTCTGTTGAGGATCAATCGGCCAGCTCAACTGCTGCCAATAACATGGAGCCCCCCCTGTCCCGTCCCGCCCTCACCCCGCCCTCCCGAGTGTACCCATACCTTGGGGTGCTGTTCTGGAACGTGCTGCTTGGCATACTTGGCCAGCTCCACCATCTTGGGGTCAGGCTCCTCATAGTCGTAGCTGTTGGTGCAATTGACCAATGCCGAGCCTACGGCAAAGAGCACTGACCTTTCTTCAGACTGCCAGGAGAGAGGGGCACTCAGCAGGGAAGTCCCAGCGGGGCAGCCCAGCTCAGAGCAGCGGAGCCAGGCTGCCATCCCATCCTCCACAGCCCCATCTGTGAGGAACCCAGGAAAAGACTGGGAACCTGCTCCAACCCCACACTCAGAGCTCACAATCCTGCCTCCTTAACTCCTCCAGGGCAACTGTGCTTCCAGACCCTACAGGCACCACAGAGACACCCTGCAGCTGGCTCTGCTTCCCCAGGGTCACAGGGACATGGGTGAGACCTGCTAAAGCCTGGTAAGCGCTCATCCTAGATCCCGCCGCCCCTAGGCTGAAAGCAGGAACTGGCAGAGCTACCCTGCTTAGCTGGAACAGGGCCTTCAGAGCAGCCTCGTCCTCCACAAACTCTTCCTTCACGTCCGCATCAAAGGTGAGGTAAGCCAGGCCCTCCACTGCCCAGCGCCGAGTACCTGCATCAATCTGGTCATTGCATAGCCACCTAGGGACAAGGATGATCATGAATGGCAATAAGAGGTGTGAAGCAGGAGCCAACCACGGTACAGGTACAGGCCTGTGATCTTGGCACTCGGATGGCAGAGACAAGAGAGTCACAAGTTCTAGGCTGGTTTGTGTTTAGTGAGATCCTATCTCAAACAAACAAACAAAAAACACAACAGCAAATAATAGTGGGAGAAAGAAGGAGTAGCTTGGACAAAGAGGAGAGCCAGGGGCTTGGGTCTCCCCTTGACACAGTCACTTATGAGCAAGGTTCTAGGAGGGTTTGTCTAACAGAAGGCAGCTCCTGCCGGGGACAGACAGGAAACAAAGGAGCTTTACCTTCCATCCATGCCCCTTTAAATACCGCGCGTGTGTGTGTGTGTGTGTGTGTGTGTGTGTGTGTGTGTGTGTGTGTGTGTGTGCGCGCGCGCGCGCGTGCATCCAGAGGCCTGCTGCCTTCTTCCCTTGGAGGAGAGTCTCTGGCTGCAGCTAAAGCTAGGCTAGCAGTCAGCAAGCCCCCACAACCCTTTTGTCTCTGCCCACCACAGCAAAGGTGTGACAGGTACAGGGGAAACCACATCCAGTTTTTTAATAAGGTGCTTGGGATTCAAACTCAGGCCCTCACTGCGCACCTCTAAGGTCCCACCCCGTCTCTTAAGCCCTGTCCCAGAAATGGAGAAATACGACTCACTTTCGGCACTGCTTGGCCAGTTTGAGGGTAGAGCCTTCAGCAAACTGCTTCATGCTGAAGTCAGTCCCTCCAGCCGATCCGAGCTTACAGAGTCCCTGGAGGAAGAGGACAAGGCCAGCTGGTTGGTGCCTAGGAAGGAGACTACAGCCTGGCTCTCTTCCCAGGCCCTCTGCCATTGCTCTGGGAAGACCGCAAACATGAATTAATCAACAGACTCTCCACAGGTGACACATGGAGTGTTAGGCAGCAGTCACCTCCCGAGGTGGGAACAGGACACAGTGACTGGTAGAAACTGACCCTAAGCCTCTGGCCTTTCCACACTCATTCCCGCTCTACACTGTCCCTTGTGTCATAAAAAAAAGCACTCTGTGCCAGACCTCTAATCCCAGCCTTTGGAAGGTAAAGGCAGAATGATCAAATGTTTTAGGCCAGCCTGGGGTCTATAATGAGTGTGGGGACAGCCTGGGCTACATAAGCCAGCCCTGGCTCAAAAGAAAACAAAAAGGCCCTGTACAAGTACTTGAGCCACGCCCTAAATCCTCACCAGACAGAAACCCAGGACTCATTGCCTGTGCTAGCTGCTTTCTGTGTCACTTTACACACACTGGAGTCCCCTGGGAACAAGGGACCTCAGTTGAGAAATGGCTTCCATCAGTTAGCCTGTAGAAACGCTCAGGCCACTGGTGGTGGTGCCATCTCTAGAATGTGCTCCTGAGGTGTACAAGAAAGCAAACTGAGCAAGCCACGAGGAACAAGCCAGTGTTCCTTCACGGTCTCTGCTTCAGTTCCTGCCCCACGTCCCTGCCCTGCCTCCCGCTTTCAAAGAAAGCTATAACATGAAATAAAGCCTTCCTCCCCAAGTTGTTTCTGTTTGTGGTGTTTGTCACGGCAATAGAGAGCAAGCTACGACAATACCCAAGGAGGAGAACCAGACCCTACAGTGTTGGCTACAGCTGACTCATGGGTGTCTAGAAAGACCTCAAACACACAATTTCTGCTTCTCCACAGGCCTTTCTAACCAGCAGGGGACAGTGTGAGGCAGCGTACATTCCTAGGCATCCTTTGTACCTGGATCATCTCCCACTTGATCATAAGCCCTTCAGTGGCAGGAGCCAGGCCCACACCTGGAGCCCCAGTGAGGTCCTGTGTGTACTTTCACCTACGGTGCTGAGGCCACCCCAGGAGACACAGCTGACCAGCCCCCTCCCATCTCACCACTAGTGCTCTGATGCGGATGCTGTCCCTCTCGCTGCCCTTGTACAGGTCCTTGAGCAGAGAGACACCGTTGGCAGTGATGAACGAGGCCCGCTTGGCTTTGCCGGCAGCGTGGATCAGTGCCTCCACGGCTACCAGCTGCTCTTCCTCCCGCTCGGAGGCGCACAGAGCTATCACGCTCTCCATGACACCGCTCAGCTCTAAGGCCCGGTTGCCAGCGTCGCATGGGCCCTGCAGAAGGCAGGACACTGTCTGGATGGCTCGTAGCTTCCCGGCCAGCCCATGGCCCTCAAACCAGTTCCTGAGGGGCACAGAGTTATAGCTGTCACGTCAAAGTACATACAGGGGCCTCTTCTCCCTGCCTCCCCTAGGTCCCCTAGGTGCGCACTTGGTGCTAGATGGGAAGAAACAGCAAGAAAAGCTACCAACGGAAGCGGAAGCCTGACCATCCTATTGCAAAAGCAGTCACCAAGCTCCATTACTGCCCTCCACTCGGGCCTAGCTGGTGACACCCTCAGACACACCGTCCTGCCCAACTCCTTCCCTGTACAGCTTAAGATCTTCCCACTGCAAGCTACTGTCAATCTGTTCCCCTCAGCTGCCAACTCCTCAAGGGAAGACTGTCACTTCTAGTTCTTAGGTAGAAAAGAAATCCAGAAAGTGTTTGGCTCATCTGTCATGCGTGACACATCTGCTGCAGTTTCCCTGGTGTCGTCACTTTGGAACAAGAAGTAGGTTTGGAGCTTGGTACACTGGCATACAACTACATGCCCTGGCTACTCAGGAGCTCAGGAGTTCCCATCTTAAAATGATAGGCTCTGGTTATTTGAATGAATGACTCCCATAAACTCATACATTTGAATGTTTGGTCTGTAGTTGGTAGAACTCTTTGGGAAGGATTAGGAGGTGTGGCCGTGTTGGAGGAGGTGTGGCCTTGTTGGAGGAGGTGTGGCCGTGTTGGAGGTGTGGCCTTGTTGGAGGAGGTGTGGCCGTGTTGGAGGTGTGGCCGCGTTGGAGGAGGTGTGGCACTGGAGATGATGAGCTTTGCAAAGCCCACTCCTTCCAAATTAGTGGGTGCTCTCTCTGTCTCTCTCTCTCTCTCTGCCTCATGGCTGTCTCAACATGTAAGCCCTCAGTTACTGCTCCAGCACCATGCCTGCCTGCTGGCTACCAAGCTCTCTGCCATGATGGTTATGAATTCTACGCACCCCCTAAAACTGTAAGCCCCTAACAGTAAGCCCCTTTCATAAGCTGCCTTGGTCATGGTGTCTCTTCACACCAATAGAAACGAAACCAGTGCCTGGGGTGGGGGTGCTGGGGACCACTTTAGCTTCCTTGTCCTCCTAAGGTTGCCCTCCATGCTGAAAGCCCGTCAGCTTCCTTGCCTGCAGCCCCGGCAAGGAGAGAAACGCACACTCCCTCACCTGATGTAGTTCTCACAGAGTCGGTGGAAGTTTTCTCGCTCGGCATCACACTTCAGATCATCAAACAGCTTGCTCAGGAGGATGGAGGCACTCATGCGGCTGTTTGCCGTCACCGTGAGCTCACCAGCAGCATCCTGCAGGGAGCCGCCCACCTCCAGAATCTTCTTCAGACCTGGAAAGATACCCCATTGAGACAGTAGAACACTGGTGCCCACCCCTAAAGATAGCGACAGCCCAGGAGATGCAGAGAAAAGCAAGGCCACCTCTCTCAGCCAGGAAGGTCAGAGTTCAAACAGGGGCAAGACAGTGTGAATCCACGGAGGAAACAGAAGCAGGCTCAAAGCACCACTGTAGAGGGCTACCACGCAGGGCCTTGCAAGTCCTTTCTTATTTATTATCTTTTTGGAAAAGGAGAAGTGTAAATTGCTGTTATGACTTGGTTGTCTTAACAGAGTCTTTTTTGTTTTTTTGTTCGTTTGTTTTGTTTTGTTTTGTTTTTTCCGAGACAGGGTTTCTCTGTGTAGCCCTGGCTGTCCTGGAACTCACTCTGTAGACCAGGCTGGCCTCAAATCAGAAATCTGCCTGCCTCTGCCTCCCAAGTGTTGGGATTAAAGGTGTGCGCCACCACGCCCAGCAATATAGTCTTAACATGTCTCGGTAATGATACATAAACACTAAGAAAAACTTCAAACGGGCCAGTGAGATGGCTCAGCAGGTAAAGGTGCTTGCTACCAACTCTGACTGACCTGAGTTCGATCCCTAGGACTCACATGATAGGAAATCAACCTCAAAAGAGAAAAATGACACTGCCTTTATCCTGACCTTCAGGACTGTCCAATGTACACATATCTGTACACTCACACATATGTACACATATGTACAATGACACACATATACACTCATCTGGAAGGCCTCACAGGAGCCACACAGACCACAGGAGGCTTAGGACAGCTCGTTGCTGTGTGCAATTATTTTTCCTGTCAGTCTCACAGAAGAGCAGGCCTCAGACACCCAAGCAGCTTTTTCTAAACTGTACCACCTACCTTGATCAATGACCCAGAGTGTGAGGCTATTGTTGGGGTCCTTTGGTGATTTCCGGGGTACCATTTTAATGAGGAGGGTCAGGGCATTGTCGCGGCCTTGGCCAGAGACCCCCACCTCGGTCAGTAGCTCCAGGAGGCTATTGATGAGAACCTTCAGCTCCCGGGCAGGATCTGGCAACAATACACATTAGTGATCAATGGCCACGACCTAATGGGTTCAGCCCTCCACACAACGGAGAGAGGTATATTAGTGGGCTCTGACCCAGTCCTGCGAGATTCAGGCAAAGGAGGCTTCCCTCCTGGGTTCTGAGCTGAGCCTACCTCTCTCCTCAGGCACCCTACCTGGTAAGTTCTAAACCAGCTTGTTCTTTTTTTTTTTTTTTTTTGGTGTTTAGAGACAGGGTTTCTCTGTATAGCCCTGGCTGTCCTGGAGCTCACTTTGTAGACCAGGCTGACCTCAAACTCAGAAATCCACCTGCCTCTGCCTCCCGAGTGCTGGGATTAAAGGCGTGCACCACCATGCCCAGCTTAAACCAGCTTGTTCTACAGTGAGACTTTGTCTCAGCAAAACAAAAAACATCACCCTGAAAGACTGGCTGGGCGGGGTCAGACACACACACACACACCCCGGGTCACAACACGACCATCCAAGGGACCAGACCTGCTTCCACTCACCCACGATAATAGCACCTTCTTTGCCTCGGAAGCCTTTCTTGACGCCTTCCTTGAGGGCATCAAAGATAACCTGCAGCAGGTGGCAAGCTGCCAGCGACACGGCCTGGTTTTCCACACCCAGGATGGAGACGACTCTCCGAGTTCCCAGGACACTCAGGGTTGCCACTGTCTAAGGAGGGAAAAGAGTCGGACAGAGGCTCTGGTTGGTAAAGGGGAGCCATGGCGATTCCTAATGGTGAATGTGTGAGTGTGGTCAGAAAGTAAGCAAACATCTGAGTGGAAGGGTCAGCTCTAAGGAAAGAAGGTGTGTCTAATGGTTATGACCCGGGGTCATGCCTTGCTTCCTGGATGGGTGTGTCTAAGGAAAGCATCTCATTTGGTAGTGGTGACATCACCTGCAATCCCAGACATAGAGACTGGATAGCAGTCAGTTCTAGAACAGCCAAGGCCACTTATCTAGACAGTGTCTGAAAACAAGGAGGAAGGAAGGAAGAAGAATAAGAGGAGGAGTTGGAGGAGAAATTCCAGAACCCTCATCCACATCGGCTCTGTAGCCCAAGAGAAGACAAGGCCTCAAGAGTGTCTATTTGGTCTCATGCCTCCTCCAGAAGGAGGCTCACCGTGACAGAACTTCCTGATCGATCGATCGATCGATCAATGCCAGTCCCTTCCCAGCCCCAGCACTAAGGTCTGCATGCGCCTGAGGGTGTGACCATGCATGGGCAGATCTGCAAGGCCTAGTCATCTTTCTTGTAGGCCAGAGAAGCCAGGAGGCCTGATGGGTTCATCCCAGCTCACACAGACCTGTGTGGGAGGGAGCTAGAGGATGCTATGGGGTGTGCATAGCCCCGGCTTGGCCTCAAGGCATTTCACTGACTACATCACAATCTACCCTTCTTGGAACTGGAGCTTCCTCTAAAAGCAATCAAAGAGCCCAGCATGGCAGCAGCACATGCTGTAATCCCAGAGGGACCATGAGTTCAAGGCAGCCTAGACTATGGAAGAAGACCCTGACTCTAAATAAGCACATTTATACACATAAAAAAAAAAAAAAAAAAAGCAGATGAACCAGAGGCCAAGTTCCTATATCCTGGGTCCAGTCAGCAGAGGCAAGAGCTGGGGCCATGGACTTTCCTGGCCTGGGAGCAGGGCTATCCTTGCCAAACTGACTACACGAGGACAACAGTCCATGCTGCTCATTGGGTCACTAGAACAAAGGGAGAGGTGCTGTTGGTGACATCACTGTCATCTCTCCTCTCCAGAGAAAAAGGAGTCGGACCTTTAGAGCACATTCAACACCCCTCTCTGAGAAGCCTTGAGTGAGGCAGTGACCAGGTGTCCCTGTGGACTGGCTTCAGGAAAGGTAACGCTCAAAGTGCGACAGGGCTAAGTCTGTCCTTTCTGGGCCTACTCTGTCCCAACGTGTGGATCTTTTCTGTCCTTTTTATTTTTCCCTCTGGTTGTGTCTGTGCCACAGACAGACCTTTCTGTGCCTTAAGCTGGTTTTGGAACAAAATGAGGAATGGAAGAGCAGACAGGTAGATGGCATTAGTAGACAAGCGGACAGACATACAGACCAAAGCAATAACTAGACCTCTCCACACCACGTACCCGCGACTGGTGCTCGGAGCAAATGCCGACCAGCGTGCGCAGGGCTGCCAGCATGAGGTCAGTCTCTTCTGTGTCCAGCAGGCGCTGCAAGAGCTGAACCCCGTTGCTCCGGAAGATCTTCTCAGCTCCAGCATCCTCTCGGGCCAGTACCACAAGGTTCTGAGAAGCCTATACCAGAGGAAGTAGATTCTAATGTCGACACGACGTATATCCAAGGGCAGGGCGAGCAGAGAGGCCCTGAGCTCCGGACCTCACTGCTTCTCCTTAGCATCTGAGAGGTGCCAGCTATAAACTCAACCTCTTGGAACTTCGGCTTCCCTTACTTCAAGTAAACAGAGAGCTTGTTCTCCTGGGTGACAGCTAGACTCCAGTCCCTAGCAGGGACTCAGGAGCAAAGATAGCATCTCAGTCACACTGTGTGCCAGATCCTGGCTCCGGGTGGCCACCAAGGTGCTCTGTGAACTCCAGTTCCTGCTCCTTGCTTCACACTAAGGACTCACAAGCTCCTTCCTACACAGGAGGCGTGCCCGGAGGCTCAGCCTACAACACAGCAGGCCAGCAGGCCAGTGAGCACAGGAGTGTGCACAAGAGCTCTAGTGGCCCACTCCAGGACCCGTACCTTCTGCTTCTTCTCCGTGCCTTTCTCTTTGGGGTCCAACAGTATCTGAAACATCTGTTCTACTTTGGCATCTGTGGAGGACATGTACCGCACCTATGACAAAGCAACAAAGCACAGAATAAATCACCTTTCTTGGTCAGACCTGTCATATTTCCTATGTCATGACATGTCATATTTCCTATGTGTTCTCCCTGGCTCTCCTCCCGGGTGGCTCAGAGCTCAGGGCCAACAAATAACAGCTAGCAACCATGGCAGGCAGGAAGAGACTTGCCAGGCATCTCCTCCTAAACTTCCCCTGGGCTGTTTTCCTCTCTGAACTGTCCTGCTTGGGCAAGAGGGCCTGCTGATGCTAAAGGAAGTGCCTTCAGATGGGAGGCATTTTGTTAGCCATGAGGAAACCAGCTCCAGGCAGTGCCAGCCATACTATAGCAGCGTTAACAGCACAGAAATGCCACTATGGTGCTATGCTTGACAGTCGTTCAAAAGAGGGCAGGAAGGTTTTGAGGTAGCTGCTAACACTTCTTTTTGGTGTATGTGTGTCTGTGTGTGTGTGTGTGCGCGTTAAAACAGGTATTTCTTGGAAAACCTCTTTAACCCCATTCTTTTCTTCCAATGTTACCATTTTGATAAACACAACACACACACACACACACACACACACACTTTTTTCTTTCTTTTTAAATTAGCCCAGGCTGGTCTTGAACTCACAAAGATCTGTCTGCTTCATTCAGCTCCTGAGTGCTGTGATTAGAGGTATTCACCACCAGGCCTGGCCTTTAGTGGACATTGTTTTTTGTTGTTTTTTCAAGACAGGGTTTCTCTGTGAAACAGTCCTGGCTGTCCTAGAGCTCACTGTGTAGATCAGGCTGGCCTCGAACTCACAGAGACCTGCCTTTCTCTGCCTCTGGGATTAAAGGTGTGCACCACCACCCCTGGCTTGATGTGCATTCTTAACAGGCTTTTATTTTTATTTTATTTATTTAGTGACAGGGTTCCTCTGCATAGCCCTGGCTGTCCTGGAACTCACTCTGTAGACCCTGCTGGCCTCTAACCCAGAGGTCCGCCTGCCTCTGCCTCTCGAGTGCCAGGATTAAAGGCATGCGCTACCACCTGGCTTTTAATGTCAAGCTTTACTGACATTTTTCATTGGACTGTCACGGATTCAGCCAGATATTCTCAGACAGGCTCCACTGTTTGGATCGTTCCCTCATGAACATAGTACTTTCCTACTTAGATTACCGCATATTTTGCTTTTCCATCTACCAATCAGCAGAGCCCGCGTCTAGTCATATATGATCCATTTCTCAGAAACAGCACTGACCTAGTCTGTTTAGGTTTTTTTTTTCTCTTCATTGCTGGGCATTTAGGCAAGTTCCAAGTCTCTCTTACTATAAACAAGGCTGAAATAAAAGTCAGACGCCTGAAATTCCAGCCCTTGGGAGGTGTAGGCAGGAAGTCAAGGCTATCCACAGCTACGCAGCCAAGTCCAGGCCTAGCCTAGGTTACATGAAACCCTGTCTTAAAAAAGTAAAACTAAAAATGTTTTTGGAAGCAAGAGAATCAGGGGTTCAAGGCCAGCTTCGGGCAGGTAGTGAGTCTAAGGTCAAGAGGGGCTAACTAGATCATCAGATATTCATTTACAACTTTGATATGCTAAAGCACTACAGCCTAACAGAGCCAAATCACTTCATACCTTCGCCAGGTACCGTAAGAGTCCACGCACCCACACCACTTACATACAAGGACAAACTTATACATACACAGAAAAAAACATGCTTTAAACTTGATTTCCTCCATCAGTCTGAGCATTATTAATTAATGTGTATTTGTTACCAGTAGCTCCTCTCTGGAGTACTGTGTCTACATCCTTGTCCCAGACCCAGGCAACTCCAACTTCTCTTGGTACCTTCACATACCTTCTCCTGAATCTGGCCCCCAATGTTCCTCAGCGACTCCTGGAAAACTTTGTTCTTGGGTTCTAGGCTCACACATCTCTTCAGGTCAAGGACAGCCTGGTCCAGGCGGCCCAGCTTCTCTAGGGCTTGGCTTCGGCGATAGAGTGCTTTGACATCCCCACCGTCCTTTTCAATGGCTGAGCACAAACAGGAACTCTATCAGCACCCAGGAGGCCACCGTCTCCAGGCAAGAGCAGTAGGGATAGATCTCGAGGGCCAAAGGAAGATAGGGGTACGAATGTGGAGCTCGGTGCTTCAGCCTCAGAAAAGGTGAGGGCGGCTGCAGAAAAGGAAAGGCCGAAGAAGTGGGAAAGCAAGTAGAAAGACGAGTGACTGGGTCCAGAGGAGGAGAAAGGGATGGCTCGGTGGCCCCAGAGTCCTTTCCCACCACAGAAGACCCCATTGCTCCATATGAGGACCCACACCCACCCTACCTTTAGACGCCTCTGATTCTGCTTTGCTGTAATCTTCCTGTAAGAGAAAGATCAGGAGCCTGAGAGTGGCAATGGCACCCTTGTTTTGCTGAACCACCTGATCCCCCACTACCCACGCCTAAAGACCTCTGGCAATCGTGCGTGGCTAGGAAATGCCCAACTGGTGCACAAACAGCAGCGGCTATGGGCAATCCCAGGCCCAGGTAGAACCAGGTTAGAGCAACCCGATCCCCTCACCAGCTTGAGGTGGCAAGCAGCCCTGTTTCGGTGCAAAATGGCCTGGTCCTGGGGCGTCGCGCCGAGACTCAGGGCCTGTGTGTAGGCGGTCAGGGCGCCCTCGTAATCCCCGCATTTGAACAGCTCGTTGCCCTCCTTCCGCAGCTGCTCGGCTGAGCTGGCCTGGAGAGAGAGAGAGAGAGAGAGAGAGAGAGAGAGAGAGAGAGAGAGAGAGAGAGAGAGAGAGAGAGAGAGAGAGAGGGAGAGAGAGAGAGAGAGAGAGAGAGAGAGAGAGAGAGAGAGAGAGAGAGAGAGAGAGAAGAGAGAGAGAGAGAGAGAGAGAGAGAGAAGAGAGAGAGAGAGAGAGAGAGAGAGAGAGAGAGAGAGAGAGAGAGAGAAAGGCGTTGGGCAGAGCAGCGCGCCTGGGAGAAGAGCCGGGTCTTGGCCGAGTCCCGTGAAGGGCTAGAATAAGGTGACGGCGACCAGGTGCGAAGGCGCATGTGTGAAAGGGGAGATGGCACAGGAGAATCAGTACGCACCCCGGGGTCGGAAGGTCGGGGCTCGGGGGTCTCCGGGCCACTCACAGTCATCACGAAGCTAAGCTCCAAGAGCCAGTGCAGGCGCAGTCTTTAGAGCAAAGGTGTCCCTGGGATCCGCGAGATGCCGGCGACTGCCCCGCCCCAGCAATGCGTCAGTGTTACGCTAAACAAGGCGAGGCCAAGAAGTGGTTGGGTCTGTGCAAGGGCGGGGTACTCGCGTTGCGCAGGCGCAGGCTCAGGCTCAGGGCTGCTTCACGAGCGCCTAGTCTGTTCCCACTGGAACCTGTAGAGGGCGCGCGGAAGAGGCTCTAAAGGAAAGGCGGCGGCAGCCGCTGGAGTTTTGTTTTTCTCTCCGTCCCCGACCACGGCAGAAGTGCACGAAATCTGTAGTCATCAGTGCCATCAGCAGTAGAGTGTAGATGCCCAGTGCTAGGAGCGGGCCTGGACCCCTGGGGAGACAGGAGAGACTCAAGGTTGTCTACTGGCTGCTACAAGTCAGGGTTTGCAGAGCCCAGAGTCCCACGAGAGCAGGGGATAAATACAGATGCATACACATATTTTGCATACAAATCTGGGAGCTCGCAAGTACCTTGAAGACAAACGCGGCAGATTCAGAATTAAACCTCCTACTACAATGTGTCCAAGATTAACAAATCCTCTTTATTAACACCGTCCAAACCCCTTAAGACAAAGCAGCTTCTGTTACTTGTTTTCATTTACAGCATTGGTTGTAATTATGATTTAGTGACTTCCTCTCCACTAATCTGGAAGCTACAAGTCTCCCACTGCAGAATTCAAGGACAGTGCCCAAGACACGGGAGCACTCTGCCAGTGTTCTGCGAATCCGGGACTAGAGTTCTTACCTGAGGATGGGTGGTGGCTGAAGCGAAGACAAGTTAACTTGGTACAGGGCCTCAAATTCATCCAGGGTACAGCAGGAACCCCCGGCAGCCTGCAGGTGGCAACAGTAGGCTTCCTCGGGAGTGTCAGAGAGGCGCGGACAGAAAAAACCAGGGTAGTGGCCGCCTTCTGCATCCCGTGTAGTCTGGCACAAATGGGGGTGGTGAGCCAGGGCTGGAGAGAAGCAAGACGTCTATAGAGAAGGGAGGTTACCCACATCCCCTTCACCCTGCTCAAAGTGCAAAATGGGGTCCAAGTCCCAAAGAGAAGAGAAGAGGAGGCTCTCTCCACCCCTCACCATCAGATCTCCCGTACCCCAAGTCACCCTCAGAGGATAGGGAAAGTATTATACCTGAGAGGTCGGTTGGCTGGGCAAGATTCATCCAACTGAAAAGCAGTCCCCCACACAGGCCTGTCAGCAGGAGCCCTGGACCTCTCCCCTGGAGGCCCATAAGAAGTCGCCTCCACCTCAGTCGTAGTCCTAGGAATCCAACAGGGGTTCTAAGCCCTGGCTACAGACAAGAAGGAAGCTGAAATTAAAGTCCCAAGATTTGCAGGGGTGAAAACTCCTCTATTATAAGCTTGTGGAGAGATGAGAGTGATTGGGTCCTATCATCTGCTGGGAAATGTGAGGCCTTTGGCTCTAAACTGCCTATGATTTCCTAAGCAGAAGGGAGGAAAGGAATGCCAGGAGAGAAAAAGTTGAGCCATTGTCAAAAAGGAAGAAAGAAAGAAAGAAAGGAAAGAAGAAAGAAAGAAATGAAATGAGCGTGTGAAGCCAACTGTGTTTCTATCTACCCATTCCTCAATTTCTAGGCTGCACGGACACCTTGGGGGATATGGATTATTCCATTTTAGACCCCAGAGACCTCTGTTCAGCCTGTGGGGCATCCCTCTGTAACTGCAGCGCCATGGCAACCACCAAGCCTGTCAGAGAGTCCAGTCATTAGGCTTTCCCCTGAGCCTTATCTCCCCAGCTGCCAGCCCAGACACAAAAGCTACCTGCCTGGTGGAATACACTTAGCAGCTGGCTGTCTCCACTTCTCAGAACCCTTTGGGGAGATGCCAAGGTCTTGCTTATCCCTCATACTTCAGAGCTGCCAACGCCAAGACGGGATTTCTCCAGAAGATCCAAAGCTCGATGGCCGGTAAAGAGAGAAGGATTGTTCCAGTGCCTACCCAAGCTAGGCAACACTATGCTCCTGAAACCGCGGGGACAAGACTCACTACCTCAAGGGCCCAGAGCAGAGGTCTGGGGACTGAAGCAGGCTCCCTCATGATTCAAGAGATGAATGCAAACGGTTTCTGTAGAAACAGTGTTGTGTCCCAGGAGCCCACATCTGAAGCAATTAAGCAAGATCCAACTCTCCAGGTCAAATCCTAGCATCTCTAGGGCCAAGATGTTAGGTTCAGATGCCCAAGATAACAGAGACTGACCCTGTGAGGAGAGCGATGTTTGGAGCACGTTGAAAACGGTCTGGGTGTTGTGCCAGGCTGTAGATGGCCTTTTTCTCGTGGAAGACGCTGTCTCTGCCTCCCAGGCTAGATAAAATGGGCTTTCCCCCCACGATCCCACGGCCACCCGTGCCTTCCAGCTCTGTACCCAGCACTCTGTGAAACTATCACTTTTGGTTTTGTCTCCCTTTTCTGCAAAGACTGTTAGTTCTACTACGTCCTGGGGCATGGTGGGGAGAACGCTGCACCAGCCGCTGTGATTGTTGAAAACTTCTATATCCAGGATCTCGGTCTTTAAAGAACCTCCGTTGAGAATGGGATGATGGTTCAGTGGGTAAAGTGCTTGCTGCACAAGAATAAGGACTTGCATTCTTTCAGATTATTGCAATAGCCAGGTAAAAAAGCTGGGGATGGCAACCTACGCCTGTTGTACTGTGGAGGCAGAGACAGGAGACTCCTTGAAACTCGTTCGGTAGCTAGTCTTGCTAAATACCTGGGCTACAGGTTCAAGGAGAGTCTTTGTCTCCAAAAACTAAGGTGGAGACTTATAGCCTCTATAATCCACACGCACGCGCACACACGTTGGGGGAGGGGGGATGAATGAATTACAGCTTGTTAGAAATAGTTCCGTTCTCCGAGCCTCCGAAGCGCCAGGCGGCGCTATAGGTGATTTGTTCGGACTCCGAAGCTTCAGTCCCTCGCGCCACCAGCGCAATGGGCTCGGAGGCAGCTCAGCTGCTGGAGGCTGCTGACTTCGCCGCTCACAAACACCGACAGCAGCGACGAAAAGATCCTGAAGGGACTCCCTACATTAATCACCCCATCGGTGGGCGCGCCAGTTGGGAAGCAGCCCTCGCGGCCCGTGGCGGGTGGGGACTAACTGGGACGGGAACACAAAGCGCATATAAATTACTGAGCGCCTTCTTCGAGTCCCAAGCGTTGTATCAACCACTTTTCATGCGTTATGCGTGTAAGCCTCACCTGGGGTAGAAGGCAGGAGTGCTCCCTTGGTACAGTCGATATCCCAAGAGGGTAAGGGACTTTCCAAGGTCATCCAGCTGGTGAGGTGCTACATCTGGCTCCTTCTAGACTGACTTCTGCTTTGCCCCTGCCAGGTGTAGCCCGGATCCTAACCCATGAGGCTGGAATCACTGATATTGTGGTGTTACAGGTAAGGCTACCCTTCTCTGCCAGGAGGCTGGTGCGGGAAACCAGAGTACTGTTGAACAATGGGTGCTATTTATTTGGCTAGTAGGTTAGTGTCACTGGGCTGAATGGTAACCTATCCCCAGGCCGCCCTGCTCCATGACACAGTAGAAGACACAGATACTACCCTGGATGAGGTAGAGCTGCACTTTGGAGCACAGGTTCGACGCTTGGTGGAGGAGGTAACAGATGACAAGACTCTGCCCAAACTGGAAAGAAAGCGGCAACAGGTGGAGCAGGCACCACACAGCAGCCCAGGGGCCAAACTGGTGAAGCTGGCAGACAAGCTATACAATCTGAGGGACCTGAATCGCTGCACCCCTACAGGTATGCTCTCCTACTGGCTCTGAGGAGAGAGGGGGAGGGGATGGCCAGCTTCTGAAAATACAGGTTGGTTAGATTCCCAGAAATAAGTCGGGGGGTAGAGTGGGGAGGGGTGGTCGTAACACCTCCGACTAAACCTCTGTCTTAGTCAGGGTTTCTATTCCTGCACAAACATCATGACCAAGAAGCAAGTTGGATCTCATGGAGGCATTTCCTCAACAGAAGCTCCTTTCTCCGTGATAACTCCAGCTGTGTCAAGTTGACACAAAATTAGCCAGTACAATTGACCCCTTGTCAACTTGACACACAAAAACATCACTAGTAAGCCTCAACCCTTACAATCTTATTCATCCCCAAGATCTAAATAACTTTAAAAGTCCCACAGCCTTTACATATTCTTAAAATTTCAATCTCTTTAAAATATCCATCTCTTTTAAAATCCAAAGTCTTTTTACAATTAAAAGTCTCTTAACTGTGGGCTCCACTAAAACAGTTTCTTCCTTCAAGAGGGAAAATATCAGGGCACAGTCACAATCAAAAGCAAAAGTCAATCTCCAACCGTCCAATGTCTGGGATCCAACTCACGATCTTCTGGGCTCCTCCAAGGGCTTGGGTAACTTCTCCAGCCAGGCCCTTTGTAGCACACGCATCGTCCTCTAGGCTCCAGATGCCTGTACCCCACTGCTGCTGCTGCTCTTGGTGGTCATCTCATGGTACTGGCATCTCCAAAACACTGCATGACCCCTTCAGTCCTGGGCCTTCAATTGCAACTGAGGCTGCACCTTCACCAATGGCCTTCCATGGCCTCTCACAGTACCGAACCTCAGCTGCTTTGCGTGACCCCTTCATGCCTTCAAAACCAGTACCACCTGGGTGACCCTTACATATTACCAAGTCCCACTGCAGCAGGAGTACATCCTTGGCCATCTCTGGAACACTGCCTCTTTGTGCTTTCAGAAAACACTTCCCAGAAGATGTCACCTCAATGATGCTGGTCTCTTCTTAATCACCGCTAATTTCTTAGCTCCAGCTAACCAGCATCAATAGTCCCAGTAATGCAAAGTTTTTGCTTGGTAGTTCTGGTATCTTGTTAATCACAGCTGATTCTTCAGCCCCAGCTAACCAGAACTACAGAATCTTCACAAACAAAACAGCAATGGCCCTGAAAAGAGTCTTTAATTTTCCCTCTGAAATTTCACAAACCAGAGCTCCATCTTCTGCAGTGTTCTCAACATTATCTTCCAAGCTCCTACATGACATCCGACAGAGCTCTTAACAACGGATGGATCTTCAAGCCCAAAGTTCCAAAGTCCTTCCACAGTCCTCCCCAAAACATGGTCAGATTGTCACAGGAATACCCCACTCCTGGTACCAATTTGTCTTAGTCAGGGTTTCTATTCCTGCACAAACATCATGACCAAGAAGCAAGTTGGATCTCATGGAGGCATTTCCTCAACAGAAGCTCCTTTCTCCGTGATAACTCCAGCTGTGTCAAGTTGACACAAAATTAGCCAGTACAACCTCCTAGAATAGTCTTCTTCCCTAAGGTGGGAACAGAGTTGCTGGGTCATGGAGAAGTTGTCAGATCATGCCATCGCAACTCACGGCCTTGTACCAAAGCCTGCCAGGAAACAGGCAAAAGCCGATGCTGCCCTTGACACCACACAAGCAGGTTTCTGTCCACTCTGGTGCAGGATGGTCAGAACACCGAGTCCAGGAGTACTTCGAGTGGGCAGCCCAGGTGGTAAAAGGGCTTCAAGGGACAAACCAGCAACTGGAAGAGGCACTAAAGCAGCTGTTCGAGGAGCGAGGGCTGACGCTCTGAGCCGTTCTCTGTGCCATCCTGCAGCATGGCTCCAGCAAGGTCCAGGAAAGATGGGATTCTTACTGCAGCGTTCCAGAGCCTCCTCATTTCCCACATTCCATCACTCAACCCTGACATCACAGGCTAAAAACGTCTGTGTTTTTTCACTAAGGTGGGCCCGGAATATGGAAAGCAGATATGCCCCTCCATCCAGGCACTAACAGCCTTTCTTTAAGTCTTGGGTCTGTTTGCATGGTGAGACCTCTGGCCCCTCAGGGACCTAAGATTGGAATAAGCGTCCGTGGTTTAGTCGTGGAAAATAAAGCACTTAGGTAAAGGCTTAAATTGCTGTTCTTCCTTCTCTGGTCTCCCGAAGAGGACCCACATGCTAAATAGTCATTTCCCATGTCCTTTGGGTTAAAAGCATCAACCCTTGGAGCCTGGCGTCCTTATCAAGTGGGCTGGACTATGTCCTTACGAAGGTCAGATGATGCAGTTGTGGGATGGCAGATATACTGGGAAGGAATGCCACCACTTTCTGGCAACTGACTGGCAAAGACAGAAATCCCAGTAACATGAGGAAGCCTGGAAGACCTTAGTGCTCCAACACCAACTGCAGTGATTGCTCAATGATTCATAGCCGATCCCTGGACCCTTAAAAATTGCTGGCTAAGTCACAAGAGCTTCCGGGTATCCGGAAGAGCGGAAGTCCTACAGTGTGGGTGTGGCAGAGAATTTTCGGGGAGTTGGATTTCGCCCTCTATCATGTAGGTCTGAGATATCCAACTCAAGTTTGTCAGGCTTGGCGGGCTGGTGCCTTTACCCACTCTGCCGTCTCACCTCACCTTCAGAGCCCCTTTTTTTGGTCTGTTTTTGTTTGCTGGAGGGGCATAGGGCCCCCACAGCCATTCTACAATACTCCTGCCTCTGCAATAAAGCACAACCATACCAAGGCTCTCCAGAAGGCTTCTTAAATCTCATTGGCTATACAAAAATCTAGTTTTTACACTGAAGCTAATGTTAAGCTGCACTTGAATTTCCCATTCCTAGAAAAACACCTGAACACATGCACACACTATACACACACACACACACCACACGACAGGGCAGCCATCCTCCACCCTCTTCTGGCTCATTATTTTTTATGCCTGTTGGTCTCTCAAGGCTGGTCCTTCCTGCTTCATTTTTGCCCTTGGCATGGTGTACAGCAATCTTTTCACGCTTTTTGAGTCTAGCTGCTTTCTGCTCACGTGGTTATCTTTGGCTGTTTCGACATCCTCACCCTGCCCCCACCCTGCAGTGTCTCTAATAGACATGCCTGGGTCAGTTTTGGCCTTTGAGTGATATTCAGAGCAAACAGGCAGGAGACAGATGGGGTCTTTAGGAGTTTTAGGGTTTTCGGCTTTCCTCCATAGCCCTTTTGGGAGGGACATAATTCATCTCCAGGGCACAGTGAGCCTCATTGCTTTGGACCATACCTTCAGACGTCAACTTTTCCTTTATGGACATGGTCCTCCATCTTTTGCAACATATTTCTGAGAACTGGAGTCAGGGTGTTTCTTCTCATGCTGATCTACAGAGCAAGTCTGCATGAAGAAGATGCGTAAGAACTTTGCCCCGTGTCTGGTTGGGTCAGACTCAGGTGGACAGAACCACCTCTGCCTGAAGCAAACTTCCCTGAGTTAGGCAGAGAGCCTTCCTTCCCTAGGGTGAAGTAAATGGTTTCCTCTTTCCTTGTTTTATAATGGTTTCCCCCTCCCCCACTAGAGAGAAGCCTGCAAGGCCCAGTCACCTCCCACAGGTTCCCCTGATTTCATTGCACTACAGAGGGACACACATACTCAAACTAAAGCATTCAATGTTCACATAGACACTCCCGGGTTTCATTCTCTAAGGGACTGTCTCACTGGCTACCATCTCTCATCTTCAACTGTATCACAGTTAAGAAGCCCTTCTTGGGGCTGGAGAGATGACTCAGCCGTTAGAGGCTAGGCTCACAACCAAAAATATAAGGAGCCTGTGAGCAGACTATCCTAATTAATCAGGGCAGTACAAAGACCCAGCTGCTCCCGGCAACTGTTTGAACTTTCTTCCCATTGGACCTAAACAAAACTAGTTCCATCCTAATGTCGGAAGATCCCGTCTCTGTCATCTCTCACAGTGTGAGACTTGAACTTTCCGTACATTTTTGTTAAGAACAAATTCAGAGACCTCTAGTTGAACTGTAAGCCTCACCCCTCCACTACATAGTTTATGTTTTCCTCTTTGTGTTTGTGACAGCTAGTGGCTTTTTGCTTGTTTGAGATGGAGTCTCAGTGTTGCTTGAGCTGGCTCTAAACTCCTGGGCTCAACAGACTCCTCCCCTGTCTCCAGAGTAGCTGGACTGGAAGTGTCTGGCTCCCTAACCACCATGACAGCAAGCTAAACTCTTCCAGCTCGGGTTAGAAATGCTGTCTGCCCAGGAATTCCTACTCCTCTTCATGCCCTGGGGAAGGTAGATCCGGACCCTGTCTGGGCCTGACGCCCTGCAAGATGGTGAAGTTCCTCACATTTGCCCGCCTTTCTCTCTGTGCCTCCAGCTGGCCACTCAATCCTCTCCTCCTTATGGAACTGGATGCGTCTCAGTGAGGGAGTCCTTCTCTTTCTGGTGAATGAGGTTGTTTTGTTGTATCTTGGTTCCACTGTAGACTGTTAGCCTTACTGGGGAGGCATCCATCCCTGAGCTCTGTGGACAACAGCTGCTGCTTACCTTAAAACAGTACGCACTCACTGTGCCATTACCAAGAACCGTATGAGCCAGGCACGGAGGCATGCACTTGTAATCCCAGCACTTGAGGGGCTAAGGCAGGAAATGCAGTAAAAATTGGAGGCTAGCTTGTGCTACCTGCCTGGGGGAAAGGGAGGGGAGGGGAGGGGAGGGGAGAAGGAAATGCTTTGGCTTTGGCCCTTATTCTCCCAAGGATTAGTTCAGAGGCTTTACCAAGAGTTGGCTTTTTTCCTTGATCCAGTTACATGTGGCCCTCTGCCACACATCACCTTAGCACCCAGACTGAAGAAACAGGCCTGCCTATCTTTCCAGAGGCAACTCTGCTGACGAACTTTTGAAAGGACACTGCTCTAAGTACTATTTATGTATGTAAACAGCAGCAGGGAGGGCATGGTGTGCATGCCTGTGAGCCTAGCCTGTGGGCAGCAGAGGCAGGAAGATTACAAGTTTAAGGCCAGCCTGGCTCTCTATGGCAAGTCTGGGTTAGTCAGGGATACATTGCAAGACACTCCCAAGTGTGTGTTTGTGATTAAAATTTGTCCTGTCAGACAAGTAACTTCACTGCACATCTCTGACCTCCAAAGAATATTCTTTATTCTGCACAGTTCCCTATCATTTGATTACAAACCATATGGTAGCAAATAAGTCTTGCTGTAGGCGCAACCCCTGCTCTGTGCTAAGCGCTCCCCACTCTTCATCTCATTCCTGTCACCAAGACATGAATAGGAAGCCGTGTGGCCTGAGCCTGGCAACATAAACCATGGAGACCCTGCAAGAACTCAGCCTTGTCACTACTGAGTCTTTGGGTGCTGCTGGACAGACCCTAGTGACGTTCTCTGAGAAGTCAAAACACACTTTTCTCCAGCAGTGACAGAACTCACTGCAGACTCGTTTCCACCCACACAGCTGTATTGATTTAACCTGTTTCCTATAGCATGCTTTCAAGCTTTGTGTGTGTGTGTGTGTGTGTGTGTGTGTGTGTGTGTGTGTGTGTGTGTGTGTGTGTGTCAAAACCTATTTTTTAATGTTCCCCCATTATATATTAGGTTTCATGTTATGTCTAGAAAAGGGTTTCCTAAATCAGGTATAAAAATATTTTTTTCTGCTGGGCAGTGGTGGTGCACGCCTTTAATCCCAGCACTAGGAAGGCAGAGGCAGGTGGATTTCTGAGTTCAAGGCCAGCCTGGTCTACAGAGTGAGTTCCAGGACAGCCAGAGCTACACAGAGAAACCCTGTCTCAAAAAAACAAAAAAATTTTTTTCCTCCCAGGTGTGATGATGGCGCATGCCTTTAGTCCCAGAACTCAGGAGGCAGAGGCAGGTGGGGAATCTCTGTGATTTCCAGGCCAGCTTGGTTTACATAATGAGTTCCAGCACAGCCAGAGGTACATAGTGAGACTAAAATAATAATTAATAATAATAATAATAATAACAATTTTGTTGTTTGCTTTTGCTTTTTTCCCTCTAGCCCTAGGTTGTTTTGTTTTGTTTTTGAAACAGAAGTCTCATAGGTAGGTAGCTGTCTCAAAGCACTATGAAAATATCCACCTCCCCTCCCCTGCACCTGAAATCATATACTGAATTTCTACGTGCCTAGGTCTGTCTGACCTGACCTATCATGGCAGCTGAATTCACGCTGGCAGAAGAGTCCAAGTCGTTTGAGAACTCTGTTAAGACAGCTACTGCCTGTTGCCCGCCTTAGTGTCAGCAGCCGTTCATCACCTCGGCCATTCAGAACTACTTCACATCCTCAGCCTGTCACCTTCCAGATGAATGCCAGGACCTGAAGAGTTCCAGAAAGTGTCCAACCTCGTGGGAATTACACTGATGTTTATGGGTTGATTTGGGGAGAACCAGTCGTTACAGGGCAACTCACAGAATGCCTTGCTAGTTGACACACAGGTTTCTTAGGTAGCTTATGGTTTTAAAACAGTGGCAATTGTAATTCTTGTTTCCATCTGAAGTGTGGGTTAGTGACACCAACACACTGTGCCGCCGGGCAGTTTCTGACTGAGGGGATCAGAGCCTGCTCTGTCCGATGCTTTGGGCGCCTTCGCTTACTGGTGACGAGATCTTTATCCAGATTACGGGCTTCTTTCTAGTCTTGGCTTACTAAGTTTTCGTAAGGATGGAACTTTGCTTTTACCAACTCTTATCATTTATAGACAGATTCTCTATTGATTGAAGCAAAAACGAAGGTTCATCCAAGCACATGACCTCCTAATTTTGTCTCTGCCTTCCTCGTCCACACAGCGGGCAGGTAATACTTCTGCAGGTGGGATACGAGTGAACCTCCTCAGCCCACCAGGGGCCCCAGCACAGGATGCCTTCCCAAGACACCCAAGCACAGCCCTCTTGGAAACTCTGTTTCCATTTTAGAGAAAGGAATCCTGCCAGGATCCCCACAATGGGAACTCGTGGGGAGCCTGGTGTGTGAGATAAGAAAGCAGATCAGGGGGAGACACTCCCTACCCCTGTCACAGATCAACACCAAATGATCAGCTGAGAACTAGTGCTAGTGCCTGAAGTGTTCCGTGGCCTCTGGCCTGGAGTCTGAAGCAAGCCCTTCCTGCACCCAGCAGCCCCTAGCCAGGGCATGCAGGCCCAGTGGCACTCAGAGCAGGCCCAGTGGCACTCAGAACAGAGCCAGAGCAGAAAGCAGCAAAGCCTTTAGGCTCTTAGGAGAACCAGGGACTCCTTCCACGCCTTTACTCCACTAATAATGGGCGCCTACCCCTCTCCTCCCAGAATCACCCTGCTCCTGTACCCTCATACCAGCACTGTGGGGTCCATATGACCCCGCAGAGCAAGCTCATACCTGCAGTCTCCTAGCGTGAGGTTGTCCCCCAGCCTCCCTGACCTCTTCTGCTTGTCCCCACTCTTCCTACATCCCATTTTGGGAAAAGGATGAAGCCTGAGTTGTGCCCAGCTGGGTACCTACTCACAGCCTAGGGCAAGGGCCTCCTCTCCCCTGTCTCTCTGCCCCCGCCGCCTGCTGATGTAAGGACTGTTCCAAACGCAGGAGCAGCAATAGACAACGGAAGGGCACAGCACAGTCTGTCACTTCTGAGGCAGAGCGGAGGGGAGACTTGGTGTGGCTTGTCCAGCTTAGTCTTGGTGTTAGGAGGCAGTCTCTGTGGATGAACCCTGTCTTCAGGCCACAAGAAGCCCTGGCCTAGCCCAAGCGCAGGCGGAAGGTGCTGATCTCCATGGGCTCCAGAGAGATGTCAGTGCTGTTGGAAGGTGAGGCCAGAGGGTATAGCAAAGTCAAGGAGGTTGGCTGCAGGAAGGTCACATCCAGGCCATGGAAGAGGCTCCCCAGGGCTAGCTGTGAAGAGAAAGGGGGCAGGGTGAGCCGGGCGCTGCTAACAGTGGGTAAGTTCTTCCTTACACGGAGTGCTGCCCTTTTGGGTTTTTTCCTTTTTTTTTCTTTTCTTTTCTTTTTCTTTTTTTTTTTTTTTTTTTTTTTTTTTTTGAGACAGGGTTTCTCTGTATAGCCCTGGCTGTCCTGGAACTCACTTTGTAGACCAGGCTGGCCTCGAACTCAGAAATGCACCTGCCTCTGCCTCCCAAGTGCTGGGATTAAAGGTGTGCGCCACCTTGCCCAGCCCTTTTGGGATTTTTTGAGACAGGGTCTCACACTGTAATCCAGGCTAGCCTCAGACTCAGAGCAGTCCTGCCACAGTGCTGGGACTGTGTTGTGAGCCAACACACCTGGATTTCTGTCAGATTCTTAGAGCTAAAATGGTGTAACAGGACTCTAGCTCTTGGGAGGTAGAGGCAGGCAGTTCAGGGGTTCAACTCAGCTTCGACTACACAGTAAGGTTGTATCGAGCCTAGGTTATGTGTGACCTTGTCTCAAAAATAAAGAATAAAAATAAGATAGAGAAATAAATAAATAAATAAAGTAAGAGGGAAACGGGCTGCTGGAAGCCACAGCCCTCCCAGGAGCAGCGAGCCTCAGAGAGGGCACTGCTGCAATCCACTCAAGTCCAAAGCTTGCCCAGGCTCCTCGTAGGAACTCTCACACCACGCTGTGTGAGCTGAGAACAGGGGCTGTTTGGGTTCACGGCTGAGTCACCAGGGCAAGCAACGTGCCAGTTTACACCATGAGCGATGCTCTGAAAAGGTGCAGTGGTTTTTCATTCTCAGGTTTCCCACTTCACTCTGAAAAGGTCTGTCCTCAGGAAACCCGAGGTTTCTAGCCCCATGCTGGTCTGAAATGGCTCCTGCCGACTCCATTACCAAAAGCACAGGCCAAAGGCCTCCCCTTAGTCTCCAGAGAGCCCCGAGGCTACTCCTCCTTTCTTCCTACTGACTGCCAGCCTTCCTCTAGGCTCTCAGCCTAGAGCTCTGCTGTCCTGACCAGGGCCCGTGCCTCCCACACCGGGACCCCACTCACCTTGCCTTGGCTTGTGGTACAGTTGAAGCCCAGGTTCTTGGCTTCAAGGCCACAGTCAAACCCCTTGCGGTGTAAGATGAGCGCAGAGTCAGTTGCGGGCAAGGTGTCCTGGAAGACAGTCAGGGGCAAGGGCAGTGGCGGGTTAGCAGCACATCTGCCAAGAAGGCTGGACAGAGGAGAGCTGGGAGGAGGGCCAGAGCCTGGAGGTGAGGGTTAGCACTGACTGGGACACTCACCTCGGCTGGGAGCATGCGCAGATTGAGCAAATGGAAGTCACAGGGCAATGGAGAAGCCAGAGGGTGGAAAGAGCGCAGAGCAGGGCTAGTGCCCTGCCTCTTGGCCACGGGTAAGACAAGAGGAGGTGTGCTGAGGTACATGGATGTCAGGTGGCTGAGGAGGGACGGGTAGCTTGTAGAACGCTCCTGCTCCTGATGCACCTGCAAGATAGACCCAAAACGTAAATGAGGGGACAGAGCCCCTCTAGGTGAAGGGGAGGCAGGCCAGCTCTTTTCAGAACAGCTTTCCTAGGTCACTTGGACTCTGACTGCCTGGTTTCAGGCCCTGTACCTCCAATCCCTCAGAGGTGGCTACTAACTATGGCGCCCGGCTCACAGACAGTCAGGTGACCAGGCCTGCTTCTGTTTTCTTTAACACTATCATGAAGAATGTACTCTCAAAGGTGCCATCACCCCACAGAAAGGAGTAGGCATGGACAACAGACAGACATGCTTCACTACGGACAGGCCTCTAATAGTGAGAGTCCCGAGGTAAGATGCCACATCCCTGTGTCGGCCAGACGCTCAGCTCCATGGGCCCCAGCTGGTAAGACTCCTCCTCAGGTGGCTCCCAGGAGGCCACACTCACAGGACTACATGGACTTCCTCCACGGCCACGCCATTTCTGTGTGCCCATCTCTGCTCCTGGCACTGCCATCTGAGTGCCCTACACAGTCTCCCTTGGCCCTTCAAGCCCAGGCAGGGACTGTTCCCCTTCCATTTTGCTTCTGCAAAGTCTTCAACGCACACTTCCTTGCCAATTTCTTTTTCCTATTCTTGGCTTACTTCAAGTCTCCAAGGCTTCCTGTTTCAGCATCTGAAACTGTCACCCCTACCTTGTCTTCCTACACAGCCACTCTGCTCCTCGTAGTCCTGACAGCTGAGGACTAATTCCTCCAGTATCCCTCCCTCCCCAGTCTTCCCCATCTCCAGGCTCTGGCCAGGCACTGGGATCTTTAGGGTCTGCCCTGTCCTACACTCCGGTGTTCAAGCCCAGTTTGGCTCACAGAGTTTTCTGAAATAACAGAAACATTGCTGGCCACACCTTCTGTGATAGCTACTGACAACCTGGAAACACAGGGGGGGGGGGGCTTAAAGGTAATTTTAAAAAACAATTTATTGCTGGGCGTGGTGGCGCACACCTTTAATCCCAGCACTCGGGAGGCAGAGGCAGGTGGATTTCTGAGTTCGAGGCCAGCCTGGTCTACATAGTGAGTTCCAGGACAGCCAGAGCTATACAGAGAAGCCCTGTCTCAAAAAAACAAAAAAAAAACCCAAAAAACAAAAAAACAAAAATAACCCCAATTTATTATGATCATTTTGTGTATATGGGAGTTTTGTCTTTGTGCTTCTGTCTATACATATGTCTGTGCACTTTGGAGGCCAAAAGAAGACACTGGATCCCACGAACTGGAGTTACAGATGGTCCTGTGCTGCCCTGTGGGTGTTGGGGGTCCAAGTGTAGGCTCTTATCTGCTGAGGAGCCCCCAGCCCCTTGTAATTTTTTTTTTTAAAGATTTATTTATTTATTGTAAGTACACTGTAGCTGTCCTCAGACACTCCAGAAGAGGGAGTCAGATCTCGTTACGGATGGTTGAGAGCCACCATGTGGTTGCTGGGATTTGAACTCCTGACCTTCGGAAGAGCAGTCGGGTGCTCTTACCCACTGAGCCATCTCACCAGCCCCCCTTTCTTTTTTTTTTTTGAGACAGGGTTCTTACTATGTAGTAGTGGCTGCCCTGGAACTCTCTATGCAGACCAGGGGCCAACCGCAGAGATCCACCACCTCTATCTTGAGACTGAGACGTGTACCCAAGGAACGTAGCCAGTATGAGCGGAACCTGAACCTACGTCATCTTAATTCATTTCAGTAACCATAGATGAAAATAAATCCCAGCATGATGGTATAGACCTCTAATTCTAACCCTTGGGAGATAGAGGCATGAGGATTAAGTCTAGCCTGCACTACATGACACCTTGTCTCAAAAGAAAAAAGAAAAAGAAAAAGAAAAAGGAAAAGAAAAAAAATTAAGTAAACAGCCAACTCTAGGTAGCTGGGCAAGGTGGCATACGCCTGGGGTCTTAGCTGGGCAAGGTGGCATACGCCTGGGGTCTTAGCTACTTAGGAGGCTGAGCCTGGAGGCTCACTCAAACTCAGGAGTTCAAGGCCAGCCTAGGCAACAGTGAGACTAAAATCAAGGTTATCCAAGGATATCCCCATACCAAAAGGCCAGCCCAAGCTACATAAGACCTTACCTCAAACACCCAAACCCAAAAAACTAAACCGGACTGGAGATTTAGTTTAGTGGTAAAGCACTTGCCTACCTTGGGCAAAGCCCTGGGTTCAATCCTAAGCTCCAATAAAGTAAACGGGCGGCACATGTGGGCGACGGTGGCTATGCTAGTCAGCACCATTTTAGCCTAAAGTTACAACTAGTCCCACTTCCATTCTGTCTTCCTGCCTTCGACTCTGTGAATGGGCCCCACTCACCGAGGCTGAGCCTGGTGACTGTCGTCTCCGGAAGCCGCCTTTCGCCTCTGCAGGCCCTGAGAGACCCTACTGCTCCTCTACCCTCACGCTCACAGCAGCTCCGGGCCCTGCTCACTAGCGGAGCCCAGGGCTGGCAGCATATTGGCCTGTATCCCCTGTCCCACAACACAGCGGGGGCTCAGCGTCTACAGGGGGAGTAAGTGTCTAAGCCGCACCTCTGGGGTTCTAGGCAGCAGACTCCAACTACAGTGCCAGGCCGCTCGCCCTAGGCCACCAAGGCCCTCCCTGGCCCTTACCTTTGAGCTCCTGATTGTGTTGCTGGAAAAGATCAAGTCCCTAAACATGTCTGCCAGTTTGGAGAAAAAGCCAGGCTGGTGAGGCAAAGAAAACTGTGAGATGAGCAGTGTTGTGTCAAGGTTAGGAAGTGCTCGGGCTTGGGGTGAGAAGATGAAGGCAGGAAAGACAGAGGCAGGAGATGAACGTGACAAGGGACTGCGAAGCTGCATGAAATGAGTTAGCAAAATGCCAGACAGCCTCCTACCTCAGTGGTGGAAATAAGCTGTATATATATATAATCTGCCCCTTGCCCTCTTCCTGCTACATTTGGAAACCCCCAGGGTTACCCACAGTGCAACAGGCCCAGATCTTACCTCTGGGCTCATTGTGGTCCGACGTTCTAACAGGAGGCGGAAACGGTTGCAGGTGATCTTGTTGTCTTTGAGCCCTTGGCCTAGTCCCCGGTTGTCATCCTGCATTAGCCTTCGGTCCAAGATCACCTCCAGCTGGCCTAAGGAAGGTAACAGTGAGCTCCGGCCGCCAAATCCATGCCTAGACTCTCCACCTCAGGTCCCCGGGCGGGGAGCCATCGAGACAGATGAGCTGAGGTACTCAAGAGAGAATGACAGACTCCTGGTATGAGAGAGCAGGGTGTAAGTAACAGGAGGCCTAGAAAGGGGGCACTGACCATGGCCATTCACCTCTGCGACTCAGGGGTGGGACCCTGGTGCAGGAGGAAACCTCTTAGGAATTGGCCCCAGAGAACACAGTCACCAGCAGCCGGAAAAGAGAAAGGCCTCTTTGTGACACTGCTGCAGAGTCCCCCATCTGAGATGGGCTTTCTCAGGCTGGACAGACTCCATGGCTTGACACATGCTCTCCTGCCTTTACACTGCCCAGCATCAGCTCGAAGGCCCAGCAGTCCAGACTGGAGTGGGTGGCCTTGCTTGTCAGAAGCAGGCTGTGCTGAGGACAGGCATGAGGTAGAGGTTCAGCAAGGCCTCCAGTCTGGCCCAGGTAAAGGACAGGAGAGGACCACCTCTGTAAACCGTTTGGAATGTTGCATGGGACAGGGGTCTTGGCTGACAAGCTGACCGGTGTGAAGGAAGGCTCTCCCACAGCAGCCCACACAGCCTTTCCCAGAGGGCACAGTCCTGACTAGGATTTCTGTATTTTCTTTGGCTTTGTACTCTGAGCAAGCACAGGAGGCTATCTCCAGCCCTAAAACATGTTCCTTGAGTAGACGATAATCACTCCCTAACAGGCCATGTCCCAGAGGGGCAGACAGCTGACCGAGCAAGGACAATGGGCTGCATTCAGTTTAGAGGAGGACAGATCCCGAATAATCCTGGCAGAGGGTAGGAGAGCCATACCCCTCCCACAGAGGAGGCAGGCACAGCACTCGCCACGGTGTGGCAAGGCTTCAACCCTGCATTCGCTTCAGCCTTCACAAGCTCTACAGCCACAGACAGAAGGCTCTGGGGCCTGAGAGTCTGTAAATCACTGCTCATTTTGTCCCAAGGCTGTGCAAACGGGTAGGAGAGCTCCTGACTTGTCTCTGCACTCTCTCCACACTGAGGGCGGAAGCTCACATCTTGCCCATACCACACAAGTATTCCAACCACAGAGCTAAGTCTCAAGTCCTCCTGGTTTTAACTTTTTGTCTTGAGACAGTGTTACTAAAGTTGCCCAAACTGACCTTGAGTTCGGGGTGACCTTCCTCGGCCTCTGTGCTACTGGGCTTAGAAACCTTTGATTTGTAAGACTGTTGTTATCCTTTCTTTTACTGACCATTAGGAGGAAAATACGTATCTTTCTCCTTTCCTAAATATTCCACTGTAACCACTTAAGAGCTGCCTCCTCCCAGGCTGTGGTGGCCTTCACCTTTAATCCCAGCATTCAGGAGGCAGAGGTAGACAGTTCTTTGAATTCAAGATCAGCCTGGTCTACAGAGTGAGTTCTAGGACAGCCAGGGCTATACAGAGAAACCCTGTCTCAAAAACAAAACAAAATAAAAAACAAACAAATGAATGAAAAAAATGAGAGAGAGAGAGAGGAAAAGAAAAAGAAGAGCTGAACCCTTCAGCTGAAAGTCACCCTTCAATACTCAACTGCTTCCACCAAAAGACAGGATGCCAAGTGTGACTGAGAGGAAGGGGAGGGCTCACCCCCTTTCCCCCTCTTCAGGCTCTGGGGTGAGGGGACCTGGAGAGAGGGGAGGGAAGTCCACAGCATGGGCTGACTGGAACAAAGGGTAGGCTGGTTCCCTACTCACCATTACCGAGGCTGGAGACACCCAGAGCCTGGGCAGTGTGCAGCGTGAGGCGCCTCTGGGAATCTTGGATATAGGCCATGACTGGCATAGGGTAGAAATTAGCCTGCAGGGGCAGCTTCTTCAGATACTGCCGGGGCTGTATCTATAGGGAAGAGTTAGAGTCCAGCCTGGTTTATGTTCTGAAGAGTTCTCAGTGTAAAGGTATTCCTGTCTGTCTGTCTGTCTGACTGTTCAAGACAGGGTACCTCTATATAGTCATGGCTGTCCTGGAACTCACTCTGCAGACCAGGCTGGCTTTGAACTCAGAGATCTGCTTGCCTCTGCCTCCCAAGTGCTGGGATTAAAGGTGTGTGCCACCACTGCCCGGCCAGCTACTTTTTTCTAATTGTGTGTATGTATATAATATGTATGTATGGGTGTCCGTGCCACACCACACATGTGGAGGTCAGAGGACAACTCTGTGGACTGGATTCTCTCCTCCACCTTTATGAGGGCTCCAGGAATCAAACTCAGGCTGCCAGGCATAGGCAAGAGCCTTTACCCACTGAGCCATTTCACTGGTGTTCTATACTTGTCACCTGTCCTCAGGACCCCCACCCCTCCACACAGCTCCAGTTTTGGGGGCCATAAGCAGTATGAGTTCTGTCCCATGGGCCCCAAGAATTACCTGAAAGCCATTGAGGTCTGTGAAGAAAGTGCCCTGGCTGTCAATGTCTGTGTGGATGCGCAGGGCCAGTTCCTTGTTCACATAGTCCCTGATATCTACCTGGAATGACATGTCCAGAGACAGCCCCTCTACCCCTGGAAACACAGGGACAGCCAGAAGTGAGGTGAGCACAACAAGGGACTATTCCAGCGACGGGCTCCCCCACCCTACACCCCGGGAGCTCTCAGGGCACTGTTGGACTTTTCCTTAAGAGAATCAAGCATCCCCGTGTCAAATGACGAGTCTGCTTGTCCATGACAACAGTGGAAGAGGAGCAGGTGCCAGCCTGTGGGACTTACACCTGGTGACCTTCCCTGCCTGCAGGGCTCACCTGGCAGGTTATAAAGTCGAATCACTTGGTGAAAGTGCTCATAGTACACAGCCACCTCTGAGAAGAAAGGGCCTTCGGTGACACGCAGCACAGGAGGTTTCTTAGGGACGTAGGGCTGGAGAAAGAGCAAGTGGCCACTGAACCCGCAGCATGGAGTACAAAGCAGCAGTAGCAAGCCAGGGCTGGTCAACAGAAACCATCGTCCCAGTGCTCTGGCCTGAGCAGGCCCAAAGCCATCACTAAGACCACAGCCCACCAACCTCATAAGGACAGTAAGGCAAAACCCGGTACGCCAGGCCCCTCCCAGGCTCTCCCCATGCGCAGGTGCCCCCGGTTCTGTGAGGCCTCTCAGGTACCTTAGCCTCGCTATCAGGCAGGAAGAGGTAGGCGCCACTCTTGTCCTTGGAGGTACGGGTGCCGTAGACGAGGAACTCCAGTTCCATCTGCTGCTCCTGCTCCTCATCCACCCGTCGGATGCTCTGCCAAAAACCACAGCCCTGACCCCTGGCCCCACACCAGCTTGTCAGGTCTCCCCCTGGGAGGGCAGGGACTGACTTCCCCCAAAGAGCCAAGCCCAGTGCTACAGTTGGGATCTTAGGGGTTCCCCATAAGGGCTTGGTCGCACACCACTGCTACTAGGAGAGGTTGAGAAAACTGGGATCCTCCCACCTCTTCCCGGCTATATTTTCCTTCCTTCCTTCCTTCCTTCCTTCCTTCCTTCCTTCCTTCCTTCCTTTCTTTTTTTAAGACAGGGTTTCTCTGTGCTTCACTTCCCAGGGCTGGGATTAAAGCCGCACATCCCCACCCCCACCCCCAGCTAAGGCTGACCTTAACTTCTGATCCTCCTGTCTCCACCTCCCAGTGCTGGGTTACAAGCCAGCGCCAGCACACTTGACTTTCTGCAGTGTGGGGGAGCAAACCCAGGGATTCTTGTAGCTCTGTTGGTAGAGTATTTGTCTACCCTGCGCCTCCAGGCCCCTTTTTATTCTTATTGTTTTTTCTTTTTTTGAGACACCATTTCACTGTGTTGTGCTGGCTGACCTGGAATTCACCATGTAGACCAGGCTGGTCTCAAATTTACAGAGATCCACCTGTCTCAGTCTCTCCAGTGCAGGGATTAAAGGTATGTGCCAACAAACACAACTTCTTTCTCTGTTTTTTTTTTTTTTTGAGACAAGGGTCTCATGTTGCCTCAAACTTGCCATGTAGCCAGAGATGACCTTGAGTTTCTGATCCTACCCCCTCCACTGTTGAAATCACAGGTGTACCACAACAACCAACCCCTCTCTTGCATTCTGGCTGTGAAGTCATTTCCTCTGCTGTGGTGTGTTCTCTGCCACACGTGCTGCCTAACCACAGGCCCAAAAGCAATCGGTCTGCCTGACTGTAGGATCAAAGCTCAGAACCGTGAGCCAAAATAAACCTTCTCTCTTTACAAGTCACTGACACAGTAGAAGGTGACTAACACTTGGCAACTGCTAATGTTCACACCCAAATCTCTGTGAGTCAGGTGACAGACAGGAGGGCACATGGGAGCAGGAACAGCTATCCACAAGCCCCCTGACACCCATGCCTTCCTCTGGCCCCTCCCCACCTCCCCTGGCCTGGCCCTTTACCTTGAGAAGCCCAGTAAGGCCGGAGAACCAGACCTGCATGTAGCGATTGCTGATGGCGAAGTCGCTGGCGCCGGAGTCCACAACACGGACAGGGAATGCTGACTGCCTGCTGACGGACAGTTTCACGCCGTTCAGGTAGACCCGCACGGAAGACTGCAGCGTGTAGGGCCCATCGAGATCTGGCTGCAGCTGCAGCACACCCAGGCCCAGGCCTGGCAGGCGGACGGGTACTGACACCTGTGAGCATGGGCGGTAAGCAGCATCAGTCCAGACAGGCCTTCTACCCTCCATCCCTGACCTTGGCGTTCTGCTTTCCGAAGCTAAGCACTGAGCCCTACATTTCTATCTGAAGAATCCCGTCTGTTTGGGGACCCTGGTTCTGAGTCCCAGTGTCCTTCTGCACACTCGTCAGCAAAGGCACACAGTGCCCGCCGAGGTGACAGCCTAGGGCCTGGAGCAGGCTTCACACAGACTGAGTGACCGTAGGCAGTGACTTAACCTCGATTCCTGGGGGAATGAGGGGTGGCATCACTGTGTGCGCTCATGAGAATTTAAATGAGACCCAGCAGTGACTGACATCTTTGTGCATCTCTGTATCCTGCAGTCAGGATACTGAAGCAGAGATCTTCAGTCTGAGGCCAGCCTGGATTATGCAGCAAGACTTTGTGTTAAAAACTTTTAATTTTTTTTTAAAGTCAGTGTTTCTCTATGTAGCCCTGGCTGTCCTGGAACTCACTCTGCAGACCAGGTTGGCCTCATAGAGCTCCTCTTGCATCTGCCTCCTGAGTGCTGGGATCAAAGGTGTGTGCCATCATTGCCCGGCTAAAACTTCTTTCTTAACAAATTGATTGAAGACGCACATCTCTCTCACACACACCCAGCTAAGGCTGACCTTAACTTCTGATTCTCCTGTCTCCACCTCCCAGTGTTGGGTTACAAGCCCGTGCCACCACACTTGACTTTCTGCAGTGTGGGGGAGCTTAATAATAATTCAATTATTCATTGAATAATTAAGCACTTAGAGCCGAGCCTAGCATGAACTACATCTGAACATTTATTTTTCATGAATACATAATAAGTCAACACACTAAATCCTCACTAGAAGCTTAAGCCCAGGAATGAGACAAGACCCCATCACAGTGTAGTAAACACTAAATACTTGTTGAGTTGGCTGAGGGTGCTTGCTGTCTTGGCTATAACTGTTACCACACTGTCCTCAATATCCTTTTAAGGATGCTCAAATCCCAATAGTGATTGTCCTTTGGGCAACGCCTCTCCCTGGCCACCTGTTTCCATCCCAGGGAGTAAGCAGGGAACAGCAGGGGAGTGGGAGGCAGGTGTTCATGGGGAGTGAGTCCCCAGGAGAAGTACTGACAAGCGGGGAAAGCTGTGCCCTGCCTCACCTGGTAGACATCAGGGACCATGTCCGTAGCCGAGCTCCAGTGCACACTGATCTGCACAGACAGGGGCTGGCCCTCCTCTGAAAGGACGCGCACCCGGGGCGAGTTGACCAGCAGGGACACCACACTGAGCCGCTCCTGTTCCAGCGGGTTAAATACCACCACAAACCTGTGGGTGGAAGGTGGGCTGACCCAGGAGCTTGCTGTGGCAGAAGGGCAGAAGCAGCAGCCAGAACAAGAGGCCCCTACATTGGCATCCAAGGGCCGCTCTGGGTTGGAGGTGCCTCCATGAACCTCACCAGGCCTGGCTCACCTGGGTGAGGAGTCCAGCCGGATCACCGTGCGCTCGGGCAGGGCATCATGGCTTACACGGCTGTCATCCTGCAATGTCGTGGGCAGGAGGGACGAATGAGGACTACGCTCAACCTCCTCCCCACCCCAGCCTGTCCAGGCCACCAACCACCTTAAGCATGGAACTAGGACCCCCAAAACAAGAAAGTGGGGAAAAGGAATGGTCCCCACGGCTAGCAGCTCTTGAGATAGTACCCACCCACACCAGAGGATCTCTCAAGCAGAGGTAGGAGGGGGCCCACCATTTGGAGGAAGGGTGTCCCAGGGTCAAAGCTGTAGGTCTCCTGGTCCCCCAGCACCAGGTAGTGGGCAGCATTGATGATAACCTGCTTGAGGCTGACCAGGGAACGCAGCAACCTGCGGGGAGCAGGAGAGGACGCTGAGAGCAGATGGCCACAGGGAGGCCGTCTGCTCTGCCAACAGGACCAGCCCTCGGCAGCCGACCACCCGATCACCCAACCACGCAGCCGTTCTTTGACATGGCGAGGGAAACGGGCTGGCTCCTACCTGACCCCGTAGTCTACCACTACTGCCTCCTTGGCGGTTCCCGTGATGGCATCGTGGTGCTGGAAGAGGCCCAGTGTACGCCGAGCTTCCGTCAGAAGAGCAAAATCAGACAGCGGGTACTGGCCGGCCAGTCCAGAACGGCGGGCATGGGCCAAAGCCAGGCTGTATAGAATCTCTGCCCCACTACCCAGAGAAAGAAGTCAGAGCCTTTCTGTTCTAGCCAACGTCGCTCCCACGGGCCACCCACACACTGAAGGGGTCCTCTCCCACCCAGCCCCTCCTAACTCAGCAGGGGGAGGTGGGCAAGTCTCACCGCAGGTGGGCTTCTAGGACGCGGTCCAAGCTCTTGTAGAAAGGCCGGGAGGTGTAATAGCCTGTCCAGTAGTGGTCCTCCCGGTCAGCGTAGGAGAAGAAGTCCCCACTCAGCACAGGAAACCCTGGAGGCCGGGCACCAGGCTCTACTCCTGTCCTCTTATACAGGGCATCGAAATACTCAGAGAGGGTCCCAAACTGGGCCTGTAGGGACCCAAAACGAACTACCATCAATTACAGAACTTCCTGGGAACACTGGCCACAATATTCATCCTATGATGCTAGTAAAGACAGGGGTGACGACTTTGCCTAGCAAAAGACAGGACCTCTGGGTGTCCTGCTCTTTTGGGCCTAGAAACCTTGCTCAGGAATGACAGTGGAGCCCTCAGCAGAAGGGTTGGCTGTTAAAGGAAGGCCCAGGAGGGAGCACCCATACCCACAGGTCTGTATGTGTGCCCCCACCTGCACATGGAACTCAGGCTTGCTGTTGAGGAAGTCAAAGAGCCGCTGGTAGTTGAAGAACTGGGCATCCCATTCCTGGGGCTTGTCATACCGGAAGTCATCACCAAGTGGCACGAGGAGGACGTTGCTTCGGAACAGCCGGGACTTCTTCCGGTACTGGTCCAGGAGCAGGGCTGCCCTGGAAATAGAGATGGTCACAGGTCCAACATGAAGCCCCAGGCTTAAAAGACCAGTGAGGGAGCTACGGGGATGGCTCAGTGGATCAAGTACTTGCCACACAAGCGTGGTGACTGGAGTTTAGGCACCCTCCCCTCCAACATATAAATAAATGCCAACGTGCATGGTGGCAGGACTGTAGTCTCAGCACCTAGAGGGTGGAGACAGGATCCCAGAGCAAGCTGCATGCTTACACTAGCCAATACTAGAGATGAGCACTGGCTTCAACTGAGGAACTTTTTCAATGAATAAGGTGGGAAGACACCAAGGAAAATTTCTGATGTTAACCTTGGGTCGCCATATACATTCACGGACCCGCATACACGCCCGCAAATGTGGGTTCGCACACATGCAAACTATGCCTGGTGGCGCTTGCTTGCGTTTAACTCCGGCCCTTGGGAGGCAGGTGAGTTTGAGACCGGCCTGATCTATATAGCAAAGTTCAGGCCAGCTAGGGTGACATAATGAAATCCTGTCTCAAGAGAAGAAAAGGAAGCCCGGCAGTGGTGGCGCACGCCTTTAATCCCAGCACTTGGGAGGCAGAGGCAGGTGGATTTCTGAGTTCGAGGCCAGCCTGGTCTACAAAGTGAGTGTCAGGACAGCCAGGGCTATACAGAGAAACCCTGTCTCGAAAAGAAAAAGGAAAAGGAAAAGGAAAAGGGAAAGGAAAGGAGAGGAGACCCTGTGAAGAGCTAGGCACAGAGGTGCATGCTTGTAATCACAGTTGGCAGGAAGTTGAGGCCAGAGGACTCCATGTTTGAGGCCAGCCAGGTGTACATGGAAAAGGCCTACTGGGTGTGGGAGCATGTGCCTATACACCCAGCACTTTGGTAGAGATCAGTAGTTCAAACCCATCTTCATTTACACAGCAAGTTCAAGGAGAGCTTCAGCTAGTGAGACTCTATCTAGAGCTCCACCCCCAACACACACACACATAAAATGGCACCTAACTTGAACTGTATGAGAACATTTTTTAAATCTATACTATCGGGGGCTGGCGAGATGGCTCAGTGGTTAAGAGAGCCGACTGCTCTTCTGAAGGTTCCGAGTTCAAATCCCAGAAACCACATGGTGGCTCACAACCATCCGTAACAAAAATCTGATGCCCTCTTCTGGAGTGCCTGAAGACAGCTACAGTGTACTTACATATAATAAATAAATAAATCTTTTAAAAAAATCTATACTATCTACCCAACAGAACCTTATAGCGAGTCATTGGAAGCTTTTTTTTTTTTTTTAAGAATTTTAGAATCCCAACACTTACAGGCTGAGGCAGGTGGATTGTTGCAAGTTAGGGGTCAGCCTGAGGTACACAGTGAGTACCAGGCAAGCCAGAGATGTATGACAAGACCTTGTCTTCAAAAACAAAAAAGACAAAAACAAAAAACAAACAAACAAGCCGGGCGTGGTGGCGCACGACTTTAATCCCAGTACTCGGGAGGCAGAGGCAGGTGGATTTCTGAGTTCGAGGCCAGCCTGGTCTACAAAGTGAGTGTCAGGACAGCCAGGGCTACACAGAGAAACCCTGTCTCGAAAAACAAAAACAAAAACAAAAAACAAAAAACAAAAAAACAAAACAAAACAAAACAAAAAACCAGCCAAACAAAAAAAACCCAGAAAAGTTGCCTTCAATGCTTGGACTGCTGCTACATATTACACCCTCACATTTAGATCACCCTAAACCAGCGCTTTTATAGGAGTCTAATTTTAGTCACAGTAACATCTTTGAAGTCCCTTACTAGTCTCTCCAAAGGGACAGGCCTTTTTTCTCAGGGTAGAGGCTCTCTGGCAGATCTGAACAAGCTTTGGCCCATTGCCTGGCCTAGAGCTGACCCTGAGAACCTGAGTCCACTGAAGGACGACAGCTGGGAGTTTGCAAGAAAGGGTCCCAGTGTAAGAACTGTTTAGTGAGAACTGTTTAGGGTGGGTGCCCAGCACAGCAACACAGGCCTGCAGCCTCAGCACTTGGAAAGCAGAGGCAGGCAGGCCTCTTGAGTCTGAGGCCAGCCCAGTCTACAGGTCAGCCAGGGCTACACAGTAAGACTCTGTCTCAGGAAGATGAAAAAGAATTGTTTAGGGCTGGGGATGTAGCTCAGTGGTAAGGTGCTTGCCCAGGCCTCACAAGCAGAGCTCTGGTTTGGGCATAACTGGGCATAACTGGTTATAGGCATGCTTATGACCCTAGCACTCAGGAACTGGAGGCAGGTTTGAGACCAGCCAGCTCGGAATACAAGAGAGCCTATCTCAAAAACAGAAGCAAAAAACAAAAATGAAAACAAAACAAACAAGCAAACAGCCCAGCAGGGGCTAGGGTTGCTTCCCAAGTCTATAAGGACAACCTCACGGAGGAAAGTAAGAGCATTCTGGGAAAGGTGTTTGCTTAGTGCCACTCTGCCATTCCCATTCCCATGGAAGAGCTAAGGAGTCACTGCTGCAGACTCTGGCCTAAACTCACCCCAAAGTCTACCCTTTTTCCAGGTATGGTCAGCACCATGCAGTCCCATGTGGCACAACCAAGACCAGAAACCAGGTTTCAGTCTAACTCCTCTTTGGAGTAAAATGTCAACACCAGCTGGGTGTGGCAGCAAAGTCCTGTGGACCCCAGAGACTGGGGCAAGAGGATGGAGTTGGAGCCTGCTGGGGCTACATAGCGAGACCATACACAAGCTCAAAATCCCAAACCCAAAACCCAGCACCTGGTCCAAGCAGGGCTGACAGCAGATACCTGTCTGCCACATTGGCTTCTGTAATAGCCCGGGGTGGCACCTTCCAAGGGCAATTGATTCTCCCACCCGGCAGACGTTTGAAATCAAACTGGCAGCAGATCTTGGGATCGGGGCCACAGGTGTGTGGAACGTCGTAGCTGTAGAAGGGCATCATGTGGCAAAAGATGTCTGTGCTGGAGTCTGAATCTACAGAAGACATACCGCAGGGTCAGCCACGGCAGACAGCCTGAGGAGCTGGGCACAGGGACGTCAGAGGTGTGCAGGTTCATGCCACCCACAGGCAGCCCTGAGAGACGCTGAGGTCGCAAGTATGTAGGCTGGGAATTAGGACATGGGGCTCCCAGGCCCACAGCTCCTGTGGGAGATGTGCCCACAGAAGCCAGCAGAGGTCAACATGACTCCACTGCTACAGTACCCATGCGTGCCCCTACTTGGCCTTACCCCACATCTGCCTCCACATGAACTCCAGGCTATGAGTGGCAGCAAAGTGCTTCTTGATGGCATAATGCACCCTCTGAATCAGCATGCTGGTCAGGTTGGCACGGCGCAGCAGGTAAGGCATGGTGGAGCTGTGTCCAAAGGGGTCCACTGCCCAGCCCGAGCGCGGGGTTGCACCTAAGGCACAGCACAGAAGTCAAAGGCCCTGACTACCTTGGGGACGGGCCCCTGGCCACTTGGTGCCTGGGAGGCCAGCTCCTGCCTCACCCATCAGATAGGCTGCATGAGCCTAGAAAGGAACAACTAACTCCCTGCCAACCCCTGGACCTCACAGCATCTTGCCCCACACCAGCTCTGGGGCAGAGTCGAGCTCCTGTGCCTGCACTTACCCAGGTTTCTCTCCAGCCACTGGTGCCCCTCGATGAGCTGGTCAACCAAGGCAAAGTAATGGGAGTTGGCCTCGTCGGGCATCACCCATCCGCCTGTCGCAATCTCCAGCTGCCCATTTCCCACCAGCCTAAGGATGAAGCACACTTGGGATGGGACGGGGACCTTTCCATTGGCAGCCAGAGGATGGCAGGGACTGCACGCAGTGGCCTCCACCAACCAATTCACCCACGTGAACAGCGTGCTCACTCAGCCTCCTTTCCCTGCAGCCCGCAAGGCCCTGTCTTGGTTGGTTATTTCAGGACCCCCTTCTGTGCTCAGAGGCAGAGGTCCCACGCTTCTCCCTCATGCCCCAAGCATTCCGATTTCTCTGCACACTAACAGACCTTCAGTTCCCCACTCCTGCCACAGCTCAATCTCCCTGCCAGCTTGGCAGCCACACAATGAGACAAGCCCAACCTACCCATCTGAGTCCTAGATAATGATCGACCTTCCCACACCTTCCCAACCACCACTGACCTTCGAACTGCTGCCCTCTTTTGGGCACTGATGTTGTCCCACCACTTGGCGAAGAAGGAGACTTCTGCCCAGAGAAAGCGCCGCCGGGGGTCTTCCTGCAGCTTGGACACCATGCTGTTGAGGATGTGCTGGGTCTGTTCCGTGTAGTACTTGTCAAAAGTCTTGATCCAGCCTGGGGGAGCCAACACAAGGTCCCCTCAATATGCCACATACTTCAGTCACACCCTCCTCATGCCTGCCATCTGAAAGCCCGCCCCACACCCTGCGGCAGCCGGGCCTACTGGCCCTTCACCTGGATCGTTGTGGGAGTGAGGCACCACAAACACTTGCAGGTCTTCAGTGTCCCAGTCATTTGGGCTGTAGGAGATGTCAAAGCCTTGCCTCCACACGCCACCCTCCACATTGTCAAACGGCAAATCCTCAGACACGGTTAACATCTGCCGGGGAGGAATGCAGCTCAGTGCCTGTCTGAGTGGGAGAGGGTCCCTGCCAGCTCCAACTCTTACCTGTAGTTCTGGCTTCTGACCCCGTCCCCCCAAAGCAAACTGGCAGTCCTGGGGGGAGACGGAGAAGAAGCTGGGCCGGGGCTCCGGGAGCACAGCCCAGGAACCGTTGGCGGTATGGTAGGGCAGCAGGGCTGGCGGGCCCTCCGCATTGGCTGTCAGTTCCAGTACAGAGTCCTTGATACGGCTTATGATGTCATGGTTTTCCTCCAGCAGTTGTTCCAGCTGTTCTATCCGGTTCTGTAGCACAGAGATTTGGCTCTGCAAAAAAAAAAAAAAAAAAAAAAAAAAACAAGAACAGAAAGGCATCATCACTCAGACCACGGAAGGCAAACATTTCCTCTCACATGCCCGTGCTCAGCGACCTACATGTTCCTCCTGTCTCAAGCACGGTGCTGAGGAGGACTGCGTTCAGCTTAATGGAAAAGCAATACGGTGGTCAATCAGCAGTGTCTGCCAGAAACTTAAGTCAGGCTATTATTACACAAGGCAAATTTCTTGTTCCCCTCCTCCCCCTTCTCCTCCTCCTCTTCCTCCTTCTCCTCCTCCTCCTCTCCCTCCTCCTTCAGCATTGCTGCTTTTCACTTCCTGTTACAGCCAGGAGCATAGCTCCGTGGTAGAGCATGTGTTTAGCATGCGCCAGTCCTTGGGCATCCATCTCCACAAGAAAGACAAATCTGCCTAGGAATGTCCCTGGGCTACAGCTACATAACTCAGTTGTAGATCGTTAGTGTTATATGCACGCATGCCCATGAGGAGGCTCTAGGTCCAATCTCTAAGACAATGGGGGTGGGGGGGTGCTCTTGTCCTGTGCTGACAAGACTCTCCTGAGCCCAGGTGACTTGCATTTGAAGAAGAGAACAAGGTGTGACTCACCCTGGGGAAGTTCCCACCATTCTGGTGTCTGGCAGGATCATGCTGCACTCGGTCCAGCATAAGGTACAGAGAAAAGACGGCCACACAGAAGATAGCAGCCCCACACACCGTCACCTGCTTTTTCAGCTTCATACTGACCCAGGAGGCACGTTCCTGGCAGGAGAGACACCACCTGTAGTTCTGGCATGCAAAACCCTTCTGTTGGTGTTCCTAACAAACGCTCTGTGGACTCCCAAGGAGAACCAACCTACTTGCTTGACTCTGGGTAAAAAAGCAAGTAAGCTTTCAAGTACCAAATCTTGGTTATGACTCCCAACACACAAGTAGCACATATATTTGGGGCTGGTCCTGTAGGAGAGGAGTTCTGATTCCCCTCAGCCCAAGCTATAGAAACCAGGATGTGGAGTGTGGGGGTGCAGTAGGTAAAGAGGCACTTGCAGGCAAGCCTGACAACCAAAGCGATTCATTTGATTCATATGGTGGAAGGTGAAAACCAACTACCACAAATTGTCCTCTGATTGCCGCATGTTTTCTGTGACGTACATGCACATAAATAAATGTAACACATTACAAACAAACAAACAGGGATAACAGAGCCCCAACTCTGACCCACACTTCATTACACAACCACTGATTGCAAACAGCTTGCTCAGGACTCTGAGAAGGCTCTCCCAAGCCACGTGTTTCCTCCCTTCAGATGTATACATAAATACAAGAGGTTTTATTTTGTTTGATTTAGGGGTACAATCACCAGCTGGAGAGACAGACAACCCCCCCACACACACACACTCACACCCTGCCTCCCCTGTGACCTCCTGGGGCTGACTGGAACTCAGCAGAAACAGTGCCTGGCCCAGATCCTATCTCAGAGAATACAGAATGGATTTCTTTTAAGAGAAAAAGAAATGCCCATGTTTCTAACGCAACCCAGTTCTAGGATTGTCCCCATCAGTACTGATTCCTGCTGTGCAAAACTTCCAGTCCTGGCTTCCAGAGTGCTTTAAAGGGACTCTTAGGAAGCTAGCGGCGAGACTGATAAAGTCCCCAGGGTAGCGGAAGCCAGGCACAGCGGCTCCGAAACGGGGCAACTCGAGACGACCCACAGTGCCTGCCGCCACCGCCCGCGAGTCCCCACTTGCCTGCCGGAGGAGGGAGGACGCTAGCTGCTGAACGCGCGTGGGCGGGACCGCTCTCTGGAGTCTGCTCTTCGGGCCCTGGTGCTGAAAAGCTCAGTCACCTCAGCCTGCGTCCTACTTAATGCGATCTGATTCCGCTCAGGAGCCTCCGGGCAATATTTTTAGTCCCTGGAGATTGGGTCCGGGCCAAAGAGGGCGGAGCTAGGGAGCAGGAGCTGGGTCACCGTGGGGCAATTACCTGCCGAGATGTAACCCCCCTCCTCCGGCCCGCCCAGCCCCCCTCCGGCCCTCGGGGCTCAACCGGCACCCGGGGGCCGCAACGCTCGCGGCCTGCAGGCTGGAGTCCTCGCCCACGCCCCGCCTGGCCCGTTACCGTACGCGGCCGGCCTCCGCGCCGCTCGGGACCCGGCCGGCCGAGCCGCCACTGCTCGCATCCCGGGGGACCGCGGCCCGCGCGCGGGCAGTTGCGCAGGCTAAGAGGGACGCCTGGCCACCCACCGCCCCTGCTCGGCCCCGCAGCCGCGCTCCCGCGGGGGCCAGGGCCGCTGCGCGCTCCCTGCGCTCGCCCCGCGCCTGTGCTCCCGCGCTCCCGCCTCCACGGGGCCGAGCGGTGCGCCCGGCAGGAGGAGGGGCGCGGGGGACCGCGCGCAGCGTCCCCTAGTGCCGGGTCCCGCCGCTGCCTCGCCCCCCGCCGGGTTCCGCAGCGCCCCCTGGCACCCGACTCGGTCGCCTCCCGCTGGGTCGGTGCCGGGGTCCGCTATGGCTGCGGGGCGGCTGTGCGCAGCCGTTGACCCGGCAGGGCGGGAGTGGCGGAACCCCAGCAAGGTCGCGCCACTGTTTCTTGTTGTGTTTTTGTTTTTTTTGTTTTTGTTTTTGTTTTTTCTCTTGGTCTTCCAAGAGTAAGATTTAGGCAGGAGCAGAAAGGGCAAAACCGTGCGGTGCTTCGTGGCCTCCCTGCCTGGCTCAATAGTGATGTTTCTTAGTCAAAGGAATAGTGCCTCCCTCTAGGTTTTGTGAGTTCCGGGTGGCTCTGGGTTTCCTGACACTAAGGGCGAAATGCATATCATCCGGTTAAAGGTTTATTGAGCATCCATGTTTCCAATTTACAGCGTAAGATACCATACTGCAATGAACATCTCCACAAATTCCACACTTTTCTTCCTTTTAAGATTAATATTTGGATGGATGTAGGAGCCCGTGCTTAGTCCCAGCACCTGGAAGGCAGAGGCAGGGAGATCTCTGAATTCGAGGCCAGTCTGTTTTACATTTTGAGTTCCGGGACAGCCATAGCTACTTGGGGGGGGGGGGGGGGGAGATTGCTTGCTAGATCGTAGTGGCACACACCTATAAATCCTCCTGTCTCAGATTGACACAAATTCGAAGCTATCTTGGACTACACATTTGCAATCCTGTTTCAAAAGAAAAAAAGATTGCTAAAATTACTGCCTGAAACTGAGCTGGCCCACTAAAAGTCCAGCTCTTGGGAAGTTGAGGCTAGAGGATCCCAGCAAACGGACACTAGCCTGGACTACGTAGCAAAACAAATATTACTCTCTGTTGTAGACTACCCCTAACCCCAGGTTCACATCTTGAAGTTCTGTCCCCAGATTTGACCATATCGGGAGGTGGGGCTTTGATAAGATTAAGATTAGCTCATGAAGGCAGAGCCCTTAGAAAGCAGATTATCCTGTCCTTATAAAAACATCCCAGAACCCAGGTCCTCAGCAGTCAAGAAACAGAGATAAGGCAGATCTTGGTGAGTCCCAGGCCAGCCTGGGCAGCATGGTGAGACCCTGTCTCAAAATAAAAATAATAGCAACCCAGAAGCCAGTGAGGTGGCTCAGTGGGTAAAGATGCCACCAAGCCTGATGACCTGAGTGTGATCTTCAGAGTCCACGTGGTGGAAGGAAAGACTCCTCTGATCTCCTACATATGTGCCACAGTGACTGCAAACACACACACACCACACACACACACAGAGAGAGAGAGAGAGAGAGAGAGAGAGAGAGAGAGAGAGAGAGAGAGAGAGAGAGAAGGAATCAAGCAGTTTGTAACTACAGTGGCCTCCAAGAAGGAAGAGAGCCTACATGCTACGGAAACAGGAAAAAGGGGTGGGGGAGCTGGACAGGTGGCTCAGTGGTTAGAGCACTGGCTGTTCTTCCAGAGGTCCCCAGTTCAATTTCCAGCAACCACACGGTGGCTCACAACCATCTGTAATGGAATCCAAGACCCTTTTCTAGTGTGCATGAAGACAGCTAAAGTGTATTCATATAAATAAATAAAAACTTAATTTTTTTAAAAAAGGGGGATATAAAAAGGCAGTAAGGTGTAGTCTTTTACAAAATGGGGATGAGGGGTGGGTCTTTCTCCAGTCTGCTGGCCTCCTCTGGCCTGGGAGAGAATCATAGTACACTTGTGGTCCAGCCTCACCATACAGCAATAGCAAGTACTCTGTCATAGCTGATTTCAATAGTGCTATCCCCCTGCAATCCAGCTTCTTGTGGATCCAGCTAAGAACAGTTTTCAGATGCATATTTAGGCAGAGGATGGTCTACTCTTCCTAGATACTGGTGGTGGTGTTTTGCTTTTATGTTTTGTCTTGAGACAGGGTCTTTCTGCATAGCCCTGACCAGCCTAGCACTCTCTCTATAGTCTAGGCAGGCCTTGTACTCTACTTAGAGATCTGCCTGCCTCTGCACTGGGATTAAAAGTATAGGCCACCATGTTCCCTCTTATCTGCACGTTTAAAGCCAGTTTAGTCTACATAATTAGTTTCAGGCCAGTTAGGGCTCTGCAGCAAAACTATCTCAACAAAACAAAACAAATGCTTAACAGAGCTTCCGTTTTCTGTGCATATGCAGACAGCTGTGTCAGACACAGAAAAAAAATCAGTCTACCCTCAAGGTGGTCTATCCACCGGAACTATCTGGGTTTAAGTGCCTACACCATATCTTCTGGGAATCTCTCGGCCACTTGGCTGTCCAGTTAGTGTCCAGAAATATTGGCTGAGTGTCTTTGGCCTTGTATCAGTTGTGGTCTTGAGTTTTCTCGTGTCAGTCCCGGGTGGCCTGCCACATCCCAGGTGACAGTAGCTTCGGTTTTTGCAGAGCACTATTAGTTCTGCCCAGCTGCTGTTGGCCATTGGCTTCCACGCACGCTTTTGATGGGAAGGTTCCTTAGCCTTGTCGGACCCGTGCTCCACTTACAGGCCACGGGGTTCTTCCTACACAAGGTGAGACTCGTGGCACCAGCACCAGGCTGCCAGCCTACCGGCGTCTCCTCATAAGTCAGTAAAAGGGTAGCAGGTGCTTTTCCGATTGATGCTTGCCAAGCCAAGCCGCAAAGCCCCCTCTTTGCCTGTTGCCTGAAGTTCCCTTTTCTATGCAAAATATCCAAGCCCTGGCTTCCAGCCACAGTTGCTTGCTGCACTCCGCCTGCTGTTTGGTTTGCTTGATCAGTCCTCCAACCAGGTCCAGGTTCCCAGGAGCCTCAATGTCCCAAGTATCTCAAATGAGCGGCCACGCGGGCCCTCTGTAAGAGTGGCAGAGCCTTTAGAGCCCTTAGAAAGCTGAGCTATCTCTCTAGCTTTGGTTTCCACTTTTAAATTTTCTGGGGTTTGAGACTTTGGCTGGCCTGAAACTCTCTATGCAGATCAGACGAGCCTTAAAGTCATAGAAATCCACCCACCCCTGTGTGTGTTTCAGGGTGGAGCACCAGCAGAGGCCAGAGGAACAGCTTACAGCTGTCCTTCCACCGTGTGTGTCCCAGGGATCCAACTCAGGTCACCAGGCTTCGTGGAACACACCTTCCCTCACTGATCCACTTTGCTGGCCCAAAGGGGCACTTTTTTGTTGGGGCCCTGCTTATAGATGGGTAACTGTAGGGCAGCAGTTGTCAGCCTGTGGGCCTGGCCCCTATGAGGCTGCCTATCAGATCTCCTGCATATCAGATATTTGTATTATAATTCATAAGAGTAGCAGAATGGCAGTTATAAAGCAGCAATGAGATAATTTTATGGTTGGGGTCACCACAACATGAGGAGCTGCACTAAAGGGTCGCAGCAGTGGGAAGGTTGAGAGCCACGGCCGTAGAATAAGCTTGTGAAGTAGATGCATGCTCTCCAATGCCTCTTTCAGATAGTTTGCTAGAGGTGTTTTGTTTGGGGTTTGGTAATTCTGAGACAGTGTCTTGCTGGGCTTAACCTCTCTCTCTCTCTCTCTCTCTCTCTCTCTCTCTCTCTCTCTCTCTCTCTCTCTCTCCCTCCCTCCCTCCCTCCCTCTCTCTCTCTCTCTCTCTCTCTCAGACAGGGTTTCCTGTCATGTGAATTCCTGATCCTCCTGCCTCCACCTCCCAGTGGCTGGAATTACAGACATGAGCCACTGTACCTGGGTTGGCTTTTTTCTTGTCCTGTTTTAGGGTCTGGAACCCTAGTCTGTGGGATAGTGGTCCCCCTCGGTCAGGGTAGGTCCTCCCTCAGCCACTTCTCCCAGGAACACTCTCACCCATATACCTCAGGTGAGCCTCACCAGTCTCTCAGGTGACCCACCATCCAATCAAAGTGACAGTGAGGATCAGCCATCACAGGATCCCAGGCTTCTCTGTGTTACCCTGTCCCCTGGGGCCAATATCAGGGGACTCAGGGAGCAGTAGTATTGAGGACATCTTGTTACGGTCATGCGGGCAAACTGATGTTCTTCGTCTCAATGCAGTGACATGCCCAAGAAAGGCTCTCAGGATGTCCTTGCATACCAGTCTGTTCCAAGAATTCTGTGGTTCGTAACCACTGGTGTGTGTCATAGGCCATGAGTCATTTCTTTTACTGGCCACTCAGGGCTGATAAAAGGCGATAGTATCAGCTCTCCCGTTTCTATTAGCTCTTGCATAAAGGCCCTCCTCTTCCTTCTCTGATATCAGCCACTTGGCTAGGCCTGGGAAGTAAAGGTTGGCCCCCTCCCCGGGAGTCACTCCAGAGACCTAGGCCTCTAACCTTGCCCCTTGTCTATGGAGAGCGAAGGATGTGGTGACAGTGTGATGTCAGGCAGTTCCTTGTCTCTTAGAACACACCACAGCTGAGAGGGCATGGCTGCTGGGTGGCCCACCTGTCTGCCCAAAGGAACTGTCAACAGTGGCCCAGATCTCTATCTTTCACTCCCAATGAGAACTGAAACCCTGCCTTTTTGGGTAGGGTCACATTTCACTTTAATGACCTCTTGGTAGAACAGCTGGGTCCCCTGGGTGGCTTTTCTGCTGGATCTCCTCTGAAGCCACCATATGCACACACGCTTTTGACTTTTACAAAAGGCCTCTTGACTTTTGCCATGGGTGCAACCCTACGAGATGTATTACCTAATAACTAAATGGGTTCCCCGAAATTATCCCTAAGAAGGCATGAAGAAATCCCTTTCCCTCCCCAGCCCAGGAAGTAGATAAAATGTGCAGTGTGTGGGGGTGGGGTGGGGGGGAGAGTGACCATTTCATCACCTGAGCACCTGAGGTGGCCATCGTGATTCTAGGCTGGCTCACAGTGGTCTGAACCGGTAGCCTCCCTCCCGGGACCAGATGGCAAGAAGTCATCTCATTGAGCTGTTTAATCGCATTTGTGAGGACTCTGCTACAAGCCCTGGATTTCTCTGTAGTTTTCTCCTTTATATCCATGTCATGTTTGCAGCCTCGAGTGGCTTGGAGGATGGGGGCCGGTTGCTCAGCAACTGAGCGGCTTTTCTTCCTCCTCAGTCAGAGCGGCACCCTCCTCTGCCTGTCCAGTGAGGCGCGCTTCCAACATGTCCACTCAGGTCTTTCTCACTCTTGGTAAGAGTGGGTCTCAGTCCAGAGTAGTGATGCAAACCTTTAATCCCAGTACTCAGGAAGTAGAGGCAGGCTCATCCCTATGAGTTCAAAGCCAGCCTGGTCTACCCTGGCTGTCCTGGAACTCTCTTGTAGAGCAGTCTGGCCTTGAACTCACGGAGAGCTACCTGCCTCTGCCTTCTAAGTGCTGGGATTAAAGGCATCCGATTGCCTTGTCCCTTAGCAGTGGCTCTCCTGTGTTTCCTGACCCCTAGAGCCTATCACCATCATCACCATCATCACCATCATCTGAGACAGTCTCCTGTTACCCAGCCTGACCCCACATTCTTTATGTAGCAGAGGCTGCACTTGAACTCACAGAGAACTCCCTCACCCCTACCTCCCAAGTACTAGGAATTTGTATGTGATCCTGATAATGAAACAGAACCTCAGCAAGCAACCCATCAACCAGGCTGCATGCCCAGCCTCTCTCTGTAAAGGCTTTTATAAACCACACAGGCATGAACCACTTTGCCTGACCAAGAATATGCATGCATGTGTCCGTGCATGAGCCTGTGTGTGTGTGTGTGTGTGTGTGTGTGTGTGTGTGTTGTCTGAGTCTGGTGGGGTAGGGGGGAGGTGGGGGTGTGTGTATGGTTACAGGGTATTTTGTGGTCCTCATTAATTTGTCTTATAAGCCACTCCCAGTGTTTGTGGTGTGTTTGTTGGTGTGTTAGCGCCATGCTGCTATGTTCCTGACATTGCCTGTTTCCAAAGACTGTTTCAGATGACAGGGGTTTCCGCAGGACTTGTGGGACCTCGAAAGTCCTGGGTTAGCCCTCAGCCTTGCTCACATTTATCTTGAGTTCTCACCTTGAATGTCTTCTTTGTGGGGAAGCCTTACTTTACCTGTGTGCTCATCCCCTGAACTTTCTGTGACTGTGTGACTATTCTCTATTTTTCACAGACCCATGACTTTTACATCTCAGTTGCCAGCCTGTACATCAACCTACTTTTTATCTCCACAGGTTCCAGGAAGGCAACATCTTTACAATTTACCTGAGCAGCTTTGCGCTGTGATTCTGTTCTAGGGAACTGCGCCACCATCTGGCCAAAGCTTGTATAGCACCTTGCACTTCCTGGCTCCTGTCCATATTAAACCAAATCATGTCAGCTCTACCGGATGTCCACCTTCTCCTAAGAACTGGCCCCTTGGCCTCCAGAGGAGCACACATGTCAATATCACCCGATGAACACAACTTGTTTTATTTTTCTGCCTAAGAGAGGAATTTGGGCAGGAAGAAGGATGGAGAGCCGCACCCTGCCGGAAGCCCTGTTGCTGGTGGTTGGAACCCTGGTCTTGGAGCTGTCCAGCAGTGAGTGGGAACTGCTGAGGAGGTACACGCTCGCCTCCGGGTCTCACCGATGCCGCTTGCGGATACTGTGGAGCTCCTGGCAGATGATGCTGAAACTAGGTCTCTGCCCAGGCTCATAGGCCCAGCACTGCTCCATGAGCCTGAAGACCGCATCAGGGCACAGCTCTGGGCAAGGCAGACGATGCCCTAGGAGGACAGGTGCAATGTGCCAAGTATGAGAAGGGATCAGATTCCTTCCGATTCACTGCCCTTAAGGAACCACTCTTGGGGGCTGGAGAGATGGCTCAGTGGTTAAGAGCACCGACTGCTCTTCCAAAGGTCCTGAGTTAAATCCTAGCAACCACACGGTGGCTCACAACCATCCATAATGAGATCTGACGCCCTCTTCTGGTGCACCTGAAGACAACTACAGTGTACTTAGATATAATAATAAATACATCTTTTAAAAAAAAGAACCACTCTTGTCTACTAAGAACCCAAAAAAACAGAGGCCTAGGCTCTAATCTCTAACCCACCATGTGTAGACAGGCTTGTCGCCTGTGGTAGCTACAGACTTTTCTTATTTTGCCCCAGTAGGCTTTGAGAAGAAAGAGTTTGGTGGGAACATCTTAGGAGCTTGGTCCTGAGGTACCATCATAAATCTGTGGCCTTACCCTTTTCTACAAACTCCCGTGTCTGCTGATTGGTGAGGTTGGGATAGGGTGAGGCCCCCAGGCTGAAGGTCTCCCACAGCAAAATGCCAAAGCTCCACACATCACTCTCTGAGGAGTAGCGTCCTGCAGAGGAAGCAAGGCAGTATACATAGGGAGACTGTCCACATCCAAGGGCCCAGAGGCCACCCATGCTCAGTCATCAGCTTTGCCGCCCAGAATGGGTGAGAATCTGGTACCGTAGTTAAGGGCCTCAGGGGCAGTCCACTTAACAGGGACTTGTCTGAGGCCCGCTGAGGCGGCATAGATCCCATCAGCTTCTTCGCGGGACATCCCAAAGTCGCTGATCTTCAGGACATTCTTCTCTGTCACCAGGCAGTTCCGAGCAGCCAGGTCCCTGGGTGAAGCAGGGCAGAAGTTGGTCTTCAACCAGTGTTGCTTGCCCAGCTGGGTCAAGCACTCTAGACAACCAACAATATAGCTGTTCTTTAGGGCTTAGGAGGTGTTGCAGTTTGTAAAGTGTCTGCTAGCAGACATGAGGACCTAAGTTCAGATCCCTAGCTCTCACAGAAAAAATTGGCAATGCTCATCTGTTACCCCAGCACTGGGGCATTGAAGGATTCGCTGGCCAGCCAGCTTCACCAAGGTTTAGTGAGAGACTGCTTCCAAAATTAAAGCGATAAAGATCAAGACACCTAACATTGGGCTGGAGAGATGGTTCACTGACTGCTCTTCCAAAGATCCTGAGTTCAATTCGCAGCAACCACAAGGTGGCTCACAACCATCTGTAACAGGATCTGATGCCCTCTTCTGGTGTGTCTGAAGACACTACAGTGTACTCAAGTACATAAAATAAATAAATCTAAAACAAAACAAACAAACAAACAAACAAACAAAAACAACAACAAAAAGACACCTAACTGACCTCTGGCTTCCACACAGATGGACACGTATGTGCATATGTACAGAAACACGGTGGGACTCTCACACACAAAGCACTAAAAACCAGCCCAGGGGGAGCCACCGTGATGGGGTCTCCCAAAGCCTGCATCAGGGCCTGCCTCCCACTCACCTGTGGATACAACACTTGCTTTCCAAGTATTCCATGCCAGCAGCTGCGTCCCCTACCATCTGCAGCAGAGTCTTCACCCGCAGGCGGGCTCCCTCTGTCCGCAGGAAGGTGAGAAAGTCGCCCCCTAGAGGTGAGAGCAGCCTTGAGCCTCGTGGGCGACACCAGGCAAGCTGAGCCCTCACCTTGGAGACCAGCACCTCTGCTCACCTTGAACGAGCTCCATGACGATGTAGATCGGCTGTTTCTGTGTGCAGACCCCGATGAGACGCACAATGTTGGGGTGGTTGTACTGTTTCAGGATCCTGGGGAGCACTGCTGCTTAGGCTACATGCAATCTGTGCTCACAGCCTTCTACATCTGCCCTCCACCCCCCTCTGAAAAGGAGCCTCAGAGAAGACAGAAAGCTAAGGGAAAGAAGAGTGGCCGCGAATGCCTGCAGCCTTGGACACGTGACTGCAGGTGGGGGCCCTGGCTAGTACCTCTTTGCATTATGGGTATTACTCGGGTATGAGACGACTGGGAGAACTAAATGCCAGGCAGTACACAGAGGACACCTCTCACACAAGGGACCTCGAGCCTCACTCATTTGATGACCCACCTTGCTTCTTGCAGAAACTTGGCCTTGAGGTCAGGTGGGAGTGTCTCTCGGCAAGACTTCACAGCCACCGGGGTATTGTCTGCACGAAGGCGGCCACTAAACACCTCTCCGAAGTTCCCCTGCAATAGTCCTGGATTCCTACCACAACTTCCTGGTACTGCTGCCCTTTCTCACCTCAAGAGGACAGGCCATCTTGTCCCCAATTGTCCATGCTGATTTGTCACCCTGGCTCTCTATGAAGACTCCCCCTTGTAGAGATATAAAAGTTACCTGTGCCACCTCCTCTAAGAAGTGACATGGGAAATCCAGAAATCACTTTTCTTTGGGTTGGGAAAGCATTCTGATTGGAAAGTGGCTGGCATTTTACATTAACAGAGGAGCTTGGCAAGACACCCCAGAGCAGGGCTGGAGCTAGAGCAAGATGCCAGCCTAGGGGTTGGTAGTCGCTATTTTCCGAGAAAGGAATCAGGGGGTATGAGCTGGGATCTCATTGGGTCAGGGAGACCCTCTAGGACTCTGGAGGTGGAACCCGAGGTGGGACGGGGTGAGGGGCCTGGACGAAGCTGGTGAGGAAAGTCACAGGTAGAGCCCAGAAGGCTGGCGAGTCCCTGGGCCGTGGGCTGCACTTACCCTTCCGATCTGCTCTCCCAGCACCAGGTCCTCGTGCTTCAGAACCCACTTGTCCTGAGGAGAGAAGTGAGGGAGTTAGAAGTCTGCAAACAGAAGGGTGCTGGACCCCGTGTAGGACACTACGGAGCTGACTCAGTGTGTCACAGTGGCCGATTGGTCATATCCAGACACTGAAATAATCTGGGGATCAGGCTGATATCTATGGCCCATGGGTAGGAAGGCATCCCCCGCCGAGGAGGAGGCTGGCCACATTGTGGGGTAACGCTCACACTCTGAGCGTCTGTGATTCCCAAGCTCAGCATGGGCCAGGCTGTCCACAGGCTCACCTTGGGCACCGCCCTGAACAGGACAACACCACTCTTCTTTGTAAGGGGTTGCTGGGAGGACAGCAGGTGAGTGATGAGCAGAGGTATGCTGGGGAAGCCATCCCCTTCCAGCCGGTACAGGTTCTGTGAGGCAGGGATTGCAGGTGTTGGGGGGGGCATGAGGTCAGCGGCTTCCCTTGGTGAGGGGGCCTGAGGTCTGGGAGAGGACGAAAAGAGCAACAGAGGGGAGGGGGAGGGGGAGGGGAGGAGGGGGCAGGGACTACCTAGGACACATGGGTGACACTCTTGCTACCTTCTCTGACTCCAACTGAGTTAGAGAAGGAGGCACCTAAAGCAGGGACGGCTACTCCCTATATTCAAGGTCACGGAGCTCTAGACCATTTCCCTAGAGAGGGGGAAGACGGAAGGAATAGGGTCAGCTTCCCAGCCCACTCACATCTGAGGACTGGATGATGAAATGTCGGGGCTGGCCATCCCACATCACAGACAGTACATACTCCTGCTTGCCCTGGCTCTCCCGAACCAGGAAGTCCCCGGAGTGTGTTAGCAGCTCAGCTACCTCTGCCCGAGGGATAGCCCCGTGGTACCACAGCTGCTCATAGAGAGGCTTCTGCACCTCCGGCACGAGCTGCAGTGGTGGAGGGATCTGGGAGGAGCACGCAGGAGTCACTGGACTGGCTCAGAGCGGGAGAACCCTGGGCCAGCGTGGGGTTTCTCATATGCTCTTCTCCTTACAGCGACACTAGAGCGGCTGGCCTGGCTCAAGCTCGCTCTGAGCACAACCAGAATGGGAAGCTTAGGCTAGCAGATCCCAACCAAGTTAGTACTTTTCTCCTCTGAACCACGGGCCCCTCTGTCACTCCCAGAGCGGGCAGAGGAGTGGAGTAGCTCTGCAGCATACAGGGATGGCGAGGAGAGAACATGGGGGCTGGTAGGGCTCAGAGGTATCTGCAGCCTGGAACCCCAAGGAAGGAAAGGATGTCCCCTGACAACCCCCATCCCCTCACCCTCACCCCCGCCCCAGTGAAAGCCGTCTAGGCAGGCAGGTCCTTCTATGCAGGTGTGGAGGTCTAAGGAGCTTATCTGAGGCTCCTGGCCTGGCCTAACTAGATGGGCAGAGGTAGAGGCCCAGCCTTGGTACTACTCACAGAGAACTTGGGGCGGAAGATTCCGGAGAAGTGGCTTTTAAGGATCTCCAGTGTGGGTGTCCTTCCCCCCTCTCGCTCCTGCTCCTGAGGCCAGGGACAGACGTCAGCGAGTGGCCAGGCTTAGGGAGGGGGAGGGCAAAAATGAGGAGCACAGCCCCTGCAAGCAGGCTGGCAGGGGAGGGCATCGTCGTGGTAGGGCGCATCTCACCGTGGAGGAGGTGGAATGGCGGTCATCCTGAAGGAGCGGCACGGCTGGGGGCTCGCCCGTGCCGAGCTGCTCCATCTTGCTCTGCAGAAGTTCCTGCTGGGCCTGAAGCTTGTCCTGGCTGCACAGTGCTATCTGCAACCCTTGTATTGCCTCTTGCAGCATCTGCCTCTTGCTCAGAAGCTGCACCCTGCAGGCAGGAGCAGGGCAGAGAGAGGGTGGGTCTGAAGCTTGCGGCACCAGCAGAGGGGCGGGCGGGAGTCAGGAGGCTGCTGCCCGTGGGGCCTGCTCACCGTTCCCGGGGGTGGGTGTTCTGTTCCTCACTTTGGAGCTCACGCTGCAGCTGACTGACCATCTCCTGCCGGCTCAGCACCTCTTTGGTGGCCACAGCCAGTTCATCTGTCACAGAAGTCAGCCTGTACCCCAAGGGCAGGAGAATGAAAGCTGGGCCCCCACCACATGCACCCCAACAGAGCCAACCTAGCCTGGCCACCTGGCCAAGGGCTCCCTGCCCACACCCACACGTGGGTAGCGTGACAGAGGAGTACACACGTGTGTTGCACGCTCTCCAAGGTCAACTCGTTCAGCTGCAGCTCCCCTGGCTCCAGCTGTTCCCCGTCTTCAAGAAGCGACTCATCAAAAGTGACACAAGGTGGCACATCAGGGGTGGATCTGTGGGTGGACAAGGTCCTTCAGTGAATCCGTCAGAAGTCCTGGCGCTCAGGAGGCTCAAGGATAAGGACCAGCTCACCCATATTGTCGCAGGAAGCCTAGGTACTCAAACTCAGGCTGGATCCGAGCAGCAGCTGCAGCCAGCTCACGGTGAATGGATGCCACATCGTCCTGCACCAGACTGCTAATCTCCAGGTATTCCTGCAGGATGTCCTTCCTGCATTGCCCCCCACCCCATAGAGCCACTGAGTCAGAGGACCTCAGGCTAGGCAAGAAGGCTAGCTCAGCCTAGGGCAACACTTCCGGAACAATTCTAGGGTGACCCCCCCCCACACACACCTTAGCTCATATGCAAGTGAGTAACTTTAGGCAAATAAATCATTTAAGGCCGCCCTGGCCTTCTGCTTCCTGATAGGATAGTAGGTATACTGGCAGTGGTAACAGAACCACTGAGATTCTGTGGGTAGGGCCTGGTACACAGGAAGTACTCTGGAACTAGGTCCCCAATAAATGTATAAGGCAGTAATGTGCTGCTGACCCCCAAACCCTGTCTCCCCAAGGCTTAGCACCGCCACCCCTCCCCCACTGCCCAGTTCCAGCCTTCTGTTCTACTGTTGGTTAGACAGCACCGGGACTGCGCTTACAGAATGCCCGCCATCTCCTCGTGCAAATCCTGCAGTGACTGCAGCAGGCCAGGCAGCATGAACCGGTGGTGGTGGTGGTGGTGCAGCTGTGCGGCCCTCACACCCAGGACGTAGCGGTTGTGGTGGGCAAAGAGCTTCCACAGGCTCCGGACATACTTGTCTTTGGCCTTGTCTCGATCCTTGTCTGCCAGGTGAGAGGTGAGAGGGAGGGAGGGAGAGTGGGAGTGGGCGCGCATATACCCATGCTCAGGGCATGGGGTTGGTATCCCAGAGGCCTAAGGAGCAGCCCCCACTCCCTGGGCACTAGCTATAGGTCTACTAGACTGGGTTTTCTCCCTGCCAGGAAGAAGAGCGAACCTTTGCTGGCTTCCTGGTACTTGCGCCTGGCCTGGGTGCTATCTCGTACCAGGGTCCGGTACTGAGTCTTCAGCTTCTCAATGTCCTGGCTGTGGGTCTGGAAGGAAAAGGGAGGTCAGGGCGCGGAGGCAGACCCTTACGCCTGGGGCAATCACATCTGAGGCAAGGTCCTGCCGCCCAGGCTGTCAGGTTAGAGGAACTCATCCTTCCCAGGGAGTCTGGAGACTTGTGGGGAAGGGGGCTGCTAAGGTCAGGGTCAGAGGAGCTGCTGAAGGAGGCAGGAAAGAATTCGGGACAGGCTCCTACTATCCTTCCTGGTGGCAGATATGTAGATTCATATGACCCTATAGTCAAAAAAAAAAAAAAATTCCGCCGGGCCCCTGAGCCATCGCCCAGTCCCTGGTTTTCTGCCTTTGAAATGTATTCATGATGCGGAAGGGTGGTGGTGGTGCACGCCTTTAATCCCAGTACTCGGGAGACAGAGGCAAGCAGATTTCTGAGTTTGAGACCAGCCTGGTCTACAAAGTGAGTTCCAGGACAGCCAGGGCTATACAGAGAAACCCTGTCTTGAACCCCCCCCCCCCAAAAAAAACCTCCTTAGGCTTGGTTATCATATTGAAATTCTTTTCCTTCTCATAATTTTTTTTTTTTGAGGTAGGGCCTCACTACCTCAAGACTATTCCAGGCTTACCCAGGACCCATTCTGTAGCCCAGGCTGGCCTCAAATTTGTCACAGTCCTATCTCTGGAATGCTGGGATTACACACATGAGCCACGACACTCAAGTTCACACTGAGTTACTATTTTATTTTAAAATTTTGTTCCATTTATGTATATGTGGTTGTATGTATGTACAGGAAGGCATGCCCACCAAAGCCAGAAGAGGCTGTCAGATCTCTGGGAGCTAAAGTCATAGGTATTTGTAAGCTTTGTTTGGTGTAGGTATTGGGATCTGAATTCTGATCCTCTAAAAAAGAGTAAACATTCTTAACACTAAGCCCTACAAAATCATGCTTGTGTGTGTGTGTGTGTGTGTGTGAGTGTGAGTGTGTGTATGTGAGTGAGAGTGTGTGTGTGTGTGTGAGTGTGTGTGAGAGAGTGTGTGTGAGTGTGTGTATGTGTGTGTGTGAGAGAGAGTGTGTGTATGTGTGTGTGTGTGAGTGAGAGTGTGTGTGTGAGTGTGTGTGTGAGAGTGTGTGTGTGAGTGTGTGTATGTGTGTGTGTGAGAGAGAGTGTGTGTGAGTGAGAGTGTGTGTGTGTGTGTGTGAGTGTGTGAGTGAGAGTGTGTGTGAGTGTGTGTGAGAGTGTGTGTGTGAGTGTGTGTATGTGTGTGTGTGAGAGAGAGTGTGTGTGAGTGTGTGTGTGCTATGGTGCACATGTAGAAGTGTCAGAAGACAAGGTGCAGGAGCTGGGTCTCTCCTTACTGTGAGTCCCAGGGACCAAACTCGGGTTGTCAGGCAAGGCAGTAAATCAACCTTCACACACCGAGCCGCCTCGCTAGCTTTTTGTTTTGTTTTGTTTTGTTTTGTTTTGTTTTGTTTTGTTTTGTTCTGGGCAAGTTCCCCTGCTCTATAGCCCAAGACAGTCTGCAACCTATGGCAATCCTCCTGCCTCTATTGATTGAGTGCAAGGATTATAGACCACCATACACTTGTCTTTTACCTTAACTTCCAACATTTTTATTTTGCTCAGAGCCCTGCACAGTATGTTCCTGGTAGTAGGAACAGCGGGTGGTGGCCCAAGACTGGAATGCTCAGCCCAGTTCTCTTGCTTGGATGCTGGGACAAAATGTGCAAGCTTCATTTGGCTTCTTTGAATCTCAGGTTCCCCATCTGTAACTGATTGAATCCATAGACTTTGCCAGTCTTTTTTTTTGGGGGGGGTATGTTTTTGAGACAGGGTTTCTCTGTGTAGCTCTGGCTGTCCTGGAACTCACTCTGCAGACTAGGCTGGCCTCTAACTTGGAGATCAGTTTGCCTCTGCCTCCCAAGTGGTAGGATTAAAGGCGTTCACCACCACTGCCTGGCAACTTGGAAAGTCTTAAAGAGCCAGCTAGTATATATTTCGAGCATGTAGGTCATAGAGTTCTGCAGGAATTACTCCATTCTTTCGCTGAAACATAGGATCCCAAACGATGGGAGGACAAATGAGCATGAAACCCTTAACTAGAATTGAGTTAGGAAAGTCTGGGAAGGCGGACCACAAGAGGGCGCTGTGGGTCCATGGTAGGACCCAGCTCTGTGGCAATGAGGGGTGTGGTACTGGGAGATTGACCAGTGAGTGAATTGGGGAGAGAGGCACCCAGAGACAAAGCAGCTGCCTGTAACCCAGCCTGTAGCTGAAGAGCTGCTGGGACTCAGACCAGGGCAGGATTCGGCCTCTGGGGCCCTGGCGGGGTCCACTCTAAGCACACTTGCCCCCCCCCCCCAAGTCCCTCACAGTGGCTCAACAGGCCCTGTAGCAAGTTAGCCAAAGTTGTGAGAGGAAAGGAGGAAGCTGCAGCGGCAAGGCCACACAGGCCATCCTGGAGCTGGGCCTGCGGTCAGTGACTTCTGCTTCCCTAAGCACTCTTGTGTAAAACTGCACCTTATTGCGACAGCGTCCTCTGGGTGCCCGCCTACCTTGGTGAGCTCCTGCTGCAGCTGCTGCCACTGCTCGTTGTACGTCTTTCTCAGGTGCTGCCGCTCCCGGATCAGCACGCTCAGTTTGCTCAAGGGCCCCGAGTTCAGATCTTCTGCATGCTGCCGCAGCACCCGGCTCAAGTTCTCGGTCTGGCTTGTTATCTCTGCCCAGGACTACAGCACATTGTGGGATAGGGAAATGGGAAGAACAGGGCAATGGCCCGCAAGCCTGGGTTTGCATCCTTTCCAACCCCACCTCTAAGCGGGGAGGTGATGAGGGCAAGTGAATGGGAGAGCTCACGGAAGCTCACCTGGCTGACAGGGCTGTCGGGGCCGCTGCTCCAGCTCTGGCCTCCGCTGTCCTGCAAGGACATGTGGTGAAGCAATCCTGCATATTCCCGGTCACTCTTGACCCTCTGGGCCATCCACTTCCTCATGCCCTCCAATAAGCGCAGCTCAGCTTCCTGCATCTGCTGCACTGCCCCGTGGCCCTGGGGGCTGCACAGCTCTGAAGAGAAGCCCATAATGGTGTCCTGGGGACAGAAACCGGGTCATTCAGTGGAGACAAAAGAAGCGGCTGGTGATGGAAGATGAGGCTACGGTCGAAGAGGGCTGCGGGCGGGACATGGGTGGGGTTCTGCTTAGAAAAAAAAAAAAAATACCAAGAGGTGCAGAGAGCAGCCTGGACTGGGGCTGGCCCTTCTGCTTCCGATGTACTAGACTAGATTTCAGAGCCAGTGGTCCTGTTTCCAGGAACCAGACTGGAGGTCCCTAACAGGACCCTTCCCCCACACCATTCCTGGGTGTTACCGACTCCTGCCCTGCCCAGGGCCTTCAACAGTGCTGGACTGCGGCCTCCGGGAGCCACCGAAAAAAAACCCTATCACTGGGCTTTCCTGCTCTTCCCAAGATCCTAGCCCCACCCCCATCAGGTTTCAGGTTCCCAGAACACCCGCCTGGCCCCTTTCCGGTGCCCAGCCCTGCCCGTGTTCCACATAAACTCCTGGATCTCGAAGGTGGAGTTACCTTTCTCGGGCAGCTGCTCCTGGGGTAGGTGGCGGTGGACCGACTAAGGCCCAGAATCTGCCGGGCCAGTTCCTGATTCCTGCTTCCTCCTCCGTGGTTTCAGTTGCCCTAGGCCGCGGGGCGGGTCCACTATAGGGAAGAGAGAGCACAGCCCACCCCCCCATCCTGCTCCCCACTCTGCGTGCCCTGGGCCACAGCCTACAGCGACAGCTCAGCCACGGAAACGGAAGGGAGGAGGAGGCCGGCAAAGAATGGCCATGCGAAGAGTGGCCTGTGAACCAGGCACTCTCCAGGGTCCCGCGAACGCGGGGGAAGGAACCCAAAATGCAGTGGGGATGGACTCAAGGTGAGGCCTCAGGCAGGGTGTTGGGACCCCCGGGGCACCCAGGGTGTGTGGACTAATGTGAATCCTGACAGCGTGCTAGGGTGCCAGGGGGACATAGAGGAAGGAAGCCTAATCCTGTCCCTCCTCTGGATTCCCTAAGGAGACCTCAGGCGCCAGCCACTATTTGCATATAAAATCTCCAAGTCAAAATCCTAAGCAGAGGCCTGCTTCTCGGGCCCGGGTTCCGGTAGCACCCTTTCTCTCAGGCAGGGCGTTGAGTCTCAGTGGCAGCCTGGGCCAGCGTGGGGTATAGAACTGAGGAGAAATTATTTCCCCATGAGGGACTCAGGTTCCCCCAGCCATTCAATCCTGGTTTGCTGGGGTTTTTTTTGTTTGTTTGTTTTGTTTTTTCTTTTATTTTGAGAAAGGGTCTCTCTGTGTAGTCCTAGAACTTGCTATGTAGATCAGGCTGGCCTCAGATGAAGAGATGCCCTGCCTCTGCCTCCCAAATGCTGAGATTAAAGGTGAGCTCGGCTAGCTGTGATAAACACCAGAACTGAAAGCAGCCTGGAGAGAGAGATTGTCTGATTTAAGGATTAGAGTCCACCACCAAGGGAAGTCAGGGCTGGAGCTGAAACAGGAACCACGGAGGACACTGCTCGCTGGCCACTTGCTTTCACAGGCACCCCAGGATCTTTGTATGGGAAGGTAGACACCCCCAGTACACCGGGCCTTTCCACATCAGCCAGTATCAAAATGCTCCACCGACTTGCCCACAGGCCAATCCAATGGAGGCAACTTCTCAACTGAAGCTTCTCTTCCCAGGTGACACTAGCTTATGTCATGATAAAACCAAGGAGCACACAGATCTGGGTTCACTCAGGATCCCCTCAGACCTCAGCAGTGGAAGCCCTAGACCTCTTAGAGGCATTTAAGCCTTCTGACTTAAGCCAAACTGGCCCCTAGTTCCCACCCTTCCCCAGTCAAACAGCTAAGGGTCCCGAGAAGAGCTATAGACACTGGAGACCGGGCTTGGTTTGCATAGTCTGCACGTTTAATCACTTTAAAACCTCTAACATTATCTCGTGTCCATTAAATAGAACCAACAATGCCAGGCCTGTTTAAATTACAAGGAAAAAAAAAATCACTGTGCACCAACCCAGCATCTTACAAAACCAGCCTGGATGGCCGTGAGGGGTGGGCAGGAGAGCAAGGGGCACCCCTGGACAGGTAGGCTGGGTACTGAGAAGGGCTAAGGAAAAGAAAATGGGGGGGGGGGAGCCCAAGTGGGAGGGGACTGATTGTCCTAATGGGAAGGGTGCAAAAGGCACATCAGAAGAGGGGGTTTGGGGGGCATCATAGGCCAATGCTTTCTCCACCAGGGCACAGTGTTAGAAAGGGCTTGGTGGTGCCACCTGCCCACCCCTGGCACTTGGAGAGCCAGCGACCCATAAGCCCTTGGCACAACCCCATTTGAAACAGATGATGTCAGCCTACCCCTCCCACCACAACCCCCTTTCTTAGAGCCCACCGGGCTGGCCTGCCTCTTCAGGACATGGGGCTTAGTTATTCCCTATACCCCAGGGCTGGGCAGCCATGGGAAGGGCAGGGTGGGTGTGGGCATGAGAAGGTCAAGGGTCCAGCTGCTACCCCCATTAAAAATACAAAAAAAAAAAAAAAAAAGAATCAGCATCTAAAGTGAATAATCACAAAGTGAAAATATATCCTCAAACAGCTCCTGAGATCCCCACAGGGGAAAGCAGCATCGGGTGGGAGGCGGGAGGAGAAGGCTGGGCCACCGTGCCTCCCCACCACCCACCCAGGGGCTCCTGTACTGTAACTGCCAACAGCCCAGGCAGCCCCGGGCTCAGAAAACAGGGCCCTGGCAAGGGGGGAGGGTGCCATAAAGGATGGTCAGACACCAGCAAGGCCCCCAGAGCTTTAGCTCGGCCGGCCCGTGCTGGCCTAGCTCAGCCTGGCTTCCACGGAGGTGGAGGCCTGGAGTGCAGAGGCAGGCTGAGAGCAAGAAAGTACAGGCACACTGGGAGGGGCCTGCTTTGCTTTGGTCCCTTCCTAAGACTGCAGCTTCTTCGGAGGCTCACCTGTGAGCCAGAGAGGGTCAGGGGATGCAAAAGCCCTTGGAGAGGTGGCTGCCTTCTTCAAGTACCTCCTGGCCAGCCTCCCTGTTGCCTGGATGGGAACCATTATTGCTTTCTGAGGGGCAGGGAAGGGAAGGGGCAGGGCTGCAGCCTGGTCAGGGACTCAGAGAGAGGCCGCCCCTCTTCACTCTGCGGGAAGTCCAGCTGGGCCAAGGAAGCTGCCCTAAAGATTTCCTCTTTCCTCCACATGGAGGGGTGGTAGGGGTGAGGCTCCTGGGATCCCACCTCAGGCAAACAGGTAGGCCCAAGGGTGGGGTAAGAAGCAGTCTCTGCCCCTCTCGCCTCCCAGCTAGGGTCCAAATCCAGTCGCAAGATAAAAAAATACTTTGGTGAATTAAAAAGTGCCCGAGGAAGGGATCGATTTGATAGGGTGGGCAGTGGGCTTTTCAAAGGGCGCTCTGGTCTTTGATGAAGGCGGTCCTCTCGCCCCGGCCCTCGTCCTCCTCTGAGTCCGATGGGCACTCCTCCTGCCAGGCTTCAGGGGGCAGCCCCTTGTAGGAGATGAGGCCGCGGTCCATGGTGTACACTTTCACTCCCCGGAAGCTGAAGCCCGAACACCGATGCAGGAACAGGAAGACGATGCCAAAGATGAGCACGATGATAAGGCAGCTGAGGCCGGCCAGGACCTCGGGCAGGTGAGAGGCCAACCCAGCCTGCAGCCGGGGCTCCATCTCCACCTCAGGGCGCAGTGCAGGAGGCTGCTGCTGAGGCCGAGACTCCCGGCTGCTCTGGCTTTGCCGGGAGCAGGTCTGCTCCACTGGGTCCAGGGAGGCATGGCTGGGGCAGCTGAGGCAGTCTGTGGGGGCCGGGCCCTGGCAAGTGGCACATGAGGCGTGGCAGGGGGTACAGACGCTGGCACGGATGATCTCCACATCATTCTCAGTGCTGTAGTGTGTATCAAGGACTTGGGGGATGAAGCCTGGTGGGCAGTGCTGGACACAGCTTTTCTGGTGCAGAGAGTAACCTTCCTCACACACTGCCGGCACAGGAGAGGAGGGGAGCGTTAGTCAAGGGGACGGTGGCTCTAAGTCGCCTGAGCTCTCCACCAGGCTCCTGTAGTCCTAAGCGGTCACCACAGTGCCCAGTTCTTTTTTTTTTAGCTATCTAAAGTTCACTGTCCCCTCCCACTCCACTGTTCCAATCCTGTTCTCCCCACTTTCCCAGCCTCAATCACATCCATTACTGACCCACGCAGGCCTGGCTGGATGTGAGGGTCTTGCAGCCGCTGCTTTCTGGAGGTGTAGAGAGCCCCTCGGGGGCTGTGCCATACAGAACGAGAGTGAACTTGGTCAGCGTCCCTATTCCAGAGTTGATAAGAGAAAGGAGTCAAGGGTGTGAGTGCCATGTTAACACCCTAGCACCCACCGGCTCTCCCACCCTCCCCTCGTCAGTGCCTCCATACGGTACCATAGTTGTTGGCTTCACTGGTATTTTCAATCTCTAGGACCCATTCGCCAGCCGGATCCTCATCCCAGGAATGGGTTGTCATGAAAGCCCAATCATTAAACCCATCAGCAGAGTAGTCATGTGGTCTGGAGGAAGAGAGTTCCATATAGTCATCTGAGGTTTTAGAGGGGACATCTAGCCATGATATATGGGACAAACGCCATTCTCTCCATGTGGCAACCTGCTAGACTGGAAATGCTTCTAAGGGCAGCTGTTTTTCAGATGTTCTTAGCCAGGGGACACTTTTCACAAGGGACACACACAGCTGGCATGAGAGATGGGTCTAAGCAAGGATTCCTGTGATGAGGTGATCCCAAAGGTCGTAGCTGTCCCTCCCCACGCTGTTACTGATGGTTGCCAGAGTCTTGGGGGACAAATGAGGGAATGAACCAGGAAATGAAAAGGGAACATGGCGAGCACCTGGCAGCTAACAGGGTGGAGCGGGTGCCCATGGGGCTGATGAGGTGGATAGCCAGGTCACCGCGGCGATTGTAAGACAGGGTGAGCCGGGCCTGAACGTGTTCCAGCCTGGTGATGTGGTTGGGCTCACCCAGGCATGCTGTCACCGCCTTGCGCACCTCTAGCCGTTTGCCGATGTCCCTGTACAGCAAGCACCGTGAGTCAGCAGGCCAGCAGCAACCAGTGGGCATCCCAGAGCTCCCGGGCCCCAACTGTTCCCTCCCGCTCAGGGTCCAGTCTTTACTTGGGTTCCACCAGGATTTCAACAATGCACTTCCGCTGGGGGGCCACTGTTGTCCAGTTCTGGGCCAGAGCCACCATGGCACCTGCATCCAACAGCCCGTAGCCATACGAATGGCTCACTGTGGAGGGAGGGAAGGGTCAGTAGGAAGGGAGGAGAGCCCCATCCTACCTCAGAGCCTAAACCTCTGGGTTACCTTGCCCTCACCTTTCCGGCCCACGCCGTTGGTAGCCCAATCATCAGCGTTGAGGTGGGCTGGCTTTGAGGTCTGCACTACCAGGTGCTGCATGTCCCGCCAGGTGAGGTTCTTGCTGCAAAGGAGAGAACGTCTGGGGTCAGGCTTTCTGGCATGTGGCTGCAGAAAACAGCTGCCTGACAGGGAGCATGGGTGGGACAGGCTGTTGCTTGCCCACTTACTTGGCCTCCAGGGTGAGAGCAATGATACCAGCTGCCAAGGGGGCAGAAGCCGAGGTGCCTGTGTGAGATTCTGTGCACTTCTGCCTCAGGTCAGTTGTCACCTGCCAGGGGACAATGGTGTTGAGACCTCATGGGTGTTGGCAGGAGTAAAGGAGCCACCTGCCTGTCCTGCTGCCTATCAGACCTGGGTACCCTAGATGGTGCAGTGAACCAGTTAGGACACTCGAGCCCCAGCTTCTACCTTACTAACACACATAGCTTCTTCTAGGGTCAAGTTTCTCAGGGAATTAGGGGATCAAGTAGAGGTCGGAGCACAGGGGATATTTTCAGGGAGTTTATACTTCTCAGGGGCTCAGAGATGGTTTTGCAGCCCGCAAGGGTCTGGGGAATCTCCTGCTTGTAGCGCAGTTACCCAAGGTCCACGCTACTCTACGCAACTACACAGGGATGAGGTCAGAGAGAGCCTAATGTGGCCCTGAGGAGAGCAGGAGGCCTCCTTCCCAGCCCCAGCCAGGCAAGACTCACGATCTGCTTCTCATTCTGGTTGCCGCTGCTGTAGGTGGTGGCCAGTGTGGAGGAGCAGGCCTCACTGTACCAGGGCACATTGCCGAACTGTGTGGCGCTGCTGATGGACAGTGTATAGATGCTGTTGGTGTAGCCGTCACAGTTGCAGCTGTCATGTTCCCGGCCCCCATTCCCTGAGGCCCAGACAAAGATGGAGCCCAGCCCTCCTCGGCCCTGTGAACGAAGTGGGCTAAGGTTACTCAAGATGGTGTGTTGGGGGGTAGAGGGCAATGAGGTACAACAGGACGATGCTGAGGGAAGAAAGATGGGAGCCTCCATCTCTGTGGACTTCCAAGTTCACTTCTTAAGAGCCACCAAAGATCCCTCATAGATGACTATGTATGTACAAAATCAAACTAGACCAGGCTCACACCCAAATGCTTAGAGTGGTGATCCCCAGAGGACGGGGTGATCCCGTCAGTATGGGGTGATGAGTGCTGTCTGTATGGTATGTGTACGGCCATGCATGCCATGGTACCCACGTGGCTCCCAGAGAGCGGCTGCGCAGAGCTGCTCCTTTCCTTCCACGTTTATACCAAGGCTTGAACTCCGGCATTAGGCCTGGGTGCAGACTATTTACCTGTTCAGCCGTCTCTTTGACCCCATCACTTAACTTTATTATTTTGGGTAGTGCTGAAATCAAAGCCATGGCCTCAGGCTGGGGATGTGGTTCTGAGGCAGAGGACCTGCCTAACATTGGTAATGCCTCGTTCAATGTAACACTGCAAACCTTTGCCCAGCTAAAGAAAAAAAATGGGGCTGGAGAGAGAGCTCGGTAGTTAAGGGCACCGGCTCTCTTGCAGAAGACATGGGTTTGATTCTCAGCACCCACATGATGGCTCACAAACATCCATAATCGCAGTACCAGGGAATCCAAAGGGCTGCATGCCATTAAAACATTTATACACATAAAATAAAAATAAATAAAATTAAGGTGCACTGTCAGTCCCCAGCTCCTTCATGTTTTTTTTTTTTTTTAAGATCTTTTCCTCTTTCTTTTATTCTTTCTTTTTTTTTTTTTTTTTTTATTATTATATGTAAGTACATTGTAGCTGTCTTCAGACACACCAAAAGAGGGAGTCAGATCTTGTTACGGATGGTTGTAAGCCACCATGTGGTTGCTGGGATTTGAACTCTGGACCTTCGGAAGAGCAGTAAGAGCAGTCGGGTGCTCTTACCCACTGAGCCATCTCACCAGCCCTCCTTCATGTTTTAATAACATTTAGTTTCTAATATTTCTTTTTATTTATAATTTTATTCTTATTATATGTACATGTACTATATGTGTGTCTGGTGCCCTTAGAGGACAGAAGAGGGCATCAGTTTCCCGGACTGGAGTTACTGATAGTTGTGAGTCACCATGTAGGTTCTGAGAACCACACCCAAGTCTTCAAGAGCAGCTAGTGCTCTTAACCACCGGGACATCTATCTAGCCTCTATTACATTCTACTTTACCACTTTTGTCAAGGTTAAAATTAATTAACCAGGCATAGTGGTACACACATGTCAAGAGTGGAACCATGGGTTCAAGGCACGCCTGGGTTACATGGCAAGTCCCAGGTCAGTCTAAACTATACAGAAGACTTTGTTTCAAAAAAAAACAAAAAAACAAAAAAAAAAAAAGGTCTGAGCAGAGGTGCAGTGGTGGCACACACCTTTAGTTTCAGAACTTGGGAGACAGAGGCAGGCACATCTCTGAGTTTGAGGACAGCCTGGTCTATAGAGTGAGTTCCAGGACAACCAGGACTACACAGAGAAACCCTGTCTTAGAAAACTGGGAAAACAAACAAAATACTAGGAAAAATAAAACAGAATAAGGAAGCGAGTGATGGAAAAGATGAACTCAGTCAGCCTGATTTCCAGAGCTAGATCAGGGCCCCACTTCACCTGGCTAACTCCCCGAAAGAAGGCCTCCTCAGCGAGCCGGGCTGGTCCATCCACGGTCTTGCCGTCGTCCTCAGGGCCCCAGCTGGCGCTGTAGATGTGGATGTGGTTGGGATTCAGGCCCAGCGAACGTGCCTCTACTGCATCAGTCACCTCGCCATCCAACATCCGCACCCCTGGCCGCAGAGGGGGTGGGAAAAGGGGTGCTGCGTGGGTCCAGCTGCCAGAGGCACCCATAGGCAAAGGCCCAGCTTGGACCCCAGGGAGGAGTAAGAGAGAGGAGTGGCCAGCATGGAAAACTCAAAGCCCCTTACATATTGTCTCCCACTGCCTTTCAAGAAGAGGACCTTCTCCCCAAGTCACACCGGTCCTCACTAGAAAGAGTCTTGGGCCTCAGGAACAAGGGACTAAAGGCTGTGCCATGATTTAGGAAGATTTCTGAGAGGCCTGCACCCACTCCACCATGCCACCAGCCCTGGGGTTCCAGTTTTTCCACTGGCTAAGAACTCTTCAGGGACTAGCACACTGCCAAAGGATCTATCATGGAAGATGTTGAATGGGCAGAGAAAACTTCAGGAGAGGACCCTCCCACTCTCAACATGTACCCAAGGCCAAGGCTCATACCCACCTCCAATTCGGGCATTGTAAGCTACACCTACGCCACAGACACCATTGTTGGCCACTGCTGCCACTTCCCCGGCACAGCGAGTGCCATGCCTGCGGATCAAGAGCACAGCGTTAGTGGAAGTGCACGGAGTGAAGGCCCTTGGGCTGCATCCATCATCCTATGTGTGTCCACAGCACTTCCCTGTGGCGCCTGATCAAAAACATCTCTAAGTTTGAGGCCAGCCTGGACTACAGAGGAAATTCCAGGACAGCTAGAGCTACATATGGAAACCAAGTCTCAAAAAACCAAACTCAAAACTCCCTTTGGGGACCAGGGATATAGACAAAGACTTCAGCTGTGTAGTTTTACTGTTGTTAGTGTTTTTTTTTTTTTTTTAAAGATTTATTTATTATATGTAAGTACACTGTAGCTGTCTTCAGACACTCCAGAAGAGGGCATCAGATCTTGTTACAGATGGTTGTGAGCCACCATGTGGTTGCTGGGATTTGAACTCTTGGACCTTCGGAAGAGCAGTCGGGTGCTCTTACCCACTGAGCCATCTCACCAGCCCGTTAGTGTTTTTAAGATTTATTTTATGTATATGAGTGCTCTATCTGCATGTACACCTGCATGCCAGAAGAGGGCATGAGATCCCATCACAGATGGTTGTGAGCCACCATGTGGTTGTTGGGAATTGAACTCAGGACCTTTGGGAGAATAGCCAGTGCTCTTAACTGCTGAGTCATCTCTCCATCCCCTTGTTTTTTTGAGATAAGGCAGCTTGGCTGGCCTGGAACTCACTGTGAAGACCAGTCGTCAAACTCACAGAGACCTGCCTACCTTTCCCTCCAAGTGCTGGGATTAAAGGAGTATGCCCCCATGCCTGGAAAGACTTCAGCTTTTAGGTGGGCCATGTGCCATTCACACTGAGCCTTGTGTCCTTGATGGGTAAGAGGGAGAGCTCAGAGACCAGGGACTTAGCACTCTCACCTGTTGTCATTCATCTGTGTGTACCGAGGCTGTGGGTCGGGGTCCTGGTCATTCACGTCAAAACTGGCTCCAGGGTCCTGGGAAGAACACGGCCCTCATTGGGAGCTGCCTCCCCACGCTGACAGGACAGGACAGGACAGTTCCCCCGAGGTCCCTGCCCAGGGCTCTCCCACCACTCTTTTCCAGCCCTTACATAATTGCCTGCTAGGTCGGGATGATTCTTCTCAATGCCGTCATCCAGGATGGAGACCACAATGCCATGGCCTGTGAAGCCCTGGGCCCAGGCCTCCTTCACATTCAGGTCTCGCTGAGTGACACCAGACTGCAGAGACAACCAGCCCATTACCAGAGATGTTTGGTTGTTCACTCAAAAGAATCAATTCTACCCCAAAACCTCTATCTCTACCCATCCCAGCTTAAAATGCCATTTCTGGGGACTGGAGGGATAGCTCAGCAGTTAAAAGTACTGGCTGCTCTTTCAAAGGACCCAGGTTCAATTCCCAGCACTCACTTGGTCACGACTGTCTGTAACTCCAGTTCCAGGGGGATCTGACAGCCTCATACACTCATGCAAGCACACCAATGTGCATAAAATAAAAATAAACCATTTTTAAAAATGCCACTTCTGGCTCCCATTGGAAATGTATAGATTCTGGGAAGGCTAGAGCAGTGGTTCTCAACCTATGGGTCGTGACCCCCCTGACAAATCTATCTCCAAAAATATTTACAATTCATAACAGTAGTTAAATTACAGTTATGAAGTAGCAACAAACATAACTTTACAGTTGGGGGGGGGGGGTCCTCACAACATGAGGAACTGAATTAAAGGGTTGCAACAGTAGGAAGGTTGAGACCCACTGGGTCAGAGGCAGAAAGAAGGGAGAAGAAAACAGAAGAAGCCAGGGTGAGCCTCATCCACTCACAGGACCTCACTGTGGTGGGGAGAGAACCAGAGTCCAAGGAGCATACCAGGTACCACTGCTGGGGGAACTTGGGGTCCGTGGGCTCCTGATACACGTCCCTCTTGGCTCTTCGCTTGGCTACCTGCTGCTCCAGCCACTTTACCTAGGAAGGAGAGGAGGATGGTATAGGTGTGGGGGTTGCAGAGTGAGGGCAGACTCAGAACAGAAGGGGGTGGCAGCCGGAAGGGCCAGGGCCACACTTACTTGAGGCTCCCTCTGTAGCCGGCTGTGCCGCGGGCGGTGAGGCGACAGGGACCGCTTTGTCACTGCTCTGTGCCAGAAGTGGTAATAGTCACCGAAGATCTGCAATGAAGCACTGAGTCTGAGATGGGCTTTCCATCTGCCAGTCCCTGGGGGAGGCAGAGATGGGGGTGGACAAGGCTGCTGGGGAGGCTCACAAAGGCAAGCGCCTGGGGGGGGGGCAATCTGTTCCCTGCTGAGGACCCACAAGAACATGCAGGGGATGGAGAGGGACACCATCCCCAAGATGTGCTGGGTTTTCTAAGCAACCTACAGGAAAGCCCACAAACAGGACAGTGTTACGGATCCCATCCCACCAGCCGCTCAGAACCTGCCTCTTGCCCAGACGCCCTGGAAGACAAGCTCAACAATTTCTGCTGCATGGTTTGAGAGTCTCTGCCCTCACTCTCTCCACCACCAGGTCATGTCCTGAAGTTACAAACAGGCCCAGTAAGAAGCTTACCTGGCCCAGGTTGTGGAAGCCATGCTTCTGCGCCACCCTATCAGCCACAGCTGGGCCTCCAGGAATGTGCACGGCCCAGGTGTTGGTGAAGATCTTCTGGCCTTGAGCATCAGCTGCCAGCAGGACCACGGCTCCTGCTGCTGCGACCACCCATAGCAACCAGGATCTCAGCTCCATGGGGGGGCAGGTGACTGGAACCCCAGAGCGCCTGTCTCCCTGGCCTGGTCACAGGGCCTTGGCTGCCACGTGCCTGCTCAGTGCCAGGGTCCCGGGGCTGACTGGTGGGGGCATGGGGCCGAGATGGGCAGGGCTGGAGGACAGGGTAAGGGCCAGATCTAAGGGAACAAGAGGAGGAAGGAAGAGTCAGTCCTCTCAGCCACACACTGATGCCGCCCCTCCTAGCCTCACGGCTGAGCCTAAAAGCAGTTTCAAAGGAGATGGACCTAAAAGGAGTTTCAAGGGAGATGGGTAAAACCAGCAAACACCTGAGGGGCTGGGAAGATGGCTCAGTAGGGACACTTACTGCCACCCAAGCATCAAAACCTGAGTTTGGAGTCCCAGGACCCACATTAAAGGCTTGGCAGCATTTGCCTGTAACTCCAGCACTGGGGGCAGGGCAGAGAAAAGAATCCCTGGGGCTTGCTAGCTGGTCAACCTAGCCAAGTCTGCAAGCTCCAGGTTTGGTAAGAGACCTGTCTTTAAAACAAAACAAAAACCAAGATCAGAAATAGGGGTAAGGGCTGGAGAGATGGCTTAGTAGTTAGGAGCACATACTGCTCCTGCAGGGGACAGCAGGGGACCAGAGTTCTCATCCCTGCACTTGTATTGGATCATTCACAGCAGCTTATAACTCCAGCTCCCAGGGATCCAACTGCAGCCTAGACATACAGACACAAAGACACACACACACACACACACACACACACACACACACCACAAACCCCCAAGGTGTCTCCGGAATAAATACAGCACATATCCCAAAGGTCAGCCAAACAGACACATGGGCCCACAGTCTCCCCCTCCCAAGCCTTTCTCCCATCACTAATACAACTACGGCTTGAGTTGCTCAAAATAAAAAGCAAACAATAACCAAAGAAAGATACATTATCAAATGGCATGTACACAGGATTCCATTTTGTTTTCTTAAAACTATACATGCAGATTTATACAAAACCACAACAAAATCTGGACGGATACAAGTTACTGCTTAACAGTCGCTCCTTGGAGAGTCTGAGAATTATGAGTAGCAATTGTTACTTTCTGCTTTGTGCTACTGTACGCTCTCAAAATATCCAGGCATATTTTATAAAAGAATAAATGTTGGCTCTTTAAAAAATGAACAGAGTCTACCCAACTCAATTAGGGCATCCTGGTTCAGCAAAAAGGTGAGCTGTAGGGAGTTATTTAAAAGACTCTCAGTCCCCAAGAGGAAAGAGTGGGTGACTCGAGTTGGGATGGAGGCTGAGGAGCCACACTCTGAGCATGAGGGATTCCTGAGGTTTTGCCACCCTCTAGGGCTGAGATGACAGCCATCTTTAGAGGCAGGGCCCAAGCTGTTTCCTGGGCAACTTTGCTCCTGCTAGTCCAGCCCTGCTGCCCCCTGGCGTGTTCCAGGCCCACCACCTTGCGTAATCTGAGCCAGGCTGCCAGGGCAAACACTGGCGCTGAGCCTGGAACACCAAGGTGAGGCCGAATCAGTAGCCCTGAGTGGTGTTTTTCCTCCTTCAGCAAACAGACAGCAAGACCTCTCTGCCTGGGGCCACATAACTGTCCCCATAAAGGGCCCCTGACTAGCCACAAGCCAAGCTCCTGGGGTAGGTGGCAGCTAGGAGAGGTTCCAGTAGGCTGCTGGGGATGTCCTGTCTAAGTGCCAGGATCCCGATGCCCCTACCATTCCCATGGCCCAGCCCTAGAGGTAGCCACTTGGCCAAATGGTAAAATGTAGATACCTCAGCACACTGCCCTGTGGAGCTGGGCAGATCTGCTAGCCACTGGGAACGCCAAGATTCTCCAGGAACTGCCACTAGCTACCCAGCCTCCCTAACTGCTGCCATCTCACCCTATAGGCTGAGGGGACTCCACACACAATCCTGGAGTATTTTCAGTTTACACCAAAATAACCTGACAGCTGATGGCAGGAGACATCCACGAGGCAGACTCCATGCCTGAAGGGCAGAGTCCAAAGGGCTCCGAAGACATGCCTCAGAGTTAGAGCTCCGTGCCTCCACGTAGAAACAGGACTCTTGCCACATCTAAAACCTCTTTAGTTTAGAAATGTGCAGACTCCCTGCTCCAAGTTTTGAGACCTGCCTACAACTTCCAAATTATGGCTGGGTCGGTCTGGGTCTAGCCCAGGTTTCAGCAAACTATAGATGGGGCCACTGAGACAGAACCCCCACCACACCTCGAGAAAGATGGTCTGCTTCCCTCCACACCAAGTCTCCCCAACTGTGGTAAGGGTGGGATATGAATTCCAGACATCAGAGAGCCCTGCCTCGTCATCAAGACACATAGGAGGATACACACACCACACACACACACACACACACACACACACACAAAAGAACTGTGAACAATGAATGAACAGGCTTCTCCCCACCCCCATTCCAGACTCTGACTCACCCTCTGAGTCCCAGTTGTCTCAAAACCAGGAGACTGGATATATTTCTAGCCTCTCTGGGTCAGTTTTGCCCAGCCATCAGTGCTGGGCCTGACTAGAGAATAGGCTATAGTACTGTCCTAGCTCTTTTCTTAGGCAAAGCCTTTCTGTCTCTCCCTAGAACCTACAGACAGAGATAACCACAACCATTCCAGGCATAAGACGGGCACTTACCCCCAGGTGTGGCTGCTGTTTCTAGGACCTGGAGACCCAGCTGAGGCAGCCACAGAGCAAGCCACCAAAGACTGCTGGGAAACCCAATCAGGTCTCTCTTTCCAGCAGAGACCCCAAGGCAGGTCCTGTTACAGGCACCTCCCAGGAAATTTTAACTCCTAGTCCCTGCTCAACTACTTACACAAGTCATTTCCACTCTCTGGGCCTCAGTTTCCTTGGTGGTTAAAAACTATTAGGACAGAGGCTTTCAAACTTTTTTTAAGCCATAGGATCCTCTTTTTAAAAAAATACAAATTTTAGATAGAAGCCCAAAACAGGAAACACACACCTAATCTGCTCGCCCACCCTCCTTTTCTATGTCCACACCTGGCCAGCAGCCACATGCCCTCACTGGGCCACATCACCTGCGTCGTCTTGGCACTTCCCAAGTCAGAGAGAATCCCAGTGCTTCAGAGAGATGAAAGTCCACTTCCCCTAGGCGCAAAGCCCTGGGGCGGTGGGAACGGCGGCACCGAGCAGACTAGTGTCTGCTGTCAGACCTGTATGGCAAGCAGGCCGCCCCTCGGCTAGCCACCCGATGGATGGGGGCAGCAGGGGCCTCGGCCAGGCCTCGGCAGGAGGCAGCCCGGAGCGAGCCTCCCCCAAGCCGGCCTGTGCGCGCACGCGAAATCCGCCCCCGACCGCTCCGGCCGTACAGGTGTGCCAGGCGGCCGAGGACCCCGTGCCCTCCCGGGAGCGCGCCCCACCAGGCGCAGGCCCCGGCCGCCGGGGCCACGGAGGACCGCGGGCAGGCGGGAGCACCCAGAGTCCGAGGAATGCTCTGCCTAGCCCGCCCCAGCAGGGGCCCCGCCGGCGCTTCCTGAGGTCATAGGGCTCGCCCCGGCCCCAGCGGAAAAGTACCGGCGCGGGCCCAAGCCCGGCGCTCAGGTGGGCTGCGCGGCTCCCGTCCTCCCGCCGCGGCGGCCGAGAATCCGCGACCAGAGCCCGGCGGCCGGCGAGGCCCGGGGCTGCGCCGCCCGGCTCCGCGCTCCCCCGCCCGCTCCGGGCCCGGTTCCCCAGCGCGCCGCCTCCCCGGCCCCGGGCCGCGCGCCCTCGCCGCTTACCCTGGGGAGCCCGGGCGGGGAAACTTTTCCGGACGAGCGCCGCGGCCGCTCGGGTACCCCTCGGCCGAGCACGGAGCCCGGCGGCGGGGGCCTGGCTCCGGCGGTCCCCGCGCCCGGCAGCGGCGTCACGGCGCGCAGGCGGGGAGGCGCGGCGGCGCGGCCTCGGCCCGGCCGGCGACCAGGGCAAGGCTCGGCCTGGGCTCGGGCGCGGGCGGGGGGCAGCGGCCCGGCCGCGGCGGCGCGGCTTGTTTACTCGGGCCGCTGTCACAGCGGCGGCGGCGGCGGCGGCGGCCCGGGCTCCTCCTCCTCCGCGCCGCGCCCCTCCCCCTCGCGGCGCCACCTCCGCGCTCGGCGGCCGCAGCCGGCCCGGCCCGTTCGCCGCCCGGGTCGGGTCAGGCCGGGCCCGGCCGGGCCCGGCCGGTGTTCAGAGAGCTCCACGCGGCGGGCCCTGCGTTCTCGGGGCGCCCTGTCTGCGGCTGCCAGCGGGGCGGGTAGGGAGCGTGGTCCCTGCGCGCCACCCCAGGCCCCTCGGTCCGCACCGCGTTAGGCTCTTGGCCCCGCAAACTCCCGGGCAGATGGTTTCGGAGACCCGGACTGGGAGCCCGCGGGCGAGATGGCGAGGGAAGGGCCGAGGGTCGGGGGGTTTGGGGAGAGTCCAAGCTGGCCCTGCCTTGCCCGAGGTTCCTGGGTCCCGAGTTTTGAGTTTGGGGATAGTCAAGGGAAGCGCCCTGGGATGGCGGACCTGGGGCAACTCCACTCTCAGGTCGGATCTCACAGCGGCAGGGCAGCCCTCGTGCCTCCAGTTAGAGGAGTCACAGTTTTATTTGCTTTTGTAGAGACAGGTGGATAAACAGAAATAGCCCACCTCCTTTTATGGTTTTTTTTTTTTCCCAATACTTTTTTTTCCCCCTGCAACAACGGAGAGCTAGGCACTGGGCCAATCAGTTCACCCTATCTTCTCCTTATGTACATTCCTTAATCCACATAATCCGCTCAGGATGACATTATTAATCCCACTTTACAGATAAGGAAACTGAGGCACACAAAGTTTAAATAATTTTCCTTAAGCTACACAACTTAGCAGGCCTCAGACTTGGCAGCGTTTCACTCCAAGCTACTTACAGTATACCAGCCAGAGCCCTTCCCTCCCTGGGTTCCTGCCCTAGAAAACGGCTGTGCTACTTGGCGGAAGGTTGACATTCTGCTCGAGCTGAGAAAGAAGAGGGGAACCGGGCCAAGATCTTCCCAGGCTGGGTTGTTCCAAGGTCGCCAGCGGCCTCTGCACATCCCTTCTTGCTCTCTGTGAGATAACCTGGCCACATGAGACTTTGCCTCAAAACCCTCAAAGTAGTACACATACACACATACACACGTATCATTTGTGTGGAAAGTCGTCCAGGAAAGTTGGGCTCAAATCCTTGCGGTACTATTTTGCATTATTTCGAACCTTAAATTCTCAGAGCCCCGATTTATCCCTCTGAAAATGGAGATGTGTATGAAGTTAACTGAATCTGTTATTTGAGCATCCGTTAAAACACTGCAGACATGGGGTCTCTAAAAGTCTGGTTCCTCCCAGATTGGGGGCTTTCCCTTAGAAGGAGCTAAGACCTGTGGGGACCACTGTGGGGTAGCCCCCACCAGCACCACCACATGCACATTTGGGAGAACAATACTCTTGTGGTGAGACTGAGGCAGGAAGTGAGTCAGAGATTTTCCTTAGGCTATGAGCAACATCACCCATTTAGGGGAAATAGGGACAGGGTTGGCCCTATCTAGCAAGGGAGTCCCCTAGTGCTCCTCCCAATTGTCCTGTGACCTGAAAGTTTACCTCAGAATGAAAGCCTCGTGGTTTCCCCCTTCCTTGGAGGCTGGCCCAGAGGAGTCTCCGTGGGCCTTTGGAGGGAAGAACTAGCCAGACCCCTGAAGGCTGCAACCCAGGCACAACTATCTTCTCCTGCCAGCCTTTCTGCCGCCTTGCCTTGAGTGGGAAGCAGTCAGCCCTGCCTCCTTGAGGGAGAGGCCTGTGTGGAGGCACTATGGGGGTGAGCGGTTGCCTACACTTTGCCTCTCTCGAATCTGGATGGTCACATAGATTGCATTTGCAATAACTCTGCTGACAATTATCTGAAAGTCTTTCTCGTCAGAGGGAGATTCTGTTATCTTTCTGCAACAAGTCCCATAGGCAGGTACTGTACTCTTTATCATTCTTACCATTGACCTGAAGCCTAAGGGTCCAGGAAGCTCAGCTGCCTCTAACACTCAGTTCCTGACGTGAGTCTTCTAAGGTGACACTTACCAATTTTACAGAGTCCTAAGATGGGAGAAGAGGGGGCCATCTGGACAGGGGGCTGGGGGGAGGAAGGGCCAGCCAGAGCTCTCTTTATCCTTAGATTTGGAGCTGATCCATAAGTAACCACAGAGAGCTTTAGTGCTAAAATCCAGTCAGTCCCTTTATACCCTTGAGGAACTGTGGGACTCTATCTTTCAAACCTCTCCCTAACCTGAGGCACCCAGAAGCCTTTAACAGCAACCACCCTTGGTTTAAATCACTGCACATACAGCATGTGTGTATAAAGGGATGGAGAGCTTTCTGCTTGCTTGCTTGCTTTCTCTCTCTCTTTCTTCCTTCCTTCCTTCCTTTCTTACTTTCTTTCTTTCTTCCTTCCTTCCTTCATCCCTTCCTTTCTTCCTTTCTTTCAGAATCTTCAGAAATGTCTCCATAGCTCCTATAATACATTAATGAAACCTTGGGTCATGCCAAACTGAGTAAAAGCATGTTCATACGTCACCATCTAGCTCCAGAGAATCCAAGATCCATCTTGCCTGCCTCTGCTTCCCTGGTGGCTGCTGGTGCCCCGGTGAGGACCCTGTCACGTCAGGCAGTAGCTTTCCAGTTCTGGCTAAACCACTTTAGGAGAAAACCCTTTATATGACAGGCCAAGTGGTGTCTGTAGGTGGGGGGAGGAGCTTCGAGTTAGAAGTGAGTTGGCAGTGACATATCTGGTCACATTGGAACTGGATCCCAGCGTGACGGGGCTTTCTCGTTTTCTCGTTTATTGGGGTGGGTCTGCACTTACCTTAACCGCAGGCTCCTCTGCATCCTGGTCACTTGATGGTTTAATGGCTTCCTTTGGCCAGTGCATGTCTTCAGCTTCACCTTCTGTGCCAACAAGTGCTACCCACAATTAGGCACCTAATGAATACTTTGGGTGCAGCCCTGTTTGCCAGGTATTTGCTGAACACCTGCGAGGTGCTGGGTCCCCAGTGCCTCTTCACTCCTTCCCTTAGGGCTTGTCCTCAGGAAGCCAGAGTTGCCTCTGACCGGAGACTGCAGCAGGATCCCTAACCCTTGTGCCTCACTACCCCAACCAGCCCACTGCTCTCCCCTCTCACAGATGGTCGCCACTGCTTGATACCGAGGTTCCCCTTGGTTTGCTGTCGCACACAGAGTTTCTCTACTTCAACACTATTGACACCTTGGGCCAGATTAGTGTCCACGATGGGCACTGCCCTGTAGTAACAACTCCCCAAGTCCCTAGACTTCCAGTGACAAAATCCTGAGGAGACCTCTGGTCCACAGGATGGAAAAGAAAAGTCACAAGGTGAAGGTGGCCGTGCCGGTCTGGAGGCATCAGGAGTTGTCAGCTGGAAACCATACACCCAGTTGACTCTCAGGCACCAAGCCACCTTGTATGGCAATATGACAATGAGCCATTTAGTGTTCAGAGCATACTATGTCTCACATCTTCATGACATCTGAAGACATCGCTTTCCGAATGCTAATGACAAGGTGAACCAAGGATCACACTCTGTTGACTAAAGCAGGGAAATGGGAGAGAGATTTTAGCTTTACACGTGTGTTTAGAAAGCAGATCTATGGTTGCTTGGGGAACTGGGGAGGGAGGGGTGGCAGGAAGTCTTGGTGATGATGGATATGTTCCTTATCTTGATTGTGGTGATATTTTCATGAGTGTGTACATGTGTCAAAACATATTAAGTTGTATACTTTAAATATATGCAGTTTACAGTGTGTCAATTACACTTCCACAAAGCTGATTTTGGTTGTTTCTGCTTTAGTGCTTCATGGGCATTATTCTGAAAATTCACTTGTGGAGCCCCCCATTATTTATTTACTCACTTTACATCCTGATGGTGCTCACCCCCTCTTCCCAGTCCCACCCTTACGAATCCCTCCTCCCAATTATCGCTTCATTTTCTCCTCAGAGAAGGGGAGCCCTGCAACCTCCCAGGCACCATCCCACCCCGGACATCCTGCCCCAGCAGGACTCAGCACCTCCTCTCCCACTGAGGTCCAACTGGGCAGCTCAGTTAAGGGAAGGGGATCCAATGGCAGGAAACAGAGTCTGATTCCCCCCCCCCCCCCGCTCCAATTGTTAGGGGACCCATACGAAGACCAAGCTGCATATCTGCTACATATATGCAGGGGGGCTAGGTCCAGCCCCTGCATGCTCCTTAGTCAGGGGCTCTGTGAGCCCCATGGGCCCAGGTTAGTTGACTCTGGAGGTCTTCTGGTGGTATCCTTGTCCCCTCCCCCAACTCGCTCAATTCTATCTCCCACTGTTCCACAAGACTCAGAGCCCCACTGATGTTTGACTATGAATCTCTGCTTCTGCTTCAATACACTTGCTGGATGAAGTTTCCCAGGAGATATCCATGCCAGGCTCCTGTCTGGATGGCCCTTGTTCCTCGGGGCCTGTGGGAGGGCAGCAGAGTGGTGATCGAGTACCCCATTTCTTAGCTATACTATAAGCAAGAGTTACTGCAGTACCAAACATAAATAAACATGACGTGTGTGATGGACTACACTCATAACCACAGCCCTAAGAGGTGCTGATGCTTGGTTTAGGTTGGAGACCAGCCTGGACTACATAGTAAGACCCTTCTAACATAAAATAAAACTTGTTCATGTGATGCTGAAAGCCCAGCACTTGGGAGAAGGAGGCCGAGGGGTCAGGAGTTGAGGCCAGCCGCAGCCACAGCCAAGCTTGAGATCAGCCTGGACTACTTGAGACTCTGTCTCCATCAAAGGTGGGGAGGGGAAGAGGGTAGGGTGAGGGCTGATCTATGGAAGAGAACACAAGGATGTAGCGAACAGCTGGCCCGGGGTTCATGGAGAAGTTGTCCGGTCTCTGGCTTAGGGAAGCTTAGTCCTGTCAGATGACCTCAGACACGTCTGGAACAGCATTATCAGGGGCTTGGGAATAAAACAATGAATGTAGTGTGGGTAGCCAAGAAAGAAACAGACGACTCTGGAAATTACAGGTTCCTCCACCAACTTTAATCCTTAAGCCAAACACTGCACAGGGAAAATCAGCTAATACCTGGAAGGGCGGGGCTTTCTCCACATGGCAGACACACCTGGGGAGCCGAGCCCAGCGCTCTGTGCCAGCCTGCTCTCTACAGGCTCCTGCCCGCCTGAGGGACTGCACTCATACCTGAAAGGCTCAGGAAGGAGACCTGTGCGGCAGACCTGGGGGCCTCTGCTAGGGGATCGGGTGCCATTGAGCCACTGGAGACCCCAAGGTCCTCGGGAACCCTGAACAGAGTATGGGGTTCACTCATGTCTCCAGTCAGTTAGGTTATTGCCATGATAAAACACTGACCAAGAGTGACTTGGGGGAGGAAATGGTTTCCTTCATCTTCTGCTTTGCAGTAAGTACACCACTGAGGGAGCCAAGGCAGGAACCCGAATAGGAGCCCGGAGGCACAAGAAACAAAGCCAGGCTCACAGACAAGTGTGGCTCCCTTACTGGTTTGCTCAGCTACCTTCCTTAGAGAGACCACGTGCTCAGGATGGCACCCCAGGCTCAGTGTGGACTGGGCTTCCTACATCAGTTAGCAATGAGGAAAGTGCCTACCAACATGCCCACAGGCTGATCTAATGGAGGCAAGTTCTCATTTGAGGGTCCCTCGTCCCAGGTGTGTCACGTGGACATCTGACACTAACCAAGACTTTGAGACTTTCAGATGCCAGACTTCGTCCAGTATCCCAGCTGTGGGGAGGGAGACTGACAATAGGTAAAACAGGGAAGTCCAGGTCACCATGTACCATCCGGAAGACAACAAAGGGGCTAGAGATGTGGCTCAGTGGTAGAGAACTTGCCACCGTGAACAGGCCCTGAGGTCTTAGCTAGCATGGTGGTACACACCTGTAATCAATCCCAGCACTCGGGAAACCGAGGCAAGAGGATTTTAAGTTCAAAGTTAGCCTGGGCTTTTTACTGTGATCCTGTCTCAAAATCTTCATCATCATCATCATTATGATGTGGATCTCCTTGGGGAAGAGTCATTGTCTCTGGAGTGTCAGAGAAGGCCTACGAGCACAAAGGATCTTTCAGCCAAGTCTCAAAACAGAAGCAGAAGGGAAGGAAGGCTCTAGAGGAAGAGTGAGTAGAAAGAGCCTCAAGAAGAGGGCTTGGGAGACACTGGAGAGAGAGAGGGTGGAGAGAGATGAGAGGGTGACAAGACCACAGAGCACTCGATGGGCAGAGCCTAGGTGCCAAATTCAGTGCTCAGAGCAATGGACACTTCTTACAGAGTTTCATTCATTTGCCCCGCATACTTTTACAGTCTTACTATGTAGGCAAGGTTGGCCTGGAACTCACTGAGTAGCCCAGGCCGGCTTTAAACACACTCACATGCTCCCTTTTTAAAATAAAATGTCCATCGGAGGCTGAGCATGGTGGCATACACCTTTAATTCCAGCACTTGGTAGGCAGAGGCAGATGAATCTCTGTGAGTTCAAGTCCAGCCTGTTTTATATAGTGAGTTCCAGATTAGTCAGGGCTATATAGAAAGACCCTGTCTCATACACACACACACACACACACACACACACACTCTCCTCCATCTGTCTACTGTGGGGAGGCAAGAATAGGGATATCCCTGCACAGGAGGTACTACTATATATGACCCTCCAGACATGACATGGGGTATGGCTTGGGGAAGCCAAGTGACTCTTACCAGTGTGTAAGCAGGAATGTGGACTCTAAGAGGCCTGAAGGGGGTGGGAGCAGATGGAGAGGTTCTGTACATCCAAAATTGAAAATTGGTTCTGGGGCTGGAGAGATGGCTCAGCAGGTAAGAGAACTGACTGCTCTTCCGAAGGTCCTGAGTTCAAATCCCTCAACCACACAGTGTCTCACAACCATCTGTAAATGAGATCTGATGCCCTCTTCTGGGGTGTCTGAAGACAGCTACAGTGTACTTACATATAATAATAAATAAATCTTAAAAAGAGAGAGAGAAGAAGAGAAGAAAAAAAGGGAAAGAAAAGGAAAGAAAAGAAAAAGCTGGGCAGTGGTGGCGCACACCTTTAATCCCAGCACTTGGGAGGCAGAGGCAGGTGGATTTCTGAGTTCGAGGCCAGCCTGGTCTACAGAGTGAGTTCCAGGACAGCCAGGGCTACACAGAGAAACCCTGTCTCGAAAAACCAAAAACAAGAAAAAAGAAAGAAAATCGGTTCTGCAAGAAAGAACATCTTGTGGTTGATCACACAGCAGGCAGGATCAGACGCATCTCCTAAACCACTTAGCTCCGGTCATCTTTCAAGGGAGACAAAGAGATCCTTTAAATTAACAGCCAGTGCTCCCCACCTTTGTTGGCTCATCGTGGGGCAGTGTGCTCATACCCTACAAGGATTGCCTCAAGTACCGCCGGCTGCACACACAGCGAGTATTGTCCCCATTTTATAGGTTCCGAAACTGAGTCTAGAGATCTTCCCCAGGGGAGGACTCGGGATTTGACGGGGGAGTATGAAAGGGGACAGCCCACTCACTTGTACCGTTCTGCCTTCTGCCTCTCTGAGGGCTGAGCTGTGGCTGAATCAGGCCTGGTGCACTCGGGAAAGCTCTGTGGGTGGCATAGCTGTGGTTCACACTTGGAGCGGTCTTGCTCACCTGTGTTGTCCCGGTAGGTACATGCTGACTTTTCCGTAGTGTTCACTAATGAGTCACCGAGTGGCCTTTCCCCTGAACTTGGCAGAGGATGGTATAGTGTGCCTGGTAGTCCTCTCAGGGGCTCAGTTTTCCCTACACAGTATTAACACAGTACCAGCCTGTGTCATGTTAACGAAGTCCTCAGGAGGCATGGGGCCCTGTAGTCACCAAGGCTGCTGGGTTCTGTGTTCTCCTGCTAGCTTGCTCAGAAGGCGCGCTCACTGTGGACCCGTCCACCTTGGCTGGCACCCAGGCCTTCCTCATGGTGCTGGGAGCCCATGGTCTTCTCATGGAGGGGAGTGGCCAGTCTCCTGGTGCGGCTGTCTGTGTTCAGTGGCACTGTCTTTGGTGGCCCTGGCTCTCAGGTCTTTGCCTTTCATGTCTCTTTACCGTTTGGCAAGCCACTTCTTCCCTCCACTCCTTCACCCAGAGGCTAGAGATCAATAGTTGTGTGAGACAGTGCCTCTCAGCTTGACCAATGTGGAACTTGTAGACAAGGTTGCTGGGACACGTGGACCACGCTGATTCACACCAGTGGGGCCTTCTTGGCAGCTGTCACCCCAAGCTATGTCACCTGCTTGGGGGACAGGCAGGATCTAGAATTCATTAGGGGTACACCACTGGACAGGAGTCTCTGAGATGTCCCTGGTGGCCTTACTTCATAAGGACAGTGGCTCTGCCACTTCTTGCATTGTGCTTGCTCCATGTTCCCCTCACCAGGTCAGAGCAGGCTCCACCTTCCTGACTCTCTCTTGCCAGTACAGACACGCTCTAACCTGAACTCTGCACATGGCCTTAACAGCATGGCTCTCAGTCTTCCTAAAGCTGTGACCCTTTAATACAGTCCCTCATATTGCGATGACCCCCCCTCCATAAAATTACTTTCATCGCTACTTCATAACTGTAAATTTTCTACTGTTAATGATTCATAATGTAAATATCTGATATGCAGGATATCTGATATATGATCCCTGTGAAAGGTTGGTTGATGCTCTAGGGGTCTTGACCCACAGGTTCAAAACCACCACCTTAACAGACCCTCCTAGGTCATGGTTATCTTCCCTGTGCTAACATACACAAGGTTCTATTTTTGTTTTACGTAGCCCAGGCTACATAACTACGCCTCAAACTTCATGTGACCTTGAGCTCTGACCTTCTTGCTTCACCTCCTGAATGCTAGGGTTACAGGCCATGGCCAGATTAACACTGGTTCTTTTGATGCTGTGTACCTGGCTTCTTGTGCCTGGGTGACTGTCAGTGCACTATGAGTAGTTGAGAAAATGACAGGCAGGTCAGAACACAGGGACAGAGACACAGACCACCTGGCTGCCCTCTGGGCAGTCCCTCTGCACATCTCAGTAACAGCTTTCTTTGCATATTATTTATCCCTGCAATTTCTCTTTTTGTTTGCTTCTTTCTTTTCTAAGTCAGGTTCATTCTTTTGCCCAGGCTGGCTGGGAGCTCACTATGTAGCTGGAGTTAGCTTTGAACTCTTGACCCTCCTGCCTCAGCTTCCCTAGTGCTGGGATTATAAACGTGCATCACCATGCTTGGTTCTCCCTTGTTTCAATTTGCACACACACACACACACACACACACACACACACACACACACATCTATTTTTATACTTACCTTGTTATGTTTCCTTATGTAGCAATCTGTCTGCATGGGAGAGATGTACACACACAGACACAGCGTTGAGGCATTGCTCAGTGGTAGAGCCCTTTTGCTGATGCTGTGTGCGGCCCTAGGTTTGAGGTCCTGTATCACAGGAGTGAGTGAGTGAGTGAATGAATGAATGAATGAATGAATGGAAATTGCAAGCCCAGCAAAATGCTAAGTGACTATGAGTTGAATGGAGCCAGATGATGTTCTCAGGCTGACACCAAACTGCTACTAGTGGAAAGATGACCAATTAGAGCCGAGCCTGCCTGAGTGTGAGTGCCTCAGGATGCTGCCACGTGCTGCACATGACTCAGTGCGCCCCCACATTTCCCTGTGAATTACTGTGTGGCTCTTCCATTGGCACAGTGGGCTGTCACATCGTTTGGGCCTCACTCTGCTTCAATGCATCATTTACACGTTAAGTCCGCCTCTGCTCTCTCCTCCTTCGCCGGCAGCAATTAAAAAGGACTACTGCATGCCAGCACCATAATAGACACGAATCCAAACTTGGGCAGGGAGATCCCGTGACAACAGTAAATCCTAAGGTGGTCACACTGACAGGACTGATAATGAACATAATTACTGTGGTGCACTTATCACTCAAGGTACCAAGCCTAGTGCCTCACACACAGGGCCTTTTTACTTTATTTTTTTTTATTTTATTTTAATGACAAGGTCTTATATATCCTAGGCCTGCCTTGAACTTTCTCTGCGAACGGGCATGATCTTGAGCTTTTGATCCTCCTGCCTCCACCCCCTAAGCACTAGGATTACAAATGTCCATTGCCGTGCCTGGCTTAAGTGACACTGAGGATCAAACATAGGACTTCATGCATGCTAGGCAAACGCTCTGCCAACTGAGGTCCGTCCTTGGCCCACATACAGAGCTTATTTATTCCTCCCAAAAGCCCAGCAAAATAAACACAACCAACTTTACAGCCCAATCTTGAACTGGGCCTGCTGTCTAAAATCTCAGCTACTTGGGAAGGGAAGGTAAAAAGCTTATTGAGTCTTTATCTCCAAGAAAAAGTGGGCTACGGCACACTGTAGCTGAGCATGGACACAGCTCTGGGTCCAATCTCTGGAGTCACCAAGAAACCATGTTTCTCCTGGCAACCAAAAGGCAAAAACCCCTGCTTAGTCTTAGGGGCACTGAATAACTTGCTCAAAGTCACCTGTTCAGGAAATGTCACAGTTTGACTCTGGGGACCACTAGGGCTGGTAGGTGGCAGAGCCAGAGACCCAACGATGGTTATTGCCATCAGCTCCTGGCTACAGGAGCTTACTCTAGCCAGACCTGGAATGTGTGGGACCTGAGGCATAGGGTGGAAGGAAAGCAAGGTGGTCACATCCCTGCCCCCGCCCCGCCCCGCCCCCGCCCCGCCCCACCCCGCCCCTTCCTCCCCCCAGTTCTGGATGAAAGCACTTCACCTGGACTCCTCTCATCCAAATGAAAGTTAGCAAACATGCACACCACAGATGCCATTTAGAAGCTAATGGCCTATGTCCACCACTGTAACAATGGCTCTGTGTCAGGTGCTGGCAGAGGACTAAGAGTTCTGTATAATCTTGCAGAGTCCTTGGCAGGCCAGGCAGGACTTAGAATTGGCAGTGCTGAAGATGGGAGTCTGGGGGCTGGGTGAATGTAGCTTAGTGACAGAGTGACATTGCCTAGCCCTCAGCACCCCACCACGTGCACACATATGCACCCACCACATGCATGCACACGCATACACACACACACCACATGCACACACAAGCACTTCTGAACACATGCACACACCCTCACCTACCACATGCACACCCCCCACCACCACATGCACACACACAGACCCCACCACATGCACACACACACAGAAACACACACTCATGGCCATTGTTCCCTGGCAGTAGCCACCCTCTCCCCTCCTGCCTCACTTCCTCCCCCACCTCCTGTCTGTTGCCCTTTGCCTATTTCCTGGGCCTGTTTGCACCTGAAGCTAGAACTGCATGTCCAGAGGAAACACAGGGCAGCCAAGCAGCCTGGAGTTGGGGCCTCCAGCCAAACTTAGATCCCAAGTCACAGCTAGATCTGAGCTTCGCAGGAATTCTTATGGCAAGGAGATCCCCTGATTCCAGGCCCAAGGTGGATGGCCTGGTAGTAGTTTACTCTAAGAGCTGACTGCCACCTTTCTGATCAACAGCCTAGGGTGGGTACTTGTCACCCAACACATCGGGCTGAGTCCTAGCCCCTTGCACTACCTCTCTGGATAAGACCACAGAAAAGGACCACACAGCTCCAGGGGACATCCGAGTGAGGTAGTGTCACCCTCCCTGGCTCAGGTCCAGGTCTGAGGATGCCAGCCCACTTCCCCTGCCCAACAAGGCCAGGCAGCGCCTTTGGCTCCAGCCTGGGCCCTACATAGCAGTCTGTCTTTGTTCTTCCTAGACCTGTACACTTGGCTGTAGGTGCTAGGCTCCCCGTACCTCAAGAACATGCTGAACACTAGTGAAACTCAAGTGACAGCCCCACTTTGCAGTTCCTAGAACAGTCATTACACTTGCTGTGAACAGGTGTGTGTGGGGCGAGGGGTTCCTGTTCTTTCATCTGGATCTGGTCTCCACTAGAATGTAAACTTTAAACATTTACTTTCTTACATTACAACGAAACTTGAGTCTCTCGTAAAGACACCACTGTCCTGGCTCCTGTGCTCACCTTACCCTGTCCACACCGCTCACACTGCAACGAACCCTGCCAATTCTCTGTCTGACCATCTTCCCACCACAGGGCCTTTGCACCGGCCCTACCTTTGCCGGTATGAAAGAGAGAGACCCAGTAGTAGTTTACTATAGGTGCTGGCTGCCACTTTCCTGAGCAACAGCCCAAGGTGGCTCCCTGTTTCTGGGGACATTCAACTGGAAGCCAAGTGGCTTTTAGGCAAGGGGTTCTGGAAAGGTGTGTCAGATAGAGGTAGGGATAGGAACATTAAATTTCCCTGCTTGGGAAACTTCTGGAAGTTTGCAGAATGCTTCCCGCTACTTCCCCAAGTTACTCTCCTTCACAACCAGGTAGCCACACCCCTCCTATCTTTTGGAAGTTTTCTTGTCTGTCACCATTTTTAAGAATTGTATGCTAAAAAGCAAACACAGCACCAGGTCTCTTTTCTTCTTCATTTTCCATAGCATCTCTCGCCACAGGACATCCTGTGCCCAACTGTTTGCTTATAGCCTTTTTCCCCACACTAGGAGATCGGGTCTAGGCAAGCAGAGGGTTCTCTGCTTTATCCACTGCTGTATCTCCAGTGACCAGGAACGTGCCAGACACCTAGTGGATGATGCGCTGATATTTGCTGAATAAATTTCACAGCAAAAAAACACACAAAAACAACACAACACAACAACAACAACAAAATATATATAGAAACACAAATAGCAAATGCCTGGAAGGTAGACATGGTGGCACATGCTATAATCCCAGCACTCAGGAGGGAGAGGCAGGAAGATCAGGAGTTCAAGATCACCCTAGGCTACATAGGAAGTTCGAGGCCAAGCTAGCCTATGAGACTTTCTCAAAATTACACAAGGCAAAGAAGGCTCTGGTGTCTGCCTTCCTTTCCACCACCATGTGGGAAGCAGAGGCAAGCAGAACTCTGGGTTAGAGCCTAGTCTAGTCTACATAAGGAGTTCCAGGACAGCCAGGGGAGCCGAGTGGCTTTCACAGGAGGATTGCGGAAAGACATGTCTGATGGAGGTAGGATTAGGGACTACATTTCCCTGCCCAGGAAACTTCTAGAAGTGTGCAGAGCATCTCCCCCATCCTTTCCTGAGTTACTCTCTGGAACTTTGAGACCATGGATGGCTCTCTGCCCTGGGTGGGGAGCCCTATGTCCCAGAAGGCTTGGGGAACAGGGTGGAGTAGAACCACCTATCAGAGCCAAACAAGACTGTCTCCCGAGGGAACAGCAGAGGCCTGCTCAGTCTTAGCAAACAGACACACGGGTGGGGTGCAGTCAGCCTTCACGTGCACTAACCCAGCGGTATTTGAGGAATGGCCAGCAGTCCCCATGGACACAGGGGACCTCAAATGGGTCCCCCTTCTCCTGCTACACATCCTAAAATCCCTCCATTCCAGCCATTTAGGTTTCTGAAATTTTGTTTGAGACAGGGTTTTGTGTAACCTTTTTACTCTCTGCATGGTCCTGGCTGGTCTCAAACTCAAGGTAGTTTAGGATTACAGGGGAGCTACCACACCTAGCTAGTGTTCTGCTTTTAGTGTGTGTGTGTGTGTGTGTGTGTGTGTGATGTGTGTGAATACACACCAGGTGTGGGTAGAAGGCAGCGGTTAACCTGACCTACTATCATTGCTTGTTTTATGAAGACAAGATCTCTTGATAGAACCTAAGGCTCCTGCTTAAAGCCCCAGAGCTATGTCTGTTTCTGGCTCCAGAGTTCTGGGATTACAGGCATGCTACACCACCTTTATTTCCTGGTGCTGAATTTTGAACTCAAACTTTGTAAGCACTTTAAGGACTGAGCCATCGCCCAGTCCCTGGTTTTCTGCCTTTGAAATGTATTCATGATGCGGAAGGGTGGTGGTGGCGCACGCCTTTAATCCCAGCACTCAGAAGGCTGAAGCAGGCTGATCTCTGTGAGTTTGAGACCAGCCTGGTCTACAGAGTTAGTTCCAGGACTTCCAGGGCCATGTAGAGAAACCCTGTCTTGGGGTGGGGGGAAGTACTCATGGGTCTGATGAGGGCTTAGGGGTGGAGGGCATGTCTATCGGAGGAAAAGCTTCAGGTCCCGTCCTCAGAACCTCCAAATAAACAAGAAAACCCAAACCGGCATATGCTCCAGGGAGAGCTGTGTGTTCCATAATGGCAGCCACATAACCAGGTCTGAATTTGCATATTGTCTCTGTCAGTGGGTGTAGGTTGATGTAATGAGGAAACAGGACATTGCTAGGAAGAGGGGTGACCTCAGACTGCTGTTCTCCACATGAGTCCTCAAAACGGAGGCCTCAAGATAATGATTGTGACTTCACGGATAACCGAAGGTGTGGGTCCTAGCCCTTATCTGGGGCAGGAAGTGACTATGGGAAACCTAAACCAACATGAAATCCCCACAGCGCAGCTTTTTCTCCCCAGGACTCGTCTTCACAGAAATAGGTTAGTGGGACACCTCACCTGTAAGGAGCATTAGGGGAACTTGCTGAGGGTTCGCTGAAACAGGCCACTTGAGCATCTTAGCTAAGCAAATTCACAGCCGTCACGTCTACATCCTAGCCTGTGGCAGACATTGGTAATCAGTCAAGAGGGGGACAGACCCCTTTGTCCACAGTGTTCCAGACATCCACAGTTGCTCTATCAGGGTTTACCCCATGAGCCCTGGCTGTGGTTACACTTGCCTATGGTCCCAGTGTTTAGGAGATGGAGGAAGATTGCTGTGGGGAATCCAGACCAGTCTGAGATACAAAGTACATTCCAGGCTGGCCTGTGATACATCCCAAGACCCTGTTGGTTTTGTAGGCTGGGAGCTGTGGCCCCTGGCCTGAGATCTTGTGTTGGGTGATGGAGCCAAGAAAAAGTGCCCATGTATCACATGTCAGCAGCAGATGCCATGCCAGCCCAGCATGTCAACAAGCAGAGTGTGAAGTCCCAGGGTACTTGAATGACCTTATAAAATTTGAACTTTCTGAATTCTGTGAGTCAGTTGGGCAACACTGGGAGGCCCAGGGCCCAGATGGGCAGCTGTCTCCTCACATCCATTTGAACTTCTAGCCTCAGGGCTTGTGTCCCCCACTGATTCCCCAGTACCAAGAATGATAGCTCCTGTCTCTTGGATTAACCACCCAGGCACATACAGAGGGCAGAATCAATACAACAGAACAAGCTGGCCTTAGGGTGGTCCCGGCTCTACACAGTCATCTCTGCCCCAGGTTCCTGATCCATTGCTGAGGAAGCTGACCCAGAAATAACTTTGTGAAGCCTCAGTTTCTTCATCCATTAAATGGGGATAATGATACCTCCCACTGTAGCAATGTCACAAGAATGGGGTGAACTAATTCTATAAACCGTTTGGCATGGTGCCTGGCACACAGCAGGTGCTCACAGAGGACAGTTGGCAAGATGACCTGACTGGGGGACTTTTCCAGCTGTGAGAGGCCAGTCTGTGACCCCTACTTCCTTTGGGAACTGCTACCTCACACCTGTGGAGTAGGCACCGGAGACAGAATACATTGGCCAAACTTGGAGCCTGAGAAAATGTGTCACTCTGTGGGAAATGGCAGAGGGTGTTGGTCTCAAGCTCTCCCTGACTAGGCCTCAAGTGCCCTGCAGCCTCCCGTGGTGTGTGTGTGTGTGTATGTGTTTGTGCTCGATAGTGTTTGGCTGAGGCTCCTCCCTCTCCTGTCTTTCCCTGAGAGGATTCTTAGTATTTTCTGGGGCCAGGATGGGTAACCCCATAATTTCCTCAGTTAGAATCAGGAGAAGAATGTATCTACCAATTCTGATTCCTGCCCATACCCAAGGCCACCCCCTGATCCTCAGCTCCATGTGTCCCCTCAAGTCACCAGAGAGGAATAGGAGGCTCTGGGTGGGGGAAAGAAAGATGTTGTTATTGTTTATAATAGTTTGGCTATTTTTATTTGGAGATAGGGTCTCACTAAGTTGCCCAGGCTGGCCATGAGCTGGTTTCTCCCAGCTCAGCCTCTGGAGTATCCCCGTGTTCCCTGTCAGGCCTGGACAATGGCCCTCATCTACTGTTTGTTTCTCTCAGTGTGGGATCTGAGCTTCCTTTCTGCAGTGCGTTTTACCAACAGCTGCTGCTTTCCCTACTACACTATGGGCAATAGCCCATCCGAGGGAGAGCACTCGTCCAGCCTTTGCGAGGTGCTGGGTTCTATTCCCAGCGCTGCAAAGCAAACAGGGACCTGGCGCTGTGGCAACGTGCTGCTTGGTGAAAGGCTTTGAGGCTAGATTTTATTTTCTTCTGTCAAACTTTTTCTTAGTAACCATGATTTGCATTTAAAAAAAAAAGTCAGAACTGCAGGCCAGCCTGGTCTAACATCAAGTTCCAGCAGGGCTACATAGTGACACACACACACACACACACACACATCCAAATAGCACAATAAACATGATCCATATACCCATACTCCTCCAGGAAGATGGATAGGTACCTTCCATCCCTCCAACATGAACCCAGAGCCTTGGACACGCAGGGGGAGGCCTCTACATCTGCTAACTCAGTCTCAAGGCAGGTGACTGGGAACCTCGGGTTGGGACTGCAGCTACGAACCCAGCTGGGCTCCTTCACATATCTAAATAGACATCAGCCTAGGGTGGGGCTGGTCCATTGCTCAGAGTCTAGTCAGCTTCCTTGTTCCTCAGTTCTAGGAAATCTTTCAGTGGCTTAAGAGGCTGACCCAGACCTCTGTCATCTGATATCAAAGGCAGTTGACCTTGATGAAGCTCAGGCCATGGGGGGTGGGGTGGAGTGGGGGCTCCCTGAGGAACTGGGCCAAGTGGAGGGATAGTGACCAGCAAGGGTGACATTTTCCTCACTTTTTTTAATCTGTTGCACTGCTGCATCAGGGTCCTTTGGAGGAGGCGCAGCTTGTGAGTCTCTGAGTAGTCCCCAGAGGACCAGGAAGCTGTGGAGAGAGGGCAAGGTGAGGGGAAAGCACAGCAGAGACCCCCATGTCCCCACCGGCAAGGTCCCCATGTCCTTTGTGGCCTCACAGACTTTGGCCACCACGCTGTGGCCACAGATGCGTTGCTGTCGGGGACTCTCCCGCTTTGTTCTGTTCTGCTGTAGCTCAGTGAGACAGATCTGTGGGTGCCGATCTCAGGTGACCGACCTCACCGAGGCCTTCACAGGCAGAGACTGGGAGAGGCTCTGACATTTGGGCTGGGGCAGTCCTTTGGGTGAGACTGCCCCTGTCTCTATTTAGCATATAAAGACACCTCTGCCAATCTGATAAATTTAAAAGACTTCTTGATGGTGGGTGGGAGGGATGCCTCTAATGCAAGCCCTCAGGAGGGGGATGCTGAAGAAGGATCAGGGGTTCAAGTTCCAGGGGCCAGAGCTCCAGAGCATGGGCCCCAGAAATCAACAAGGATCCTGGTGAAGATGGGGCTCGGAAACCGAGCTCGCATCCAGAGAGTCTAGGATCCTGCCATAGCAGACACCCATTGGAATACTAACACAGTCCAGTATACAGCACTGAAGTGTGTCCTGTCCCACGCATGTTCTGTCCCTATTGCTGGCCCCTCACGAGGCAGAGCCTGTTTTCTCTCCCCTTGCAGTAGAGCCGGCCCAGGGCCTCTTGTAGAATGAAATATGGTGGAAGCCATGCTGTTTGGACTCCAAAGTCAAGCCTCTGCCATTCCCCCACAATTGTTCTCTGAGCCTTCTTTGTTGGGGTGAGGAAGCCACAAGGCAGGGCCACACAGAGACGTCAGCGGCTGCTCAGTGATCTCTGTTGGTCTCCATCAGCACTAGTAGCCAGCCATGTTGGTGAGACGCTTGGGGACTCCAGCTCTGGCTCATCATGGCTTTTCTCTAAGGACCAACGCAATAACCTTTAAGTCAGTGTTTGGTTCCTGAATAGGAGACAGAGTTTCTGCTTCAGGTCAGAAACCACTGGGCTTTTGGCCAAGAAAGGCCTATGATTACAGCAGTGGCCTCAGAGGCCATAGCAAACTGGAGAAACCAGAGGCTGGAACTTTAGCAAGGAGTCTCAGCCCCAGTCCCTGCCTTAGGAAGTGAGGACAGAGGAGAGGGAAAGACACTGGGAAGGGCACAGAGCCCAGGAGGGTGGCTCAGGCCTGCAGTCCCAGACACTTGAGAAGCTGAGGCAGGAAGATGCCAGGGCTACAGAGTGAATTTAAGGCCAGTCAGGGCAGCTTAATGGGACCCTGTCTCAAAAGGAAAAAAAGAGATGGTTGTAGCTCAGTGGTAGATTCCTACCTAGTGTGAGTGTTAGTGATCATGCTACAGTGGAGGCAGAGGAGGTCTGAGCTATACAACCCATACTGTGTGGACACATTCACACCTCCATACACACGCACTCACACATACATACACCTGCACATAATAATAACAACAACAACAACAACAATAATAATTTTTAAAACCATACATACACAAAGCAAAAAAAAAAAAAAAACACACACACACACAGGAAAAGAAAAATTAAAAAAATAAGGGAAACAGGCTAGAGAGTTGGCTCAGTGGTTAAGACCACTTGCTGTTGCAAAAGACCCAGGTTCGATTCCTAGCACTCACATGGAGACTTACCACCTTGGGCACCAGCACGTATGGTGCACAGACACACATGAAGACAGAACGATCATACACATACAATAATAAAAATAAAAAATAAAATAAGGGGATAAAAGCTTTTCATTTCCTCCTGCAAAAATTGTCTCCAGCGCTCAAGGTTTAGGCTGAGTCTCTCTTCTCCAGGGCCGGCCCCTTGGCAAGGAGAACGTCTTCCCCAAAGGCCCTGATTTAGCTCCCACCTCCCCAAAGGAATCTGCACCCCACTTGGTAGTCTTGCTGAGAATTGGATTTTACTTCTCATGTTGTTTGTTTGAGGTTTTGAGGCTGCGGGTTGAGCGTGCAGCCTTGTGCAGACTGAGCCCAGGCTCTGTATGTGAGCTGCCTCTGTGTCTCTTGAACGGAAACACCCATCCTTTTCTGAGTACAACTCTCCTGCTTACTAGATGTGTTGCAAAAAATATTTTTTTTTATTGTGGTCTCTCTTTTTTAACCTTATCTGCATCATTTTCTGTTACTGTAAAAATTAAATAATTGTGTTGCCGATTCTATTGTTTGTTTGAGACAAGGTCTGTCTACTTAGCCTAGATTGGCCTAGAACTATGTAGCCCAGGCTAGCTTTTACAAGTATGCACCACCATGCCAGGCTAACGGTTAAATGACCGTGTTTCTTTAGAAGACATTGAATTATTTTATCTCTATGTAAGGGTGTTTTCCCTACATGTGTGTCTATAAACTGTGTGTATGCCTGGTGCCTTGGGAGGCCAGAGCGGATGCAGAGGCCCCTGAAACTGGAGTTACAGATGCTTGTGAACATCGTGCTGGGAACCCAGGGTGAGCACTGGCTTCAGCCCCGTCCTCTTTTCTTTGTGCCTTAGTTTTTGCTTTTGCTTTTCTAGATAAGCTCTCAAGTAGTCCAGGCTGGCCTTTAACTCACTAGCAGAGGATGACCCCGGACTTCTGATCCTCCTGCCTCTACCTCCCAATGCCAGAATTTCAGATGTCTGCCACACTCTTCCTGCTTCCAGTATGTTATATGAGGACTCTGCCAGCTGAATTCAGCATCTAAACGGGTTTTGTTTTCTGTTTGTTTTTTTGGCTTTTTGAGACAGGGTTTCTCTGTGACGCACTAACTGGTTCTGGAACTCACTCTGTAGACCAGGCTGACCTCAAACTCAGAGATCAGCCTGTCATTGCCTCCCAAGTGCTGGGATTAAAGGCACATGGCACCACACCTGGCTTCTTACTTTTTTTTTTTTAACAGTCTCCTGTACCCCAAGCTAGCCTTGAACTCCCCTACATAGCCAAGCAGGACCTTGAACTCCTGACCCTCCTGCATCTACCTCCCAAGCACTAGGATTTCTCTTCTTTTTTTTGGTGGTGTGGGGAAGGAAGGTGTTTGGGATTGAACCCAGGACCTTGACCATGATAGGCAGGAGCCTTCCTGCTAAGCTCCATCGACAAACCTACCCTAACTTAACCCCTGTCAGCGAGGGGACTGAGGGAGGTGCCGGTCACGTGGTCGGATGGGTGCTCAGCTGCGTTTACTTTACCAAATCTTATCTAGCTGCGCACTCAGAAAGCGCTTGCCTTTCCTAGTGCGGGCAGCAAGTTTCCAGTTTACTTTTAAAAGATTATTTCTTGCCGGGAGATCGTAAAAACATTCTCCTATATTTTCCTCTCCGAGTTAAGCTTCCGTTCTTCATCTGTGAGCCCCGAACCCACCTGGAGTTGGGAGTGAGCTAATTTTATCCTCCCCGGATGGATCAGCTCTTGCCCATTATAAGGAGCCTGTCTTCTCCTGGTGGTTGGCATTGCCTCTGTCATATGGCAAAGCCTCCTGTTGGCGTGTTCCCTGGCTGTGCCCCTCCCCCCTGGCTTCTCTTCATAGCCTGATGCCTGAGCTTCCAGCCTTAGCGTCTTTAAAAGATTATGGTGGCTAATGGGGCGCAGTGGCACCTGCCTGTCTGCTTCTTGGTGAACAGGAGCCTGGATTACTCCCCTTCCGGAGGGCGGGTCAAAAGAAAACAGAAGCCTCCCCTGGGGGATTAAAATCCTTTTGTTGCCATTTGGCCATTGTTTCCTAAAAGTTTCCTAAAATCTTCCCTACTATCCCTTTATCTTGTATTCATTTATTGTTAAATGTTATTTACAAACTGGGCGGGGGTGGGGGGGGGTGGCACACTCCTTTAGCCCTAGTTCTCAGGAGGCAGAGGCAGAGGCAGGCAGATCTCTGAGTTTGAGGTCAGCCTGGTCTGCAGAGTGAGTTCCAGGACAGTCAGGCTACACAGAAAAACTCTGTCTTGAATATCCTAATATATATATATATGAGTTCTATATGATTAACTCTGTATGATTGTGTGTGCATCGTGGGACGGTGGATGCCACAGCGTACATACTGAGGTCAGAGAACATCTGGAGCTGCTTTCTCCTGTCTTTACATGGGATCTGTGCTTTTATCACCCCACTCACACTCTGAGCTCTGAGCCAGCTCACTGGCTTTGTTTTAAATTAAATTTTAAAAGATTTGTGTGTGTGGGTGTGTGAGCACTTGCCTGCATGTATGTATGTGCACTGTGTGTGTGCCTATTGCTCTTGGAAGTCAGAGAGCACGGGATCACCTGCGACTGGAGTTATTATGGTGTTCATGAGCTAACCTGTGGGGACTGGGAAGCAAATTCCAGTCCTCTGCAATAGCTCTGAACCACGAAGCTATCCAACCCCCTGTTTGGTTGGTTTTGAGGCAGGGTTGCATGTGGCCCAGGATGGCCTTGAACTTTCAATCCTTTGGCCTTTATGTCTCAAGGGTTGCAATTCTATTTTTTTTATTATTATTAATTAACTACTATGTGTCTTCGTGCATATACATGCATGCAGGCCCCACGGTGGTGCTTGTGTGAAACAACCTCCAGGAAGCTTTCTCTTTCCACTTTGTGGGTTCTGAGGATTGAACTCAGATTGTCAGGTTTAGTGATGGGGCGGGGGGGGTGTTGTCTGCTTAGCCACTCTGCTAGTGGGAGTGCTAAGATTTTGAGACTGTGCCACCATGCCCAGCTTCCCTGGAAGACACTACAAGGACGAACGGTGGGAGGGATGCTGTGGCCAGCAGAGGCCAAGACCAAAGGGCCAGGTGTCCACTTGGTGACTGCTGCAGGATCCAGCTGAGCAGTGGGCAGCCCTGAATGCAAATGGTAGGTGTGTGTGGCTGTAGGTAGACTGGACAGGATTCAGTGGAGGCTTGGACATGGGTAAAACAAGCCAAACTCAGAACCAAAGATGACTCCTTGATTTGGAGCTAAATGCAGGGATGGTAGGGTGATCTGCTGAGACAGGAAAGCCATGGAAGAGGATATGGTGGGCGATGCCACTTAACGATGTCCAGAAGAGACTGGAGAGATAGCTTAGGGGTTAAGAGAACTGGCTGCTCTTCCAGAGCCAGGTGTTGGTTCCTAGCTCCAAGGCAGAGATTAATGCCCTTCTGTAACTCCAGTTCCAGGCGATCGGGTGCCCTCTTCTGGCCACCTTGGGTATGTATTCATGAGCTGCACAGACGTAAATGCATGGAAAAGCACCTATACCATACACCAAAAAAATGAGGAGTACAGCACCTAGCCAACTATGGTGGCGCACACCTTTAATCCCAGCACTCAGGAGGCAGAGGCAGGTGGATCTCTATGACTTTGAGGTCAGCCTGATCTACAGAGTGAGTTCCAAGACACCCAGGGCTACACAGAGAAAAAAACCTTGTTTCAGGGGGAAATAAGTCAGTGTGGTGACAGTAACCCCAGCCTAGCTTTTCATGACCTTGGTACCTGGCCTGGTAGCACACACCTTTAATCCCAGCCCTTGAAAGGCAATCTCTGTAACTTTGAGGGTAGCCAGCTAGGGTTACACAGTGAGACCTTGTAACTTTAATTGTTTCAAATCCTATTTTTAATGGTGGTTCTTAAACACTTTAACCTTCCTTGTAAGCCACCACCCACCAGAGGTAGTGGGAAAAAAAGGATATGGTGTGTGGGGGTGGGGGTGGGGGAAGTGGACCTGTTTAGAAAGGATCTTGGGAGCAACTCCCATCTGTATTGTCTGGAAATCAGCAGTTCAGTTCCCAGAGTCAGTAGTGACAGCTCCATCCACTCACAAACACCTCACAGATACACCAGCAGTCCGGTTCAGTAGGTCGGGTTAGCAACAGTGGTGACACAACCTAGCAGAGACAGCCAGGCCTTAGCCTAGGCTTGAGTCAAGAGGAGGAACCAACAGGAACCCCCAGAGAAGCTCTCGTCTGTGCATCTCTCAGGGAAGTGAAGATCATTGAAGATGCAAGAGCCACAAGCATTGCACTGCTAGCTGTCCCAGCAAGCCAAGCTGTCTCTGTCACCATGGAGTCCTATTTATACCTCCAAACATCACGTCTTCCACATGTCTTGCCTCAGCACGTCCATCCAATCAGCCCAAGTCTGCAGAAGCAGCAACAAACTGCAGCACACCACCAAAAATTTTTCCGTGGTTTCTCTCTTTGGTGTCCCAGCAAATGTAGCTCAACTGCTCAGTGTAAGGCAGAGCAATGCATGCGTGCTGTTAGCAAAGACTCCATCATGCTTCATCACTCCTCCTTTCACGTGCTTGCTTTAGCAGAGCATCCTCTCTCCTGTGTCTGCTTCAGCACAATGTTCCTTCATGAGTCTGCCTTAGCCTTTCACACCTGTGTCCACTTCTGGAAAACACCCCTTCATGTGTTTGATCCAGCAAAACACCGTCCAACTAACTTTCCAAAGAACCCTTAAGTTTCCACTTCAAGACCCTGTCTCAAAAAAGGAAGGAAAGGAAGTCTTTATAAAATGCCTACTGCCACATCAGCTGGATGCAGTTCTCTTAGGGCCTTGCACTAGGTCTGATTGCGGGATCACTTGCCAGCTCTAAGGCCTGGGTCAGTGACTTCTCCTGAATAGTTTCTCCTCCTCCTCCTCTTCTTCCTTTCCCTCCTCTTCCTCCTCCTCCTCTTCCTCCTTCCATGGCCTCCTTCGGTTGCCAAGGGTCATGTGCAACAATACAAACAGAAGCAGGAACTCAGCAAGTGACAGTTCCCGGTCCCTGGGTAGTAGTGGTGCAATTGGCAACAGGCACGTGGCTTCCTTTTTCTCTCTGACTCAGGCGGCTGCTTGTCTGACCCAAGCTGGTCCTGAGCTCGCTCTGTGGCTGAGGCTGATCTGTCTGCCTCTGCTCTCCAAGTGCAGGCCTTACTGGCCTGAGTCACCACACCCCACGATCTGCTGGGTTCAGTGAGTTTACCTTGTGCACAGGTTAGGCAAAGCTCACCAAGAGGACAGGGAAGACGGGGAGGGGACATCGTAACCCTGTATCTGAAATAAAGGAGGGGTGGCTTCCATTATTCAGAATAGAGTGGCATTGCCTGTGTCAAAATAGCAGAAGGACTGGGAAGACGCAAACAAAGAAATGGAACAGGAGAAAACCAACTAAGCCAGGTGTTGTCATGCATGCCTGTCAGCACAACACTTAGGAAGCTGAGGCAGGAGGATCACCATGAGCTCAAGGACAGCCAAGTCTACAAAGTGAGACTCAGTGGGGAGAGGGATGGAAGATGGGGGTAAGGGAGGGAGTCTGGGGAGGGACAACTAACACTAAGGGGTGTTTGAGGTCATATGGAACCCTGCTACTGTGGAAACTTCCTATAATACATATGTGAAAGAAACAGAGTCGCCAAATAACAGGAGAGACAATTACCCCCTCCCCATGTCATTTGCCACCAAGTGAAGTCTCCAGTGCTGGGAATGGGTTATATCTTGTTGAGTCATTGGCCAAGACCCCATGAAAACCCCAACCATCTCAGGCTATTGCCAAGGCTGTAGGTTGCACTCTACAAACCGACGGTAAGGCCTAATTACTGACGACAACACTTCCATATCTCAAAGGACATAGAGGAGTTGAGCTGGCACCTAATTAGAGCCTTGCTCCTACTGACTAGTGTTCATGGCATTGGAAGGTGCTCTGCATGCTGCCAGAGGAGACAGATAACCACCAACTCAGTTACAAACCCCGTGATCTACAATGGTGACCTACTTGCAAGCTATGTCGGTGCAATTTGTGACTGACACAAATGTTGGCAGTAACCAATCACTCTCTGCTTGAACTTAAGGCCCACCCGATGAGATAGAACCCACGTCTTGTCTGACACAGCTCACCTGGCCAAGAACCTGGTGACAGTGTAGCCTGGTGACAGTATAGCCGGAGTTTTCAGCTACTCTGCTTTGTGCTCCAGGAGGGTCTCGCGCCTCCAGTTACCTGCCCAGTCCAGGAACTCTTTGGATCCACGAATGAAACACACACACACACACACACACACACACACACACACACACACACTTATTTTTGAAATGCCCTCTAGCTCAATGGCTGGTCAGTTCTAATCCTCCACCTGCTACCCCAGGCCCAATTGGGGAAGTGGCCTGTGGCCACTTACTTGAAGTCTCACAGCGCTTATTCAACCCTCACAGAAGCTTCCTGTTGCAGTAGATGGGAACTAACACAGAGACTCGCAACTGGACAATGTGCAGAACACTGGGTCCGCAATGAATGTCTTCATCAAAGCCCTCCCCTCAGGGCTCAGGAAGCTATGCAGAAGAAGAGGCAGAAAGGTTGTGAGAGTTAGAGGGGCTGAGTGACTCCAAGGGAACAGTCTCTCGACTCAATAGAACTGATGCAGAGAGGAACTCACAAAGATAGTGGCAGCATGCACAGGACCTGCACGGGTTCAAGACAGACAGGGTCCCAGCACTGACAGGCAGAGTGGACACGGACTCCCCCCACCCCTAACCAAGACACTCTCTGCAAGTAATACCTTGCAAAGGAAAACTTACTTTTCCCCAATGGAGTCTCATTGGGTGTCTTAACTATGTGTAAGGGCAGGCCCGTACCCCAGTAGATGGTCAACACAAAGTGAACGCAATGGGTGTTTTTGTAGCTTTTTTGTCTATAGTGCTTCATCTGGGCGCCCTTTTCTCTTACTGGTCTTTTGCATCTTTTTTTTTTTGTTTGCTTGTTTGTTTAAATCTGGTTTTGTTTGTTTTGTCCTTCCTTCCTTCCTTTTCTTTCTTTCTTTCTTTCTTTCTTTCTTTCCTTTCTTTTCTTCCTCTTTCTTTCTTTCTTTCTTTCTTTCTTTCTTTCTTTCTTTCTTTCTTTCTTTCTTTCATTTTTGCCAACACTTCCCGGCTTGTTTTCTAAACAGAGAGAGAAGGTGCATGGAACCAGGTGGGTGGGGAGGATCTGGGAGGAGTCGGGGAAGGGAGAATTCTGATCACTATGAAAAAAATTTTGCTGGGCATGGTGGCTCACGCCTTAATCCCAGCACGTGAGAGGCAGAGGCAGGCGGATTTCTGAGTTCGAGGCCAGCCTGGTCTACAGAGTGAGTTCCAGGACAGCCAGGGCTACACAGAGAAACCCTGTCTCGAAAAAAACAAAAAACAATTTTTTTCTTTTTTTTCTTTTTTTTTTTTTAGATTTATTTATTTATTATATGTAAGTATACTGTAGCTGTCTTCAGACACTCCAGAAGAGGGAGTCAGATCTTGTTACGGATGGTTGTGAGCCACCATGTGGTTGTTGGGATTTGAACTCCAGACCTTCGGAAGAGCAGTCGGGTGCTCTTTCCCACTAAGCCATCTCACCAGCCCACAATTTTTTTCTTTAAAAAAAAAAAGATTTATTTACTTAGGTTTTCGACCCCGGCACTACACTGATACAGACTTAGTGGCTGGTCCTCCTGTGGCCTCCAGTAGCGATGGTACCCTTCTCTTTGCTTTCAGACCACTCATCCTCTGCAGAGTTGTGGTCAGCTGGTCTGCATGGCTTCCCCAGGTCCAGCATAGCAAGGTGGCCCAGACTCAGGCTGGGGAAGCAGCTGGAGGCTGGACAGGCCAGGAGAGTTTATCCGACAGTGACCCTGAGATGTGGGGGCTCCTTTGGAGGGAGAAGGACAGACGGTGTCCTCGGCCTGGAGCTCATCGACTCAGAGAACTTCTGCAGCAGAGCTGCGCTGGAGGCTTTGGGGTCCTGTCTCAACCACAAGTACCCGGAGGGTGACCGAGGCAAGAGATACTGCGGAGGAGTGGAAGTGGTGGACGAGATGGAGCTGCTCTGCCAGCGAAGCTTTTGACCTGCATCCCACAGAGTGGGGGAGTCAATGTCTAGCCATACTCAGGGTTCCCAGCCAATCTGGCTGCCTATACGGCCCTTCTGCAGCCTCATGATGGAATCATGGGATTGGACCTGCCCGATGGGGGCCATCTCACCCACGGCTACATGTTTGATGTCAAGAGGATCTCTGCCACATCCATTTTCTTCGAGTCTATGCCCTATAAACTGGTCTCATCGACTACGACCAGCTGGCACTGACCGCTCGGCTTTTCTGGCCGAGGCTCATCATAGCTGGCACGAGAGCCTATGCTCGCCTCATTAACTATGCATGCATGAGAGAGGTCTGTGATGAGGTCAGGGCACACCTGCTGGCAGACATGGCCCACAGCAGTGGCCTAGTGGCCGCCAAGGTGATACCCTCACCTTCCAAGTACGTTGTCACCACCACCACTCACAAGATGCTTCAAGGGGCCAGGTCAGGGCTCATCTTTTACCGGAAGGGAGTACGGACTGTAGACCCCAAGACTGGCCAGGAAATCCCTTATGCTTTTGAGGACCGAATCAACTTCACTGTGTTCCCATCCCGATAGGGTGGCCCCACAACCACGCCATTGCTGCAGTAGCCGTGGCTCTCAAGAAGGCCTGCACCCCTATGTTCTGGGAGTCCTCCTTACAAGTGTTGAGGAACGCCCAGGCCATGGCTGATGCCCTGCTCAAGCGAGGATACTCGCTGGTGTCTGGTGGCACTGACACCCACCTGGTACTGGTGGACCTGCGGCCCAAGGTCCTGGATGGAGCCCGAGCCGAGTGTGTGTTGGCTCACTACTCCGGGAGACTTGAGGCTTGGTGAGAGCTTGGGATCTGTGGAGGGAAGGGTCCCCACACTGGTTGTCTGTATCTTGGCTATGCTAATTGTCGTCTTCTCTCTCTCCCAGCCCTCCCCTCCCCCCATCGACTTCTCACCAGTTCCATGAGAATGACTTCCGTAGAGTTGTTGATTTTATCGATGAGGGAGTCAACCTTGGCTTGGAGGTGAAGCATAAGACTGCCAAGGTCCAGGATTTCAAATCCTTCCTGCTCAAGGACCCAGAAACAAGCCAGCGTTTGGCCAACCTCCCACAACAGGTGGAACAGTTTGCCAGGAGCTTCCAGTGCTTGGATTTGATGAACGTTGAGGACACCTGGCAGTCAAAGCCCACAGACCGGAAGTTACCTTTCTTTCCACCTCCCTGGACCATAGAAGAGATGTCACTCATCTCTTTGGGTTTTAGTGGAGGGAGGGAGGCCTTCCATTTAGGGCAAGAGCCAGGCATAAACTCCCCTCCAGAATGTGTAGGTGAGATTTCTGATTTGTAACCATGTCTACAAGAAGCACTCAATAAACATCTGGCTTGTTCCTGAAACGGAGTCTCACTAAGCTGTGAGTGGCCTTGAACTTGACCCTCCTACCTCCATTCCCCAAGTGCTGGGGTTATAGGTATGCACTGGGACACCCAACTTCACCCTCAGCTTTCCACCCTGACCCCCCTCCCCGCCCCATCTCAGTGTTACAGACTCCTGCTCTTTCTTGGGGAAGGAGACTTGCGAGCTGAGCCAGAGGAAGGGGCGGGTAAGCGCCCTCCTCTTTTTATCTAATAAAAATGCTAACCTGCCCAGAGTTCCTATTATGGTGGGAGGGGTCCCCTGGGCCAGCCAGTGGAAACAAATTAATTTATTTAATGTATATGGGTACACTGTAGCTGTACAGATGGTTATGAGCCTTCACATAGTTGTTGGGAATTGATTTTTTAGGATCTCTACTCGCCCCGGTCAACCCCATTCACTTAGTCCCTGCTTGCTCCGGCCCAAGGATTTATTTATTATTATAGATAAGTACACTGTAGCTGACTTCAGACGTACCAGAAGAGGGCATCAGATCTCATTACAGGTGGTTGTGAGCCACCATGTGGTTGCTGGGATTTGAACTCAGGACCTTCGGAAGAGCAGTCAGTGCTCTTACCCACTGAGTCATTAAAAAAACAAAAACAAAAACAAAAAAAAAAATGTGGGGCAGAGGGAGAAGAGCAGTTGCTCGGTTAAGCAGAGATTGAATCCAGAGCCTTCCGCAGGAACTATGGAACACATCTGACACCAAGCTGTACCCTGGCCTCCTCAGGGTGTTTTTCCTAAGGATTAAAGCAAAAGGGATTTTCTTATTGTGTTGACTCTGGCAGATTGGCATCTCATTTTCAGGAAAAACTGGTCTGTTTGGGGGTGCATCTTCTTCCTTAAAGCTTGACCCTGCCTGATGCCAGCCCTTGGGAAGCACAGGCAAGAGGATCCAGGGTTCAAAGTCATCCTCTGCTGAATTAGTGAGTTGGGGGCTAGCCTGGGTTACATGAGACCTTATATAATAAAATGAGTTGCTAGATATATGAGCTCTTACTTCAACTAGCTGAAAATAAAATCTGCTGTGAAAGTCAACCTGGAGATAAAAGGAACTCGGTGGAGTGATATGCACTTGTGATTCCACACGCAAGAGGTTGGGGCAAGGAGTAGGGCCACGTGATCAAGGCTAACCTGGGCAACACATTGAGGAGCAGGCTAGCCAGGGCTATGGAACAAGACAGTGGTGTCCAAATACTAAACCCAAAGCCAAAGCAAAATGCAGAACTAATTGGACTTTGCATCTATGACTGTCGTCTACTGCATGCATACTAGAAGAGACAGCCTGATAACCTCTCTAGGTTGGTTCATTGTGAGAGGCTACAGCCATCGAGGCCGTCCAGCCTCTAGGTTGTATGTGGGTATGAGTGCTTACGTGTGTGGATGCAGGTGTGCATGTCTTGCAGCTATGGGGAGGTCAGATGACGAACTTCCGGTGTCAGTCCTCACTTTTCACCTTCATTGAGGCTTTGGAAGCCAAACTTGCTGGCTCTGAGCTTCAGGAGTTTTCCTATATCTGCCTCCCATTTCCTGAGGGCATGATGGGGTTTCAGACTCTTGTGCTACCGTGTCTGGCCTTCATTTGGTTTCTGGGGATCTGAGCTCAGGTCTCAGACATATGTAGTAAGTGCTTATATCCACTGAGCTATGTCCTAGCTCCTCTTCTTCCTTGTCTGCTTGGTCCAGGCTCTAGATGGACAAGAGCAACACACACACACATACACACAAACACATACACACATACACATATACACACACAAACACATACACACATACACATATACACACACAAACACATACACAAGCACAAACATACACACACATGCACATACATACACACATACGCACACATGCGGGCACACACATGCACAGGCATACACGCATATGCGATCTCACACACACACACAAACACAAACACACACACTGTTCTTGTGAGCTCATGAGATGCCAGGGTTGGAAGAAGATACACAGGTACATGGGCACAGGGGAGCCCCAAGAATGCTCATGGAGCCTAGAGACCCCAATTGGTGAAGGAAACAAAACACATTCATTGCTGCAGGGCTGCAGGGACTGGAGTCAGCGGCTCTGCAGGTCACTCAGGAGGGTGGGCAGGGACCGAGTCAGACTACCAAGGAGTGCAGGCCAGTGGCTGAGTCCAGATCAAATCCATCTCCCTGGGATCCTTGTTCCTCCTTAAGAACTGGGGCTAGATTTCTTCCAAAAGGCCAAGCTAGGCTCAGTCAGTTGCCTTGATGACAATCTGCTCTGCACAGCTGTGTCCCTTCAGCACTCAAGAATGGCACCCATCACTGCCCTCCGGGGCAGAGGGAAGATACTCTCAAGACAGGAAAGCCTTCTCTGAAGTCAGCTCCTGGGAACCTGCTCTGGGGTGAGCCTGGATCAGTCCTGGGTGAGGGGCCTGCTAGAGCCCCGCCTCTTCAAATCTCTTACACATTCCAGCATGCAATGGGACATCAGACAGGGCAGCTGTCACAGAAAGGCTTCTTCAGCAAAAGACTTCAAGTAGACTGTGTGCACAGGAGCTGGGGATCCGAGACAGATTAAAGACACTGGCTACCCATAAAAAGTGCTGGGAACATTTAGGAAGAGTGAGGGTCCGTGGGGGTGCTAATAGGGGGCTGCTCCTGCCAATGGGGCTGCCACCAACACCTTAGCTGGGAGCTCCCCACATTCTTCAGAGACTGTCTTTCTGCTCTGTCTCCCTCCCACCTTGTCTGGGGCAGAGATGGAAGGCAGAGAGCTTAGGAGTCAGTTGGCCCTGCCGATCCCTAGCCATGTGACCTATTCTCCACACAGTTCTGCCTCGGTTTCCTTATTTGTAACATGGCAACACTGTGCCTCCCAGATGAGATAAACATCTGGCAGAGACAAGGCCTTGAGTCATGTGAACCTATGACTAGGAATGGAGGTCAGTTGGTAGACTGTTTTAGCCTAGCATGACCGAAGCTCTGGGTTCTACTCCAACATCGCATAAAAACAATGCACACCTGTAATTCCAGCCCTTGGAAGGTAGAGGCCGGAGAGTTGCAAGTTCAAGGTCATCCACAGATATATAGAGTTCCAGGACAGCTTGGGCCATGTGAGTCCATCTCAAAAAACTGTGACAGGTTCTTAAGAGTTTTTCCTAATGGGAACTTCGAGGTGGGGTGGGGGTCCAAGATCTGCTGGGTCTGCAGAGACGAGTCATAGTTCTCTGCTTGTCACCTCTCTGTGTCATTGTCATGATTGCCGAGCCGCCTTCACAGTACAGCAGACAGTACAGTACAGGGGAAGTGCCGCTCTTTCCTGAGACTGAGACGCGGAGGTGCCAGCCCCCACACTCCCCCAGTGTCCTGACATTCACCTGCCTTGCTAGGGCGGGGGTGGGTGGGCTCAGTTCACGAGCCAGTTTTGGGAAAGGTTCTTGTTCTGGGGCTCATTTGGGGTTCTTGTATCAGGAATGTCTCTGGGGTGCTCAGAAGGTACGGTTCAGGCAGGGTTGGGGAAGATGGTGGAGGGGATAGGGAGTGACACCTCTCAACAGGGCATGGGCTCTGAGTTGCAAGAGATGAGGCCAAGAAGGGTAGTCCTGCTGACGGGGGTTTCCAGCCAGCTGTGTCAAGAATCCTCCATGGTATCCTCTGGGGATACAATGCCCTATGTTTCTTCCCTAGGAAGCCCCGTCTCTCCATGAATGATAACCAAGACTGTGTTTCCGTTAAGATCAATAGCCCTTCCTTTTTCTGAGTAAGGAATGAAATTGTCTAACGCCATAGCCCAGGCTTGCTGGAGCACTATACAGCCCAGGCTGGTCTTGAACTCCTGCTTTGGTGTGAACCCCTAAGGCCAGCTCTTTTTTTTTTTTGGCTTATTGAGACAGGATCTCATTATGGATTCCAGTCTAGCCTCAAATTCATGATTCCCCTGCCCCAGCCTTCCCAGTATTGATCCACCAGGCCTGGCCTTTTGTATCTCTTAGTCCTGTCCCCTTCTTTGAACTTAAGTCTCATCATTTTTTCAACAAACCTTAAACTAAAAATAGCTAGGCTCCCCCATTATCTCCTTGATTACTGTCAAGGATCTTGCCACACCCATGCTTTGCAGATGAAGAACCCCCCCCATCCCTCAACCCCCTCCCCCGTGGAGGTTGTTTAGTAAGGGGCTATGTGCCTTCCTCTCTGCTGGGCATGAGGTCCTATAGGGGTCAGAGCCAGCAGGATGAGGCAGGACTAGACCTTCCCATGATGCTCAGGCTAAGAGGCCCACAGGGCATCAAGAAGTGACCATCAGGGAAAGGCTTTCCTGGAGGGGCTGGAGTTGGGGGGAAGGTAGGAAGTCAGCACTTCCAGAGTGTGTGTGGGGGGGTGAGGGGAGTTCAGTCCTGAGTGAAGCTGAAGGCTCAGAACAGGAGTTGGGACTCTGCTCATGGGGGTAGGGGTGAGGGGCTGAAGGACCTCAGGTGCCAGGGTGTCCTGCACCTCCTGCAGTTTGTCTGGGTGCTAGAAGATGCCCACCTGGGTTTAGAACCCGCCAAGAGGGCACACACTTCTGGCAAGAATGTTACTGGCTCCTCCTGAGAGGGCTGAATGCCTGGGAACCAACTGCCTTTCTGAGCAACTCCTAGTCTTTAGCCACCCCAGCTAGTGTGCATGTGTGTGCATGTCTGCGCATGTGTGTGCATGTGTGTGCATTATAGGTAAACACTTTACCACCACTGAGCCACATCCCAGCCTCATCTTGCTCTAGCTGGAAAGTCAGCCGACTCAAGTCCCAGGGCCTGAGTCACACTGGACATCTTATCTTTAGCTGTGACCTTCAGAGGCTCTGGGTTCTCACACTGTCTTCCTGAAAAGCGTATTTACATTAAACTGTCAGTGACTCACACAGCTTAAAATGGAGTGACTCTCAGGTCTGGGTATTCATAGGGATCATCTTCAGGGTGTGTGTGTGTGTGTGTGTGTGTGTGTGTGTGTGAGTGTGTGTGTGTGAGTGTGTGTGTGTGTGTGTGTGTGTGTGTGTGTGTGTGTGTGTAATAAATAGTCAGAAAAAGAACAAAGAACAGGTTAACAGGCCTCTTGCCTTAGAACATCAGCTTCAGTTGGGTGTAGAGACGAATTCCTAGGAGTACAGCATTCTTGAGGCAGAAGAATTGCCACGAGTTCCAGGCCACCCAGAGCAGCTCAGTGGGCAGAGTGTAGGCCTGGTAAAGATGAAACCTTGGCTTCAGTTCCCAGCATTTTGTAAACCAGATGTGGGCAGACACCTGTAATCCTGGCGGTTTGCAGACGAGGCAGGAACATTCGAAGTTCTGGGTCATCTTTGGCTGTTTAGTCAGTTTGAGACCAGCCTGACCTAGAGACTGTGTCTCACAGAGGCTGGCAGGATGGCTCAGCCTTGTCTCCCAATCCAAGGGCCTGCATTAGATTCCCCAAGACCCACATGCTGGAAAGACTTTTTTTTTTTTTTTTTTTTTGGTTTAAACTCACTTTGTAGACCAGGCTGGCCTCAAACTCAGAAATCCGCCTGCCTCTGCCTCCCAAGTGCTGGGATTAAAGGTGTGCGACACCATGCCCAGCCTTGGAAAGACTTTTAAGGACGTCTTTAGAAGGTCTTTTGGCTGTATTTATTTTGTGCTGTGTGTATGGGCATTTTACCCGCATATATATGTCATGTGTGAGCCTAGTGCCAGAGATCAGAAGAGGACATTAGATCCTCTGAGACTGGATTAACAGATAGTTGTGAACCATTGTGTGGGTGCTGGCCACTGAACCTGGTCCTCTGCCAGAACCACAAGTGCTCTTAACTGCTGAGCCATCTCTTCAGCTCAAGAGAATCGACTCTAGACAGTTGACCTCTGAGCTCCACACATACACACATACACTGTTGCACATGGGAACCAGCATAAGTATACGCACAAAACAAAACAAATCGTGTAGTAAGAACTCAAACAAACAAACAAACAAACAAATGAACGCCGGCTGAGGGCAGGGTTTTTGTTTGCTCTCAGCTCTGCTCCCAGCATCTAGAACTTCCTAGTGCAAAGTAGATGCTCACCTCAGCCACTGTCCTGTGGCAGAGCCATGTGAGTGCCACATTACCATTTTGCTCTCTCCTTCTCCTCTCCCTCTCCCTTCCCATCTCTCTCTCTCTCTCTCTCTCTCTCTCTCTCTCTCTCTCTCTGAGACAGGGTTTCACTGTGCTGTACTCATTATATAGACCTGACTCAGCCTCACACTTATGGAAACCTGTATGTATGTGTATGTGTGTGCGTACTTCCATATGAGAGCAAATGCCCAAGGAGGTCAAAAGAGGGCTTCAGATTTCCTAGAGCTCAAGTTATGAGCTGCCTGATGGAGGTGCTAGGAGCTGAGCTCACGTGCTCTGGAAGAGCAGTAAGTGCTTCTAACCCCTGAGCCTCATTTTTTGAGACAGCGTCTGAAAACCTGGAGCGCTCTGCTTCATCTCAACTGCTAGCCAGTTAGCCTCAGCATCCACCTTCCACCCATCAGTTCTACCTGCTTTTAGGTAGGCTCTGGGGATCCAAACTCAGGTCTCCATGCTTACGTGGCAAGGACTTTACCCACTGAGTCATTTCCTTCACCTCGAGCTTCCAACTCTTAACCTTTGAAGTTTGGTAGTAACTCTAAACTTTAGAGAAATCATTAATGAAACAATGTATCTCATAAAAAGATTGGTCCAATATTCAGTAATTTGGTTTTGGTTTGGTTGGTGGTGGGGTTTTTTTGTTTGTTTTGTTTTGCTTTTGTTGTTGTTGCTGCTGTAACTTAAATAAAAAGCAGTCCTCTTAAATCCCAGCACTAGGGAGACAGGCAGACGGAGTTCTGTGTTCGAGGCCAGTCTGGTCTACAGAGTGAGTTCCAGGTCAGCCACGGCTACATAGTAAGATCTTGTATCAAAAAACAAACAAACTAACTAACAAATATTACACACACAGACACACCACCACCAATACCACCACCATCAAACTGCGGGAGAGATGGCCCAGTGGTTAAGAGCACTTCCTGTTCCTGCAAAGCATTGGAGCTCAGTTTTCAGCACACATTGGGAAGCTCACAACTGCCCGGAATTGCAGTTTCAGGGGACCACTAACCATAGGGACTCACTCACACATGCATCTACTTACACAGTCACACACATACTTAAAATAGAAATAAAAATAAATCTTAAAAAAAACCAAGAATGTCAAAGGTGGTGGGCCAGTGGTAGCTCAGCTGTTAAAGCCTGCTGACCTGGTTCCATGCCCAGAGCCTAGTGAATAGGAGAGAGCTAGCTCCATACGGTTATGCTGTGACCCCACTCACGTGCTGTGATGTGTGTCCTTCACAGCACGCTGACACATGAACAATAATACGTAGATTAAAAAGACAAAAGGTGCCAGGCAGTGGTAGCACACACCTTTAATCCCAGCACTTGGGAGGCAGAGGCAGGCAGATTTCTGAGTTCGAGGCCAGCCTGGACTACACAGAAGACAGCCAGGACTTCACAGAGAAACCCTGTCTCAAAACAAAACAAAACAAAAAAAGGACAAAAGGTGGGAAGCAATTAAGGAAGACATCAGTATGTCAACTTCTGGCTCACACAGACACAGACAGACACAGACAGACACAGACACATACACATGCATGCACACACATGCATATGCACACATGAATACACACACACACACACACACACACACACACACACACACATACACACACCATTGGGAAGCCAGATTTGATGCTGTGTGCTGCAGTCCCAGCTCTCAGGAGGCTGAAACAGGAGGATTCTGAGTTCAAGGCCAGCCTGAGCTGCACAAAATCCTGTCTTGTTTACTGTCTGTTGCTGTGATAAAACACCTGCCAAGAGCAACTAGAGCAGGTTGGTATGCTCTAGTTAACCCCTCGGAGGTTAGAATCTGCCATCAAGGAAGCCGGGCTGGAGCTCAAGTCCGGAACCTGTGGACAGGAAGTAAAGCCGGAGCCACGGAGGAGAGCTGCTCCACTCGGTTTTCTTGGCCACCTTTCTATAACCCCCAGGACCACGTTTCCCAGGGGTGGCACCACCTACAGTGGGCCCCCCCCCCCCATCAATCATTAATCATCGAGAAAATGCCCCATACAGTTGCCCACAGGCCAATCTGGTGGAGCCAGTCAGTTAAGGTCCTGACTTCCCAGAGGTCTCTGACTTGTGTCAAGTTGACCAAGAAGACCTAACCGGCACAGAGAAAGAAGAAACGCTTCACTGAGAACAGGATGAGCTCTTGGACTGGAAAGGATGCCCGCCCCTCTCCCCGCCCCTCTCCACCCCTCTCCCCGCCCCTCTCCCATACCCTTCCTCCCTTACACCCCTGCTCCCAAGGTTTCATTTTTTTTTTCTGGAATAGGAAGCTTAGCCCCCCTCCCCATTATTTTCTCTCTTCTGTGTTAGAGATGGGACACAGCGCCTCACACGAGTCAGATAAGTGCTCCATCAGCGACTTACACTGCCCTCAGCTGCCTCAAACTTCAGGGACATGTGTCATCATCAAATCAAAGCTGTGGAAATCTGGCAGCAGTGCAGAGCAGCTTGCTACAGAGGCACAGATGAATGGTGGCCTATGGAATGCGACCATTCGCTGCCCGAGGGTATTGGTCAACTGTAGGTAGATGTAAATCTAGTTAGCAGCCCTTCTTTGCCGACACAAATGCCTTCCAATTTTCTTCTGAACCAGCTGTCATATATTATTCATTCCTTAATTACTTAACGAGTTAAGTAAAAATTTTGACATGTGTTCATTTTATATTTGTATGAGAGTCGGGATTTTACCGCTAAAAAAAAGTACCCTTTTAAACAGCTAGCTAGATTTCATTGCCTAGCCGTTTTAGTCTTACTTCTAAAAAGGGCTCGTGGGTGCTATTTTCTCTGACCTTTTCCATGTTCTCTATAAATCTGAACAACTTTAACTGGGTGTAGTTTTCTTGGCTTCCTCTTTTCTACACAATGTTGCAGGCTCGGCTCCCTTGCCCTCTAGCACCGAATGCTATGGAAAGGCCTGAGGTCTTCTGCTCTTTTGTGTACAGTCGTGTGTGCTCGCGTGCATATCCACATGTATGTGGGTGAACACAGTGGGAGTAGGTGCACACGTGTGGAGGCTGGAGGTGGATGTCTGATGTCTTTCCTCTCCACTTGATATGTGGAGGCAGGCTCTCTCACTTGAAACCAGAGCTTGCCTATTCAGAGAGTCTGAGTAGCCAGCGGGCTGTGAGGATTCCCCACCCAAGCACTGGGATAACTGGCTGGCTTTCCCCCAGCTTGGCAGTGGTGTGAGTGTGGCCATCCAAAGTTCTGCCCTCATGCTTGCACTGCTCTTTGCCTAACAAAGACCTTCTTTTTTTTATTCCCTATGTTCCTTCCCCCTTCCATTCCTTGTATGTCAAGTCCACTGTCTCCACTGTCTCAAACTTACTACAGCCAACAGTGACCTGGACCTGGATCCTGCAGGCTCCACTTCCCCAAGCGCTGGGATTGCAGGTGTGCACCACCACATTGGGTTCTAGGTGGTTCTGGGGCCCAATCTGGAATTTTGTACGTGCCAAGCAGCACTCTGCTAACTGGGCTATGTTCCTAGCTCCCTTCAGTTTGCCTCTTTATAAAAAACATCTTCTGTAGTCCAGGCTAGCTCTGAGTTCCACCTGTATAATCAAGGCTGGCTGTGCTGTTTATTTTTATTGACTTGAACACAAATTAGGGTCACCTGGGAAGAGGAAGCTCAGCTGAGGAATTTCCTAAATCAGAATGGCCTGTGGGCGTGTCTATGGGGTGTTTAAAAAACTATTTTATCGCTAAGTGATATAGGAGGAGTGGGTGGGCCATCTCTAAGCTCTATAGTGAGTCTGGGCTATAGAAGAACCGGTTGAGCAGGAGTCAGAGTGAGCTGGTAAGATCCTGTTCGAGGCTTCTGCTCCAGGTCCTGCCCTGACTTCCCTAGTGATGACCTGTTACCTAAGTGTGAGCTGGGACAAAGCCTTCCTCTTCTAGGATGCTTTTGGTGGTGGCATTTGTCACAACAACAGGAAGCAAACTAGAAGCCTGGCCTTGAGCTCACACAGTGATCTCTCCCTTTCCTGGAGATTGCTTGTTCTTTTATACAAACTTAAGAGATCCACTTGCCTCTGCCTCCCTAATAATATGCCCAAAGGTGTGTGCTTCCATGCCTAGCCTTCGTCTTTATTCTTAAAAAGTTTAGGGCCTGAGAAAACGGTTCAGAGAGTGAAGTGCTTCTTGCAAGGTGTGAAACTCACATCCAACTGGACTTGGAGGTGGGTTGTGATCCCAGTGGGGCTGAGAAAGGAGAACCCCTGAAAACTCTCGCCAGCTGGCTTGAGACCATGTCCTCAAACAAGGTTGGAGGTCAGGACAAACACGTGAGCACCTTGACCCATGAGTTCCACGCAGATGCACAAACACATGCTCACACAAACACATCCTCACACAAGTCAAGCGACCCAGGTGTGGTAGCATTTGCTTGTAACTCAGCATTTGGGAGGGATGCTGGGACAGGAGGATTGTTAGCATCAAAAGACCGGTTTTGCAGATCTGCTCCGAACTCAGGATGTCACACATAAGTGTCACCTGTCGCTATGGCTACCACATACATTCCCAGAGCCCACTTCCCACACTCACCTGTGAACAGATTGCATCATAGCCTAGATAAAAGACACTTTCACCCTTTATTTTCTTTTCCCCTTTGTCTTTCTCGCTCTCCCCTCTTGGTCCCAGTAAAACCTCTTATGTGTGGAACTGCTTTGGCCTGGTGTGCTATGTTCAGACTCCAGTCTCTATTCTAACACACCAAGGATTGCCAGGAATTTGAAGCCAGGCTAGATTGTGTAGTGTGTATCAGGTAAGCCAAACCCAGGCCTGGCACATGCTTAGCACATGCTCCACCGAAGCGTGTGGTTGAGTCTTCCTCATGAACTCGTGGCCCTGGGGCTGAGGGGCTAGGTTCCTCAGAATCATCATTCTAGTTGTGAGCTGCTGTTTTTTCTCAGAATCCATTGCTATTATGCTATGGTTTCAAGTTTCTGGACCTGCTCTCTCCTCCCGGGGGCCCGCCACTTGCCATGAGGCTCTCATGCAAGCTCCTGTCTTACTGTCAGCCAACCCCTCCAGACACTGCTTATGCTGACACGGGAGCCAGCCCACCCATCTGGCTCTCAGCATGACTGTGAAAGCCAGACATAGTAGCTCATGGCTGTGATTCCGGCATCAGGAAGCTGAGGCAGAGGATTAGCAAGCAGTTTAAGCCTAGCCTGAGCTATATAGCAAGACTTTGCTCTAACTGCTAGCAGAGCTGGCCTGGACTGAGGCACCCCTGGCTGGAGCCACATGCTGCCTTCCTGTTATCCCTTCAATACCCTGTTCCCCATGCTGACCCTGCCCAGCCAGGACAGTGTCCACTCTCAACCAGTACTGTCTTGTGTCCTTGGAAACAGGCCCTGGGGCATTTCAACCGAGGCTGTCTTCTGGGATTTTATGGGTTCCTTCTCCCTGTGATCTGTTGCTCATTTTGTCAAGTATGGGCAGGAGTCTGAGCTCCCCCCTTCAGCCTGCCTCTCCAGTCTCAACCCCCTACAGTACACCAGGGCTTCACTTCCCTCCAGCTTCGTGTTATGGGAGTCTGGGCTGGATGGTGGCCTCATGCAGGTGATGGAGGCGTTCAGGCCTGGGGCTGAGGGCTGGTGACTTACGTCCAAGGTATTTGCCTTCTAGTCAATAAAGGCATGCAACTGCTTATTGTAACTGCTTATGTAAGTCCTTACGGCATCTAGTCTGCAACAGCCTTGGAATGCCCAGGCGGGTGGGCAGATTGGATCAATCCCCCGTTCTATTGAGGAGGCCTCTGAGGCCCTGAGATGGGAAGTGACTTGTCTCCGGTCACAGAGCCAGTCTCACACAAGCAGGGTTAAAGAGTTAAAAATGTAGACGCCAGGTCTATGGCCTAGAACCTGGGTGGTCCACCTCAGTGGGCAGAAAGGCCTTTGTCTAAGCCACCAGGAGGCCCCTGCCCATTTCTGGGCCTCAGAGAGGAAATGGTTCTTCTTTTGTTGTAAATGTCATCTAGGGAAGATGGCCAAATTAGCCCTCCTGGGAGGTGAGTGGCCACCTTGTCCTGGCCCCTGCTCCAACCACAGCTGCCCCAGCAGGACTCCCAGCTAAGGGCTTGGTGCAGACCTTGGCCCAAGCAGCTGCGTGGGTGGCCCAGGTGTGTAAGCGGCACAGAGAAGGTAGACAGTCTGGACTGTCTGGAGAGTGACAGGTTGGTTCTGGGAGGGTCCAATATCTGCCCGGGCTAGAAGCTACTGGGCCATGACTGGGTGGCAGAGCTGGGCAGAGCAGTTGGGCCAAGGTGTCCTGGGTACTATCAGCTCTTGGCTCTGTCCTCATTCTGTCCTACCTAAAGGTGACCTGATGGTGACAAATGAAAGCCCTGCCAGTTCTGACCACCTCTCACTCACACTTAAACACACACACACACACACACACACACACACACACACACACACACAGAGAGAGAGAGAGAGAGAGAGAGAGAGAGAGAGAGAGGGAGCTGCTCAGAGGCCTCAGCTCTAAGAGGGGAGAGCGATCAGCACCTTCAGGCCCCAGCTGTGGGATGTGAGAGCCTGAGGAGGGAGGAGGGAATCCAGGACAAAGACAAGAGAGGGCGGGGCTCAAAGTGGATCTGCCCCACAGGATGACCAACCTCACACTGAAGTTTAGTAGACAGGAAGGGAAGTCAGTCTTTTTTACCAAAAACAAACAAACAAACAAACAAACAAACAAACAAACAAACAAAGGCTCACAGGAGCCCGGCTGTGGTGGCTCATGCCTTTCATCTCAGCAGGTTGATCCCTATGAGTTCCTGGCTAGCCAAGTAGTGGAGACCCTGTCTCAAAATACCCCTTCCCCTCAAACAAAAACCAAACCAAACCAAAAAACTCCCCCCCAAAAACAAACAAAAAGGCCGCCACGGGAATGTCACATTTATGATGCTTGAAACATCCCCACCTTGTCAGAATTTTTGTCTAAGTAAAGGCTTTGCCACAGGATCCCACCCCTTACCTTATTTATTTATTTATTTATTTAACATTAAGACAGCCTCAAAGACCATAAGACCAGACCCCAACCAGTGGAGAAAAGGCACAGTGCCCTTACGCTGTGACTAAGCCCTATGGCACATGCCATCTGAATAGTGCTCCTCACTGTACCATTCTGTAAACGCCAAAGTTGCCTTGCCAACTCTTGCTTCCCGTGAGTGCCTCCCACCAGTGCAGTCTTTGGACTCCAGACGTTATTTCCTGCAATCCCGAAGCTGCAAAGCCATTGCTTTCTGGACCATTTCTGGTCTTTGTCTGCTAAGTTCTCCCTCTTCTTTATGTACCCCGTTTCTGTCTTCCAGGGCCATGGCTTGCAACCATGGATTGGCATCACCTGTCCTTGTATAGCACTGTCCAAAGTGGGTTGCTAACAGTGTCCCTCCGTGTACGTGGAGCCCGTCAGCCACAAGCTCAGCTCCAGCTGTGCAGTGCTCCAGCTGTGCAGTGCTCCGCCGCTCCAGGAAGCTGCAGTAGCACATCTGGACAGTGCAGGCTTGGGGCGGGAGAGGGCCGTGTGCTGGCTGTGGCTGTGGTTCTGGGCTCCCATCAGGCCCAGAAACCCAGGGAGGAAGTGCAGTGTCTGCTTTGTTCTCAGGGGGAGTTGGCCTTGAAGGTACTACTCACAGGCCTGGGTTTCTGGGTTCTTCAGTGCAGCCAGCCATAATGGAGGCAGGACAGGCAGTCATTACCTCTTTTGGAATTCCATCTTCAAGAGAGGAAGCTGAGGCAAGCGAGGCAGAGCGCTCAGGGAGCAAAGCAGATAAGAAGGCGCCTGACTCTGGCTGGCCCACCACTCCTCGCTGTGAATGTCTGAGCGAGGACTGTATGGTGCCTCTTCCTCCCCTGGCCCACTGCCCGGTGCCACACTGAATATGTCCTCGACAGTCTTTGATGAGGCAGATCCTCACTTCCTAGGCTTATCTCCACACCAGACTCTGGGGCAGCTCGAGTCACGAATGTTATAACACACCACTGCCCAGGGCTTCCCTCCCAGTGTGCTCTCCTGCTGTGGGGAAGAGCCTAGCCACCAAGGAAGGATCAGCCTGCTGGCTTCAGACAGGTAGGTATGTCCCTGCAAGTGAGCTAGCCAGACCTTCAGTTACTTCACCTGTTGGTGACACTGGTCCCTTTGACAGCTATGGTCTCAACCCCAGAAATTTGCTCACATTATCTTGGCAGGCTCAGAGCAATCTTCGTTACAAGGTATGCGGTTGTGATCTCTCGGAGGCACAGATAAGTTAAGCAATGTACTCAAGCTCACACAGTAAATGGTAAACTTGGCTTTCGACCCTAAGAAACCTAAGCCCACTTAACACTCATCTCCACTGAAAGAACTGGTAGGAGAGCCTGGGCCACGAGTTGTGTGTTCCTAGACAGGGTGACTTGGTCCTGCCAGGCCTTAAGCAGAGAACTCTAAGCAAATATCACACCCCGTGTTCTGTAGAAAGCCTCTGTTTCCTGTTGGTGCCTGCAGCCCCTGAAGAGCCCTCAGCAAACCTTATCATGAAGCAGCATTTGCCTAGCCCAGCGGGGAGACAGCTCCGCTCCCGGGCGGGCGGATCTGGCTGATGACTGCCCTTATTTGACCCCACAGGCTGGCAAGGCCTGGGGAATGTCAGCTCACACTTGCCTCCACAGCTTTCAAGAAGTTTCCTTTGCTTCCAGTACACTCAGCAAAGTGCATGCTGGGAGTGGCAGATCTGTTCCTTGTCACCAATCTCTTTAAGATGTACTTTGTGGGGAGCTGGGGGCAGAGAGCTCAGCAACCAAGCGCCAGCTTCACATGTGTAAGGCTCTGACTTTCATACAAAGCACCACTAAGAGAGGGGGGGGGGAAAAAAAAAGATGTGCTCTGTGCTGCCTTTCGTGCCTGTAATCCCACCACGTGGGAGGTTAAGGGAGGATGTCTACAAATTCAAAGCCAGCCTGGCCTACATGGTGAGTTCAGGGCTAGATAGGACTGCAGAGTGAGATGCTGCCTAAACGAACAAAACAAAACAAAACAGGCTGGGATGTAGCTCAACTGTTAGTATTTGTCTAGCATGCATAAAGCCCCGAGTTCCAGGCGCCCAGCACCACACAAAGCTGGCCACCGGCAAAGGCGTGGTAGGCTCCTGCTGGAGAGGTGGAGACAGGAGGAGTAGGAACTTGCTGTTTCTGGCTACTTTGGCAAGTTCAAGGCCAGCTTAAGATAGGTAAGACTCTCAAGTGTCCCCCACCCCCTACCCCGAAGCTGTACTTCAGAGTTGAAAGGGCTAAGAGCTCCCTCTGTCTCCTTTGTGAGGAGCATGTGTTTGTGAAGTCACGTGTGTGCAAGGATGTTCCACTCCATGGTCAGTACTCTGTGTGCCACTGGACAGGCATTTCAACACTGAAGATGCAGGTGACAGTTATCACGGAGTATAAAGTCCTTTGTTGCTGTTTGTTTTGAGAGGTTTCGCTTTGTAGCACAGGCTGTCCTGGTACTCACAACACACAGCAACTCCAGACTGGCTTTGAGCTCACAGGCAAACCTCCTGTCTCAGCTTCTCAAGTGCTTGGATTCCAGATGTGAGTCACCGAATTGGTGAAAGTCTTTTTTTTTTTTTTTTTTTTTTTTTTGTAGCTCTGAAACCAAAGACAAAAGAGGAGGGGCCAGGTCTAATAGTATACACCTTAGCCACAGGCTTGGGAGACTAAGGCAGGAATATCACTTGAGCCTGCCAACTAGAGGCCAGCCTGAGCTACAAAGGAGAGAGAATGTCTTGCCCAAGTTCAGGAAGGTACAACCTCAGCAGCTGTCCATATTCACCCCAGGGCTGATTCATCCAAAGACAGGATTTGAACTCCCATCCTCCCCATGGCCCTGAGGGCCTCACAAAGCCCCTTCCCCCACGTGTAAGTACACCACAGGTGCATAAGATAGAAAAGGGAGCTGAAAGCAGATGCTGGGGACTGTATAAAACTAAGCACACGATACCGAATGGAGCTTCAGGTCAGTAAATGGGGGGCTGGCTAACTACATGACATCAACTGTATGAATATGAGGTCAACCAGAAGAAACTTTGCCTTTGTCTTGGAAGGGAGGTTGGCACCAGGCCACAGTGGCTTGGCCTATCACTTCCATGGGCTACGAGATGCCATGGTCCATAGACTCGAGGCCCTGTCCCTATCCTCCTATCTTATTCTCCCATGAGGAAAGTCTAGGTAAATGCCACCACATCTGTCTTCCTCATAGCCCACATGCACTCCCATGGCTACCTCTTTGCCCCACTCATCCGCCCATCCATTCATCCATCCATCCTCCCACTCATCCTCCCACATGCCCCTCACTGACTGATTCTCCCCATTCGCTCATTACCCAACCCCATTCATGATCCATCCATCTACCTACCGACCCCGCCCTCAGCTCCTTACATCCACCTGCCTATCAAGCAAGCACCATGCACCATGCACTTATCTACCCATTCTCAGGCACTGGGTAGAACCTAGATCTACAAGCAGAGGGAGACGCCTGCAAAGCAGTAGAGCCAGTGACAGAACCTGCCTTTTATTTGGGGGGCGGGAGGAAGGGCGTCTGCTGCCGTTTGTTTTATATATATATGGAAATACCTGAGAACAAGTTACTTATAAAGAAAAAGTTTAATTAGCTCAACACTGTAAAGGCAGTGACGTCTGTGATTTGAACTCAGGGCAGAAAGTGAAATTTCAACGGGGCAAACACGCTCTATGATAATGCACTGTGAGGTCACTGACATGGGACAAACACGCTCTATGATAATGCACTGTGAGGTCACTGACATGGGACAAACACGCTCTATGATAATGCACTGTGAGGTCACTGACATGGGACAAACACGCTCTATGATAATGCACTGTGAGGTCACTGACATGGGACAAACACGCTCTATGATAATGCACTGTGAGGTCACTGACATGGAACAAACACGCTCTATGATAATGCACTGTGAGGTCACTGACATGGGACAAACACGCTCTATGATAATGCACTGTGAGGTCACTGACATGGAACAAACACGCTCTATGATAATGCACTGTGAGGTCACTGACATGGAACAAACACGCTCTATGATAATGCACTGTGAGGTCACTGACATGGGACAAACACGCTCTATGATAATGCACTGTGTGGTCACTGACTAGGTGGTTGGTTTTTTTTTTTTAATTTATTTTTTTATTTTTATTTTTTTTGTCAACTTGATACAACCTAGAGTCATCTGGGAAGAGGGAACCTTAATTGAGGGAGCACCTAGAGGCAGGCCTGTGGGGCATTTTTTAAATTCATCATTGTTGTGAGAGAGCCCCAGCCCCCGAGGGTGGAGCCACCCCTGAACAGGTCAGTCATGGGTGGGATAGGAAGGCAGGCTGAGCAAGCCATCAACAGAGCCAGTGAGCAGCACTCCTCCACGGTCTCTGCTTCAGTTCCTGCCTGGAATCCCTGCCCTGCCTTCCTCAGCAATGGAAGAGGGATGGACTGTAAGTCCTAAGATGTAATAAACTTTTTCCTTTCCAGGTTGCTTTTGGTCATAGTCTTTATCACAGCGACAGAAAGCAAACTAGGACATTAACAAAGCCATAAAGAGAGGCAGGCAAGGCCGGGCGTGGTGGCGCACACCTTTAATCCCGGCACTAGGGAGGCAGAGGCAGGCGGATTTCTGAGTTTGAGGCCAGCCTGGTCTACAGAGTGAGTTCCAGGACAGCCAGGGCTACACAGAGAAACCCTGTCTCGAAAAAAACCAAAAACCAAAGACCAAAAACCAAAGCCATAGAGAATTAGCCCACAGGGAAAGTCTTCGTCCCTCTTTAAGGCCTCACCATCACTGACCACGATGGACCATGATGACACTAACATTTCTGGCACGCCTCTGCATTTTGACCGGCTGTGGTTCTCTGTAGTGGTCTCCATCTGTTGCAGAGAGGTTTTCTTGATGAGGGATGAAGACTGTACACACCTGTGTGTGTGTAAGGACAAGGGTTTGAATGCGGTAAGGGATCTTGCTGGTTTAGTGTTGTAGCTTATGTTACCTGTATGCATGTAACAGCAATTAAAGGAAAAAGGCCATGAGCTGGAAAGAGACCAAGGAGGAATGCCTGGGAGGTCTGAAGGGAGGATCGGAAATCCTCTTCCTTCCTTTCAACTCCCTAACATTAGGTAGGAGAGAAAGAAGGGGGGGGGGGGAGGGAGGGAGGGAGGGAGAGAGAGAGAGAGAGAGAGAGATCAGGGATACGACAAGGTGTAGTTAAAACCATCTTTTTTTTTTTTTTGGTTTTTCAAGACAGGGTTTCTCTGTGTAGCCCTGGCTGTCCTGGAACTCACTTTGTAGACCAGGCTGGCCTCGAACTCAGAAATCCGCCTGCCTCTGCCTCCCAAGTGCTGGGATTAAACCATCTGTTTTTAATTGTTAAAAATCTTGTGTTTTCCCACCCGTCCACTTTGTTCCCAGAAATAACGGCTCTGAGACCTAATAGTTCATGAATAAATGCCTAGGCCAAAAGCTTTGCTTGATCCCCGACTAGCTCATGGCTTAACAGCCTGTTTAGTCTAGTCTAAGTCTTGCCATGCAACTGGCTACCCAGTCCTCAGTTTCATGTGACAATCCTCTTCTGTGTCTGGAGTGAATCTCCTGCGCCTGAATATCTCCCAGAATTCTCTCTCTCTCTCTCTCTGCTGGATATCCCACCTTCTAATCCTGCCTCAGCTCATTGGCCATAGGATTTTTTATTGACAGCTTAAGCTTCCATACATTGCACGAGAGATTACCTCTGTAAAAGGCAATGATATCTTTCGACCACTTCCTGCTGATTAGGGGCAAGTTTGATCTTTGCCATCAGGATATCTACTTTCTTCTCTTCTCCTCTGCATGACGATTTGACAAACCACAATCAACAGCAACGAGCAGCCTCCAACCACCAACCAGCCACACACACACACTTACTGGGGCTCTAGCATTCATACATTCTCTGAAAAGCCCCCCAAATGCCAAATGTCACCCACTCAAAACAAACTATCTGCAACTGGCAAATTCGTACTCCCGCTAGAGCGTGAGTGAGGCAAATCAGTAAGCTGCTGTGGACAATCTAAGGCAGCCCCACACCCCACCCTTGGGGTTAGACAAAACATGTCCTTACAACATTTCTGTGTTTTTAAAGAAACCAAAATTCTCACTACAGGTCCCCATCACCTTCTGCCTGGGCAGGTGACTTGGCTAAGGGTGATTGTCTCACAGTGGAGAGCATCAGGCCACAGAGCTTTCTGTTTAGGGGTGGCTACCCAGATGGTGAGGCAGGGGGTTTGCTCATTCTTTCCAGTAGGGGAGGGCAGACAGGGAGTCAGAGAACCCCTGGGGCCAACCAGAAACCAGACCCCTGGCCGAGAAGTCCGACCTTCAGTGCAGCTCCTGTGCACCTTCCACGTCACACATAACTGGCCCCCACACTCCTGGCTTTGCTGTCTTTCCTTCTCTGGGGTGTGTGTGTGTGTTCCCACTGCCTGCTGAGGGCTAGGGCTGGGTTTGGGCCAATTAGTATTTGTAGAGTATCTGGCCAGAAGGACATGGTAGCATATGCCCGTGGTATATTTACTTGGGAGTTTAGGGGTTAGATTGAGCATAGAGTGAGACCACACTGCCTGCCTCTCCTTTAAGAGGGATATCCACAACCACCAGGGAGGGAGGCAGTGACAGGGCTGATATTTATTGTGTAGATGAGAGATTGAGCTGATTCTGGTGGTGTGGACCTATAATTTCAGCTACTCTGGAGGCTAAGGCAGGATTGCAAGTTCAAAGTCTTCCTGGGCAATTTAGTGAGACTATCTCAAGTAAAAGGAGAAACTGGTGGTGATGGCTCATGCCGTTAATCCCAGCACTTGGGAAGTAGAGGCAAGCAGACCTGAGTTCAAGGCCAGCCTGGTCTACAGAGCAAGTTCTAGGACAGCTAGGACTACACAGAGAAATCAAACCCAACTAAACCAACCAACTAACCAACCAACCAACCAACCAAACAAACAGGAGGCTCAGCGAGGCCATGGAGCTTACAGTTCCCTGACTTTTGAGGTCAGGGCAGTGCCCTGCTGATCCTTCCTAGGCTGATTCTAGATGCTCAAGTCCTCACTGTGAGCCAGGCACAGGCAGTTGGGAGGGATGCTGTCTACTGGAGCTTGAGTGGGCACTTGCTTCTGCAGTTAACCTCCTGCACAGCCACCAGATGCTGACATTCCTCTGACATTAATGGAGTTACTGTACTGCTGGTCAAGAGGAGAGGGAGCTCAAGGCGCCTCTTATGGAAGAGACCCAAGGATGCTGAGCTTCTGCTGGCCTCTGGCTATAACAAGGCTTGGTGTCACCGGTGTCCTTCCTTCCAGCCAGGTTAGGATGCCAGAGGCTAACAGCCAGAAGCTCCAGGTCAGACTTCTCATTTCAAGCCTCACTATGTCCCAAGGGTCACTGCCTAGGGGTTCTCCTCTCCTACGAGAGAATCTTCCCTGACAGAGGTGTAGTCTTGCCTTGGCAAAGGGTCACATAGTTCCCAGCAGGGACTGAGACAGAGGCAGGCCAGGCTGCCCTTTGTGTGAGTATGGCTGGCCCTGCAGAGTCCACAGGGGCAGACAGATCTTTTTTTTGAGGGGGGGAGGGTAAGCTCTGTACTGTGAACAGACCTCAGTGTAGGACCATACAGAGTATTATCCCTGCCCCCTCCTGCCAGCAATCAGACCAAATTCCATTGTGCATACTTGGGGGGATGTAGGGATCTAGCCCCGGGCCCTACATGAGGGTTGGGGAGAATGGCCTACCTTACCAGGGCTCTGTGAGCTTAAGTTCTGGTTTATCTTGTTCCTTGTTATTTTTAGCCATCAGCAGAGCAGGTCCAAAGGCTACCCCAACCACTGTGTATCTTATTCCCTCCTCCTCATGTGGGTCGATGAACCAGGAGGTAAAAAATAGGAGGTGTAGTGTTTGGAAGCCTAAGCTTACAAGGTCTGGACCTTGGAGCTTTGTTCTGTCCTACACAGCTCTGAGCCTTTGCCTCAGAGCACTTAAGAGCTAAGCATACAGATCACAGCACCCTGCAGAGTTGCCTTCTGGGTGAGACTCTTTGGTCCCCACCAGGGAGGCTACCCAGAGACTGTGAGAGTTGACGAGGAGGCTGTCAGAGCGCTCCGTGAGGGAATCTGTTCAGGACACAGTCCCTCTGCCTAGACTCTGTGCCCTGGAGGCCTTACCCAGCCTGGGGCCAGACTTCCAGGCCTATGGTAGTTCCTACCTAGTTATGGAACTGGAGACAGTTTGGCTGGGCTTCTGGAACTTTCTAAAGATGAAGGGAGTCTTCTAGGCTATGGTGAGATGTGGAGGTACAGCAGTTTCTCAGTTAAGAGCAGGGCCCTGGGCCTCCATGTCCTCCTGTGGAAAAGCTGTAGCTGAGCTGTGCAGGTTGGCTGTCCTTGGAGCCTCCTGTGAGGCAGCAGCACAGGGCAGGGCAGGGCAGGAGGGCCCGAGGCTTTGGGAAAATGCGGCTGGGAGAGGAGGCTGGATTGCTTAGGGAAAGAACAGAGATTCGTGAGCATGTAGACCTGGATGGGACATAACTGCTGTCCTAACTGCAACATGTTTGAGAGTGTGTTAGCTACACCAGGAAACCCAGAGACAAACTGGGACTCCAGGGTAGAGCCCGTGTCACCCTACTTGTCTTAGGGTTTTACTGCTGTGAACAGACACCATGACCAAGGCAAGTCTTATAAAAACAACATTTAATTGGGGCTGGCTTACAGGTTCAGAGGTTCAGTTCATTATCATCAAAGAGGGAGCATGGCAGTATCCAGGCAGGCATGGCGCAGGAGGAGCTGAGAGTTCTATGTCTTCATCCAAAGGCTGCTAGAAAAGACTGACTCCCAGACAACTAGGGTGAGGATCTTAAGCCCACACCTACAGTGACACACCTACTCCAACCAGGTCACACCTATTCTAACAAGGCCACAACTCCAAATGGCGTCACTCCCTGGCCCAAGAATATACAAACCATCACACTACTCATTACCACTTCCTCGCTGTGTGTGCTTGGGCAAGTTACATAAACTTTCTGAATCCTGCTTCCTACACAGAAAGGAAAAGGACACTACGATGCATTGCTTCCCAGGCTGGCAGAGGATGAGTGTGTGCACACTGAGTGGCCTTGGCATTCACTTGACTCTTCATGTTTTCTCTTTGAGGTCATGGAAGATCATTTGTCCTTGGAAGTGATCAGAGGCCACCTATCAGCTCTGGAATACAAGGACCTCAGGGGTGTATACATAAGACAGAGAGGTTCCATGAATGCTGGCCAAACTCGAGGAGTCAAGCCTCCACATCACTGTTCCTAGGGGAAGGTTTCTCTTTAGCTTCTCTTCAAGGCTCTGCCCCACAGTTACCTGGCAACAGCTAGGTATGCCTAAGTATAAAAGGGGCTTTTTGTCCCCTCCTGTCTCTCTTGTCCTCTTACCCTCTAAGACCTTTCTCTCCCCACTCCCCTCCTCCCTCTGTGTTCATGGCCGGCCTTTCTCTCTCTCCTCCCGCAACTCCCCTCCCATGTCCTAAATAAACTCTATTCCATACTCTATCTGTATGGCTGGGACCTCAGGGGAAGGGATGCCTCGGCATGGGCCCACAAAGGCACCCCCTTCCACCTCACCATACCTTGGTCTAACAAATGTATCTCTGGCTTCCCTTTCTCTTTTCTTTATTTTTATTTTTGGCTTTTCGAGACAAGGTTTCTCTGTATAGCCCTGGCTGTCCTGGAACTCACTGTTGACCAGGCTGGTTTCAAACTCAGAGATCTGCCTGCCTCTGCCTCCCAAGTGCTGGAATTAAAGGCGTGCGCCACCACTGCCCGGTCCCTTTCTTTTGTGATAAAACACAAACGTTTCTGTTAGACATTTCCTGGTGTCCTGTCTTATCATCTTGGAGAGAGGGTCTCATGTGGTCTAAACTGTGGTCAATGTCTCACCTTCCTTAAGGTGATCGCTATGCAGAACATCTTCACTGGGCCCCAGCTCAGGCCAGTTTCAGTCACTTGCCTTTGCTCGCTTCCTCTTGGGGTTGCCCAAGTGCAATGGTGCATTTCCCAGGGTACCTGCTCAGACTGGAGGCCACGTTGGAGGAAGGAGGCAGCTGCACTTTCTGTATCAGTTCCAAACAGAATGCTTCTCCAGAGCTGAGTGAAGCTCTGGGACTTGCCTGAAGCAGAGTTGCCTTTGATACAAACCACCGTGTGTACAAACCTTCCTTCTGGATGGGCCGCCACAGAGAATGTTGGGCCTTGCCAGACTCTCTCCAGGTAACCTTGGCTACTTGGTCCATCCTTTCTTCTTTTCACCCCGACAGGAGTCAAAAGAGAGCTTTCAAAGGCTTATTCAACAACCAGCTCTCAGCTAACACATTTGGCTGGTCTCTTCACTAAACTGCCAAAGGTGGTCCCTCAGCATAGGTGTATGGCCATCTGATGCCACCCCAGTTCTGAGGTCTCAAGACAGTGGTCTGCAGGCTTCTAGCTCCCTTCTCCGAGTGAGGTCAAGGATCTGGGCATTACACAAAGGGCAAACTAGGAAACATATCAATATTTAATACATTCTTGTGAGCAATCTATTTTATTTATTTATTTATTTTTGTTGCTGTTGTCTGTCTATCCTTTCTTTTTCCTTCCTTTAAAAAGAGAATGTTTCTCATTGCCCACATCGGTCCTGAACTCCTAGGCTCAGGTGATCTTTTTGGCTCAGCCTCTGTATATTATAGGAATTACTATGTAATACATTTTCTGTTTCCTCTGTCATTTGTCAAGGCTGCCTCACACAAGAAGTTCTACAGTTTCACAATGTCCCATGCTGCCTTCCCTTGGCTTCAGCAGTCATGTTCCCCTCGGGATTTCCTGGGGTGGATGATTCAGCCATTGCTACAATTGTTACAGATGCTCTGAGAAACAATGGCCACTACATGTGCAGTAGCACCAAAGAAAATGTTTATTTAAAAATAAGAACTATCACATGAGATACATTTAAATATTAATAGATAGAAGTGAAAACTTCAAATGCTGTAACAAGACTAACAGCTTTCTATTCACAGATGGTCAGATGCTGACAAACAAGATCTATGCGCAGAGAACTGTTAGGAGAAGGCATATGAAGGCCTGAGGAACGTTCTATTTACAGGCTTTGGAGGAGCCATAATCCCCAGTTTTCTACTGGCTGATGATGTTGCCTGAGAAGCACATGAGGCCGAGCGGGATCCAGTTACACCATAGAATTTACTTTTAGAAGTCGTTTTTCTGCATGTAGTAGAGCCCCTAAAATGTGGCAAAGAAAAGAAAATTAAAATGCTAAATGAGACGAAGTTAATAATCTTGTCTGTTAACTTGCCAGGAGAACAAACATGATTTTCCTTGGTCTTACATTTGTCTGCATTTTCTGTCTGGAAACCCCACGAGAGGGTAAGTTGCCCTACCCCAGTACACAAGTATGCTCTGAATTTCTTTCTAAAGTATCTCAGTTCGTGGCCTGTGACCAACCACAGACTCTCCCTCTAGCCACACCTTCCACAGCCTATAGCCGGAATCCTCTGCCTCTGGGTCTATTCTAACAAAGAGGAAGTGAAGACCTCTTTCTCTTTTTTTTTTTTCTTTTTTTTTTTTGGTTTTTCAAGACAGGGTTTCTCTGTATAGCCCTGGCTGTCCTGGAACTCACTCTGTAGACCAGGCTGGCCTCTGCCTCCCAAGTGCTGGGATTAAAGGCATGAGCCACCACTGCCTGGCATGAAGACATCTCTTAAAGACCCCAAATCTCTGGCCATCAGATACCCTAGAATTACTGCACTGACCCAGATGTGAGCAAGGCAGCTTTGTGCAGAGTGGAGATGGGGCAGAGCCTCTGGGTGGCCTCATCCTAGTCACATAGTCCTAGGAAGGCTGCATATGTGGCTCCTTAGGGAGGACCAAGCTGCCTCATGCAGTGGTCTGGCATGTGTCAGGGCCACGTAGTCAGCAATTCCCCTGCCCCAACACCCAAAGAACTGCCAACTTGTCCTTTCTGCTTACTGCCTCCTACAAGAAGGGAAGAGGGCCCTGCCAGAGCCTGAGCTGTGCCCTGCATATCACTTCTTTGCTGACCCGAGGAGAGCAATTTTCTAACCCTTGATAAAACAAACAAAAAGTGAACCACCTTGTCAGCTGGTTTACAGTGACAGTGGGCAGTGCAGAGGTGCACCATCAGTTGTATAATCCCGGGCAGTTAGTGGCATCCTAGGGCATGCTGCTGGGGTTAGGAAAAGTTTTTCAACATTGTAAACCTCTTGCTGGAGGGAAGGCAATCTCATTGCAGATCTGGCGGAGAAGCAGCCTCAAGTTTCCCTCTGCTGACTTCCTGCTGAGGAATGAAGCCCGGAGCAAACCCTGCTGTTTATATGGATTTACAGAACGCATCTGCCAACAGCAGCCTCCATTTCAACGGCTCATCCATTTTCCTCCCACTCAGAAAGCTCAGAACACACCTGGCTCATTGTGTGGCTTTCTGGAGACGTGAGCCCCAGTGGTCTGTTGGGGGTGAAGGGCTCTTGGCAAGGAGCCCCAGTATTCTCTCACTGCACAGGTGAGCAGCCCCGGGGCTGGAATCCCCCTCAGGGTGGGCTGGAAAACCCAGAGGAGCAGAGGAGATGCCAAGCAGCTGCTGATGGTGAAGAGTCACCAAGCTGGCAGGCAGAAGAGACCCTCCTTACACACAGACCGACTACACTTAGATGGAAACCGGAGCTGGCTGTGGGGCACTATGATGTTGGTTTTGTTTTCTGAGATAGAGTCTCATGGCACAGACTGGCTTTGGACTGTGCGTGTGTGTGCGCGAGTGCGTGTGCGAGAGAGCGTGTGTATGCATTTACGTATTTGCTTACTTTTGTTGAGACAGGGTTTCTCTGTAGAGTGCCGGCTGGACCCAAACGCAGAGATTTGTGTGCCTCTCAACTGCTGACACTGAGGCACGCATGACCATGTGTGGCACTGAACCACAGATTACCTTGCACTCTGATCTTCCTGCCTCCTAGCTCCCGAGTGCTACAGTAAACCTTTATGCCTCGTGCAAATTTGAGTTTTACTCCTTATTAAATCAGATTACAGGCAACATGGCAAAGAGCTCCTTTCTCACAAACAGCTGCTGTGCAAATGAAGTGAAGGAGCCAGCAGCAAAGAACAGTGTTGGTCTCTTCCCTCCCAACAAGTAGAAGCCAGATGTCAGATCGCCCACGGTTTCAAGGAGTGTCCACAGACTCGCAGAAGTGAAAGTGCTCTGAGCCGTCAGGCCAGGCCAGTGTCCAATCCTACCTCTGAAACGGAGTAGGCGAGACTGGCCTCAGGCAAGCCCTTCCCTCCCACACAACACAGGCCAGGCCAGTTTCCCCATCCTAAACCCAAGGGGGTTGGACCAGAAGCTTTTTAAGGTCTCATGCTCTGTGAGCAACTAAGCAAATGAGTGCTTCCCAAGGGGAGGAATAAATGAAGGAAATGAGAAAATGTCCTCACTGAGGAATATCTGATGGTCACTTGCGCACTCAAAACCACAAAGTTAAACCACCATTTACAAATGTCTTTAATTGTGTACTCTGGAGGAAGGTTAGCACATGTAAGAAGTCTGTTTATGGATTTAACAAGAAATGACAATTTGGTGACATTGTCTGCCTTTCTCTTCCCCCACTCAATCTTGTTTTTCTCACTTAGAAGGAGAAAAGGTGGAAAACTGCAAACAACAGCTCAGAGCCATGCAGCTTTGGTTCCTGTTCTAAGCAGTTCTGTTACAGTATGCACTTCTCTGGGGACCACCATCTCTGGATTGAGGGCAGGAGGTGATGGGCATCTAGCAGGGGAGAAGGAGGAAGAGGGGGAGGGAGGGACTCTTGGATACAGTCCAATGGTGGAAAACATGCCTGCTGCCAAGACCTGGCCACTCTGACTTCGCTTCTCCTGTGCAGACATGCTGCAGCCAAGCAAAGGGAGGAGAAGACAGAAACCACTTACACAGCCCCCAAGGAAACTTGGCTTGTCTGGCCTTTGGATTTCCCCAAGTGGTCTCCTCTCAGCTATCCTGCCAAGACTAGGAGACCCAGTCTCCCGGGCATTAAAAGTAGCAGGGAGGGTGGGGAATGCGCTGGGCTAGCAGTGCTCAGTTAGATTGTAGGAAGCTATGGGCTGGACCTCAGCATTGCATAAACCAGGTGTGATGGCCCACATGTAATCTCAGAAGTTGGGAGGTGGATGCAGGAAGAGTATAAAGTCAGGGTCAACCTTGGCTTTAAACTAAGTTCAAGGGCAGACTGTGATAGAGGAGACCCTGTCTCAAAAAATAGCAGAGAGACCCAGAGAATCCTGCAGCAGAGGGAGTGCAGCAAACACTTATAGACTCCCAAAAGCCTGAAGGACACGGCCGTGTTATTTACTCAGGGTGTTTTTGGTGGAAAATACTTTAAGAAGAATAATTACCTCAAAAGAAACAAAAATTCCAAGGTAAAGTCAAAGTTTGAGAAGTTTTTGCAAATTAGATTACTTAAAAATCCAAAGTCCTGCTTTTACTTTGGTTTAGGGGCTAGCCATCAATCTATTAACTATTGACTGTTAGAGCAGCTATATGCACCCCATCCTCCCCGTCCCCCGGATGCTACAAAGACATAAAGACCATACATACCCCTTTGCTCTGAAGCCACCGTAACTAGTTCTTCTCCTCTTGGGCTTATGGGTGGCTGACATTTTCTTTCTCTTTCTTTCATTTCTAGTTTGATTTGCAAAGTAGTGAGAAGATACAGGCGCTTCCTCCTCCTCCTCCTCAGTGTCCTCTGGGGCGCCTCTGGCGCCTGGGGAACCATCCTCAGCTACAAACAGGAAATGCAGACATTTACAGGTGACCCTGGGTTTGGAGCCCAATACCAGCTGCTTTCCTGCTGAATGGATTCAACACCTCAGCAGGAATTAAACATTTTATTTTGAAAAGCTTAAGTATGTTCAATGGCAATTTATATTTAATGAGAGAGAATCAAAACTCATTACTTACAGATTTTTGTGATAATTTTCAACTCAACTGGAGATGTCAGGTTTAGTTCACACTTTACTGCATGAGGCCTATGTTATTTTACATTGTGCAGCTAACCCTTGCGAACTGAAGTAAAGGCTGCCATAAGTGTTAGCTGATTTTATTTATCATTTTAAACATGTTGAGAAAATAAGTCCAATATAAAAAAACCAACAAATTCTGTTCTTCATCTTTAACCAACAGCCTCTTAATAAACACACCAGAAAATTCAGTACTGTATTTTACTCCTAAGCCATTTCTCTGCATAATTGTTATGAACACGTGGCATATCAAGCAGGAATTTGGCCTGAGTGAAAACATACATTTGCCTAGAGTTATTGGAGAAGGAACTTTAACTGAGAGAGTTCTCCCACCAGACTGGCCTGTTAGGGATGCTAGGGCATTTTCTTTTCTTTTGTGTTTTTTTCTGAGACGGGTTTCTCTGTGCAGCCCTGACTGTCCTGGAACTTGCTCTGTAGACCAGGCTAGCCTTACTTCAGAGATCCATCTGCCTCTGCCTCCTGATTGCTGAGATTAAAGGTGTGTGCTAACATTGCATGACTTGAATTTTCTTGATTGATGGGAAGGAGGAACACAGCCCACCCTTGGTCATGCTGTCCTTGAGGTGGTCCTGAGGTAAATGGAGGCAGAGGCTGAGAAGTTGAGAGGGAACAAGTGAGTAAGCAGTGTTCCTTCATAGTCTCTGCTTCAGCCCTGGACTTGTCTTGCTTCAATGGACTACAGCTCAGGATACATAATACAAACAAACCCTCTGCTCCCCAAGTTGCTTCTGATCACGGTATTAATCACAGCAATAGAAACCTGACTAAGACAGCAGGTCCACTGGGGATGACAACTTAATGCTGGCGTGTAAGTGGACAGCACACTGTGCCCCTTCATCCCCTACAGCAAACTACTCCTTTTTCTCAGTTTCCCTCATCCAGTGATCTCTATACCAGTGCCATGGCTTGTAACGAGGCACCACAGGACAGACCTAATGCAGCCTCTGGCAACCTCTGCTTTGATGTCCTCACAAAGTCAGATTCTTCCAATGGCAAGAGTGTTCCAGTGACACATCCATTTTCCCAAAGCACGTAAGAGCTACTCTAACATGTTATCTTGACAAGCTTGCTAGATAACATGTCCCTTCCTTACATGAGAACGAACAGTGAAGCACACTGGGGATGCTGGTGTCCTGCCAGGATCACATAGTGAGGTGATAGTCCATCTGGAATGGGTGCCAGGGATCATGACTCCTTGGCCACTCACTTTGCCTTACCAAAACAACAGCGTGTAGGCCCTCGGGCAGGCACAGAGGCTCCCTCCCACCTGTGCTCCATCAGCAGCTTTAATGCCGGGCTTCCTAACTACCTGAGAGGTGCCTCACACACTGGGACTGTTCTTAGGATTGGAACTTCAGTGTAACAGGTGTAGGATGCATTAACTACCTGGTGCCAGCTCAGGGAGACGCACTGCTTAACAGTAACACAGTTCTGAGAGGGGCTCACAAGTAAACAGGTTTGGAGGATACGGAACCTGGCACTGTCCATTCTGAGTACTTCTGTAATACTGGAATCACTTCTGCACCATATTTTTCCAGCTTGTCTTCGGTAACACCATCAATCTGAAGCAAAACCTCAGGATCAGAAGATAAAGATTCTGTGTGTGGATATAAAATTAAGAATTTAAATCACCACTCATGGAAAAACCACTGAATTCATGTGCATCTGCTCATTTCACTCATGCTTGTTAAGAGCCAACTATTGCTGGGACCGGATCCATGGGGAGTTTTCTAAAAGGTGAAGTTAGACTGGAAATGCAGCACACAGGCCAGGAGGCAGGGCCCACTGTCCAGTCTCAGCAACAAAGGCACAGATGTCAACGTAGGGGGTGGGAGCCAGCCAAGTGCCTGTGGAAAGCTAGGGTGGGCCCTGTGCTAAGTGTTCAGGCTTCCAGCACACTGTCCCCACTGCCAAGGCTTGTCTAGCTGCAGGACAAATGTCCCCGTATTTGTAAACAACACTGACATTCTATGTCTAGCTCTGCAGACATACACACTCCATCTCAAGAGACACACTACACTGAATCTGCCCCGACACTGACTGAGTCCTCATCTGGTTAGTCCCATGCAGGTGAAGCAGGGACAGTACACCTTCTTATGGCTCAAAGGTCACGCTGGCTGCTGTTTGGGAAAGAGTAGAAAGGGATGCTTATTGGCTCTGAAGGAGGAAGAATGGAGCAAGCTGGATGTAGTGGTAAAAACCAAGGCTTGGGTTTGCTCTGAGCCAAGAGCGTTGGCTTTGGAGTGAAAGGGTGCTAATCCCATATCTCTGCCTTGAGCAGAGGGTAGATTTCAGATCCTTTCCAGTCACTCTTATGCTTGGAGGAAAGTGATAGACTATGGGATAGAGCAGGTTCAAGAGGGCTAGTGGGAGACAAAATGGAAGAAGAAAGCAGATGCAGACCCTATGACCCCCTTGACAGACTCTGTATTGTGTCTAGTGAGCTGTTCTAGTGTTAGTGGCCTGGGAAAACATAAAAGTAAAAGCACAACATGCTCACATAGGACATTAAGGAGACCAGTTAGGAAACTACATTAATAGCCAAAAACCTACCATTTTTTATGGATTCTAACTCACATACTGTTTTAACTTCTTTCTTTTGTCTTTTTTGAGACAAGGTTTCTCTGTAAAACAGAGCCCTGACTGTCCTGGAATTCATTCTGCAGACCAGGCTGGCCTCCAACTCAGAGATGCACCTGCCTCTGCCTCCCATGTTGGGATTAAAGAGAAATCCTGTCTCAAAAAACCAAAACCAAAACCAAAAATCCAAAACCCCTCTGCACTTTGGAAAGCAAGCAGTATCTTATGAATCCTGCTGGACGTTCTGCAGCTGTCCTGCACGCACTGCTTCCCGAGCATGGGAGGCCTTAAGTACAGCTATTAATAATTAGTGCTGCTGCAGGTCACATTACAGAGTGGAATGTCTTCAGAAAGACGACTGGGCCTGAGGAGATGGCTGAGTCAGTACAGTGCTGCAAAGGGACAGGCACCCAAGTCTGGTTGCTCGCACCCGTGTAAAAGCCGAGCCAGTGCCTCGGGTGTAAAGACAGGAGATCCTGGGGCTCACTGGACAGTTAGCCTAGCAAGCTGTCTAGCCCCAGGCGCTAGTGAACGACCCCTGCTGAAAAAAGAAGTAGATGGTGCTTGAAGAACAACATATTACTCAGTCTTCTGGTTTCTATACGCGCACACACACACACACACACACACACCACTCCCTCCCCAAACACACACAAGACATAGTAACACAAAAATGTAAAAGTAGACAGGTGGTGAGACCAAGTAGTAGGTAATAAATTTGGCATTAATAAAGTATTGTCTTTGAGAAATGACCTATTTCATAGTTTTCTTGCAAGTGACAGATATTTTGATGACCTAAAAAAGATGTTTAGGTTCGATAAAACAGTATTCCATTTTTGTCCCTGAGATGTGCAGTATTCTGTTGACATCTTCTGGTGTCATGGAGAAGGCACTGATATTGAACAGAATGGTTAGGTGGGGCTGAAGCTTAGCCCTGCTAAGTCAGTGCTCAGCACAGGTGCGGTCCAGGGTTAAATTCCTAGTACGAAAGTGCCATACAACAAAACCAAAACCCCAAACCAAACCCAGGCCGGGACTGCCGTGATGATGCAGGGAAAGCAAGGCCTGAACAAAAGGTGACTGCGTGGGCGGGAGTGCAGGGAGAGTAGATGGCTATGTGGGTTCACGAAGGAGCAGCAGCAGGGGACACAGAGGCAATTATGGCAACTTACTTTCCAGAGATCTTACCACCGACATTCTAGGTTAAGTTATCTCAGTCCATGCAAATAACTCAGATCAGCAAATATTTCTTAACTAAAGACACAGCAGTGTTATAGATCCAGAGTCAAAGAAGCCTAAAGCAGTTCCTTTCCTGTTTAGCTTCTCACTGCAAAGCACTTGCACGGAAATAGCTGAGCATCAGGACGGAAGGCAGACCGCACAAATACTTGACATCTGGCTTTATAGAAGGCAATTATTCACATTCTAGCATTCAGCTTTACAGAAAGGCATGAAATTAAAATTATAGCATATATCTGAACCGTATATATTTTTACCTCAAGAAAGAGCTTAAATGTGTCTCTGGGTTGAAAACCCAGAGATTAAACCAAAATTTAAAATAGACCAAGACTTACAAAGTCCCTTAGCTCATGCTTCTAAGCCCAACACTCAGGCAGCTTGAGGCTCGAGGATTAGTTTGCAGTCATCCTGAACTAAATAATAAGCCCCTGTCTCATCATGTCATGGTGGCACACGCCTTTAGTCCCAACACTTGGGAGGTAGGGGCAAAGGAAGGCAGACCTCTGTGAGTTCAAGGTCAGCTTGTTCTACATAGTGAGATAGAGACCAGGAAGGGTGACATAGAGAAACCATGTCTCAACAACAACAAATTAATTAAAAGATCTTGTCTGAGAAACAATAAAGACAAAACACAGATCCTTTAGTAGATGAACTGGCCACTAACCTGAGTCAGAAGAGCAAGGCCTACAGGTACCTACCTGCAAGCTTTTTGAGTGTGGCTGTATTAAAAATATTGAAGTAATGGACACCAAAGACTTTCCCCAGCAATTTGCAGACCTCTGTAAGTTCTCCAAGACATTTCTTAACTACCTCTTCTCTCTGGGATACTTTGGCCACTAAAGCTTTTTGTTTTTTAATACTGCTGGAATTTTCCGTTTCCATGAAGTCCACCTTGGTGATAAAGAAAACATTCAGCAGAGTGAGCAGAGGCACACTGTACCCAGAAAGCTTTTCCCAGTTTGTTTTTAATTTACTTTTTAAATTTTACTTTAAAAAATCCTATTTATTAATACTTTGTGTGTGTACATGAGCGTGCCTGTATGTGTGTCATGGTGTAGAGGTCAGAGAACAGCTTTGCGGAGTCGGTTCTTTCCTTCTCCCTGGGTTCTGGGGTCAGAATGCTGATTGCCAGGCTTGAACGGCAGTGCCTTTACCTGTGGAGCCGCACTGCCTGCCCTTGCATTTCTTTCCCAGAACAAGGCTGTGCATTCCCTCTTTCTATTTCCAGGGCCTGGCGCATGAGAGCACCTCTTGATAAATGCTTACTTATTTATTCGTTTCTCTTTTCTGTGTGTACATGCACTTTATATATACACACGGCATGGTGTATCTGTAAAGGATAATTTATAGGTGTCTGTTCTCTCCTTTTTCAATGTAGGTCCCAGAGCTTTAACTCAGATCTGAAGCTTAGTAGCAAGTACCCGTACCCACTTGCCAGACCATACATGCTTTTTCAGGGAATATGGGAAGATTTAGTAGCTTGAATATCTATTAAATTCATTTTGACAAACAGCATATTAATTGGATCAATTTCAAGATCTCTTTCTAATTAAAATCCTAATATGCTCCAGAGGAAATGTGACTTTGGAAGGATAACAAACTCTGTTATGATATATTATGATAGATACTGTGCGACAGTAAGACGCATGTTTAAATACCTTACCTTCAAGTGGCCACTCAGCACACTGTGGGCTTTTGTTCCTAGCATCACATAGGCAATTGGTTGGTCATTGGCATTGATATATAAGTCTTCATCCAGGATTTTGTCTAGAATCAGCTTTTTAAAAAGTCTTTCGGCATTATGTCGTGAATATGTAGTCCCCTTTCCAAATATTCCAGACTTAACTTTTGCACTCTTGCTCCCTAATAAGGTTCAAAAGGTTAGATGAATAATACAGGCTCAGCGTCATTCAGACAGGAGGCTAAAAAGCCATTCAAGGACATCTGTGGACAAACAAGAGATCATCTGTTCCACAGGAAACCCCACAGCACAAACAGACCCTACCCTCATTTCTGAGTTACAAGCATATCTGAGGAGAGCTCCAAGGCTCTGTGGTCGCCATGTCTTCTCTTAGTGCTGGGGTAGAAGTCCACACCGTGTGCACTGGGCTTGAACTCTACCCCAGTCCCTGATTGCTCCTACTTTTCCTTGTTCTTACTACACATGTTAACCAAAAACTACAGCAAAATTAAACTTGTTATTTCAAACTGTTGCATTCACAGCTTATAAAATAATACTAGAAAAACTAGCAAAAAAAATAAAGAATTCACATAACTGCTGATAGCTTTATACTATTCTCTTGTGCTTTATATTTTCTGAGACAGGGTCTCGGGCAGCCCAGGATGCCGTGAAAGTTACTTCAACTCCCGATCTTCCCATTTCCACCTTCCAAGTGCTGAGAGTTACAGGTGTGTATACCCATCTCACAGAATTTTTAAAAATTATTTTTTACCCATTTATTCATTGGGTACACACATGTGCCACAGCATTCGTTGTGGAGGTGAGGACAACCTTGCAGTAGTTGGTTCTCTCTCTCAACCACATGGGATCCAGGGACTGAACTCAGGTTGTCAGGCCGGGCAGCAGGCATCGTTACTTGCTGAACTGTCTTGCTGGCCCTCCGAGGACTTTTGGAATTTTTTCCAGTGCTGAGTGAGGCTAAATCAAGGATCTCACACACAAGACCTCTACCACTGAGCCTTCTAAATACCATCTCTGGTTTTAGTTATTTAAGTATCTATTAAGCAAATATTTAAGTCTGTATGTTCAATTACACTCTGATAAAGAATATACAAATTCCACAAGCAAAACAGCATCTCATCAAGTCTCAAAGGAGGTGGAGGTAGAAGTCTTGCCCCTTTCTCTGCAATTTCAAGCATTTGTTACCCACATCTGGCTTTGTGTGTGTGGTGTATGCATGCATGAGTGTATGTAGATGTGTAGGAGAGGTTAAAGTTAGGCCTCTGTCTGAAGCTCTCCACTTTGACTCGACTGGCTAGGGGGCAAGCTCCTGGGATCTGCCCATCACGAGGGTTATAGGCAGATTTTACATGGGTGCTGGGATCCAGACCCTAGGTCCCCATGCTTACTGTAGTAGCAAGCACATTATCCACTGAGCCACCCCCAGCCCATGTCTGAACTTCTCCTCTTCCTCTACTTCTTTTCCTCCTCCTTCCTTCCTTAAATTCTTTGGGTTTCTCTGTGTAGCCCTGGCTGACCTGGAACCTGCTCTGTAGACCAAGCTGGCCTTGAACTTAGAGATCTGCCTGCCTCTGCCTCCTGAGTGCTGGGATTAAAGCCATGTGCTGGCAGGCCGTCTGGATTTCTTTATGTACGTTCTAGGATCAGACTCAGGCCTTTCACTGTCTTGCCAGTCCTATCATCATCATTATTTGTTAATGTAAAAAGTCACCTTAGTGACTTTTTAAATGCACTTATAACCACTTCCTTAGATGTTTATTATTTTAAAATTTTTTTATTTATTTATATTATGTATGTGAATACACTGTAGCTGTCAGACACACAAGAAGAGGGTATCAGATCCTGTTACAGATTGTTGTAAGCCACCATGTGGTTGCTGGGATTTGAACTCAAGACCTCTGGAAGAGCAGTCAGTGCTCTTAACCTCTGAGCCATCTCTCTAGCCCTATATGTTTAATTTGAAGTGATATAATTCAAACAACACAGTAAATAACTTACCCAAGAAAATGTCGACCAGCATGTTCAGAGTAAATCTTCCAGCAGGTCCTATATTTCTTGTTCCTGGTGATGAACTGTGTTCTTGAACAAATCTTATAATATTTTTCACGTCATCAGTCACATCTTTTGTTTTATAATCCTATGAATAAAAAAATTACTTTCTGCTATAACTAAGATAACTAGACCCAGGTCACTGGAGCTTAATGGTATGGTAAAACTTAGAATTCGTTTCCACGCTAAAAAAAACTAAGGCAGTTTCAAATGTTTGTTATTTTTTCTTCTCTCTCTCTGTCTCTCTCTCTGTTTCTCTCCCTCCCTCCCCCCCTCTCTTTCTTTCTGAGACAGGATCTCTCTGTGCAATAATCCTAGTTTTATCTTGGAACTTAATATGCAGAGCAGTCTGGCCTGGAACTCACAGAGATCCACTTGCCTGTGCCTCTTGAGTGTTAAATGCTCACACTCTTACATTCTAGAATAGAATACAATTAGGACTCTACAGTAGCCATATTTCTGTTGCTTCAGACATGTATCGTGTCTTTCAACGACCTACCAGCACTGTACATAGAAGAACTTAAGTTCCTCCCCTTCACAGCTCCAGGAGCAGTGCTCTGTCCCTTGTGAGATGAGTCTTTAGGAAGACAGACACTACCATCTGTGCAGGTCACAGATTCTCTGTCTCTCCTCAGTCCTTGGTGCTACTGTAATTTCTCTGCTGTGTAGGCCAGGCTAGTTTTATCTCACAGATCTATCTCTGAGTACTGGGTTAACTACATGGGCTGCCACCATGACTTTTCCTTTTAGTTCCTCTTTGCATTTCCTCAGTGTCTGTCCTCCTTACTAGATGATGCTTCTGCCTTCACCTACCCTAATTGTCCATATTGCATGTACCCTAAACTCCTACAACAGAGCCTGCCACAGAGCAACTGCGTGGCAAATAAGTGAACGGATAGCAGCATTTCTAGGGTGAGCAGGTATAATGGCAATGGCTGTACAGATTCCACAGAGTAAATCACTCTCTGCTCTGCCTAGCTCTATATATTTCTGTAACACTTCATAGTATGCTGTATTACATGTCTGCCTCCCTTCACTGGGTATTTCTAGCACACTAAAGTTAGTTTAAATAACATAGCAAGTGTGCAAAAGTCTATAAACAGTGAGGCACCATAAATATTAAGACTTGAAACTGTAAGCCAGGTGTAGTGGCTCAGTGCCTGTAGCATCAATACTTGGGCGTCTGAAGCAGAAGGACCCCTGTGGATTTGAGGCCACACTCTGCCTGGGCTACACTCTACCTGGGCCACACTCTGCCTGGGCCACACTCTGCCTGGGCTACACACTGCCTGGGCTACACTCTGATTTCTAGGACAGACTGGGCTACTATTTTAGGTTGATTTCTGTTGCTGTGATAAAACATTCTGACCAAAGGCAACTTAGTGGGGAACAGGATTTATTCCAGTTTACAGGTATTTCTATCACTGAGGGAAGTCAGGGCAAGAACTGGAAGCAGAAACAATGGAGGAACACTGCTTGCTAGCTTATATGTAGCTAGCTAGCTAGCTTTCTTTGTTTCTCTGTTTCTCTCTCTCTCTTTCTTTTTAAATGTTTATTATTTTTTATTTTGTATGCATTGCTGTTTTGCCTGCATGTGTATTTGTGTGAAGGCATTAGAAGTCTTGGAGCTGCAACTACAGACAGTGGTGAGCTGCCATATGGGTACTGGGAATCAAACCCAGGTCCTCTGAAGAGCAGTCAGTGCTCTTAACTGCTGAGCCTTATCTTCAGACCCTCAGCCAGCTTTCTTATAGACCAGGATCATCTGCCCAGGCAATGATGCAGCCCACAATGGGCTGGGCCCTCCCATATACATTGATAATAATAATAATAATGATAATAATAAAAAAACCCTACAGCTATGGGACATGATAACAGGCTAATTTGATCTGGGCAATCAATCCCTCAACTAACTCTCTTCTCAGACGACTAGAGGCTGTGCCAAGTTGACAGTGAAGCTAACTAGGCCAGCTATAAAGATCTCGTCTTTTAAAAATAAAATAAAGAGGTGGGGCGTGAGTATATAGTTCACTTGCCTAGTATGGCTTGAGGATTTAGGATCAATCCAGTACTGGGGAGATTGTTTGTATGTGAGAGAGAAATTGCCATAATTTAAGTACGTAATGAATGAGTTTAACAGTCTCCAAGGTTATTTTAGGCCTGACAATATTAAGCTTATCCAGACACCATGTTGTTGTTATTTTGAGACATGATCTCACTTTGTGGTCCCGGGTTGGCCTTACATTCTCTATCCTCCTGTCTCAGTCTCTGGACTGCTGGCATGACATCATCATGGTGTTCTCACTGCTTTTACAGTTAAACAAGTGATTTTCAAAAAGACTACTACTATTACTACTGTTCTGAGACTGAGATCTCTAAATATAGACTATAGTTAAGTTTAAAATACCATGCTTGCCCATGTTGGATTTTTACTTTTTTATTTTTTGTTACTTTTTGAATTAAGGTTTCATGTAGTCCAGGTTGGCCTGAAACACACCATAGAGTAAAAGACCATGGTGAATTTCTGACCTTCCCGCTCCTGCCCCCTAAGCACTGGGTTGCAAACATGCACCACTATGCCGGCCTACCTTTATTTATTATTTTACTATTTTACTTTTTTTTTTTGAGATTGGGTTTCATAATGTAGCCTTGGCTGTCTTGGAACTCACTGTGTAGACCAGGCTGGCCTTGATCTCAGAGATCCACCTTCCTCTGCCTTCTAAGTGCTGGGATTAAAGGCCTGCACCACCACTTAAGTAATTACCTTTGTTTTACAGCAATTGTCACAAGAAACATCTGGGTATTTCTTACAAAAATCAGGGTTGAATCCTTTTTCACCAAAGTAAGCTAAAAGCTGTATTCTTCTGCATTCCGTTATGTTTTCACAGTAATGTACCATGCTATATAGATTATTGACGTGAGTTTCCTTCGTATGATAGTTTCCATCTTTTTCCACTAAAAAAGATGAAGAGCAGAACAAAATTAAATTTTATAGTAGAAAACCAAAAGAATATGAAACCAGTATTTAAAGTAAATTCATAAATAAGAACATTGCTGTTAGCAATGCAGTGCCAATGACATCTTTATGCTGCAAGTTACGAGATGTTCAGGTTCGCCTCTCGTGGGTTTAATTTTATAGGAATGTTGTACTTCCACCTCCTCTTCATCTTCTTTTTCTTCCAGGTAAAGTCTCACAAGATGGCCTTGAAATTGTGAAATCCTCCTGCCCCAGGCTCCAAAATATTGGGATTTTCATAAGCTATTTCATCCTAAAATGTTTATTTTTTTTTTAATTGAAAATTTCTTTACGTTTTTATTACCCCCAATGATGGAGTTAATTCTCTCTCTCTAAGCAGATGTGCTGAGCTGGATATCTAGAGGAAGCAGGCAGAATCCATAGTTGAAGTCCTAGTGCACTAGGACTTCTGAAACTGTGGTCAAGAATCCAGGGGATTTCTGGGGAACTCAGAGACAGGGTGTCCTAGATTTAAGGGAAATAGCAATGCCCTCATCTGTTGCACATTGTCCAAACTGGTCATTTGAGGTAGTTCATGATATTAAATATAATATATTTGTGTTGGAGTCACAGGCTTGTGAAGTTAGAACTTTAAAGTTGCTGTGGTGTAGTCCCGTAAAGCAAATATGACAAGGCTGGTGGTACATGTCTGTAATCCCAGCCCAGTAATGAGGCAAGAGGATCATGAGTCTGATAAAAGCTTGGGTTACATAGTGAGAACCCTGTCTCAAAACAGACAAACAAACAAACAGACAGGACTGGCCAGGCATGGTGGCACACACCTTTAATTCCAGCACTGAGGCAGCAGAGGCAGGTATATTTCTGAAAGTTTAAGGCCAGCCTGGTCTACACAGTGCGTTCTAGGCCAGCCAGGGCTTAATAATTGAGAGCTAGTCTCAAACAACTACCACAACCACCCAACAAAAGCCCCAAGGCCTGGGGATGTCGTTCAGTGGAACAAAGCTTGCCTAGCATGTACATGCAAGGCCCTGGTTTGATCCCTACCAACCCCCACATTTGCTTACACAAAACAGAAGCTAGGAGTGCACATAAGCTATTTGAGTCCGAAGTTTAAGATCAAGAAATGAGGCTGGTGAGGCGCTGAGCAGGGTAGGTGCTTTCTGCTATGCCCGATGACCTGGGCTTAATTCTTGGAACCTATACGGTAAAAGGCGAGAACCAACTCACGTAAGTTGTTCTCTGACCACGACACATGCACTGTGGCATGCACCTGTGCATGTACACACAGGAAATAAATTAAAATGCAATAAAAACCACTGGTGTATACTTTCCATTAATAGGCAATCATTATTATTAAAGAATCAAATTACTATTGTACTTCCATTTTCTGAGTATTATTTTTTCAAATGGTTGCTAGGTTATCGTGATTTGAATACTTAGACTTAATAACACAAATTTTTTTAAGAGTTATGAAAGACCATTATTTATTTATTTATTTTTGGTTTTTTGAAACAGGGTTTCTCTGTGTAGCCCTGGCTGTCCTGGAACTCACTTTGTAGACCAGGCTGTCCTGGAACTCAGAAGTTCGCCTGCCTCTGCCTCCCAAGTGCTGGGATTAAAGGCATGAGCCAACACTGCCTGGCGAAAGACCATATTTTTGACAAGCCTGTTTTGAGTTGAAAATATACATGGGTCATGCACTTAATGTCCCTGAAGATGCTGGGTAACATAGCAGGTGTAAACTGCTGGTCACTGACCCTGGCGATTGTACGGCTGACTGCAAGTTGAGGCTGCCAGCACCACACATCACAAGATAAAATCAAACTGTATTTCACTAGCTCATAAAAGTATAGGGGTGGAGAGATAGCTCAGTGGTTGAAAGCACTTGCTGTTCATGTAGAGGATATAGGTTTGGTTCTCAGGGCCCACATGGCAGACCATATTCAGCTATCAAGGAATCTGATGCCCTCTTCTAGTTTTCACAGGCACCAGGCACACATGTGGTTGACATGTACATTCGGGCATTTACATATACATATAAAATAAATTTTAGATGGGGTTGAAGAGATGGCTCAGCGGTTAAGACCACTAGCTGCTCTTCCAGAGGCTATGAGTTCAATTCCCAGCAACCACATGGTGGCTCACAACCATCTGTAATGGGATCTGACGCCCTCTTCTGGTGTGTCTGAAGTAAGCAACAGGGCACTCAAGTACATTAAATAAATAAATAAATAAATAAATAAATAAATGTTAAAAAAAAAAATTAGAGCCTTCCTCCCAAGCCTCCCCCTACCAAATTTAAAATTTAAAGTATGGCTTAATTGAACAAATTAAGCTATCATAAAGCTGAAATCAATCAAGGCACCATACATGGAAGGCTGCTTGTCCAGGTTCTGTTTAAGAATACAAACCAGCCATCCACATATGAACAACTCATTGCTTTGTGCTGAGTATCCTTGGTGCAGTAAAGATCACACTCAGGCTTTACAGTTAGATGAACTTGGAGATTAGGGACCTGCGCCTCACCACTTCTCCAGCTCATCCTCTCCTTGACAATAAGGTAAGCAATTGTCTCATCGTTTAGAACTGTGGTAAAGATAAAATGAGCTGACAGGTAGTAAAGCATTTAAGACAGCAAGAGGTGGCTTGGTGGTTCACTGCTGCAGTACCAGCACTTAAGACTGAGGCAGGGGATCACAAGTTCAAGGCCAACCTGGGCTATACCAAGTGAGACTGTATCTCAAAAGAAAACCAACTAAACAAACAAAAAGCCCAACAAACAACAATAAGAAACTAGCAACCTTGTTTTAAAAAACAAAAACAAAACAACCAACCCAACTGAAAAAACTGCCCTAACATGGGAAGTGAGGATGACCCACACTGCACCAATGATGCCAGTGCATCAGGCCGTTCCTCCCATAAATGGTCCTTCACGTTCCCTAGGGCAAGTTACAAAATCTCTTTGTAGCTCACTTTTTCACAGGAGTTACTGTGGCTAGTGCCATTTCCCATGATCAGTACCTGTGCCAGCATAAAGGAGACCAGAGTCTCAAAAACATAGGATTATAAAACATATTTAAGGGAGCACACACACCGGGCGTGGTGGCGCACGCCTTTAATCCCAGCACTCGGGAGGTAGAGGCAGGCGGATTTCTGAGTTCGAGGCCAGCCTGGTCTACAAAGTGAGTTCCAGGACAGCCAGGGCTATAAAGAGAAACCCTGTCTCGAAAAACCAAAAAAAAAAAAAAAAAAAAAAAAAAGAAGAGAGCACACATGATAAAATCAGCCTCCTAAGCCAGTTGACATTAAGGTGACATATTTAAGTATACCCACGCTGAAAGGCATCTGTACAAGGCTGTGATGACACACGGTGATGACCGTGAAGTCAGTAAAAAGCTTAGGATTCTATAACATAATTACATTTACATTTTACTTATGTGCACAAATGCACACCAATATATGCATGTATGTACATATGCTAGCTCATATATGTGTGGACAGAAAACATCTCTTGGGGGTACTGAGCTCAGGTTATCAGGCTTGGTGACAAGCATCTAACCACTGAGACATCTCACAGACCACCCATTTACATTCTAAGACACTTGCACTTGGGAAAGGCGAACACTGAACACAAGGTGCTGCCTGCCTCTAATGGAAAAGGGTAAAGTAGAAGATGGATTCACAGGGGAATTTGGCTTTATTGCCCGTCCTGTCCTTTTTCCTTTCCTCCTTCCTCTAAGACTGGTTCTCACTATCCTCTCATTTTTTCTGAGACAGGGTTTCATTTTGTTGCCTGGGCCAGCCTCATTCAGTTCAATTCCTAGGTTCAAGCAAGGGAGACTCAGTCATACACCTCTATTCCTGGCTCTCCCCAACTCTCCACTAACCTGGATGGTTCTTATAGTTCTTCAAGAGTTCATTATTTCCCTGGAAGGGGTGTAATATGTAAGGGTGCGTAAGACTGGGTCTGGAAGGGTATAGAGGAACCCACGATCTGGAGGGTTAGCCTGCCTAGTCTGGAACACACTTTGTACATGTCAGCATCACATGACTTCACTAAACAAGAATGTATATCTTTATAATAAACCTAAATAAACTTTACAATATATATTAAATGCCTTCATTTTTCTATGACTAATGAGAATAGGACCCAAGTACTACAACAGCAGGGGCAGACTGTACTCATGAGATGGACCATGACAGACAGGATGTGGTATGTGGCTTACTCATTATAAGTCTCTTCAGTCTGGTCACATCATGATATGTATAGAAAAGCACGCAGTGAGATATTTCCCCATCTCTTCCAGCTCGGCCGGATTCTTGATAATAACCCTCCATAGATTTAGGAAGAGATGCATGAATCACAAATCGCACGTCAGGTTTGTCAATTCCCATTCCAAACGCAATTGTCGCACAGATAACCTGATATGAAAATAGAAGCCTATTAGACTCATAATGCATTAACTAACAATTTAAAAGAACTGTGTACAACAGTACTTAGCATGACCAAGGTGAGATTTTCATATTGGTAACCTATGATTCTATTCAGATCCAAGGAGGTAGAGGATCCTGCTCAGGGTGGCAGGATCTTCCTGTGGACTTGGTATCGCCATCAGAAGGATTCTGCATCAACTGCAAGCAGACCTTTCTGTGCTGATTGTCCCTGACAGGCATGTGTGGTGGGGTTGTTTACAGAGCCATGGCATTCATGTTAAGGTGCGTAAGCAATAGCCTGGGCTCCAGGGTGGTCTCTAGCCCTAAGGTAATTGCTGCTGGTTCTTCCCAGGCTCAGAAACAACGATATTATCTGCTCTAGTATTTACCATCAATCTTCAAGATGCAACCGAGTGATCGTATGCTAACTCATGTTATTCAACCACTGATTTCAAAGTAAAAACTTATGCAATTTTAACTGTAGATAAGCCTGAGTTGCTTATACAGAAAGAAAACAAAATGACAAAAACCATAAGAACAAAACAGAGGGGCTGGTGAGATGGCTCAGTGGTTAAGAGCGCCGACTGCTCTTCCGAAGGTCCCGAGTTCAAATCCCAGCAACCACATGGTGGCTCACAACCATCCGTAATGAAATCTGATGCCCTCTTCTGGAGTATCTGAAGACAGCTACAGTGTACTTACATTAAATAAATAAATAAATAAATAAATAAATCTAAAAAAAAAAAAAAAGAACAAAACAGAACAAACAGAAAGGCCAAGGACTGTTCTTCTCGGTCCATATGAATTAGAATCATTCGGTGGGAGCTAGGCAACAGTCAATCTTTAGGAGCTTGACAAATTTGTTTCAAGAGTATCTATTTTAAGGCCTGAAGAGATGGAGCAGTTGTTAAGAGGGTAAACTGCTCTTGTAGAGAACCCAAGCAAAGTTTCCAGAACCAAGGTGAGCAGCTCACAATTGCCTATAAACTCCAGGTGACGCAATGACCTCTTCCTGCTTCTGTGGGTACCCGAAAACACATATGTAAGATTAAAAACAAAATGAGCTGGGCTTTGTAAGCAGCTCTACAACTGCCTGTAACTCTAGTCCTGGGGGAAAATCCAACATGTCTTCAGACTGAGGGCACCTGCATTCACATGCAGATTTCCCCCATCCCCGAATACACAATAAAAAAAAAATAAGAGTATTTCAGTTGAAAATCTAGGACTTAATTTGATCAAGGCCAAAATACTGTATATTCAGGCAAAATTACATTATACAAATAAAGTTGACTTTTTAAGCACTTAAAACATAACTTGCTATTGCAAAAATAGCATTACAAAGATGAAAGAAATATCTAGTGGTCAGTCACATTAAATGACACAATTTTGCCACTAGGAGTAAAAGAGACCCAGGGTCAGCAGATCAGCATACCATCAGCACAGGAGGCACTGACTGGCTTGCTGCAGAGACAGCTTGGCAGTTAAGAGCACAGGCTGCTCTCCCAGAGGACATAGGTTCAGTTCCAGCACCCACATGCCAGCTTACAACTGTCTAACTCCTGTTCCAAGCAATCTGACATCCTCACATAGTTATGTGTATAGTCAAAGCACCAATGTATTAAATTGAAAAAAAAAGGGGGGGGGGAGTATTCCATGTAAAAGAAAGCGCACTGCAGACTAATGCTAGAGAGCTGGCAAAGGCTGTGGAAAAGAGAGATGCTGGCCCACAGTAGCTCTAGAGTCACACAGGCAAGCTCAGCCCCAGTGTTACTTAAGTAAGTTCATGGCTGTGAGGCACATGGCACAGGCTATCCCAATCATTTCTGAAAGTTCTTCCTTTTGTTTGTATTTATCACAGGCTCTCATACGGCCCAGTTTGGTTTCAAACTCACGAGCGTCTGGCCTTAGCTTCCCAAGTGAGGGGACCACAGGCACAAGCTACCATGCTCACTTATCAACACTTAAATAACTAGAGGAAAACGGATTTCGTGAATTCTAACATCTTTATTTCTGTGTTGCTTTTTTAAATTTACTTTAAATTGTTTTATTGAGACAGGGTCTCTATCTCTGTAGTCCTGGCTGTCCTAGAACTTGCTATGCAGACCAGACGGCCCTTAAACTCACAGAAGAGCAGAGATTAAAAGATGTGCCTACTACACCTAGTTCATACATATATATATGTATGTGTATATATGTATACGTGTGTGTGTGTGTGTATGTGTATGTGTGTTTGTGTGTATGTATGTGTATATATATATCTCCAAAAAAAGTCTCATATGGCCCATTTTGTATGCTGAAGATACAATCTGGGCTGCTGTTCACCATCTATTTACCCATGTGCACATGCTTAGCTTCTGAGACATTGTCAGCAATTCTTTTCTTTTTGGGTATTTTTTTAAGCTTAGTTTTTCCACTGCTCAAGAGTGTATAAATAATAAAACATCAATCACAATCAGTACTTTTCACTTAACCTCTATTTAAAATAAAATGTATTGTGTGTATGCAGATGACGTTGTATTGTGTGTATTGTATGTATGTGGTGCATGCTCATGAGTGCACATGTCTATGTCCCTGTGTGCTATACATTTGTAGTGCCTGCACCTGAGTATGTAGGTCTGGGTGCCCATGTTTGTGCATACAGAGACCAGAGAAGAACAATGGGGCTTTTTCTACTACTCTTTGATTTCCTGGCTTGAGACACTGTCTTTTGCTCATCAGGAAGCTGGCTAGGCTGGATGGCCAGTGAACTCTGGGAATCTACCTGTCTCTACTCCCAGTGCTGCTATGGGCATGCACACCCATGCATGGCTGTTATTTTCTCCCTCTCTGTGCGTGTACAGTCTTTCTTGTCAGTCTTTACCTTCTTTGCTGAGGCAGGGTCCCAGAATATATCCATAGAGTTAATCTGATTAGACCTCTTGTCCTGTGAGCCCAGGTCCACCTTCCAGCTCTATAATTAGAGGTGGGCCATTGATAAGGTTCTAGAGATCTGAACTCCAATCTTTATGCTTGAACAGTGAGTAGTTTAACCATGGAAACATATTTCCAGGCCCTTGATTGGTCAGGTATTTACTACACATCAGGCTGGTCTGGAACTCATGGCACGTTTCCTGGCTTATAATCATATACCACTAGACCTAGCTCTATATTGTACCTAGCTCTATTTTACCACACCTATTTAGTGTATATGTGTGTGTGTGTGTGCATATATGTGCATGTACCACACACACTACATGTATGAGGTCCAAGTGTAACTTGTGGGAATTGATGCCGTCCCTCCACCATGTGGGTCCTTGGTCCAGCTCAGTTGGTTACTTTAGGGAATAAGCTCCTTTACCCACTGAGCCATCTCTCCAGTCCTGTATATTTTATTTTGGTATAAGAATCTAAATTGAGTTTGGCAGTGGTGGTGTAGACCTTTAATCCCAGCACTCAGGAGGCAGAGGCAGATGGATTTCTGAGTTTGAGGCCAGCCTGGTCTACAGAGTGAGTTCTGGGACAGCCATGGCTACACAGTGAGACCCTGACTCAAAAAACTAACAAAACCAACCAAAATAGAATGTAAAATATTTTTCCCCCTTTTCCCCCCTTCCCACTTGCTCTGGCTCATAGGATTTTTTTGTTTCTCATTAAGGATGGTTGTGAGCCACCATGTAGTTGCTGGGATTTGAACCTCCAGAAGAGCAATCAGTGCTCTTAACCACTAAACCATCTCACCAGCCCATAATATGACTTTTTAAATTAGGTAACCAATGCCATGATTGAGTAACTTTTTACCTCTAAAAATTACAATGGTGGCACATGCCTTGAATCCCAGAACTTGAGAGGCCAAGAAGGCAGATCTCTGTGAGTTCCAGACCAGGCTGGTCTACATGGCAAGTTCTAGGAGTCAAGACTACATAGAAAGACCCTGTTTCAAAACAAACAGACAGACAGACAGACAGACAGACAAATGCATGTTGTGTGCATGTGTTGCAAACGTGTGCCCACAGATGCTGGAACTCCGGTATAAGATCTCCTCGTGCTGCAGTTACAGTGGCTGTGAGTACCTATGTGGGTGCTGGGAACCAAACTTGGGTCCTTTAGAAGAGCAGTGTATGTTTTTAACCATTAAGCAACCCCTTCATCCCCCCACCCCCACCCCCACCCCTACCCCGGAGATTGGGTCTCATGCAGGCCAGGCTAGCCTCAAAGCCAGCATGTAGCTGAGGACGATGAGCATGGAGGTTACGGTCGTACAGTGGCTTGTATATAGTGGCGTGTACAGCTTTAGGGGTGATGAGGAGGTTATGGTTGTACAGTGGCGTGTACAGTTCTAGGTGGTGATGAGGACTGAACCCAGGGTCCTATGCACAAGCTACATTTCAAACTCCATTTCTCATAAATATTAAACTTTATCATTTATTGTTTTTACATGTAATAAACTGCAAACAGTACTCATGCTATTATTTTTGTTTTGTTTTTCAAAACCCTGGCTGTCCTGGAACTCATTCTGTAGACCAGACTGGCCTTGAACTCAGAGATCTGCCTGCCTCTGCCTCCAAAGTGCTTGGATTAGAGGTGCATGTCACCACCACCTCCACCCAGTCATGTTATTGATTTTATTGCCAAACTCATAACTTCACTTGAATATTCATCTAGAAAAATTTTATAAAAGTTCTTCAAAGAAAAATATTGGAATTTTGATTAAATATACAAATTGAAATCTGTCCTTACAGCTGGACGTGGTGGCGCGTGCCTTTAATCCCAGCACTCAGAAGGCAGAGGGAGGCGGTTGTAGTCTGGTCTACAAAGTGAGTTCGAGGACAGCCAGGGCTACACAGAGAAACCCTGTCTCGAAAAAACAAAAAACCAAAAAAACCAAAAAAAAAAAGAAAAAAAAAATCAAATAAAGTAGTTTTTTTGGTTTATTTTAACTGAAGTAAAAGGACAGATTTCTTTTTTTTAAAAAAAGATTTATTTACTATTATATCTAAGTACACTGTAGCTGTCTTCAGATGTACCAGAAGAGGACGACAGATCTCATTACGGATGGTTGTGAGCCACCATGTGGTTGCTAGGATTTGAACTCAGGACCTTAGGAAGAGCAGTCAGTGCTCTTAACCATTGAACCATCTCTCCAGCCCCTTTTTTTTCTTTTAATGTAGAGTCTCGCATGATAGCCTAGGCTGGCCTGGAACTCTTGAAAACTTCCTGTCTTAGCCACCTGAGTGTGGGGACTGCAGGAATTGGCCACCACACGGGGTTCTGCCTTTGTTATTTTCAACACAATGACAATGAATGGCTGGGACACTTTTCAGGTCCAGTCTTCCCCCTTCTGATTCTGAAGACTGTTCTGTGTTTGGCACAGGTATCTCATGAATTAATGTAGAATACATTTGACTATTTCATCTGTGTCTACTATTCTGCTGAAGTCTTCCTTGGATGCAATTATTACTCTTAGGATAATAATCCCCATTCCCTGTTACTAAAAATAACATTTTAGCCCTCCCTTCACCTGTCGTCTCCTTAAGAATGAGTAACATGCTCAAGTTATTCGCTGCCTCATGGATTCACTACCAGCTTACTTGGATGTTTATGACCATTCAGATAAAACAAGCTCAGAGAGCTGCCAAGCCTGAGACATACATTTCATACCTGAGACCCACATGGTGGGAGGAAAAAACAGTCTCTTGCAAGTTGTCCTTTGACAACACATGCATGTGCATGCCATAGTCCCTGGTGTGCACACATTTTCCCTCTCCCTCTTTTTTTTTTTTTTTTTTTTAGTTTTTCTTTTTCTTTTTGTTTTTTTTGAGACATGGTTTCTCTGTGTAGTCCTGGCTGGCCTCGAACTCAGAAAGCCGCCTTGCCCTGCCTCCCGAGTGCTGGGATTAAAGGCGTGCACCACCACCACCCAGTTTCCCTCTCCCTCCCTCCCTCCCTCCCTCCCTCCCTCCCTCCCTCAATAGGAAACAGCAAAGCCAGGTAAGAAGTGGAAGCAGGAGGGTAGCCCTGGTTTCAATTACATAGCAAGACCCTATTTCAAACAAAGCCTGTATTATATACAGCGAGACTGCTGATAACATGAAAGGTCTGCAAACTTCTGCGAGCGTCACCTGGCAGTTGTCCTGGTTGATCCACTTGTGCTGCACCTCATCTCTGGCAGAGTCACTGAGGCCCGCATGGTAAGCCAGGGCAGCCAGGCCTTCTCTCTGTAAAGTGTCAGCCATTGTGTCACATTCCCTCCTGGAGAGGCAGTAAATTATCCCCGAGTCATCTGCCAAGAAGCCCAAAGAGTAGTAGTGAGGAATCATGCCTTTTCACTTAAATATTAACACATTTCCACATGTTCCTAGAGATACACGGTCCCTAAAGAGACCTTTACAGCATCCTTATGATGCAGGATGATCACACAACAGCTCAAGCAAGGAATTTGTGAACACAGAAAATAAGACTGGATTTGTAATCCTGTTCTTGTGAGGGTGCCCAGGACTGAATCCTGGGCTGTCTCACGCTGATTCAACAACGGGGAGCTACCTTGATAAAAAATGTTGTAGAAACATATGGCAAAAATTATCAAGAGCCTGGTAAAAACCCTCTGACTCAGTTTCCTTCCAAGAAAAAAAACCTAAGAAATAAAATGGTACAAGGAGTAGTACAAGTTTTGGTACAAAAGGAGCTCAATAGCAAACATACGAGGATAATTAAGATAAAGAACTATGAAATAAGTATATTATAGCTATTAAAAGGTGCTTTCTACATTTACAAAAGCCATGAGAAAACAATGAAGACGTTGAAGATGGGTCACATGAAAGCAGTTACGAATGTCAGAGACTCATTTTAGCTACCATAAGGCAAAGGCAAACACACTTGGGAGAAGTCACTAAAGCAGGGCTGTGTTATTCGTACACTGAGATACACCAGAGAAAAAGACACCGACACCAAGAATGAGAATGTAAGCGTGTAGGAGGTATACTTAATATATTTGCTAGGATTTATTGTTATCTAACAAAATGAGATTTCAAAATTATAATATTCCCTACAATTAGCAAGTTGGTACTATCATAATGCAAAAAGAAAATGTTAACATGCAATTTCACATATTCTATTGTAGTACAGTGAATACAGAAAAGACTTTTAAAATCTATTACTTTTAGACATAATTAATTACACAACTGTACTCACAAGGGTGATGCTTTCTGATCCACTCTAGGCAATCAAATGCTACTTTTTTGGGCTTCTTGGGTAATACATAGTACTTCAGATTGTGTCTGTTAAAGCTCATGCTAAACCTAAAAGAAGATCCAAACACAAAATTTAATTACTATGAGAAAATACAGTTGTATCCATTATCATCAACTGAATGTTTTCACCCAAAATGCTTGCCCCAATGATATGGCATTAGGAGGTGGGGCCCGGGGGGGGGGGGGTAACTAGGTGGGGAGGTAGAGTCACTAAGGAGGTCAGGGTCCTTATAAAAACGGAGGAGCTGGAGAGACAGTCGGCTGTTACTGCTCTATCAGAGGACTGGCAATTGAAATCCAACACCCACATTAGACATCTCAGAGATACCTGTAACCCTAGCTCCAAAAAAGTCAACATTCTCTTCTGGCCTTCACGGGTACCCACACATATACAAGGATGTATGCATACAAAGACATAATTAAATAATATTAAAGAAAAAAATCAAAAATCAAAAATAAAACTATCCAAACAGAGACCTCACTGACCCTTCCCTCCCTAGTACATATGGCTCCAATGTGAATACCACCAAGTATAAAACAGGGAGAGGAACCCCACCAGACAAAGGATGAATTGGAATTTTGATCTTTTTTTTTTTTTTTTTTTTTTTTTTTTTCAAAATCCAGGGCCACAAGAAATAAACTTTTGCCTGAGTCATCCAGTCTATGATACTGTTACAGCAGCTCAAGTGAAGGTAGCATCTTCAAATATTAAATACTGATTTTTTTCCACCATGCAAACTTCATTAATAAGCTGTCTTATGTTGACCATTATCCCTGGCAGATGACATATTGAAATACTGAAATGGACATTACATTAAGAATTAAAGATTTAAAAAAACGGTGATGGGCCAGGTGGTGGTGGCGCATGCCTTTGATCCAGCACTTGGGAGGCAGAGGCAGGAGAATCTCTGAGTTCAAGGCCAGCTTGGTCTATAGAGTAAGTTCCAGGACAGCCAGGGCTACACAGAGAAACCCTGTCTGGAAAAAAAACCCAACACTGACCTCCCCAAACCCAAACAAACAAACAAACAAACAAACAAAAACAAACAAACAAACCAACGGTGATGAAGAGGAATGTCTACAGACTAGATGACAGAGATCTGGACTGTAGGTTTAAAACAAAACAACGAGGCCAGGCAAGAGCACGGTCTTAGAGGCGATGTGGACAAGAAGCAGAGGTGGGCGCTTGGTGGGTAAAATGCTTGCTGTATAATCAGGAGGGCCTGAATTTGGATCCCTACCACCCATGCCAAGAGCTCTGTACAGCAACATGCTCCAGTGACACGGCAGGTGAACACATGAGGATCTTAGGGACTCATCTGGCCAGCCAGGTGATTAGCATATAGTCTAGCCTAACGGGTAAGCTCCAAGTTCAAGACACCCTGTCTCAATTATAACTGAGAGAGAAAGACACCAGATGTTTACGCCTGGCATAAGCACACACCAGCATATCACACATACACACAAACACACACACACACACACACACACAGAAGAAATGGCAATATAGTTAGACTCTGTCTCAAAAACACAAACAAAAACAAACATGGCTAAAAGATTTAAACAATTAAAGAAAATTATACAATAAATAAATGTAACTTAAATATTTAAAAAGATAAGGGGGCAGTACACACATGGCAGAAATAAATAAAAGGAGAGATCATGGGTCCTGTACTTTTGCTCTGGGCTGCAAAGGGAATGTGGTGACTCTGACACAAGCGTCCTTCTCCTCTGGGTGACTGCTCTTGGCACCCATTAATCCTTCATGTTTCCTTAGTTCATTCTCTATATGGCCTTCTGCCTTCCTTATAGACTCTTCTGTGAATTCCTTCCTTCTGTGTCAGGATCTTACAGAACTACAATCCATAGGCACTTTAGTGGCTTCTCCTGGCGCCATATTCTCTCCTTTCCCTCTTTCCCTCTGTGGTAGGCTTCTCAGAACATCCAGCTCTGCTCTCACACCAACTAGTCACACATCCCATTTTACTCCTCACCACTCTCTTCTGTTTCTGCCACTACCCTACCAAATATCTGCTGTTACGCTTTCTTTCCTATAGCTTAAAATTATTTCTTTATTAATGGGGGGGCACTCATGGCATATGTGCAGGTCAGGCCTTTCGCATTTTCCTCTTCATATGCCTCCTTGTCCTTTCTAATATAAACAATGAAATCTTACCTTCCACCCTTCTGAATGTTATCACCACAGACTGTTCCAGGATAGCAAACAAAACAAAGTAAATTATAGCATGGGTATAAGTGAATTTTCTTCAATCACAGAACCAGAAACCCTTGGCAGGACTACCTGTGTTTAGTCGTTTTACCTATTTTTGTTAACAGTAAAGAGTGTTGCTGGGAACAGAGAATTCCAGCCTTGGGGGTTCTGACTTCAGATGAAACTGCCACAGGATGCAGGACTCTGATTCTTGTGATACTATTATTTAATATCATTTCCCACCAGATAAGAAGATATGGATTTCAGAGCTAGACAAGGTTAACTAGTGAGACCCTATCTAAAACAACTGCTTAGCAATATAAATGATGAAGAAATCTGCAGAATTCTGTGAGCTTCCTGCTGATAGGAATGCTGTAAGGACTGTGTGTAGGAATGGCTTTATGCCTACCCACTTCCCACTTTAAACTACATGTTAATTTTTTTTATTTTTTAAAAATTAATTAATTAATTTAATTTTTTACACTCCATATTTTATTCCCCCCCTTGTCTGTTCCACATCCCATACCTCCTCCCCACCCTCCACCCCACCTAACCTCTAAACTCCCTGGGGCCTCCAGTCTCTTGAGGGTTAGATGCATCATCTCTGAGTGAACACTGACCCAGCAGTCCTCTACTGTATATTTGTTGGGGGCCTCATATCAGCTGGTGTATGCTGTCTGTTTGGTGGTCCAATGTTTGAGAGACCTTGGGAGTCCAGATTAATTGTGATCTAAAGGGTCACCCTTCTTGTCAACTACATGTTAATTTTAAAGAGTTTATTCATTTAAAATGACAAATGCTTTAGATCAAAAACAAACACTGGGATATATTTGAGGGAGTCATAACCCTCACAGATAGATTCTAGGAACATAAAACAGTGCAGCCTCTTTGGAAGACAGCCTGATAATTCTTTAAAGGGTGAAGCAGGGCTGGTTAAGAGTATGTAAGCTCCAGCAAAAATCCTACAACAGACAGCTTACATCTGCCTGCAACTCCCTCTTCTCACTTCACAAGCACCGGAATGCATGTGCTTCAAATACAAACAGGCTGGCACACAAACACCCCATAAGTATAAGTAAAAATAAATGAACCTTTTTAAGGTGAAGAAGAGCTATCACATGACCTGATGATCCAACTGCTAGCAATACACCAAAGAGAAATGGAAATACCTATAAGAGCATTCTTTGTAACAGCCAACAAAATGGAAATGATCGTAATAGTAGGTGATAGTTAAAGAAGGAACTAAAACTACACAATGGAATATTTTTTTCCAGCATTAAATCTTGAAAATATTTTGCTACCAAGTAGTAAGGAGAACAGTGAGATGGCTTAGTGGGTAAAAGCATTGGCTGCCAAGTCTAATAATGACCTAAATTTGGTCCCAGGATCCACATGTAGATCCAGTTGTTTTCTGACTTCCACGTGCTTGCCCTAGAGTAGACACACACACACACACACACACACACACACACACACACGAGATAAGAAGGAGTCATACACACATAGAATGAATGTTTATATGAGACACCCAGTGTGGGCAAACTTATGCACAGAAAATTGTCTGGTGGGCTGAGGAGAGGAAAGGGGAAGGACACCAGCGAGAACAGGTAAAGTTTTAGAGGGTGGCTAAGTTCTCAGACTATGGTGATGGTGTGCGACGTCTAACACTGTAAACTACTGTGTCACATGTTAACACTGTGAGTTGGATGATGTGGATGTATTCAGCAAAGCTCATATTAAAAACATCTGGAACATAATCTGAAATTTGTTTGATTTGTAACTTAATTGGGAAAATAGAACTATTTACGATTTAATTTGGTCAAATAAACCTTTACTAAAAAGAATAAAATATGAGCTTTGAACAGAAACTTGCAGATCACAAATCCAATTAAAACTAAAACAAAGAACTCATTCTACCACAGAAGATCTGAGGCACTAATGGAGCAACATTCACAGTTTGTTATGGTGGGAAAGTAGACAGACCACCAGAGTTTACTGCTTTTAACACGTCCTCTAATGCCTGTTGGAAAACAGGGTGTTAGGGATCACCAGATACCAAGCAAGACACAGTGCCTACCAAAAAAGGAAGAAGGAGGAGGAGGAGGAGGAAGAGAAGGGGGAGGAGCAGAAGGGGAGGAAGAGGAGGAGGAAGAAATGGAGGAAGAAGAGGAGGAGGAGGAGAAGGAAGAGAAGGGGAGGAAGAGGAAGAAGAAGAGGAGGAAGGAGGAGGAGGAGAAGGGAGAGGAGGAAGAAGAAGGGAAGAAAAGATAATTTGGGACAGCTATACAAATGAATATTATTCAACCATAAAAATGGAGAATAAAGGTTGTGCGTCCAGCTCAGTGGTAAAGTCCTTACTTAGCACTGGTTAGACCATGATACCCATCAAACCATCACAGACAGAAAGACAGACAGATAGACACATATGCACACACATATTATAATATAACCTAGATGACTCTTGCAAACATGCTTAGTGAAGGAACCAAGAGGAAAACAGGGAGGAAGTTCTGATAAAATGTAAAAACCACACCCAACTGTACCTTATGAATAGCTGAGTTTTAAGGTACACGAATTATCTCAACAAGTACTTAAAACAAACAAACAAAAAAACAAACAACCCAAATTAGATTTCACTGGCTTCTAACTAAATATAGGAGTATTTTTTTTATTTTTGTTTTTCGAGACAGGGTTTCTCTTTATAGCTCTGGCTGTCCTGGAGCTCACTTTGTAGACCAGGCTGGCCTCGAACTCAGAAATCCACCTGCCTCTGCCTCCCAAGTGCTGGAATTAAAGGCGTGCACCACCACCACCCAGCTAAATATAGGAGTATTAAATGTTGCCTTTAAATGGAAAATTTACCAGGCCACATTGATACATGCCTGTAATTCCAAGTACGAGGGAAACAGAGACAGGGGAATCAGGAGCTCAAAGGCAGCCTTAGTTATATATCGAATTTGAGGCTACCCTAGGCTACAAGCCTCAAGCAACAACAACAACAACAACAACAACAACAACAACAACAGCAACAAACCAAGGCAGGTGTGTTGGTGCTCAGGAGACACAAGCTCAGGAGAAAGAGCAGGTGGAGCCCTCTAAATTCAAGGCTAGCCTGGTATACATAGTGGGGTCCAGGAAAGCCAGAGCACATAGCAAGAACCTGTATAAAAGCAATTGCTTTTAGGAAGGTAAACAATGTATTGTCAGGATATTTCAAATGTACCAGGTACACTGTAGAGGTTCCTCTTGCAAAAGTAAAAAAGAATACTTCATATTTATTGGATAAACCTAGTAAAAATTTTTAACAGCATATGGTTCAGAAAAACGACTAAATAGTAATATTGTTCGTTAGTCAGATTTGTTAGTCAAATACTTTCCAATTTTTTACCTCCCACAAAATTTAGAGTACCTAACTGAGATGTCAGTTGACAGATCATTAAAAATAATTTTTGATGACAGATCATGATGTAATTTTGGCATATGCTTCATAAAGAATTCAAATAATTGAGTGTTACTGCTGTAATAAAAAGTTTCTTATTACCATCTACATGATTATGTCAGTAACATTTCTCAGGCTTACATCCATAAAAGTAAAATGTATGGACTGAGTCAATTCATCTGTAGATATATGAACTGTAAACAAAAATTATTTTTGGTTTGTTTTTCAAGACAGAGTTTTTCTGTGTAGCTCTGGCTATCCTGGAACTTAGTCTGTAGATCAGACTGATCTCCACCTGCTTCCTGAGTGCTGGGATTCTAGGCCTGTGCCACCGATATCACAGAGCAAAGCAAAAATTCTTATCTCGTAAACAGATACCTCAGTAAAAAGCTTGTGCCTAAAATTACCTTTGAAACGTCTTTAAGATGTATGTGGTGGTGTGTTCCTGAAGCTCAGTTATGGAGAAGCTGAGGTGGGAAGACAGCTTGAGCCCATGCACTCGAGACTAGTCTTGGTACCATAGTAAGACTCTGTTTGGGGCTGGAGAGATGGCTCAGAGGTAAAGAGCACTGCTTGCTCTTCCAGGTCCTGAGTTCAATTTCCAGCAACCACATGGTGGCTAACAACCCTCTGTAATGGGATCTGATGCCCTCTCCTGATGTGTCTGAAGACAGCTACAGTGTACTCACATACATAAAGTAAGACTCTGTTTAGCTATACTAAAGGAAGCATGCACTTTAAAGAAAGTAACATAGACATGTATGAAACTCCTACAGTAATGATGACTAATGATTTAATTTACTTATTTTGAACATCTACTTACGTGTGCATGTGTGTGTGTGTGTGTGTGTGTGCGCGCGTGCATTAATGCAGCATGCCACAGTGCATGTGTAGAGGTCAGAGGACAACTTGTGGGAGTCAGTTCTCTTCCTCCAACATTTTGGCTCTGGGGATCAAACTCAGGTCATTAGGCTTGGTAGCAAGTGCCTTTGAGTGTCTCCCTAGCCCCTAACTAATAATTTTAGTAATTCACTGGACCAAAATTTTGGTATAGGAGATTTAAAAACCAACTTTTATTTGTTTACACCATTTACTTATAGGTAAATATAACAATAAGCAAAATATTTCACATATAAAAATCTATAAAATTCATGGCTGTGTACGGTGGCACACGCCTTTAATCCCAGCACTCAGGAGGCAGAGGCAGGTGGATCTTCGAGAGGTTGAAGCCAGCCTGGTCTATATAAGTGAGGTCCAGATAGCCAGGGCTACAAGGAGAAACCCCCTCTCAAAATAAATAAAAATTCTCTGTATATAAATTTTGTAAGACTTAAAACACTTTTCTTCTCCCTCCATTTTTTTTTCAGTGCCAGAAAACTTAGCCAGGATTTAAATGTATTCTAGGCTCACACCAGATACTGAAATATTTGCAGCCTAAGTGATAAACATTTTAAAATGTATTTATTTATTTATTTGTGTGTGGGCACATCAAGGTCAGAAAGTACCATGAGACCGAGAGCTGGATAGATGCAGCTGTGAACTTCCCAAAGTGGGTATTAGGAAATAAACTAGGGTTCTTTAGAAAAGCAGCAAGCACTTGTAACCACTGAGCCACCTCTCCAGCTCCAAATTATACTTTTACAATGTAATTTGTGAATTTCATGTAGTGAGCATAAAATATATTTATAGTATTTATGTTCTACTGCATAAACATTAAAGGGATACATAATAGTTTTAAAATGATGTTGTTTCAGGGGGCTAAAGAGGTGGCTCAGCAGTTAAAAGTTCTTGTAGTGGTCCCAGTTTCTGTCCCAGCACTTACATGGTACGGTGGCTTACAATCATCTGTAACTCCAGCACCTGGGGATCTGATGCCCACTTCTGACTTCCACAGATACGAGGCACGAACACAGCACAGATATATACACATAGACAAAACACTCATACATATAAAATAAACAAATCTAAAAAAAATTTTTTAAATATTTCTGTTTACAAAAGACATTTTGTGTTGCTGTTGGGTACCGGAGTGATAAATCTAAAGATCTGGATCATGGGAGAAAAGCATATTATTCACGTGACTAGGAAATCCACACCTGACCTTGCCTGACAGACATGTGGCAGTAAGAGCACAGACATTCAAAAACCCTGTTTGAATTTACCTCCTGGAAAGGAGCTGGAGCTCAGATGGTGTAGTGCCTGCCCAAAATGCACAAAGCCCTGGGCAGGATCCCCACACCAGGAGGATAGGATGACTTGTCTCTGATCTCAGAACTGGGGAGGTAAAAACAGGAGCAGGAGTTTAAGGTCATCATCTGCTACTCAGAATGTGAGGCTGACATGAGTCTGACATGCATGAGACCCAGCTCAAAAACGAAATAAAACAAGAAAAAGAAGATAAAAATAAAATAAAACTGCCTTCCTGAGCTGGGTGGGATGGTGGATGTCTGAACTCCTAGTATTCTGCATGCCAGGAAATCTGAGTAAAGACTAGGCTACCTAGTGAGCTCTAGGCCAACCTGGGCTATACAGTAACAGTCTCAAAATGAGTAAGTGAAAGCTACCAGATGCATCTGCAGCCACAGGTGTTTGCACTCAGCCTGACAACCTGAAGTCAATCCCAGGGACTTACAAAGCAGAAAACCATTTTCTACCTCCACTTTCTACTTTCTGGCTTCCACACACAGAACATTCATGCTCTTAAATAAACACATAGTGATAATAATTTTAAAAAGATTTATTGTATATATGTGAGTACACTGTCACTCTCTTCAGACACACCCGAAGAGGGCATCAGATCCCATTACAGATGGTTGTGAGTCACCAAGTGGTTGCTGGGAATTGAACTTAGGACCTCTGGAAGAATAGTCAGTGCTCTTTACTGCTGAGCCACCCTCCCCCCCCCGAAATATTTTAAATAAATGAAACAAAAAAGTTAAAAATATCTTCCAACCGTATGTATGAGGTATATATGAAACAAACGAATTTCATGTTTAATTAGCCCTAAGTCAAATCCCTAAAAAACTCATTATGTTTATGAAAACATTCCAAAATCTAGAAGAACCTCAAATCTAAAACACTTCTGGTTGCAAACACTGGGGATAATTAACCTGTATGTGAAATGTCCAGAATAGCAAAAATCTGTGAAGCCAGAAAGTCAATGAATAGTTGTCTGGAGCAGAGGGGAAAAGAGATTAGCTGGTACGGAGAACAGATCCCTCAAGAGAGACAAGATGTCCTAAAAAGACAGCGGTGATGATTGTATAACTCCATGAAAAACCAAACACTGCACTGAATCCTGCAATCTCAATAGGGGAGTTTTGTGGTATGAAAGGCAAATCCCAGCCTAGCCACAGAAACTGTCTACCAAGCTGCTCCTCCTATGAGCTCTGCGTCCTTTTAAAATCACCTGACCTCTCCATGCTGTTAGCTGCTACACTCTGTTAGGATGCTGACTTTCTGGCCATCCTAGTCTGCAATTATCTTTAGTGGTGACTTCTGTTTTGCATTTCAGAGCAGTATTTAAGGTTCTGCAACCAGATTGCTGGGCTCAAAACCCTCACTCCTATATTTGCTAGGGTTATGAACTTTGCAAGCTACTTAATTTTCTGTGACTATTTCTTTTACCTTTTAAAAAAAAAATTTAAATTATCCTTATGTACTTACTGGATATTGTGCATAAGCATGGACTGGTGTGCTATGGCAGGCATGGAGAGATCCGAGGACAGCCTGAGGGAGCTGGCTCACTCCACCATGAGGGTCTTGGGTACTGAGACCAGATTATCAGGGTTGATGGCACCTTTACCCACTGAGCCATCTTGTCAGTCTTTTAAATTTTATTTTTATATTTTTATGTGTAAGTGTGTGTTTTACCTACATATATAGCTATGCACCATACACATATAGTGTCCTCTAAAGCCAGAGGGCATTAGATCTCTTAAAACTAGAGTTACAGATGCTTGTTAGCTACCATGTGAGTGCTGGCAATCACACCCAGATCCTCTGGAGGGGTGGCCAGTGCTCTTAACCAGTGAGCCATGTCTCCCGAACACAACACTACTACTACTACTACTACTACTACACTGCGGGCTGCTTTCTAACTTGCTTGCAGTAGGGATGGCCTTGAACATCTGACCTTCCTGCCTTTGCAATGTTGGGTGTGGTAGCAAATGCCTTTATCTCAGTGCCCAGGAGGCAGGAACAGTGGAGCTCTCTGAGGTAGAGGACGATCCAGTCTATACAGTGAGCTCCAGGCTAAACAGGGCTACACAGTAAGACCCTGTCTCAGAAACACAAGTAAAAACCAAGTGCTGGGATCTCAGGCATTTGCCATCATGTGTGCTGTGACTCAGTTTCTTTATCTAGAGAGTGAGGAAATGGAGGATTATACATCATGTTAAGGCTTTTGTGAGGCTGAATGCATAAAATGTAATATAATAAATGTAATATAATGTAATATAATAAATGTAATATAATGTAATATAATAAATGTAATATAAAGTGCCAGGCGCAGCAGCGGGCACACGGGGGAGAGAGAGGGGTGTTAGCTCTTCTGGAGCTGTACAACGGTTAAACCTGTGTGCTTGACTCTTTGCGCTCACCTAGCTCATCTGCTAGGGTCCTAAAAGAACAGCATGAAATCTTGTGTTTTTAGTCACTCTTGTACTTCCCAAGTAGACTTTATCTTTGCCGGCTTAAGAGGAGGAATATTATCATAGAGCTCTAGGAGAGGAGAATGGAACCACCGCTCTAAAGCTACGAGCACCTGACTCCAATAACACCACAACACAGCAACAGCTGGCAGATTAATTCAAGTAAGGGACTACTAGCAGAAAAAGATCAGGAAACTACCAGGAAGTGCTTCTTAAAATCTACTTCTACTAAGGGATTTATAACTTTCTAAAGCAGAAATAGTAAATATATTAAAGAATCAGCAGACTTACATTTTATACACATTTACCAAATCCTTCCATATGTTTCACTTATCCATTCTTATGAGTATCAGATATGCACAAGGCGCCATGTGCTAGCTAGCATCCGGATATGTATAATTTTGCTTTCTCTGAAACATCACTTTCCCACAGTTCCAGGAAAAGATATTCAAGGTGTCTGTCTCTAGATAAATATGTGCACTGTTCATTCAAACATAAAACATAAGTCCTATATTTTCAAAAACATCATTCATATGTAAGGGAATTTACACAATTTCTTTTAACGGTGGGCTTTTGCCAATTAATATAACTAACTGACAGATAGCTCAGTGGTACAGCATTTGCTTACCACGTGTAATCCCAGCACTGGATTGTAGAAACAGGTGGATGCCTGGATCTTTCTGGCCAGCCAGTTTAGTCAACATGGTGAACTCCATCCACAACAATGAAATCCTGCCTCCAAAAACCAACCAAGGTGGCTGTCTCCTAAGGAACAATTCCTGAGGTTGACAGGTTGATTTCTGGCTTTCAAAGTCATGCAGGTACAAACCTAAGTACCTACATGAACACACACACACACACACACACACACACACACACACACACACACAGAGACAGAGAGAATATACAGAATCCGGCATGGTGGGATTTATCTGTAATCACAGCAATTTGGGAAGATGAGGCAGGCAGATTGCCAAGAGTTCAAGGACAGCCTAGTCTAAATTCTAAGTTCAAGCCAACTGGGGCTTCATAGCAAGACTCTAAGACTCTATACCCCATCTCAATAAAAACCATGAGGGGTGCAGATAGAAGAATCGAAATACAACATTTTATAGGAAGCATAGCATTTCTAGAAACAAATTTCTAGCATTCAGTATTTATTAGAACCTAAAGTATAACATTAATCTTAAATATAGTATTAGCGCACATAATATGAGAACAAAATGTATTCTCTCACCCCAAATTTACATAAATATTCCTCACTACAAGTGGCATTAAATTAAAACATTCCATTCCAAATTTGTGATTATACACAAAAAAATTCTGAAAACTCAATAATTCTTGCATTCAAGTATGGTCATTAATGGTATATAAAAGTCAGATCAACAGGGATCCGATGTCTTCGGGCTTTTGTGGGTCCCAGGGACACATGTGGTGCCCAGATAAACACTCATATACATAAAATAAAAATAAGTCATTAAATTTATACAAATTCACCTCAATATTCTGTTCAGCCTTTACTCCCTTAGGCAATCTCCCTGAACCTCAGAAAAAAACTCACTGTACAAACATGTTAAGTATCTGCTGAGCAAATTAACAACACAGAAAGCATGGACAAACTCAGGTGGAGGTACAACAGCCTAGCACCACCTAAATGTATATAGGCAAATATTTTTAGTGCCTTTGTTACCAATTAGTTATGGATTTGGAGGTAGCAAGATGCACGTGCTGAGATGAAATTCAAGTGAAAGTGCTGTGCTAAGAGGGTTCTAGACTGCTCTCAAATCGTGCATGGACTAGAGACTTTAAGATGAGAAAGCAGGGTTACCTGCTCATTCCATGAAGGCACGTGGAGTGTGGAAGCCAAAGTAAGATACACAAAATGTAATCTGTTAAAAGGATTACAACAGGGTTACCCAGGACCGAATTTGATTTATCTCACTTCTAAAGCAGAGGGTGGGATGATTTTCCTTTTGTTTCTATTTATTTGCTTGTTTATCAGGGCTTGCTTGGGCAACAGGCAGAAGGTGCCAGTTCTCTCTCTCTCAAAGATACCAGGGGCTGACCTCAGGCGGTCAGCCCTGGCTGCAGGCGCCTTTATGTGTGCTGCCGTCTAGAGTGCTCTAGAGTTGTTCTTTTATTAAGTAAAGAAAAAAACCCAGATTTTGTTCCCAAATTTTACTGCACTGAGAATAAAAAAAAAAAAATTCTTCCAATTTCAAATATTCTGATTTAGCTGTCCTTGGGCACATCTGGACACTTGGCTTGATAAAGCCCTACAGGTGATGCTAATGTACAGAATCAGAAAATGGAACCCACAACCTTCACCGACTTACACCTGAGGTCTGAGGATCTTCAGCTGAGTGAGGATGTCCTTCTGGACCCTGGGGTTCGCTGTGGCCGTGAGGGCCATCACTGGAACAGAAGGAAACTTCTGGCGAAGCATATTCATCCTTTTGTAATCTTGACGAAAATCATGACCCCACTAATTGGAAAAAAAATGTTGCTTTCAGGTTATTTGTATCTCTCGGGTCGATATATAAGATGCACTTTATTCTCCAGTGAAGCAGCAGAGCGATCAGTCAGCCACTGTGGGTTGTTCTTCAGTGCTGTGGCTCTGAGCACTACTGGTGGTATAAACACACTGATATCCCAAGAGAAACTTACCTGACTCACACAATGCGCTTCATCAATGACAAAACGTGCCAAGAGCTTCCGCTCATACAGATTCTCCAGAGTAGAAATCAGCCTGTTACTTGCACAGACCTAGAATAGAGATACACGAGAGATGTAAACACATCTGAATGAATATCGTCACTCCCTGTTAGAACTACTCACACACGAGTGATTCTGTCCTCAGTCTGTGAAGAGAGCAGAAAAGCAAAGGGCAATCCAGACACTTCAATGCCCTCATCCACATCCAACAGCTTTACTTATCAGGCTAGTAGCTCTGAGAGTTACCACATGTTTACTCTGGTTACAGGACTTACATTTTTTTACATGTATTCATTTTGTGTTTGTGCATGTGTAGGGTGGGTCTGTGCACACAATGATGTATATGCGTGAATTCAGAGTTAAGGTGGTTGGTTCTAGGTCCTTAGGCACATTCCCCATGAGCAACCGCCAGCCTGATAACGGGAGTTTAGATGTGTGTTTGGTATGTGCATACTATTGGGGAAGAACTCTATGTATTACACATATAGATAGCTATGTGCCAATAACAAGCATATCTTAACAGGGACATAAGACACAGAAGTCAGGTTGATGAAGCGTCCTCACTGGTTGAACATAGGCAATTAGAACATCAAAATACATAGTGAAAATGATTATAATTTACTAAACTAATAAAGAACCCACAAGTTCACACTGATAAATACGCAGCATCAGGCAAGGCTTTCATAAAGCCAGGATGGATTGTATCAGTAAACTCAACCTGGCACTCATCATAGTAATAATAAGAAACAAATCATCAACGATGCTAAAGCTTGTGGGGAGGCTCTGATGTCTGCCACGGTGTCTGTACAGTCTGAGACCTCCTACAACAGAGCAACTGCTCACTAGGCAGCTGGAAGGGGAAGGAAACGTTAAGCCCAGCGAGCAGCAGCCTGGCAATGCTATTTTGATCGAGTGATTGGCCAGTGACCACCACTGGTAATGGGATGAGTCACTGCCAACTGTCTTCTGATAGCACACAGCACATCTGTGGCATCCCTGCCAACGTGAGGAATAGGGATTTAATCAGCAGGAAACAAGGCAAATTCAAATTGAGGCACAGTCCCCAAAACTGGCCCTTATGCTTCAAAATGTCAAAATAATGAAACTGTTTAGATAGGAGATGAAATAGGGGTTTTCTTTTTTTCCCTTTTTTACAAAGGTCATTACTGAAAGGTTAATGGCTTAAGTAACAGTATGTGTCACTGTACATTTCCTGACGGGTAAATTACAGTGGTTCCTAAGGGAGTGCTATACAGTCAGGAAATGCAGAGTGAGGTAAAGGAGAGGTAAAATGGCAGATCTGCAACTCACTGTCAATTAAGTGTTTCACAACAAACTGGAGAAAGAACAAACAACACAGGAGGCAGAGAAGACTTTACCATCTGTGGTCTGGAGTGAAGGTTATACAAGAATTCATTAATGTATATAAAAATTATCACCAAGTTCTTCAAATATATGTATTTGAGTGCGTTGCAATATTACACTGAAGAGAGTGAGATAAATACGAACCTTCTCTGGAGTAACATACAAAAGCTTGATGATTGGGTCTTTTTTGGATAATTGGAGGTAAATATTTGCAGCTTCTGAGTCAGTCTTATCCCCTGTCAGATATGTAGCTGGAATCTAAGTTAAGAGTAATAATTTAAATTTCATTTTATTTATACATTAATCAGATATGATCGTGCTTAGGTTTCATATTTTATAAGTCATATATCACACTTTCCAAAAGAAACAAATACCTCACCATAACAATCAATGCACCATTTTTATTTTTAAGTTTTGTTTTCTGAGTCAAGAGTTTCACTTTTGAGTCTCAAACTTGTGACCCTCCTGTACCCTCAGCTTCTAAAGTACTGGTAATTATAGGCATGTGTCACATCTAGCTAGTACACATATTTTTAAAAATTAACATTAAATGCAACTCAAAATAGCTTTCCCACTTAGGTGTGGTGGCATACATATGAGGAATCCTAGCTGGCAGGAGGATGAGAAAGGAGGTTTAGGAATTCAAGGCAGCCTTGCCATCCGGCAAATCTGAAGCTAGCCTGTGCTATGGCAAGATGCTTCTGTGTCAAGAAAAACTACAAAAGGCTCTCCACTGTTCCATTTTCTATGTTTCATCTCCTCTATCTGTAAAAAAGACCATGTTGTCTGTGTGTGTAACTGGAGCTGGCCCCAAATTTGCTTGTATGCCAGGCTTGCTTCTAACTGACAGAGAGGAACCTCTTTTTGCCTCTGAAAGTGCTGAGGCTTAAAGGTCTGCACCACAATGGTCGGCCTGGCTACGTTTACAGGTCTCATTGCTGTGATGGTAACTGTTGGTTAGAACAAGGTGAACAGCTGGGCAATGGTTATCAACACTGCAATGACATTCTTTAGAAGAAAAGTCAAACCAGCTGTCACACTGAGATGGTATGATTCGTAACCCTGTAGCCAACTCTTTGCAATGATTAACCTTATAGAGTGCAGCAGTCATAATTCCTCAACTCAGCAATGAGGAAAAAGACAGGTGTACAGGCACACACATGTGCATAGGAAAGAGAACTATGATGATCACTAGCCAAAAAAAGAAATCCCTTTATTTATAGTAAAACAAACAAACAAACCACCCCAAAACCCACATCAGGAAAATGTAGGCTAAGAGTTCTTAATAAAATACATTCTTTGAATTACAGATGGCTATTTGAATCACAATGTTTTAACACATGTACTTAACTCTACAGCTTAATTTAACTGTATGCTTTATTTAATTAATTAATTAATTTATTTATTTTTTGCAGTATGTTAGGCAAACACTCTGCCATGAAGCTATATACCCAGAATAATTATTTTAATAATTTAAACAATAGTTAATAAGATTTCCTAGCATACTGGCATGTGTTTCTAAGGTGCATTTTTATTAATAGTTTTATGTAATAACTTACATCAAAGGAAGTCAGCTTTTGGACTTGATCTACTATTAGTGATCTCAAGGGAGAAATGACAATTGTGACCCCAGGAGAAACACAGGCAGGGAGCTGGTAGCACAAACTTTTACCTCCTCCTAAGAGACAAATAATGAAAAACATGTCAGTTTCGAATTTGAGTGTGAAGGTAAAAGTTACAAAGAAAACCAATATAATATTTAAAATAATTTTCAGGGCATTAAATAGTATTACCCACAGGGCTATCTACCTATCTGCCATAATGAATTAAATGAACTCTCAACAGAACTGTTTAAAAAGTCTACCAGAGAAATCTGAATAAACTTTTGCTTCCAGCAATATAAGGGGTCTCTAAAATCCTAAGTCTGTGACTACCATTATTATTATTATCAAAATTATTCCTTTGAAATAAAAGGGAAAGCTACATATGTACTCATTCCCTTTCCCTGCCTGCCCTGCCCCATGCTGGGGCTCAAACCCAGGGCTCCGTTCACAGTGGGCAAGTGCTCTACTACTGAGCTGTGCCTCCAGCTCCCAAGAACATATTTTAAAATAACTACATGATTATATTCTAGTTAATTTGCAATTTCACCAATCTACTAATGGCAAAAGCTGGGCTAGGTAGTTTTTAGGACTTCAATTTATTTTTAAAATATATACTATACTCTTCCTTTTCCACATAGTGAATAAGTTTCATTTTGGCATGTATGTAGACATGTCAAAGAAATAGTGGGATGCTGAGAAGAGAGACCTGCTCTGCCAGCTGCATGAACTCAGACATGACATTTAGCCTGCCTAGGCCCTGGTATCCTGAAAAATCCATGAGGTCAATGGTCTAAAGAGCTGTCCAAGGGAAACTTTATTTGGAATATTTTTATTATATCTGTCAAGAGGTTGAAATCAGAGTGGAAAGGTCTTGAAAATAACTCCTGAAGCTGGGAAGAGCCATTGAAAGCCTCTGATTAGATGACTGCCAAAGTCCTTCCCAAGGTCAGAGCTTTCAAGGACCAAACTAGGGTTGAAATGGAGGCACAGTGTCACTAAGTTAATAAAGTCTGAAATGTGGATAAGATATCGCTGTCCAATATAAACCAGTTTGAGGGGCTGGATAAAGATTGCCGCACAAGGGCTGGTGAGATGGCTCAGTGGGTAAGAGCACCCGACTGCTCTTCCGAAGGTCCGGAGTTCAAATCCCAGCAACCACATGGTGGCTCACAACCATCTGTAACAAGATCTGATGCCCTTTTCTGGAGTGTCTGAAGACAGCTACAGTGTACTTACATATAATAAATAAATAAATCTTTAAAAAAAAAAAAAAAAGATTGCTGCACAAGTCTGACAAGACCTTCACATATATGCCTTGGTGTGCATGCAGCTCCCTCACACCCCATCACATATAGAATTATGTGATAATAATTTTTTAAAAATCTAAATCAGTTTGAATAAATTCAGATGTCTAGTCAATAGTATGTGATAATATCAGCAGCACCAACTGGGACTTGCTAAAGTCTCTAACAGGAGAAACAACACACAGAAAATCTACATGGAAGAACTGAACCTGCTTCCTAGCCTAACTGCTTAGCTAACATCCTTCTTTGTTTTTTTGAGACAGGGTTTCTCGATGTAGCCCTGGCTGTCCTGGAACTCACTCTGTAGACCAGGCTGGCCTCGAACTTACAGATCTGACTGCCTGTGCCTCCCGAGCGCTGGAACTGAAGGCTTCAGATAATGTCCTTATGTGTTTGATTTGAAATCACTGAGTAGCTTACAGGCTTTTATAACAACGCACAGCCCCAGTCTCCTCAAAGCCTAGGCTAAGAACGAACCATGCTGCATCCTTTTCCTTTGATCCTCATCTGAGAAGTAGGCATTCTACTCCTTACTGTCCTGAACGTAGCCACAAAGAGAGAGGTGGCTTGTCCGTGGGCACACCCTTATCGAAAGGGGCGGAGCTACACTGGAACTCCAGGGCTCCACTCTGTAGTGGAAGATCAGAACCACCCGGCAGCACTAACAAAGCACCAGTCAGAAATGGCCTTGGTCGCTCACAGCCATCCTCTGTTCCCTTCTAGGCTATTTAGATTAGAAAAAAAAAATTTCCCAAGAAAAAGTTCTACATCAGGTCAATCCAATGAGCTTTGAGGTAACAACCTTAAGCAACTATGAAGCTTACCATGCCACTAATCAGAGCAGAGGCTGAGGTAACACACTTTCTTACTGTGGTTTTGGGGTCTGAAGGGTCCCTACACAGTAAGAATAATGTGAGGTGTTCTTTTTATTTCTATTAAAAAGCTTTCACTTAACATCTGCCAATGGACTCCTGCCAAGTCTTATCTAAAAATACATACCAGTGGGCATTAGGATAAAGCAGTCTTCACCAAGCAGCGCAGCATTGATCGCCTCTAGCTGATTAGTTCTAAAATTATGCAAGCCAAATTTCTTATGGAAAATCTTCATCATTTCTTTTGTATGAGGAAAATTAAGACTTTGAAAATGTTCATGTTTTGGATTTTTTGATGATAAATTTTGGGCCAGCTTATCTACAACACAATCAATGTTTAAAAATCATCAGTACATGAACACAGTGACATAGTTTAGCCTTACCTTTCCCCTGAAGACCCAACGGCACACTTTAAACTGTTTACATGGCTGCCTTTCCAATTAGTCTCAGACATTCCTAGGGGTCTAATCAAGTCTTTCCTGTTTTGTAGTACCTACAATACACTTTGTTCATCCTTCCTTCCATTTCTCCTTTGGTCTTCAAGATAACTGTACCCTTTCTACTTGTTTTAGTTCTGCTGTGCTGCAGAGCAAACCTAGGGTTTGTCCATGCTGGGCTGTAGTGCCCTATCACCAGGACACAGCAGTGAGCAGCACACAGTGAGTTGTGACCAGCCACCCTACCAGTTTTGAATTCCCTTTCTTAGTTCCACTTCTGCTCTCAACTTTGGCAGTCTTTCAAATATTTTGGACTGGTTTCTTGATATATTCTTACTTGGAATTTTTCTAGTCCTGTGATTTTAAACATCATCTGTATACAGAGAATGACTGGCTGTCTGACATCCTCCTAAGTTTCCATCCCACACATCCAACTGCCTGTAAGACACTGCTTGCTTTTCTTTCTTTCTCTTTCTTTCCTTTCCTTCCTTTCTTCCTTCCTTTCTTTCTCTCTCTCCCTTTCTTTCTTCCTTCCTTCCTCCCTCCCTCTCTCCTTCCTTCTTCCTTTCTTTTAAATATTTATTTATTATTATATATAAGTACACTACAGCTGTCTTCAGACACTCCAGAAGAGCGCATCAGATCTTATTATAGGTGGTTGTGAGCCACCATGTGGTTGCGGGGATTTGAACTCAGGACCTTTGGAAGAGTCAGTGCTCTTAACTGCTGAGTCATCTCTCCAGTCCTCACTTTCTTTTATAAATATTTTTTTATTTATTTTATTTTTATTCTATGGGTATGAGGGTTTTGTTTGCATGTATATCTATGTATCACATATTTGCCTGGTGCCTGAGGAGGCCAAAAAGATAGTGTTGGCTCCCCTAGAACTGGAGTTGGGAGTGCTGGAAACCTAAGCCCGCTCCTCAGAACAGCTAGTGCTCTTAACTGACAAGCCATCTCTACACACACCCTAAAGACACGTCTATTTGAATGATTTCCCAACTGTTTAAGTTCAACAGTCTGAAAATAGCCTTTCTCAACTGCTTTCTAAATCAAACTCATCCTTGTGACTTCCCTTTCTGTGAATGGTGTCACAGTCACCGCAGTCTGAAACCTCAGTGTCACCTGAACTTCTCAGATGCTTCCTTCACTGTCTCTCACGTCTCTCCCGCTTGCATTCTTACTGGGGCAGCGTCGGTTCTAGAGAACAAGAGGCTCTCACACAGCCGCTCTGGCAGCTCCTCTCACTCCAACACTCAACTGTCTCAAAGATAATTGCAGACATCAAGTATGACACATTCTAACATACCAAAATAAATCCATTAGTGGCTATTTTAAAGGTCAACAGCATCACTCTAAGAACAAACTCAGAGCTATTAAGTCATCAATGGCAAAAATAGGGAGGGTTGTACTTCATAAAACTTTGCACATGTATTCTTGTTTCAGTAAAACCACTTTGAGATAACTTTATAGGGCTGACGTAAGGCTTTAAAATTAATTTAGGCTTCATTCTGAGGCCTCTGCAGTAGCTTAGTTCACTCCTCACTAAACTGTGAGCTCCAGCATTGCTTCTCTGAAAAATTCCCAAGCCCAATTCAGGACATGGCTCATGGAGCCTTTACTGAGCAGTTAGGAAATGTTTGTTTTGAGACAAGGTCTCACTCTATAATCCATCCTCCTGCCTCAGCCTCCCACATGCTGGGATTACAGATGTGAACCACCATGACTAACTTAATATTTATTGAATTTCTGATTCCACAACCTTATGCTTCTTCACATTTTAATAGTGTGAGACATTTGACAATTTTCTACTTATAAATGAAGTACTTCACAACAGCCAGAATTCTAAAAATATACATATCTTGAGTATATAAATTCACCTTTTTATTTTGCCTACCTCCAAATCAGTAAAATGTTGGCACCCTTGAACTTTATTGTTTTAGGGAGTAAAAGCTGTTACTTTAAAGGCAAAGGCATTTGGGATGACTTTAGAGCTTTACTACAATAGGTTATAATTACACATTTATAAACCTACAGCTGCTACAGAGACAAAAGAGCAACGTGCTTTTGAAATTGTGATTTGTAATTCATATTATCAGTAGAAATTTGCATGGAAACAATGTAGCGCTCAGGCAATGACTGCTGCTATGCTATACAACTCTATTTTGGACAGTTTTGTTTTCCTATAATATCTAAGCATTCAATTTACTTTAGACTTACCAGAGCAATTCTGAATTGACTCTGAGAGGTTTGTATTTTGAGCGGTTGATACCACTGGAAGAAACTTTGCCTTGGCTGAAGAAATCCTTTCTGAGAGAGATTTAACTGGCCCACCTTCCTTGATGGGTGGGTAGGTGGCTGTGGAAGATTTGCTGGCTGGAAAATTGTGCATTATGTTTTCCCAGTCATCATCATCATCATCATCATCAAAGTCATCAATATTAAAGTTATCGATATCATAGGAAGCCTGGCCGTGTCTCTCTACGTTCCATCCTGAAGCAGCTTGTTTACTCTGAGCTTTCACAGTGGTGCTGGTGAGAACACTCCCTGGGAAGTCAGTGCTTTCGTTCCTGTTTTCCATCCTTGGTGTTTCAGCCCAGTTGCTACTTACAAAGGACTTCTGTAAATGGGAATTCAATAACGGCCTTTCAAAGAGATTCTTCGGGGTGGCTGAGAATCCTGTCTTTCCTGGAGTGGTGGTGGGTAAACATTCCTCAGTGGAAGGGGAATGTGAGAGAAGGTATGGAGAATTTAACTCTTTATTAGGATGCCCCACAGGGCAGGAGTCGCCCTGCACTGTGTTATCAAGTGAATCAGGCCTGTGCCTCCACAGAGAACCCAGAAGTCTGACGTCATTTCCATTAAAACCTGCTTCAGCTAGGAGCTTCCTCCTGAAGAAAGAAAGCACAATAAATATGATCAGTGCTATAGCAGCCATAAAGTTTACCTTCATTTTTAACCCCAACAGAAACTATAGAAATTCCCCCTCTTCTGTCTCAAAAATGTGAATATGAATCTTAAATGAAATGAATGGTTTGAAAATTCGATAAATTTAAAGTTTAGCGATGTGACTATCATCCTTATGTCTAGGCCAGACAACCTGGACACTTTGCCCATTTTGTTACTTGGAGTAGTGGAACTGCAATCAATTATGTTCCAGGAGGATAATCAAGATACCTTATGTTTCGTTGTTGAAGCAATTCGGTCCCACAATTCAAAGCTTCCAGTTCATCAGTAGGAACAGTATCAACTAACTTACAGATGTGCTCCATCACATGAATAAGCTGCTGCTGTATGCGTATCTGCTGGGCTACAAAGCAGTTATAAATAAGTAACTCGGTAAGTAAACATCAAGTAGGCTGGAACCCAGAGCCCTGAAATGCCAGGCAAGCACTCTACCAGTGTGCTACCTCACTGGCCTCTCCACCCCTCTCTTTATTAACCCATACAACTAAGAGATGTAATTTCAAAGGAGTTGATGTTTCAGATGAAGGATAGGAAACAAATGAGGTCTGGAAGCAACATAAGCCAAGAAAGTGCCCACTCAGCGTCAAGGGTTTACAATACAAAGGGAAAATAAGTCAATTTACATGGGCTCCAGGGAGACAGCATTCTCTGGAGGCAAGGAAATAAGAAAGGACAGAAGTGCTCAGAGAAGAAAAATGAGAGCACATGGCTACAGATGGAATTAGCCATCGGGGGCTGGGCATGGCACACGCCTTTAATCTTAGTTCCTGGGAGGCAGAGACAGGTGATCCCTGAGTTCTAGGCCAGTCTGGTCTTCAGACGGAGCTCCAAGACAGCCAGGGCTACATAAAGAAACCCTGTCTCAAAAAAGAAAAAAAGAAAAACAGCTGATGGGTTTAAGGGGCAGGAGGAAGACATGAGGAAAAAACAGGCATACAAAAACTGTGAGGACAACGGTCTGCAGGAGAGCCAGGAAGTACGACCGTCTGCTGAGAGCTGTGTGGAGGGCATGGCTGTGAGCAGCTGAGTTCCTATGGCACGTTGCTTTCCTATGTAAGGAGCTCAGACTGGGAAGGAGGGTGCACAGTCGTCTGAAGAAACATAAAGCCAAGGCAGGCTCAGAAAGACACCAGTGCCTACAATGGCAAGGAGCTCAAGTTTCCCTGCTGACGGGCCACATCTCACTCAGACGAACAGGAAAACCCTTGACCAAGGCCTTAAGAGAAAGACACGACAGACAACCATTATTCTGATTTTCAAGGGAAAAGAAAGGGTGGTTGCCAAAAGCTACAAACTAGTAATCTTCGTGTGGACTCAAGGCAAAATTCTAGAACATGTTATCAAAACGCTGCTTTGTAGCTCTAAGAAGAGGAAACAATTATGGAATTAGGGAGAGTTCATAAAAACACAATAGCCATCTTAATGCTCCTTCTTGGAAAGATTACTTGACTGGCATATAATAATAGCTGCCATTTACTGAAGGCCTACAGTACACTTGAAATCTAACAACTATCCAGCAAGGCAGGTATTATTTGTTTTCTACAAGAACACCTGAGAGAGGTGCAGTATTGCCTGCCTATGATCCCAGCTCTCACAAGGTGGAAGCGGCTTCAGCAACAGTGTGAGACCCCTATTCTAAAAAACCCAAAACTCAGTAAGGTCCAAGGAGGGTCAGTTAAAGTGCAGTCCCACTCGTGGGAGCAGGAGTCAGGCTTCTGCTGCAGGGCTGCACTACCAGCTGACACAGCATCCCTTCACTTTTCCTGCCTCAGACCTGCTGTTTCTAGAGTCCTGTGTCCTGGTCTTTTGTAATTCCATAGAGAAGAAGAGAAATATCTTGAAGAAAGGTTCATAATTATATGATGTCAGCTAAGAGGGAAGTCTCTCATGACACAAAAGGCCTCTGACCACATCCTTATCCTTGGAGCCAATGTAATAGGGAAACTTAGAGATGGAGAAACAGGCTAGTACCATGGTTACCAGAATGAAATTTAAGAGCCTCCAGGCTGCTGGTTCAAATCCCAGCTCTGCTGCAGCCTTACTTCTGCAGCTACTTAATTATTTAATTCTCCTGTACCTTAGTTCCCTTTTTTCTTTATCTCCAATGAGAGATAACAGCAACTACCTTAAGGGGATGAAAAGAGGATTCAACAGTTTGCACTGTAGGGCTCTTAGAAGAGTGAGGAAGATTTTCAGGGACATTTCCAGTAAGAAAAGCAGAGATCAAAATGAAAAAATAAACTTGGGGAGAACAAACAGCAGAGAACACACAGGCAAACGCGCGGCAGGAGAGTATGACACTATCCACACACAGGCATACGCGCTGCAGGAGAGTGTGGATGTGTTTTATGAGTGTCTCAAGAGTATGTCAAGAGTCTCACAACCTACAGAAATACTCAGAGAACAGAAAAGAGCTCCTGTGTTTCCAGGAGCTGAATAAATAAAAGTTGGCTTATTTATACTAGATACTTGGAAAGGAGGAAAAAAGAGAGAGAATGAATATGAATGAATCAGAAAGAACTGAGGCACGACTGGGTAGACAGATAAGCTGTAGAGCACAGAGGCCCTGGGTTTAATCCCAGCATTAAAGATACGAAAAGGAGTGATTTAACAGGCAATGGCCATCCAGCCCCCCCCCACAAATCAGGACATATACAACGAAGGAGTTGAATGATCTAAACGTCACTGTAATTGTAAAGAAGACTTGAAAGATGCGTGTGTGTGTGTGTGTGTGTGTGTGTGTGTGTGTGTGTGTGTGAACTTGAAGTAACTGAAGTATGTTTTCATACCATCACAGTCTTTACTGGTTCCTGCATCAGACTTGTGTGTGGTCATTTCCTCTGGTTTTGACAGAAGCTCTTCTGAGGTGCTAAGAATGCCCTTTTCTTTGTCAGAGTCATCAAGATCCTTTAACATACTGCAAGAGAAAACAGTTACCACAGTCATACTCTGGACAACAGAAATGCAAACTTGGCCTCCCACTATTTTTCTATAGATATGTAACAGATAAAGGACAGTTGTTTTTTATTGTTGTTGTTGTTTGAGACTGGATCAAGTAGCACAGGATGGCCTGGAACTTGCTATATGGCCAAGGCTTACTTAGACTGGCTCTTCCTGTCTCCCCTCCCAAGCGCTGAGATTACATTCTCGTCCACATCTAGCTGGGAAACATTTTTGTATCTCTTTTTAACTGACCCTGAAGCCTTCCGTCTTCTGGTCCCAAGAGACCCTGTCAACTCTTGTCATTCTTGGCTATGAAAGGAGTTGAAGTTGAGATCTCTTCTAAAAAACAAACACAGGGCTGGCAGGACTGCTTAGCTCCTTGCACTGCAAACATAAGCAGCTGAGTTTATATCCACTTCACAAACCCAAGAGACAGAGACAGGTGGGTCTATAAGGGGTTGCTGGATAGAAAGCCTAGCCAAACTGGTCAAAGATCCTGTCTCAAAAATAAACAATAAAATATAACAAATAAGAGCCATAATAATGAATAAAATATGCATAAAACTTAAGCATATATTACATAATGAATTCAAGAAACTTCAACTTTACAGTATGTAGTGTTTGAATGAAAACGGCTCCCATAGGCTCATAAGGAGTGGAACTATTAGGAGGCATGACCTTCTTTGAGTAGCTGTGGCCTTGTTGAGGGAAGTAATTCACTGGGTGGTGGGCTTTAAGGTTTTAAATGTTCAAGCCAGACCCAGTGTGCCCTCTCTGCTGCCTACTGATCAGGATGTAGAACTCTCAGTTACTCTAGCACCATCTCAGCCTGTGCACCACAATGCTTCCTGCCATGACAATAATGGACTAAACATCTGAACCGAATGAAATGCTTTTCCTTTATAAGGTCACAGTATCTCTTCACAGCAACAGAACACTAACTAGCACACAATCTGTACAATCAGTCACATTAGGCTGTACTGGAAAGTAAAGTATCAACCTTGTAAATAATCATTTCTAATTGGGAAAAATCTAAATATTATGCATTGGATCTGAAAGATTAATATGTTTGGACACCTGGTGATGCTGTTTTGATGGGTTGTAGAAATCTTTGGGACACAGGGCCTAGATGGCATATAGAGGCCACCAGGCATGGACCTTGAGAGTTTAGCTTGACCTTCCTGACCCACCAACCTGTGACAGTAACAGTCCTAAGCTCCTACCCCACATGCCACTCCTATCAGCATGGCCAGCAGCCTCTGAAACTGTGAGCCAAAATATATCCTTACTCCCACAAGTTGTTTGCCACATCAATGAGAAAAGTAATATACTAAGTGAACTTACTCATGGTATAAGAATTCAAAAAGTTATGAAATTATAATTTTGTTGTTGTTTTGTTTGTTTGTTGACACAGGGTCTCTCTGTATATAGCCCTGGCTGCCCTGGAACTTACTCTGTAGACCAGGCTGGCCTCAAATTCACAGAGATCTGCCTGCCTCTGCCTCCTAACTATTGGGACTAAAGATGTGTATTGTCCATCACTGCCTGGCAAAATTATTAATTTTTAAATGTAACACTATGGAGAATAATGTTAGAGAAAGAATCTGAAATTACAGCTGTATCAATTACAACAGTCAGATCAAGCAGATGGAGAGGAAGACGGAAACCAAACAAGGACAAGAAAACAGTTTGTTAGAATCTTGGAACTAAAAATACTTCTTCCCTCTTATTTAAAATTCTAGTTAAGGTGGCTACAACATCATTTGTGCAGCAAACATATTTAATAAAGAATAAAGCTAGGCGGGTGTAGCCATGGCGTCTCTGTCCTCTGCGCCTGTGTCCGCCGCCTGCCCGCGGCCTTCGCGCCGCTGCCCCGGCTTCCCACGTTGGCCTTGGCGTGGCCGCTCAGCACCACCCTATGCCCTGAGGGAATCCGGAGGAGACCCGGGGCTCTGCAGTCCGCCTTGGCGCTCGCGCAGGTGCCTGGAACAGTCACACATTTGTGCCGCCAGTACAGTGACGCACCCCCACTGACGTTAGACGGAATCAAGGACCGAGTTCTGTATGTCTTGAAACTCTATGATAAGATTGATCCAGAAAAGCTCTCCGTAAATTCTTATTTTATGAAGGACCTGGGCTTAGACAGTTTGGACCAAGTGGAAATTATTATGGCCATGGAAGACGAATTTGGGTTTGAAATTCCTGATATAGATGCAGAGAAGTTAATGTGTCCACAAGAAATTGTAGATTACATTGCAGATAAGAAGGATGTGTATGAATAAAGTATCAGAGCCTTCTTCCTCACTGTGAGGACTCCAGAGGACACATGATGGTATCGTGGCCTGACAGCGGCTCTGTTCAACTTGTATTTAAATTGTCTGAGTGTTTTACCCTTTAAAAATAAATCTATTACAAAACTAAAAAAAAAAAAGAATAAAGCTAGGTAGTCAACATGAAAACATCAGGCTAAGGAAAGAACACCACATGGATCTTAGCCACATATTACCTTCCATAAATTTATCAAAACAGGAATCACACTTCGACCCCCACCACTTCTCCAAACAGCACAATACAGCTGTTAAAGCACAAACCAGGGCGGGAGAGATGGCGCAGAGGTTAAGTACCTTGTCCCTGCAGAGGACCTCGATTCATTCCCAGCACCCACATGACGGTGCACAACCTCTCCTAAATCCAGTTCCAGAAGATCTGATACCTCATTCTGACATTCTTGGGCACCAAGCATATATAATAATGGTTCACATACATAAATACAGGCAAAACACATCATAAATGAATAAATCCAATAATAAAAATGTTAAGGCACAAAGCACAAGGACTGCACAGGTTGCATATAAAACCCCTCCTTCTTTTTCCTAATCCAGACGATACACTATGGGGATGTTTCTCTCAAGTTAGTGGCTAAACGATATAGTAGTGATCTCTCCACATAACTGGGCTGAGATTTGGATCTGCCTGAAGTCTCTAGAATAGGCTTTAAAATATTACTAAAACTTAAGTAGTAACCCCTCCCCCAAGTGTGGTAGTTCCCAAAAGTAATCCTGGCACTTGGGAGACTAAGGCAGGAGGATCCTGAATTGAAGGCCAGCTTCAGGTACATAGTAAGAGTTTTTTGTTTTTTGTTTTTGAAAGACATATTGTCACTTGGAAGACCATGCTGGCCTCAGATCTGTCTGATCTGCCTCCCCGGTGCTGGAACTCGAGGCATGAGCCACCAAACCCAACTAAGAATAGTTCTTAAACAACCAAATAAATAAGTAACAATTTTTTTGGGGGGGATGCTTTCATTTGAATACAAAACAAATTACAGAACCACAAAGAATACTTATATAGAAATGATATTCTCTAGCTAAGCTACATTACATAAAGCACCTTAGAAACAAACAAGAATATTGATTATTGATTATTTTTACCTGGAACATTTCAACGAGGAAGAAGCAGTGGAGATGATTTCTTCTGGAGAAGGTGGAACAAAATCTATATCATAATCATTGTCATTGTGTTCAAAGTATTCAGTGTTCTGAACTGAATGGAACACAGCTTCGTCTTCATGGCTCTTCTTTTCACTGTCACCTACAGAAAAACAGTTGATAAACACAGATTATTTTAATAATCAATGAGACAGAATGGGCATGAGTCCCTATGAGTGAGTGGTTTGTGGGCAAGCCATAAACCATCAGAACACTTCCTATGGGAATCTTGTGCAGGTTAGTGTTGGCTGATTTCTTCACAAAGAAGTGAGACAACTGTTAGAAAGCTGAAGCTGGACTAGAGCCAAGGATTTGCTTAGGGAATTCAACCTAGCTGTAGTTAAATTATGAAACTCCTGTTTCGGTTCTTTTGTTTTCTACTCACATTTAAATAAGAGTAATATGCAGCAGGGAAGCCTAATAGCACAAACATGGTGGGTCTGTTTTCTTTCTGTTTGGTTTGAGACAGACTTTTAACTCTATCTTCCTGCCTCCGCCTCTTGATGCCAGGATCACAGATGTGTCACACAGCCGGCATACACACTGCTACTATACAGACCAACAATCTCCTCTATCACACAACTGTCCTAGCTGTACCACCATATCTCCTGGTGCTCTCTGGTTTTACTTTTTACCATCTGCCTACTATTCTCTTGAGAAACAGCAACATAATAGATTAAACAACAGTTTGCTGGTTTATTATTTGCTGGTTGTTATTATTGTTTTTGTTATTATTATTGTTATCACTTTTCATCATTTTTTTTTCAGTCATCTCTCATTGTGTAGCAATTTTAGTAGACCTGGATGTTCAAAAACTTTATAGACTCTGGATGTGGTATGTATCTGTACTCTGAGCAACTAAGGAGGCTGAAGCAGCTACCCAGAAGACTAAGGTAGGGAAACTGCAAGCTTAAAGTATATGTGGACAATTTGGTAAGATCCTGTCACAAAATAAACAATAACTAAAAGGCTGAAACTATAATTCAATGATAGTGTTTGTCTAATGTGCATGGCCTACGGTTCAATCCCTAAAAAACAAGGAAAGAGGGGGTAAGGCTTTGAGTCCAGATCAGGGCCACTGAACAAATTAAAAAAAAATTTTAAAGCCAGCAGTAGAGGGCCACACCTTTAAGTCTCAGCAGAAGCAGGCAGATCTCTCAGTTTAAGGCCAGCCTGATCTACAGAGTGAGTTCCAGGACAGCCAGAATTTCACAGAGAAACCCTATCTCGAAAAAACAAAAAGAAAAAAGAAAACAAACAATGGGCTGGAAAGATGGCTCAGTGGTTAAGTGGTTGTTCTTCCAGATGTCCCAGGTTCAATTCCCTGAGCCCATATGGCAGCTCACACCTATCTGTAACTCTAATTTCAGAGCTTCTGACACCCTCACACAGACATACATACAGGCAGAGCACCACTGCGTATAAAGTAAAATAAAGGAAACAAATAATCAAACAAAAGGAATGCACAGACGATGAAGAATTATTTTCAGCTCTTGTCCCCAAAGGCCTACTTGGGGGAAGAGACGCGATTATAGAAGACAGTGATGCTCAAAATCTTGACTGTGTGTTAAGCTAATGTTCATTTTTAAAGAACATTAATAAAAAAAGGAAAGCCGGGCGTGGTGGCGCACGCCTTTAATCCCAGCACTCGGAAGGCAGAGGCAGGCGGATTTCTGAGTTCGAGGCCAGCCTGATCTACAAAGTGAGTTAGTTCTAGGACAGCCAGGGCTACACAGAGAAACCCTGTCTCGAAAAACAAAAACAAAAAACAAGAAAGGAAAGATAAAAGAAAGGAGGGAAGGGAATGGGTGAGGGAAGAAAAGAAGGGGAAGGGACAAAGGAAAAGAAAAGGGTGAACTGGGTGTGGTAGCTTATAACCTTAATTTTTGCACTCAGGAGACTAAGGCAGGAGAATCAAGAATTTAAGACCAGGGCTAGACAGATGGCTTAGCACTTTAAGATCCCCTGTTACTCATGTAGAGGTCCTGGACTGAATTCCCAGCAACAACACGATGGCTTACAACTATCTGTAACTCCAATTCCAAGGACTCTGATGACTTCTGGCCTTTGAAGGCATAAAGCACACACATGGGGTAGGGTGGGGGTGTGTGCATATATGCACATGTATCATGTACATGCATCTTAGGGATTTTACTACTTTGATGGAACACTATGATCAAAAGCAACGTAGTGAGAAAAGGTTTCTCATCGTCTAACTCGCAGTTCACCCTCCGGGTAAGTCAGAACAGAGACTCAGGGAAGGAACCTGGAGGCAAGAATTGTTGCAGAGGCCACTGAGCACTGTTTATTAGCTTGCTCATCTTCTTTTCTTATAGCACCCAGCACCATCAGCCCAGGTGTGGCACTGCTTAGTGAGCTGGGCCCTCTTAAGTCAGCCAACAATCAAGAAAACGTACCACAAGCCAGTCTGGTGGGGGAATTTTTTCAATTGAGAATCCCTTTTCACAAATAACTTTACCTTGTGTAAGTTGACATAAAACTAACCAGTATAACATAAAACATTTTACATGACTGTACAACCAATGCTTTCTATGGCTTAAGCTAAGTGTTGTTAAAAGAATTAAAGGATTAAAAATTACAATGAACTAAAAGTAATTCCTGAGGAAGGTAACCTTATTATGAGACTGCTCTGGGCTAAGCGCAGTATGGATACCATACTGAAATGGCTAGCAGCACCCCGAGCCTCCCGTCACTTCCCACTCACTCAGAGAAGCTTCTAGGTGTGCCAGCTCCATTCGTGTACTTTGGTCAGTCAGTACACAAAATTTTTGAAAAAAAAAATCATTATTTATATTTACTGTACCTTTTATATATCTAGAGCTATGTGGACACAAATGTATTTCATTGTACTGCAGACAACTACAGTACTCGCAGATGTGTGGTTTGGAGCCTCCAGGCAGGAGGCAAGCCATCTAGCCGAGGTGTGTGGTCAGCTCTGCCATCTGGTTAAGCAAGTGCACTATGTCTGCCTGACAGGGCCTCAGGATGTAGTGTTCTCAGAACACATCCTTGTTATTAAGTGACACACGACTGCAGTCAACAGGATGATCGGGTGTTACCGTCAGGACTGCATGTGCACTGTGGTGGCAAGCCACTAAGACATTACACATGGGAAGGCTTGTCTCCCTTTCCACCTCAACCTCTGCGGACCGACCTTCTTCATGTCTAAAGTCACAGAACTAAGCCCAGCAGAGCAGAGAGTAAGACCCTCAAGGACACAACTGTCCTGTGTACCGCTGCTCCCAGTGCTCAGCTTTAGATTAGAAAGCACTGAAACGAAGATGAGATGATGGCTACCTCTTTCAGCTCCCAAGTGAGCTTTCAAAGACTGGCTTTCCTGCGTGTCTTTCTCCGTGAGCTCTTCAGAAGCAGAATCATTGTCAATGCAGATCACATCCCTGCTCAGGCAGTCCGCCCCCTCCGCCTCCTCCTCCTCCTCCTCCTCCTCCTCCGATTCCTTCGTTAAATCCACTTGCAGGCATTCGGGGGAGGGAGGAGTCAAGTCAGTCTTTACTGCATTGGCTTTACGAGGTGGTGGTTTAAAGAAGTTTCTCTTAGTCTTTTTCATTTTCTGAGCGGTGCTTACTCTTGTGGCAGGATTTTTAGCCAGTGAAGCAAACGCATCTGATGCTGACATATCAAAGTCATCCATATCAGCCCAGTCACTGAGGGAGTCTGCAGAAGAACTAAATTCTAATTTCTTGAAAACAGCCACGGGCAGTTTCTTCGCAGTGGGGGTTTTGGGGGTAGTGCACAAAGTGTCCTGAGCAGTCTGTACCGTGGCCGGCAGTGACGGCTCAGAGCAGGTCCCCTTGCTTTGCTGCCTTCCAGGGAAATGTTTAAAGAAGCCTTCAATCTTTGCCTGCTGCTTTGGTTTGTGGAGTGGAGACTCAGTGAATGAAAAGGCCTCAGACACGTTCACATCTTTATCACTTAACGCAGGTGTTTTTACTACGGACACACTAGTGACAGACACATCACCCTCTGATGTTTTCTTTTTAAAAGTAAAACCTCTGAAAAATAATGGAAAAACTCAGTTAGTGAATTCATTTGTTTCTGATGCTGAGGACTGAACCCAGGGCCTCATTTATGCTAAGCAAGCATTCTATCATAACTTATAATCCCAGGCCCTGATGGACTCATTTCCATTTTAACAAATTCATTCTCCTATAAAACATTTCAAGTGCAAGTCACGTTAATTGTATTGAGCATAGAATCTGTCACTCTGTGGTTTTGAAAATTCACCAGGTACTTAAAAACATTTGGTCGCTCTAATCCTTTCCATTCAGAGGCTAGTTACTGGGCACTGAGAGTTCCCAGGCCACTCCTACACTTTATTTCTCAGGCTGGAGGTCCTTAATAGTCCCTTCAGAAGCAAAAGACAGGATGTGTTGAGAGACAGACAGACAGACTCAGAGTGGAATTTTCTACTGTGACAAAAAAAATGTTTAAGGGAGAAAGGAGTTTTAGAAAAGCTGCTAAGATCTGAAGGACACATGAGGCAGAGGCTGTCTGCTGACATTAGTGACTGAAGTTGAAGTAACTTTAAATCTGCAGGCATGGAGCAGTGCTTGCTATCTGGTGAGGGCACAACCTAAGTACAGTGTATTATTAGATATCTTAGCAACTTGGGGCTTAGCTTGCAGGAGACACAGAACTAGAGAGTGGTCATTTAACTATACAGTTTTACAGAGAATATGAGGTTACACTAAAGCATAATATCTGTCCAAATTGACAAGAAAATCCATTACTTGTCCATCCAACTTTACTGAACAAGTACGTGCCAGGACCTGTGTAAAGCTAGAACAATCACACTCAGCTCTGCTAGCACAGGCTCTACTATTAACTTGCAACGGGGAAAACCACTGGGCTCCTCATTTCCTCTGTGAAATGAGAGAGCTGGAGGAAGCCTGGTGTGGTGGTGATCTGAGCACAGACACGGCTGAGGGAGGACTGTGGCAAGTGTGAGGCAAGTGTGGACTGGAGTGAGATCAAAGTCAGCAGGGGCTATGCATGGGACCCTATCCCAGACTCCACAGAGGTGAAAGGCGAGAGCTCCATTGTATGACACCTGAGCTGTCTTCTACATGAGAATGAACATACTTACAAAGATTTTGGTTTTGAAAGGCTGGGTTGATTATTAAGTTTTCTGGCTGAGTGTCGCTGTAGTTGTTCTTGTAGATTGTTCAGAGGAACAGCAGCCATGATCCTAAAAAGGAAGAGGGCAACCATTAATGGAGTTAGGCATTTAGTATCATTCAGCATATTTACTGAGGAGGTAAAAGACTTAAACCGCCACATCATTCCAGATGTGCCCAGAGTAACACACTTTTGCTGCCCCCCTTCCTCCTCCTCCTCCTGTCAACAGATTGCTTTAACATTTACATCTGGTGGCATTTAAAACACACATTTTTTAACTAGAGATTTACTTGAATAGCAAAATGGCCTGTTTTCCTCTTTTCTTCAACAGATGCTAAAATCAGCACAGCCTGGCCTAGGCTTGGAGGGCACATAGGGAATGAGAGGGAGTAATGATCAAAGCAAACTAGGAACCCGGGGGACAGCCAGGACGTGAATTCTCTGTGCAAAACTAAAGGTCCAGTAAAGACAGGCCTCCCACAGGCGAGTGCAAAGGCTGACCAGCCAGAGCCATGCTCCAGTCGCCCCCAGTCCACGGCAGTCTGCCACACACATTTATATCCCTGTGTAACACTTGCTGCACTGGTTCACTTTCACCCAGATAAAGCGCAGCTCAAGCCACCTTGAAACCACTGAGCTAAAGACAGACAGCTGTGATCTATAAAGAGTTTTTAAAAAGTTATTTCAGATGAATTATAAATCCTCTTTCCCACTCAACTTGGATTTAAAACAAAATTTACTATTAGTGTGCATGTGCGTGTGTGCACTGGGGAGTAGTACACCTGTCACTCACAGATATGGAGGTCATAGGGCAACTCTGTGTCCATCTTTCCTGGTCCTTGGCTTGTAGAGGAAGCCCTTCTACTCAACCACTTTATGGGCCCCTGTTTTCTCCTGATACGAGGTTTAACTAAGAATGGCTCCCACAGGCTCATATATATCACCAGGGAGGGGACTCTGATAGAATTAGAAGGATTAGGGGGTGAGGCCTTGTTAGAGGATACAGGTTCCTGCTGCCTGAGGATCCAATGTAGAGCTCTTGGCTCCTTCTCCAGGACCATGTCTGCCTGTGCGCTGCTATGCTCCCTACTATAATGATAGTGGACTAAGCCTCTGAGACTGTAAGCAAGCCTCCCTGGTGTCTCTTCATGGCAATAGAAGAATGAGTAAGAAGTGTTTGTGGTTGTATGTGAAGTAGTTTTATCATTTTAGGTGTAATTATAACTTGGTTAAATATATAATGAATTTTGTGATTGTGTGTAGGATCATTATATCGTGTTAGGTGTAATTATGATCTGGTTGTTGTTTTCATTTGGAAATTAAGCAGGACACAAGGAGATATAATTATGTCAAGTGGGTAAGGGATGGACTTGTGATGGCTACATCTGGAATTCACTGAAACTCAAATGGCTGGGCACACCTGTAAGAGATTCTTTTATTAAGTAATTTGAAATGGGAAAAGCTACTTTTAATCTGGATCTTTGAGGTTGGAAAATACACCTTGAATCTGAGCTAACCCTTCTGCTGGCAGCCTATATAAAGGACATGAAAAGGGAAGCTTATTCTTTCCTTACTTGCTCTCACTGGCTAGTCAGTTCCTTTACTGGCATTAGAGTGTATGTCTTCAGGATTTCAGTGTGCACTAAAAAGATCAACTGAGATAGCCAGCCTTATGGACTGAGAACTACTGGGTTTCCTGGAGCTTCTGTTGGTTAGAGAGCCATTGTTGGATTAGCTGGACCACAGTCAGTAAGTCATTCTAATAAATCCATACACACACACACACACACACACACACACACACACACACACACACACACACACAGAGAGACATATATACATATATACACATAAATCCTGACTAATACACAAGGTCTCACTATATAACCTTGGCTGACCTCAGACTCATGAACTTCCTGTGTCCAGTGCTGGGATTACAGGCAAACGCTACCATACCCAGTTTATCACTTTACTTTTATAATACACTTTTGTTTTATACCATATACATATTTGGAGGAAGGATTAATAATATTAGATGGGTCACACTACACTGTTCTAGAAGTCCATTTCTGAAAACGGTGATATTTAAATTGAGTCATAATTTTTTAATTCAGTAACTGGAATTTTCTTATTAGTTTCAAAATAATAAATCAGGTCTGGGGAGATAGCTCAGTAGGTAAACTCAGTGTGAGGACCTGAGTCTGAAACTAAAATACATGTATAGTGTGTATCTGTAATCTTGGTGCTTCTATAGTAAGCAGATAGGAGAATCTCTGGAAGCTTGCGAGTCAGCAAGCCTAGGATAGAGAGCGGACAACAATGAAGAGACTCTGTCTCAAACAAGGAAGGAGCAAAGACTCACACCCAAGGCTGTTCTCTGTCACATGTGCAGGGTGGTACATACGTGTATACACACACACGCACACGGAGAGTCTAAAGAATGAATCATTCATTATCTCTAAGAGTGACCTCTTTTTTCCAAGTACTAGTATGAAGCCAAAAAATAAAGCACAGTCAGTATGTTTCAGTCCATGACAGTATGGCATTTCAGAACCCTTATGAATGTTTCATGCTTGGCCAATGGAATTTGTTTCAGACAAATGAGGTATCAATCACAAGCACAATTTGGGGAGTGGTTAAAAATATCTTTTATATGGAAAAATAAAAGTTATGATATTTTAAAAGAACATGAGTAAGCAAACGCTAAGTTGAGTGCAGAGCATATATGCACACATATGTAAAGTAATGAAACACAGGGTATGTGGAACCCAGCTCATGTGTGAAGAAAATTATGCTACCGAATGAGGCACAGTCTCAAAAAGAAAAAAAGTAAAAGTAGTGAATCAAACAAACTGGAAAACTTGGGAACAGAGACAGGTAGAGAGTGGTCATTTAACTATACAGTTTTACAGAGAATATGAGATTACACTAAAGTATAATATCTGTCCAAATTTACAAGAAAATCCATTACTTGTTCATCCAACTTTACTGAACAAGTACAAGCCAGGCATGGCAGCTCACACTTGCAATTCCAGCACTTGGGAGGCTGAGGCAGGGAGATCACTGATGTCTGAGGCCAGCCTGAGCTATATAGTGAGCTCAAAATCAGCATAGTCTACACAGGGAAACCCTATCTCCAAAAAGAAAAGAATAAATGATTAAAGGCATCTTATTTGAACTATGTCTTGACACTGAGATTTTGAAATCAGAAACAGAGGGAGCCTATCAGGTCATGATATTCTGGGGTAGTTTTTTACTTTTGATGGTACTGAGGTGTAAATTTATCTTTTATTTGCCTGAATTAATTGTTGACTCCAAGAACTGTCTCCTTCTGCTAACCTAGGCCTAGTCCTGGAAACTTCTAGCCAGGTTTTCATTCTTTGAGAGACTTACTGTTGAATAAGCTCACCCTTTCTTGTTCTTTCTGAACTCTGTATGTCTGGTTCAAATCAGCTGACTTGACTCAAAATCCTCTCCAAGCTGACTGATTTTTTTTTTTTCCGAGACAGGGTTTCTGTGTAGCCCTGGCTGTCCTGGAACTCACTCTGTAGACCAGGCTGGCCTCGAACTCAGAAATCTGCCTGCCTCTGCCTCCCGAGTGCTGGGATTAAAGGCGTGCGCCACCGCGCCCAGCTAAACTGACTGATTTAATCTGACCTTTCTCTGCCTCTGACTGAATTGCTCTGCTCGGCCTCAAACTAACTCTAGCAATCTGTTCTAATCTTCTGGCTACTTCTCATTCTTTGGTGCATTCTGTCTTCGTCTATGGTCTATGTTTTGCTTGTTCTCTCTTCTACCTGCCTCTGAAAACTCTCCGGGTAAAACTGCCTCCTTCCTCCTTTCTCTCTGTGTTGCTCTCTTAAGTAGCCTCTCTTTTCTCTCTGTCCTCATGAGAGTTGAGCATATCTTATTCTGTCAAATCTTTCTCTGTTTCATCACTTTGTCTGCCACTCAGACATCACTTTCAAATATGGTGCTTCCTTTTACAAACTAGCATATGTTACCTTCATTGTTTGTGATTAAAGTGTGTGCTAAGGCTGAGCCACACCACTACTAGAGACAGGTTTTTTCCAGTAAACAACACAATCTTGGGGTTCACAGAGTGATCAAATATCCTGTAACACTGAATTTTGTAGGGCTTCACATACTCTAGGTAAGTGCTCTGTCACTAAGCTACATTCTTATCCCTTTTAAAACTTTGATTTTGAGACAGGGGCACACTAAATTTTTCAAATTGACCTTAATATCAAGATTCTGCAGCCTTGGCCTCCTCAGTCAGAGTCCTAAGAGGTAATCTTATAAAATTAGGCCAATTGAAAAAGAAAGTCTAAATTCTTCGAGTGGATAAGAAAGAAAGAAAAGAAGGAAGGAAGGAAGGAAGGAAGGAAGGAAGAAAGAAAAGAAGGAGGAAGAAAGAAAGGAAGGAGGAAAGAAGAAAGAAGGTCAATGAAATGAAAGCAACAAACAAGAATACCAATTTTTTTGAGAACTATAGAAAAGAACATTTTTAGGAATATTAGGAAAAACAACAGACCAACTTTCACTCACATTTGATAAAAAGGGAAATACTTTTTAAGTCTCCCCTTTCACCCTTATTATTATTTTTTTTTTTTTGAGACAAGGTCTCTATGTCTTTGAACTCACAGAGATTGGCTTACCTCTGCTCCCCCACCCCCCAATGCTGAGTCTGAGCTATCGTATATCCCTTTGACTTTTTAGTATTTATTTGTTTAGTTGTTCTGTGTGGCACTCCAAAGACACCTGTAAAAATCAGTTCTCTCTTTCCACATGTGTTCTGGGAATCAAATTCAAGTTGTCAATTTTGGCAGCAGGCACTTTTACCCACTAAGCACACATATGACCATACACTATACATGTACACCATATTTTAATAAGTATGGCCAGGTAGTGGTGGTGCATGCCTTTAGTCTCAGCACTCAGGAGGCAGAGGCAGGTGGGTCTCTGAATTTGAGGCCAGCCTGGTCTACACAGGGAGTTCCAGGACAGCCAGAACCACACAGAGAAACCCTGTCTTGATAAAACAAAACAACAAAATAAATAAGTCAAGCATGGTGGCACAACAGAACTTGGGAACAGAGACAGGTAGATCTCTGTGGCTTTAAGGACAGCCTACACAGTGAGTTCCAGGCTAGGTTACATAGATTGTCTTAAAGTCAAATCAAGTCAGTAAATAAAAGATAAATAAATATACCTTTTATTAACACAGAGACATGGCATAGAGAGACTAGGCTGTTTGGGGTGGAGTAGAGGATCCTTTTCTTTCAAATAAATGAAATAATTTTTAGATCTATCAAAATTAGGACTACCTCCTCTTTCTAGGTCAAATGTTCCTTTCATTCTTTTTGTTGTAACAAGACAGCTATTTCAGAATATCAAGAGGTGGACTGCCAAAATGACTATTCTAAGATACTTGGTGCCAAGTAACAGTCAGATGTCTACTCTAGTTTTCTGCTAAAAGTAGAGGTTTTAGGAAGTTGTTCCTGAAAACACAGCCAAGCTCTGTGAGCCTCTTACCAGGTGACCTTCCCTGGGACAAAAGTAGTGAGCCTCACACATGAACATTACCCATAAAGCTTATCTGAGACCCTAGAAACAAGGGCTCTCTTGACACCAAACACTAAGCAAACGATTTCTGAACAGAGTCTTTAGATAGGACTCTTATTATATGTTCTTTTAAATGCATATGTATGTATGTGCATGTGTGTGTGTGTGTAGTTTATCTTCTAGAAAAAGTGATGTGAGGGTTAATTATCAACTTGACAGAATCTAGTATCAGTTGGGAAATGAGCCTGTAGATGTGTCTGTGAGAAAACATTGATTACAGCAACTGAAACGGGAAGATACATCTTGACTCTGTGTGGGACATTCCCTGGGCTGGAGACCCAGAGTGGAGAGAGAGCTGGGAAGCTGCACACACTCATCCCTCTGCTTTCTCACTGTGGCTGCCTTGATTTCCCTGAAATGATGGACTGTGCGCCCTTCTCTCTGAAGGTACATTTGTCAAGGAATTTCAGCATAGCAACAGCAAAAGAAACTAGGACAAGACTTGCAACATTCTGTAACTTAAAGTAGCAAAACAGCTGTCCAATGTATTCCTGAATTAGTTATGCTTATCAGAGTCTTAGCCCATTTTTTACAAGACTCTTCTCATTTACTGGTTTTTGTTTTTTTTTTTTTTTTTTTTAAATAGGGTTGTCTCATTAAAAAAAAAAATCTACAGTAAAAATGTAGTCAAGTAATTCTCAGCCTTTTACAAATAGGTTATGTTTCAATAATGTGTTACAGGCAAGAGTTACCAAACATGTACAAGGATCCTGGGTTCAGTTTCTCTCTCTGTCTCTCTGTCTCTGTCTCTGTCTCTGTCTCTCTCTCTCTCTCTCTCACACACACACACACACACACACACACACACACACGAAGAGAAGAGAAGAGAAGAGAAGAGAAGAGAAGACAAGACAAGACAAGACAAGACAAGACAAGACAAGACTAGGCACAGTGGCGTACACCTATAATCTGAACACGCAGGAGACAGAAAATCCAGCAAATAAGGCTGTGTGTGTGTGTGTGTGTGTGTGTGTGTGTTTAGTATATTTAAGGCTATATATATATATGTACATTTTAATATGATCAAAATTCAGTAACTTGTCACCAGCAAATGAGGCCATTTTACATATGGCCTTTACATAATCCTTAAAGTATATCCAGAGTGTCTCAAAACCAATCTCTCATACATATCAAGGGATAACAGTATTTTGACCTGCAAATTATTTGACATTTGGCCAATGGGATTGGTACTGCTTCAAGCTATCACTATCATTATAGAATGCTCTGTGGGGCAGGCAAGATAGGCCAGCAGGTAAAAGCACTTGCTAATCCAGCCTGATAACTGGAACTAAACCTCTGAAACCTAAGGCAGGAGAAAGCCAACTTCCAACAGTGGTTCTCTGGCCTTCACATGTGCACCATGCACCAAAAATAAACAAACAAATGAAATGTTTAGTGTTCAAGAGAGTTGCACTGTTGCACCATCAAACACAGAAAGGTTTTAATTGTATAACACAGGCACTTATCCATTAATTAACATTGCCTTCTAATTTCGCCTTCCTTTTAGATAACATCAAGTACTGTCTACAGTCTGACTTTTAGATTCTTCATCTAAGTGAAATTTTTTGTCGCTGTTATTTTACTGAACATAACATCTTCAAGGTTCACTCAGTAACATAAGTAAGAATTTCCTTCTCCTTTAAAGCTGAGCAATGTACACACACACACATATACATATACACACACATTACATTTTGCTTATGTTTATCTCTTGATGGACATTTGGATTGCTTCTACTTTTTGGCTACTGTATTAGGATTCTCTAGAGGAACAGAATTTATAAAATGAATCTATATGTATATATAAAGAGGGTTTATGTAATGACTTATGTATATCTGTAACATATATGTATATACATTATATATAATAGTTATATAATATACATTATATACATGTACACACATATATGCATATATGTATGTAATGTTTATGTAATGATATACATATCTGTAATGATATGTGTATATGTGTATAAAAAATGGGAGTGTATGTGATGGTCTATATGTACATATAAAAGGGATTTATGTAATGATTTAAAGGCTAATCCAACCATGGCTCTTACCCACCACCAGAAGATCCAAAAAAAACAGCAGTTGTTCAGTCCACAAGGCTGGATGTCTCAGCTAGTCTTCAGTGCACACCAGAATCCTGAGAAGCAAGCTCTAACGCCAGTGGGGGATGACCTTGCCAGCAAGCAAGCAGGTAAAGAGCAGAAGCTTCCTCCTTCTCTGTCCTTTATATATATAGGCTGCTTGCAAAAGGTGTGACCCAGATTTAAATTTTAACTTCCCACCTCAAAAACCGAGATTAAAAGTGGGTCTTCCCACTGCAAGTGATACGGTAATTAAGAAAAAACTTCCTGGGCCAGGCACTGTAGCACACACCTTTAATCACACCCATCAGGAGGCAGAGGCTGGTGGATCTCTGTGAGTCTGAGGTCAGCCTGGTTAATCTATTCTAGGCCAAATCCCTTAGGATCTCAGGAAACACTGTTACAGACATGCTCAGAGTTTACTAGTATCCAAGGCTCTCTCCAATCCAATGTGACTAACAACTAACTATCACAGGGCTAAAGAGATGGCTCAGCTGGTAAGAGCACTGGTAGCTCTGCAGAGGACTTGACTTTGATTCTTAAGACCCATGTGGTGACTCACAACCATTCATAACACAGGCTCAAGGGATCTGATACTTTGGCACCAGGCATGTACATGGTGCACATACATAGATTCAAACAAAACAATCATACACAGAAAATAAATAAATTAGGTTTTTAAATAAATTAATTAACCATTACATTTGAAGTCTTGATTTCAACTGTCTTGGATACATCCCAGAAATGGATTTACTGGAGCATATGGCAAATCTCTCTTTATCATTTGAGCAACTATCATACTGTCATACTACTGTCTCCTGTCCTCTGGAATGCCAGTTTTACTCTGCTACCAATAATTAACAAGGCTTCCAAGTTTTCAGCATCCTTAGCAACCCTTGCTACTTTTTAGCTTTTTCTCTCTCTTCCTCTTCCTCCTCTTGTAATATGATAGCCATTCTAATGGATATGAAGTTATCTCACCTGGTTTTTACTTGCTTTTCTCTAATGATTTACAAAAATGATCACTTTTTCATGTGTTTACTGACTACTGTGTATTCTCTCTGGGAAAATGTCTATTCAAATCCTTTGCTATGCTTTGTTTTGGTACTAGAAGGAAACCTCGGGCCTTTCAAAGTGTAACCACTAAGTGAAATTCTCAACCCACCTATGCCCTTTCAAACTGGATCGATCGATCGATTGATCTCTCTCTCTCTCTCTCTCTCTCTCTCTCTCTCGTTTTTGTTTTCTCAAGACAGGGTTTCTCTGTGCAGCCCTGGCGTCCTGGAACTCACTCTGTAGAGCAGGCTGGCCTCGAACTCAGAAATCCTCCTGTCTCTGCCTCCCAATTGCTGGGATTAAAGGTGTGCACCACCACTGCCCGGCTCAAACTGGATATTTCTAATTTGCTAAGCTATAGTTCTTTATATATTCTATGTTGACCTCTTAACATATATATGATTTGTGGTACAGCTTGAAGATGATTTTAGTATTAATTTTTTAACTGGAGTGAGATTTATTAGTGAACATGATTTGGTAGGGTATGGTGGTTTGAATATGGATGGCCCAGGAAATGGCACTATGAGGAGGTGTGGCCTTGTTGGAGGAAGTGTGTCACTGTGGGCGTGGGTTTTGAGACCCTCCTCCCAGCTGCCTGGAAGCCAGCTTTCTGTTTGCCTTTGGAACAAGATGTTGAACTCTTGTTTCCTCCTGCACCATGCCTGCCTGGGCTCTCCCATGCTCCTGCCTAGATGATAACGGACAGAACCTCTGACCCTGTACACTGTTCTTATAAGAGTTGCTTTGGTCATGGTGTCTGTGCACAGCAGGAAAACACTAATTAAAACATAGGGTGTGGACTCAACACAGTGGAGGCCCTTAGGAGTACAGGGTCTACCACTTGTCTAGGGCACCACCACTGGTGACATTTTGACCCCAAAGTCACTAAAGATAAGCAATTTCAGTTACCATATCCTCAAATTAATCTGTATTAAACTTCTGAGATGTGGATCTTTTGGCAGCCAGGAAGTTTGAACTTCATACAATCAAATGTGTTCTTAATCAAATGTGCTTATTCTGCCTGCACCTTGGTTATGATTGACTTGAAAACCTGGTCACTGTGCCCAAGGGCGGTCTGCAAACATGTCTGAAGCCTATGTCAGTGACAGAATTAGATCAGATACATTTACAGCCACACTGTCTCCATGGTCCCTTAGGACAGCACATACAGGCTGCATACTCCATCAACAAGAGGCAGCAGCCTTGAACTTCAAGTTGTCCTCTGACCTTCACATCTTTTCAAAGAAACGACTCTTGGTCTTGTCTATTTCTTAACTGCTTTATTTCCTATATTTCATTGGTCTCTGATGTGATCTATTACTTACTTCTTTCTACCAGTTATAGATTCAGGTGCTGGAACGACAGGTATATGACACCAGACCTGGTTTCATGGGTTTGTTTTTTGTTTGTTCTACGTGAACTTTAGAATCATCGTTTCTAGCATCAGAAAGAAAATCTTGCAGCTATCTTTACTGAAACTATACTGAGTGTGTGTTAAGTTCTGTAAACCCTATGCTCTCTGGGTGTTAGGTTACTCTATCCTGGGAAAGGTACCTTGCAACTTTTGTAACATTTAGCCCTGAGTTTTAAAGATTTCTTCATTTATGTTTTAGAATTCCTAAACATTTTAACCCTTTTGTTTTTACTATGAGACCATCCCCTTCCTTATATAGTCTTATTTGTTAAACACCTGGTTTGTGTGGTAAATGTATACTGTTGTCTTACTAAACTCTTCCTCTGCATGTGCTGCTGTGGAGACAGTCTCAGGCAGTCCAGATTGGCCTCCAACTCACCATGTAGCTGAGAATGATGCAGCCGGGTGTTTGCTACTTTGTGGGTTCTTCTTTTTCCCACCCTTTCAACCCCCTAACACTAGATAAGAAAAAAAAAAAAAAAAGATAGGACAGGAAAGAGATCCCCAAACAAAGTCAGAGGTCAGGAAGGGGGGCAACTTTATCATTAGGCTACTTCCTGCTGATTGGGGCATCAAGTTACTTGAGGCAAGTTTGAGCTTCACTCTCCTTATATCTAATTTCTTCTTATTGTTTCTTCTTTGTAGATGACCACTTAATAAACTGTAACTAACAACCAACAACCCATCCCACCTCTCAGGGCCCTAACATTTATATACCCTCTAAATGTCTCCAGAATTCCAAACATCACACAACCACAGAAACTATTTGCAGCTGGCAAAATCATGTCCCGACACAGTGTAAGGAAAATCAGGCTCAGCTGATGTGGACAATCTGAAGCAGCCCCACCTTCCTACATCTGGGACAAAACCAAAAACATATTCTTATATTTCTGTGTTTTTTAAAGAAACCAAAACTCCAAAATTGTCACTACAGATGACCTTGAATCTAGTTCTCAGGCAGTCACCTCTGAGTGCTCAGACTATAGGCATGTAACATTGGGCTGGGCTAAATTATTTTTCGTTTTAGCTATTTAGGTTATTTTTATGTGTTCTAGACAAATTCCATATCATCTGAAGGTGAGGGCAGTAGTACTTTTTCTATTTTCCAAGCCTTGTGAATAATTTCTCTTACCTGATTTCACTGTCTCAAGTCTTCAATAAAAGATTAAATAAGTAGAGTTGGTGGGGGACTGAGGTAGGGAGAGCAGGAACTCATGGCAAGCCTCAGCTATATAAAGAATTCAGGGTCAACCTGGGTCTATGAGATCTTGTCTCACAAAAACTAAAAGTGCTGGGCACTGTGGCCAATGCCTTGGCAGCTGAATGAGGGCTGCTGCTCAGTTTAAGGTCCACTTTGGCTACAGTGAGTTCTAGGCAGTCTGAATTATCACGTAAGACCCTGTCTTTTTAAAAAAAAAAAAAGGAAGGAAAGAAGAGAGGGAAGAAAAAGAGAGTGTTCTGAGCATTTATAACAATAAAGCACTCCAGTTTCATACAGACAACCCCAAAGTACAGATCAGCTTCTCCTGCTCAACACCTTCATCCCAACAGTGAACACTGCAATCCAGTGCAACCATAAACACACAGGCTAATTCTCATTCATAGATGTAGGTGTGAAGGAAGTTTAGCTACATATAAAACCAGATCTGCTGTTTTAGGACTGCAAGGCTAGTTCACCATTAGACAATCAACTAAGATAACTCACCACACTAGATCATAGCAAACAAAACCAAACCAACAAACAAACCAACAAACACTATGGTCACTTCCTCAAGATCCACAGAATAAACATATAAAAATCCATCCACAATGAATGGTCAAAAAACAATGAATGGAAGGAAATCCCTGTCCTGACAGAAGGGATGTAATTAAAACAAACAGGTCTACAATGCGCTTAGAAAGGTTTGTTCTCAGTACAACAGTTGCGGCCCCACCCCCACGCTCTGCTTTCAGAGGACATGCTTTACAACTTGAGCCAATTGGAGAAGCAGACAAATGAAAGGTACCTGGGGAGAGAGAAGCAAAGCCATAGACATTTGCAAATTGTATGGTTGTGTGTGCAGCACCTAAAACAATCTTCAGGTTAAACTGTGAAAACGCTTAACCCAGAATAATGCCCCATACTCTACTTAGCCACAGAGGTCTACACCTTAATCTTTTCAAGCTGTGACTGTCTGGCCGTGTGGTAATGGAGAACTACTGCTGGTGGATCATCCTAAAACAGAATAGCCACTGGCTGGTAGCAACTCGCCTTTAACCTCAGTACTTAGGAGTGGAGGCAAGTGAATCTGAGTTTGAGACCAGCCTGCTCTACAGAGTGAGTTCTAGCACAGCCAGGGCTACACAGAGAAACTCTTGTCTCAAAAACAAAAACAAAACAGAAATAAAGCCGGGAGGTGGTGGCGCACGCCTTTAATCCCAGCACTTGGGAGGCAGAGGCAGGCGGATTTCTGAGTCCAAGGCCAGCCTGGTCTACAAAGTGAGTTCCAGGACAGCCAAGACTACACAGAGAAACCCTGTCTCGAAAAACCAAAAAAAAAAAAAAAAAAACCAAAAAAACCCAGAAATAAAAACAAACAACAACAACAACAAAAAAACAGAATGACTAAAACAACATTTATGTTAGTGAATTTTTGTTCTGATTTTGGTTAGTGGTTTTATAAACTCACAAGTTTCTCTTTTTTTGTTTTAACTTGTTTCTTTTTAAAAAAAAATATTTGCTTGTTTTATGTGTATGAGTGTTTGCCCACATCACAACGTGAAGGATGCCCATGGAGGTCAGAAGAGGACATCAGAGCCCCGGGAACTGGAGTGATCGGTGTCGGAAGCTGTGGGGTCTCACTACATAGCCGTGGCTGGTCTAGAACTCTTCATGTCAACCAGGCTGATGGCAAACTCACTGACACTTTCCTGCCCCTGCGTCCCAGGAAGTAGGACTAAAGGTGTGCCCGACCACATCTGGTCCCAAAATCATTTCCAAACTCAAGACTTAATTTTGAAATCTTATTTTAAGAAGTTTGCCAGTCAGCCAGGGCTACACAGAGAAACCCTGTCTCGAAAAACCAACCAAATAAACAAACAAAAAGAAGTTTTCCAAACATATCTGAAGTATTAAAATGCTTTTTAAATAGGGTCTTTAGGGTGAAAAATTAAAGTGAGAAGAAAAAGCAAAACAAAACAAAACTACTTTCCTGGTCTGTACAAGTGGGGCCAATGTAACCACAAGTGTCTTTTTTAAGTGGGAGAGAAAAATCTGGTGGCAGACCAGATAGCTGACACCTTAAGGATTCTACCCAAGATTGTTGGCTTTGATAATGAAAGAAATCTCAAGTCAGGGATATGGTCACCTGTAAGCAGCTGACAAGGGCAATGAGCATGTTTTCCCTAGAGCCGGTATGAACAAACGAAGCTCTGAAAAGCCCTTAGTCCTTATTCCAGGTAAGCCCATCCAGACTTCTGAAGTACTGAACTTAGTCCTTATTCCAGGTAAGCCCATCCAGACTTCTGAAGTACTGAACTTAGTCCTTATTCCAGGTAAGCCCATCCAGACTTCTGAAGTACTGAACTGTAAGACAAAGCTGTCATTTAAGCAACCAAGTTGTAGTAATTTGGTACAGCAGTTTTATGAAAGACTGCTAGAAAAGACATCAGCACAAAACATCCTTTTTATGTGTCACTGATGGACAACTAGAAAATAAAGAACAAAAACTCGATTTCAGTGGTATCAACATTTAAGTACCCTCCAAAAATATCTGACAAACTATGGCCACATATATTCAAGAAACTATTAAGTAATTTTTACAAAATTAAATAAGGGACAAATGAGCCACATTTGTGATAGGGAAGCAATATTCTCAAGATGCCAAGATCGCAAACTGATCTATGACAATAAAATTCCAATCAAAATTCTGTTTTCTTTTTCTGGGGGAACTTGATAGTGGATCTGTGTGCACACTGGGCTGCATCAATGTGGGATGTGTGTGGAGGTAGAGAACAATCCCCAGTTACTGGCACCTGGCCTTTCCACCTTGCTTGAGACAGGTTTTCTCCACCACAGTGTTGGCTAGTTGGCTTACAAGCTTCTAGAGACTCTCCTGTTTCCACCTCCCACTTCTCGGGATTGCACTGGGAAGTGGGACACTTGCACCACTGCATCTGGTTTTGTGGGTCTGGGAACCCAAACTCAGGATGTCAGGCTTAGGAATGACAAGCACTTGCATCAACACCCTGGATGTAAAATTATAATAGATATAAAATAGCAAAACAGCCAACAGAGTCATGAAAAACAATACTAGGTGAGATTTGCTCTGCAAGATACAGAAAGACATAAAAACAATAGCTACACAATAAAACTCTGGCTCAAACAAGCATAAACCCATCCATGATCTATAGTGATGATACTGTTGAGCACTAGGTGAGAACAGTCATTCTGATTCCTGGTGTTAGACCTGGAGCTTCCTCAGGCAGGAGCTATTTATACCGACACTGGGGGTGTAGCTCTGCTGGTAGAATGCTTGCCTAGCATGCACAAAGCCCAGTGTTCAACCACTATTGAATGGAGTGCACACCTACCTCAGGACTTGGAAAGTAAGGCAGGAAGATAAAAAGTTCAGTTATTCTTGACTATCTGGCGAATTTGAGGAAAGCGAATACCCTATTTGCAGTGCATGTGCGAGTTCACACACACACACTAATTAAAATCTAAAAATTTGTAAAACTCATCTAAATGAAAGAAAAAACCAAACACCTAAGTATGAAAGACAAATAATAAAGTCTCTAGGATATAATTACAGAAATAACTTTAAAACCTTCAAGAGATTTCTTAAACAAAATTAACAATGGCACCTTCTAAGCTGGGCATAGTGGCACATTCCTGTAACCCCAGCACTTAGGAGGCTAAGGTAGGAAGATTGTTGGCCCATAATGAGTGACAAGCCAGCCTGGGCTATAGAGTAAGACCTTCTATCAAAAAAACAAAGAAGGGGGCTGGTGAGATGGCTCAGTGGGTAAGAGCACCCGAATGCTCTTCCGAAGGTCTGAAGTTCAAATCCCAGCCACCACATGGTGGCTCACAACCATCTGTAATGAGATCTGATGCCCTCTTCTGGTGCATCTGAAGACAGCTACAGTGTACTTACATATAATCAATCAATCAATCAATCAATCAATCAATCAATCTTAAAAACAAACAAACAAACAAACAAACAAAAACAAAGAAGGGCCGGGTGTGGTGGCGCACACCTTTAATCCCAGCACTCCGGAGGCAGAGGCAGGTGGATTTCTAAGTTCGAGGCCAGCCTGGTCTACAAAATGAGGTCCAGGACAGCCAAGGCTATACAGAGAAACCCTGTCACAAAAAAACAAAACAAAAAACAAAGAGATGGGCGTAATTTTCTCTGTTTGTTTGTTTGTTTGTTTTTTTCCCCTTGACCATTGTACCCTCACAGTGAAATGCAAACAACAATGAAGGAGTTGGGCATAGTAGTGCATGTCCATACCTCCTGTACTTGCAAGAGTCAAGGCTGCCTCTGGCTATATGAGACCCCCACCTCCAAAAATTTTTTTAAAATATTTGTATATATAATATACACATATGTGTATATAAATTAGCAAGGATGTGAAGCAGCAAGAGATCAGTACAGTGATGGAAGAGTAGCCATTTAACATGAGCATTCTACAGTAAAATAAAGTATGTATACTCTTGACTTCAACCACTTGTACATCAGTACACTCTTGCTACCAAGGGGGGAGACTGGTGAAGAGTGACTTAGTCACCAGTGACAATGATATACTCAACCACACTTAAGCAATAAAGCCTGCACAAACCCTGAAAAGGACAGGCTTGAAGAATTCCTGAGTTGGGGTATGAAGGCTCCACCTCTTCCCACATCCCTTGCACTATGTTAGTTCTTCCACTTTCCTGAAAGGTACCCTTTTAAAAACAAACTAGAACCTAGAAAGCAGATGTCTGGTTTTCCCTGAGGTCTATGAGTTACCTTAGCAAATTACTGAACTACTCAAAAAACAAAACAAAAGAAAGCACTATCATGCAAATCTGGTTTGCAGCCGGGTTTGATAGTTGCGAGGAATATTGGAGTTCCCTATTTGTGGTTAGAGTCTGAAGCAGAGGAAAGGAAGATGTGGGGCCAGGCATGGTGGTGCATGCCTGTAATCCCAGTGCTCCAGAAGCTGAGGCAGTAGGATCACTGAGAGTATGAGGGCAGCCTGACCTAATAGTAAGGCAGAAATGAAGTGTGATATGGGTGGGGGGGGGGCAAGAAATGAGAGCTCCTGTACTGTACAGTGGTACATACACGAAACGGCACATTAGCCTTTAAAAGGACGGCAGTCCTACGGCAAGCAACACAGGCGAACCCTGAAGACATTCTGCTAAGTAAAATAGCCACTTACTGAAGGACAGTACTACATAAGCCCAGCCACAGTACAGCAGTACAGCTGCCATGTGTAAGGAAATGAGCAGATCCTCTCTGATTAGCTTTCTGGGTGGAGGATGAGAGGCTGAGATCTGCAGTGCAGCACTCCCCCTATACTATATTATTCACCAGAGAAATCGGAGAGCATGCAGAGGTCAAGACCAGCCTGGGCTATGCAGTGAGATCCTGTCTCAAAGCACATAGACAACCAGTCCATTCAGAGAGAAGATGTCAGGTGTGCTTATCACAACAAAATAAAAACGGGTATGGTCACATAACACAATATTTTAATTTATTATAAAATTTATTTTTAAGGTAGAAAATCAAAGCTAAAGAGATAACACGGTGGCTAAGAACACTATTCTTCCAGTGGACACAGGTTTGATCCCCAGCACCAACATTACAGCTCACTACCATTTGTAACACTAGTTCCAGGGAATCCGACGCCCTGTTCTGACCCCCAAAGACACCAGACACACTCTAGGTACACAGACATACATGCTAACAAATTGCCCATAAATGTAAAAATACATTGTTTAGAAAATTACATAAAGGGGAGTAGAGAGCTGGTTCAGAGGCAAAGAGGACTTATTGACCTGGTGGAGGACCTAGGTTTGAGTCCCAGCCCCAACAAGGTGGTTCACAACCATTCAGAACTCCAGTCCCAGGTGATTCAATACCCTTTTCTGACCTCTGTGGGCACCACGCATGAATGTGGTGCACATACACACACACACACACGCAGGTAAAACACACATGAAATATGATGAATAAATGCAATGAACTATGAGATGCAGTTAAAATTTGTCATTTATATAACTATTTGTGAATAGTGTAATTTTTAAGGCATATCTGAAAGAGAGGGAAAGGGAGGGAAGGAGGGAGGGAGGGAGATGGGGAGGGGGAGGGGGAGGGGGAGAGGGAGAGAGAGAGAGAACATGCACGTGCATACATTTGAGTTACTGTGGAGGCCAGAAACCAACATTAGGATTCCTCTCACTGAACCTGGAGTTCACCAATTTGGCTAGACTGGCTGGCCAGCAGGCTCCTGGCTCATCTCTAATGAGATTACAGGTTTGTGGCACTGAACTGGCTTTTCTTTGTGGGTTCTGAAACTTTGGTCTTCATGCCTGTGAAGTAAAGTACTTTACAACTGAACCATCTCTTTAGCCCCAAATGAGTCTTAGAAACATTATCAACTACTAGGTTGTAACTCAGTAGTGGTAAAACACTTGCCTGGCATGTACCAGACTGTAGGTTCAAATCCCAGTACCACAAAAGCAAAAAAGAAAAAAAAATATCAACATAACATACAAAGAGCTGGTATGGTAACATAAAACTATAATCCCAGCACTCAAGAGGCTGAAGCAAGGATAGCCAGGTCACAGCCAACCTGAGCTATATAATAAAATCTTGTCTCAAAAACCAAGAGCTGATGGTATAGTTCACAGTTAGAGTGCTTGTATGCTACACAGAATACTAAACTAAAAAATGTGAACCACTCAAGTATGAGTACACTGTAAACAATTACCTAAGAAAAATCTATTATAGCCTATTTTATAACTAAAATGTGTTAAGAACTTGTGAAAAAAACAAAAACAGGACCATTCGGTTGGCTTAGGCAGTAAGACTGCTGGCCAAGCCTGAGAACCTGATTCGAATCCCCTGGCCCCACACGATGGCAGAGAACTGCAAGTTGTTCTCTGATCCCATCAAGCTCACACACAAATAAAAAATACTGTTAAAGTTTTGTTATGAGTCAGGCAGTAGTGGTGCACACCTTTAATCTCAGCGCTCAGAAAGCAGAGGCAGGCAAATCTCTGAGTTCAAGGCCTGGTCTACTGAGTAAATTCCAGGACAGCCGGAGCTACACTGAGAAACCCTGACTCAAAACCACCCCCAAAATAATATTAATAATAACAAAAACAATAATAGCCAGAGTGACAGAAAGACATTATAAATGTAATGAGCATTTTAATGTTTGTTTTGGGTTTTGGAGACAGGGTCTCATATAGTCTAGACCGGTCTCAAATTTACTATGCACCCGAGGAAAACTTTCAACTTCTGATCCTTCTGTCTCCACCTTCTATGTGTGTGTGGATTATAGGCTTGCTCTGGGAGGTAGCTTGCTTCTAAGATAGTCTTTATAAAGCTGCTCTTAACTTTCCATTCTCCTGTCTCATTCAAAGTGCCAATTGGGGTCATAGGTGTGAACCACCAAAATTCCTAGTGGCAACTGATCTTATTCTACAGGAAAGCAAGATACTCAAAGGCTTTTAGGCACAAAATTATACAGATAATTTTTCAATTACTTTGAACCTGGTAAGACAGAAAAGGCCTGGGAAGATGGCTCAGTCAGTAAACTGCTTGTAGTATGAACATAGGGACCTGATTTCAGATCTCCAGAACCCACTTAGAAAGTCAGGAGTGGTAATGTGCATCTATAATGCCAGTCCTGGGAGGCTTGCTAGTTTAATCAGTAAGTTCCAGGTTCAGTGAGACTGCCCCAAACACTAAGATGGAAGACAACTGCAGAAGGTACCTCTGGTCTTCTTGCACATTAACACACACACACAAACATGGACAAGAACATACTCCTATCTCCATTCCTGACAAAAGGTAAAAATTTAGAAAATAGAGCATGTCCCTCAACCAAGTTTAAGATGCTACATTCTGTCCAGCAGTGGCAGCCATTGCCTTTAATTCCAGCACTCAGGAGGGAAAGGCAGTGGAATCAGGGTTCGAGGCCAGCCTGGTCTACAGTGGGCTACACAGAGAAATCTGTGAGTCTCTTTTGCAGAAGTACATATTTCACAGTATATACACTTTAAATAACAGGGATGGTGACATGGGTCTGTAACTCAAGCACTTGAGAGGTTGAGGCTGAAAAGATCATGGAGTCCAAAGTCACCCTCAGCTCTACAAGTTTGAGGCCAGACGGGACTACAAGATCCAAAACAAACAAACTGGTACTAAATCCCTATCTTGGGAACCTAAAAATCCCACTTCATCCAAGCAAAGTTAAAGTGACATCCAAACAGAATAGCAGTCAGGCTAACAAAATGTTGACTCAAGCCGGTGTGACGTCAACTCAGCACTGGATGGCTGAGACGGTGTGACGTCAACTCAGCACTGGATGGCTGAGACAAGTTCCTTCCAAGCTCAATTAAATGTATTACTCCCCAGGCGTCTGCCTCTCTCCTTCTCCTCCATCTTGTCATCTCTCGATCAGTCTTTCCCACCCCTACCCCTTGCTGAGGTAGGAGAGCTGTGTATTTAAAGGCGACACCGGAAGATGGCAGGTTCATCTCAGTCACCCTCACCCGGTAACCTATGACAGTTAAGAGGGACTGGGAGGAAGCCTGGGGCAGTGAGATAGGCTTCAGAGCTGGGCAGGTCCTATTCAAACCTCATCTGGCATCCAAGCCCGCGCGCCCTTTCGGCAAACGAGGTCTGAGCTCCTGCTTCTCCGATTAAAAACAGGGCACCTCCACCTCTTCTGGCGTCTCGAAAGCATGCATTGCTACGAGGGGTCGTTGCAGCACTACACAAACTACGGGAAGCAGATGAGCTAATTTCTCGCGTATGACAATCAAGGCCTTAAGGAAAGTGTGGACAGTGAGACTCGAGCCTCGGCCGCCTGACATGGCCTTTTCTGGGTCACCAGGTCTCTACTCCGGTCTGGGCTTCTCGCCACAAGCGAGGCTCGGAGAACCTGGGACGGATGACTGGTGAAATGGCCAAGGCCTCGGGCTCTGTTAGTCGGCGGAGCCACCGCAACCCAGCGCGCGCCGAACTCACCTCACTCAGGCTTACGTCGCGCCGGGCGGAACCACCATCCAAACTCCGCGCGCCGACACGGCCCTCCTGCGCCCCGCGCCGCACGCTCTGCGCGGCAAGAAGGATGATTCTGATTGGGTAATCCCTGAAGGATCTAACCAATACCGTGGCCTCTGGCTCCTGGCCCCGCCCCTAGAGCTGCTGGGGCGGTATCCCCCGAGCACGTACTACTAAAGCCCAATCCGAATGCAGCTGACCGGTCAGGTGATTATGGCAAACTACCTGGCTTCCGGCGTAGTAAGGCTTTGTTTTGTTTTTTGTTTTTTGTTTTCCTAGTGTAGGGAAAGGCGCCTGAAGCCCAGTCTGTGGCATGGTAGAGATTTTGTGATGTTTGAAGACAGCCGAGGCTTGCTAGTTCCGGTAAATCAGGCGAAGCGTCTGTGGGCCTCTTCTTTTGGATCTCACCCTCTATTCTTGTGAAACTTCGGCGGTTCTTCCACTGCTGACTGTCATTAATCGGTCGCAAGCTCAGATACTTCAGCTGGCATGCAGATGCCGAGGGTGAAGCTTCAGTTCTAGTGGGTAGCTTCCACCATGAATGCAGCCCGGTGATGCCTGATCTTCTATTTTTGTAACTTTTAGTTTTTTTGAGACCGGACCTTACATAGCCCAGGTTGGCCTCAAACCTCCACCAAATTGTGTAGGAGAAGCTGACCTTGAACTCCCGATCCACCTACTTACACTTCCCAAATACTAGGATTACATATTCCACCAAAGTGGGCTCTTGTTAATTTTTTTCTCTTCCAACCCTGTCATCTGTCCTTACCCTCTTTTTATTTTATTTATTTATTTATTTATTTATTTATTTATTTTGGTTTTTTGAGACAGGGTTTCTCTGTATAGCCTTGGCTGTCCTGGAACTCACTCTGTAGACCAGGCTGGCCTCCAACTCAGAAATCCACCTGCCTCTGCCTCCCAAGTGCTGGGATCAAAGGCGTATGCCACCACTGCCGGACCCTTTCCCTCTTTTAAGGAGTAAATTCAAACTGTTACAACAATATGGAAAACAGTACAAAGGATTTGAAAGATACTAAAAGTTACCTCATGACCCAGAAACATCTCCTCTGACATATACCCAAAGAAAATTAATAAATAACTTCCTAAAGCTATCAGCTTTCCCTTGTTCATTGCTGCATAATCCACAATAGCCAAGATATGAAAATAAGCTGTCAGGAGAAAGACGGGAAATGCACATCAGAATAGTAATTAGCCTGGTAAAAAGAACCAGATCTTTCCATTTAGGGACATTATGCTAAGTGAAATAAGCCAGACACAGTAAATTATTATTGCATGATCTTATATGTGGGATCTTTATAAAATTTAAATATTCATATCTAGAGAAAACTGGTGGAGAGTTGTGGGTTAGAGGACACATATAGTGAAAATACCTAGAGATCCAAAATACAATATGCAAGTTCTATATATTGCATTTGTGCTAAACTATTATGAGTTACAAAAACCAAGGAAGTATAGCTGCAGATGATGACTAGACTCATGTGTTTCATTATTGTAAATTTCTTACTATCTATATGTGTCTGCATCTTTAGGCATCCTGCTGACAAACTGATAAAATGTTTTTAAAGCTGCGTCTATGTAGCCCTAGCTAGCCTGTTACTTAATTATGTAGACTAAGCTGGCCTCAAACTTAGAGACATCTGCCTGCCTCTGCCTTCTGAGTGCTAGGAAGTGCAGGCATGCCTTGAAATTTCCTTCCTTCCTTCCTTCCTTCCTTCCTTCCTTCCTTCCTTCCTTCCTTTTTTTTCTCTTTTTCCCTTTTCTTTTTCCTTCCTTCCTTCCTTTCCTCCTCATTTCTTCTTTCTCTCTTTTGTTTGTTCTTTCTTTCTGAGACAGGGTTTCTTTGTGTAGTCTTGGCTGTCCTGAAACTCACTCTGTAGATCAGCCTCGCTTTGAACTCTGAGATCCACTTACCTCTGCCTCCCAAGTGTTGGCATTAAAGGTGGTTAACACAACTACCCAGCTATGCATTGAAATTTTAATGCCCTTGCCTTCCAAGGAGCATGCCTGCAGCACCAGACCCCAATAATTAAGCAGTTTTTAAATAGCAAATGGAAAAGCATACAGAATAGAGGTAAGAAGAAGATATGAACAATCTACCAAAAAGAGTAGAACCAACAACACTGGGACTCAAGTGGTCGCACCCAGGCAGTAAGTGTGATGCTCACAACTTCCTGAAGGAACACTTAGCTAAATGTGCCTGCATGTCACATTCTCCTTTTTCGTTTATCTTCACTTCTCTGTCCCTAGTCAAGTCATTGTGCTAGATGGGCCCTGAAGAACTACAATACATCTGGGCTCAGTCTGTCGAGAGGGACAATACATAAGTTAATATTCATAGTAGCAATACAAGTTAGCTGTGGTGGTGCATGCTTATAATTGAAACACTCGGGAGGCAGATGCAGGAAGATCTCCAATTTGAGGTCAGCCTGAGGTATGTAGCCAGACCCTGTCCCAAAACAAAACAGTACCAATCAATGTCATGAACATGCTAGCTCAAGTTATGCTATCACAACAGGGATGCAAATGCAGATGTGGAGGACCAGAAAAGACTGCAGAGAAGGTGCCCTGATCTGAGGGCAAGTGAAAGACCAGCACGCTTCCATGTAAGGCTTAAAAGTCATCTTATAGTAAAAACAAACTAGGTTCACTTCTGTTTATGATTCAGCCTCTGTTTCTCAATGTCCCTATGTCCCACCTATAAGTACACATGGTTCTGTACCGCCTATTCTAGGAATGGCAATCACATCTTCATTTCAGGAGGTCATTATAACTAGCTTGCTATGTGTATGTTCTGCTCCTGTAACCCTGAGTATTTTGCCCACCAAACCCCTCATTTGGAAACCCCCTACCCTGAGCTATAAAAGCCTGTCTTCCTCATATTCAGGGCTGATCTCTAAAATTCCAATTTAGGGTGGGACAGCCAGCTGATCAGTCTCGGGTGCACCTCTAAAATAAATGATGCTGCAGTTAGATGGTTGTAGGTTGGGTCTCTCTCCTCACACTTTTCAGACTTAACGGTAAGGCCAGGAAATCGGGGAAGGGTTACAGCTCAGTGGTAGAGCAGGAGCTTAGCTTAGCACAGAGAAGGCTCTGGATTCCACCTTCAGTACAACCTTCCTCAGAGCTCAGCAAGATAGAAAGACTACAAGGCAGCTTTGATGAAATGCAAGAAGATGGAGCTACAGAGCCAGACTCTGTCTCTACACAAAATGGTAGCAATCGAAGCCACGAACATGCTATCTCAGGTCACGGTATCAGCAGACCCTCCACATCTGCATATGCAGGATCACATCTGGGGGGACTTTGTGATAGTAAGAGTGGGTGATGAGAGGTTTGCCTGGCAACAGCATGTGTCTCAGAGAGAGAGAAAGAGAAAGAGGGGGGCGGGGTTCTACATCCACATAGTCCTTGGTTTCAACCAACCTTGAACTTTTTTTTTTTCATTTTTTTTTGTCTATGTAGTCCTGGCTGGCCTCAAACCCACAGAGATATGCCTGCCTTTGTCTTGTAGGTGCTGGAAGAGAAGGCATGCACCACCAAAACCAGACTGAATTTTCTTTTTAATGTTGTCTTGTTGTGTTGTTTTTTAAGCAGTACTTACAGCTGGATATGTCTGGTCATACTTGTACTCCCAGAACTCTGAGGTAGAATTGCCATGAGTATGAGACCAGCTTGGACTGCAGAGTGGAGGCCATGTCTCAAAACAAATTGAGGACAGAAAAGCCTCTAGCCGGGCGTAGTGGCGCACACCTTTAATCCCAGCACTCAGGAGGCAGAGGCAGGCAGATTTTTGAGTTCGAGGCCAGCCTGGTCTACAGAGTGAGTTCCAGGACAGCCAGGGCTACACAGAGAAACCCTGTCTCAAAAACCCAAAAAAAAAAAAAAAAAAAAAAAAGAAAAAGAAAAAGAAAAAGTAAAAAGAAAAGCCTCTAACCATCCATCCATCTTGTGTTAGGTATTGCAATTTAGAGATGATTTCAATTTTATTGTGGGGCTGGGAGTGTAGTTCAAAGGTAGAATATTTGCCCTGAGTGCTCAAAATCCCCTATATTGGGGATGGGCACACCCATATTGTATATTCTAACAAGAGGAAATGTTGTGGGACATCCACCAGAGAAGGATGCTCAGTCATAGGCTTTTGCCAATAGACAGTCTTTATTAGCCAGTTGGCAGCCACACTGGGTATTCAGAATCCCAATGTAGCCCCAAGTCTTTCTCAGAGTGAGCTTTTTAGCACAAAAAACCATGTCCTGGGTTGACATATTTCAGTTAACAAAAACAGTTAGCCAGAAGCAGAACTACAGAAACCAAAAAGCAAGCTGAGTCCATTTTGAGACTTCCTCAGAACTATATGACTTGATAGATTAGGTCTTTGTTTTCATTTGGGCAGGTGGTGCTGGCTGCACGCTGAGTGTTACAGCCTGAGTGGTACTTCCATCATGGAGTCAGTTGTGCTAAGGTCTAGAGCCCTGTAATAAAATGGATATCTTGGTTAATGCTACTGTTGTCAGGAACTCCAAAGGGAATGGGGAGTGTTTGTCAAACCTTGCATTATGAGTGGTGTATGTAAAGCCGGCTGTGAGAGTCATTTACATTTTGTGCATCCACGAGGCAAAACTTTGTAGGCTCCCCCAGCCTGAAGCAGGCTGATCCAGACTTTGACCTTGCTGCCATTAGAAGGAGATTACCTAGGGTGGAGCCTTCGGACCTAGATGGCTCTTTTGTTCTGTCACCAGACACTGCTCTCTCCAAGACACTGCTACCTGTTGAGAGACCCCTGATATGTTCCTGAGAAACATCCTATCCTGCATGTCGCCTACAGGCTGGCTCCAGGAATGGACTGGCGGGGGATGGGCCTTCCCCCTTATAAGCACACTCTCTTAGTAAACTGTCTTGGCCTTGAACAGAATCGTGCCTTGGTCTCCATTAATCTCTCTTGCTGCCTAAGTCTTTTTCAGCCCCAGCCTGCCTCCCAGGTGTACCCAGTTCACATAGGCCGCAGGCCGGTATACAACAAAACTTTTTTACCTTGGAGGAGACAATCTTTAGGTGATGGTAAAGAACTTTCATCTCATAAATATGAAAGTGAAAATATTTGTTGGCCAAAGCTTCTTGAGGTAAGATGGTCACCAGGAGTTGACTGAGTGTGCAGACCTCTGAGCTTACAGGTCTAAGAAATCCACCATGCTCACTGAGCTTCACCCCCTTTGGTGACTGGCAGTCCCATCCCATCAGCCATGGGCTACATGAAGTCCTGCAGGGGTAGGGAGCTGGATGAGGTGGCTCTTGTCAGAAACTCCACACTTAGGAAGTGGAGTCAGAAAGACATCATGAGCCTGAGCTATGTAAGAAGACCCTGACTCAAAGCCATACAAGACAGGCTTTGATTATCACATTAATTAAGGTTTGTGTGTTTGTTTAAGACAAAGGCTCTGTGTAGCCTAGGGTAACCCCAAGCTCATGGCAAACTTCCTGCCTCAGTCTCTCAATTACTAGAATTCTAGGGACGAGTCACCAGGCTTCACTTTATATTTTTAGTTGTAGAATCTGATGTCACTTCAGTCTATAAAAGAGCCTGAGAATTCTGCTGGTCAGGGCAGGGAGTGGTCAGTTTTCCAGACAGAGAAGGGTTGAAAGAGAGCAGAGCAGAGAGCAGAGGTCTTTCCCGAGGCACTGTCCCTGTGAGGCAGGGACAGACTGGGGCGCTAAGCGGGTGTCTGTTCTTCATGTTCCTTTTTATGGGAATTACAGGATTAAGGGATATAGAGGTAAAGTGGAGGGAGGCTCATTGCAATGCCAACAGAAACTTGCCCGTTGAGCAAACTTGGCTGTTTCTCTGGATTTCGAGGACAGTTAGAGATGGAGCTTCATTTGTGACTCCATTTAACTTTTAGTCTTGTCTGTTTATAGAGTCTGCAGGGCAACTCCCGAGTCCAAAGAGGAGTTGTAGATACATACACATTATATGTGTGTGTGTGTGTGTGTGTGTAAATATATACACATTATATATATAATATTACACATATTATATATATAATTACATTTGTATTTTTGGAGACAAAGTCTTACTAGGTAGCTTTGGCTATCCCAGAACTCCCTCTGTAGACCAGGCTAGCCTCAAATACACAGAATTTGCCTGCCTCTGCCTCATGCCCAACTTAAAAAAAAATTTTTTTTGAGACAAGGTCTCATGTAGTCCAGGCTAGTCTCAAACTCTCTATGTAGCTGAAAATGACCTTGAACTTCTTCTGAGCCTCCTGGGTCTGTGTCCCAGGTATGGGAATTATAGGAGTGTATTACCACACCTGGTTTGTGTGTGTGTGTGTGTGTGTGTGTGTGTGTGTGTGTTCTTATGACATGAATAGTCTGAAGTCTCCGTCAGTATTCAGTCATCCTTCATACCCTCCTGCAAATACTACTGTGGTGTGGGTGTGGGCTTCAACATAAGCATTCAGGTCATAACACCCCCTCTAACATGGGCAGGCTTTGTCTAATCAGTGAAAAGCCAGAAAGAAAAACAAAAACAAAACAAAGATTGGGCTTTTTTTTCATGCAAGAGGAATTTTACAGTAGACAATCTAAGATTTTATTAGCCATGCTGGGTCTTCCTAGTGGCATTTATTTATTCAGTTACTTACTTACTTATAGACAAAAGGTTATGTATCCCAGGCTGGTCTTAAATGCACTGTGTAGCTAAAGATGACTTAGAACTTCTGTTCCTCTGCCTCTACCTCCCAAGTGCTGAGATGAAAGGCTTAGTTCATGCAGCCGTGGGGATTTAACTCAGAGCTTCATGCACACTAGACATACACCATACTAACTGGTTACACTCCCAATCCCCCTGGTGGCTTTGAAGCCAGAACACTGGGGCAATAGAGATGGCTTAGAGACCGAGGACTTCCTGCACATCCAGAGGACTCCAGTTTGATCCCCAGCACCCAGTAATGCAGCTCATGTCCAAGTGTTCCTCCAGCTCCAGGGGATCTGACGTTCTTTCTAACTTCAGGGGGCACCCACACACTGCGGCATAAATTCATACAGCACATGCTCACATAAACACAGATACACGGACAGACACACACACAAACACACACACACACACACACACACACACACACACACACACACCACTTCTTCTCCAGCGTCTTCTGTACCACAAGGCCACCTTACAGAGTTTGAATTTACCAGCCCAGAAATTGCATAACCTAGTTCTCTTGTCCTGCCCATGGCTGGCCCCAGATCTGTCATGCGTATCTTGACTCTGCTTACGATCTCTACACTCTTCTGTTTTTGAGCAGCTACACACTGCTGCTGTTATCCATTCTATTCTTCTTATCCTTGTGGATTTGTTGTAGTTAAAACATAGCTTACCTATAGCATATCAGGGACTTGGAAGGCATGAGCTCAGATGTGCATATTTAATCTGCAAGTCAGCTGGGACTCCCGTACCCTCTATTTCTTAAAAATGATTTAGATAACATTTCCTAGAAACTGTGTTCTTATCTAATATGTTAGCAGCCTTCTGTTGGCCTCCTCCTCATTAAAGGGCCTCAAAAGAGATTTCTTAATCTCCCTTTCTTCTGTGTCCTTAAGAGCCATGAGGCTGCTAAAATAGATTACAATTATGCTTGTCCCTAGCTCATTGGGTGTACACAGTGTATTGGTGAAATAGAGACACTCTCTGTTCTGGAGAAGCGGCTGCTCTCAAGAGGCCCGAGCTCCATGTCATTCCATTAATGCATACCTTCTTGTCCATGTCTGGCCTTTGCTGGCAGGAAATAGTAAAATATGCTTCAATACAAAACTGCTATTGCAGCTAACCCAAGCTAACACCATTAAATAATTACCTTGATCTCAAAACCTAAAAGGCTTTTTCCCTCTTTAAACAAGTCCTAGTAGTACCGCATTACAGTAAGTACTTTGCTCTCTTCCACCATTAAAAAAGAAAAAAGAGTTAACTGTGATCCTGCAAACCCAGAGTGATGGAGCAACTGTCTATTGCTTAGCGATGCCCTCCTAGCTTCGTGGCATCTGATGTGCAGGCACCCCTACCCTGGGGGAGCTGCTTCCCTTTTCTCCCTGACCCTCTTTAGAGTAGGTTGTGTACCTCAGGTCCAGTCCTGTCTAAAGAACTCAAATACAAAGAAGGCCAAGTGTGGCAGAGAGTGTCCTTCCTAATCCTGGAGCTTTCAGTGCTGAGGCAGGAGGATGTGAAGTTCAAGATCATACACAGATACCTGTATTGAAAGAAAAAACAAGAAAGGAAATATAATAAATAAAATGTATAAAATACCCAAAGGCAGTTCTGGTCAGCTATCCAAGTCGTTGACTTTCACCTTACTAATCTCCACTGGTCACATTGTCTTTACACAGTTCTCTAAATAGACACAGCCTTTCTACTGCTAATTCCAAAACACTAAAAACCTCACAACTGTCTTGTGGGTTTGGTTTTAATGTTATAACCTCCTGCCTTCACACACAACGAGTCCTGATTAGACAGGTTCATTCCTTGATGGTGATTGGTCTAGCATTGCCACATTGGAGGGTTCTGACCAATGAGACATGAAGAGACATCTCACAGGAAGATGCCCAAGGAAAGTTTCCTGGTTCCCAAAAAGAGCTAGGAAAAGCCCTCCTCTTTTGCTAATCATTGTTAGGCCTTGATGTGGTATCTGGAGCTACAGCGGTTAATCCCACAGATGTGAGGAGAAAGACCACAATCCTAAAACATCAACGCCAAGTTAATTAAAGCAAGAAATTAATTATAGAAAACCTTTTTATTTGTGTGCACAAATTATATCTCTCTAAAGGTGGGGTTCAAGAGATAAGTACTGGACTTGGATGACATAGGGGTCTCTATAGTTCAGCAGTAGGGGGTTCCAAATGGAGGATTTGGCAGGCAAGTAGGCGGAGCCCCAGAAGTGGAACAAGCATGACATGCCTGTCATAACAACCTGAAACAAAGATGTGATTGCAAGGCAGTCATAATAAGGGGTCATAACAGGGGTAACGAGGTGTCGTACTTTCTGAAACAACGGCATCATTATCATTTCCTTGAACAGGCAGTACAGAACAACTCATAGTTAAGGTTATAGGCGAGGTGTAGCCCAATCCTTAAGAAGCAGGGATTTAATCATAAACAGGCATGAACCTAGTTTGACTTTAGTATAAAATAGCTTTCAGGCCCAGCCTGGAGGCTGGCTGATTTATCACAGCAGACTTTCTATGACCAGGGAAGAGCCTAGCTTGGGGAAAGCTAGAGAAGAAAGGAAGGCTGTGAGTTCTCTACTACATTGCTAACCATACCAACTGTGGTGTCGCCTGATTAAATGAGATAGTAAGACACTCCAGTTCCTTACAGTTAATGTGAAATTGAATGTAGTAAGAGCTCCCCTCCCCATCCCCATTTGACCCTTTAAAGTATATTTCCAGTTCTTTCTTGAATCAAGGGGCTGGATTTGGCAGCAGATTCAAGAGTGCAGCCATGTCCTTGTTAAGTAGTTACTACACTCTGTGACTGAGGCCATCACCAAAGCCAGGTGGCTGCTATAACAGACTTTCCATTGTAGGTCTTAGTGTGTTTTCTGTTGCTATAACACATACCCAAGGCGGAGTAGTCTATAAAGGAAAGACCTCTTTATCTTCCAACAGTCCTCTTGCTCTCTTTTTTACATTTTTAAAGACAGGGTCTCATGCAGGCCAAGCTGGTGTGAAACTCATTGACTAGCCAAGGATGACCTTGAATTTCTGAACCCTTCTGCCAGCACCTCCTACTTTCCAACTGATGGGATCCAGGCTTGCCTGGCCTCCATTTGGTGGGACACACAAGGGCCATAGCCAGAGCACTGGGTTTCTTGTCAGATTTCTAACCATAACCTCTGCCTTTGCCCTCTCGGGAGCCGGGAGCTCCCCTCGGTGCCCATTTCCAACCTTTGCCAGTTCTCAGGAATCTAAGGTGGACAGTTGGTTTTTTACTTATTCTTGATTTTATTTTTTCTAATTTTAAGAAAATTAATTAATTTGTGGTGTGTGTATGTGTCTCTGTGTGTGTGTCTGGGGGGGGCATCAGATCACCTTGGGGCTGAAGTCGCAGATAGTTGTGAGCAGCCTAACTGGGGTGCTGGGAACTGAACTTGAGTCCTCTATAAGAGCAGTGAATTCTCTTAGCCACTGAAGCACCTTTTCAGGCTCCCGAGCAAATCTTAAACTAGAGAGTGTGGGTGATGGAGACATTCCAGGAAAAGTTCATCAACTGTAGAAAAGTGCCTTTTGGTGGAGGATGTTATTCATGGGGCACTGTGCATGGTGGGCTAGGGAGGATATATGGGGCACTGTGCATGGTGGGCTAGGGAGGATATGAGATATCTTGGTACCTTAAACTGATTTTGCTGTGTAACTAAATTTCTTTTTTAAAAAAAATTAAATTGGGGGCTGGTGAGATGGCTCAGCAGGTAAGAGCACCCGACTGCTCTTCCAAAGGTCCTAAGTTCAAATCCCAGCAACCACATGGTGGCTCACAACCATCCGTAATGAGATCTGACTCCCTCTTCTGGTGTGTCTGAAGACAGCTACAGTGTACTTATATATAATAAATAAATACATCTTTTTAAAAAATTAAATTTAATTAAAAAAAAAAGTTCTAGCTACTGCAACAATTTTTTCCTTTCTTGGTCCATGGCATATCTCTATTTTTACCTACCAGCTAGGTTTCTTTGACAATTGACTTTAACATTTCTGCACTCCAAACTAGACCCCAAATGCAGGGAGCAGTCTTTGAGGGCCGAAGGTCTTACACCACGTGATCTTATTATTGGCGTGGCGATGCTCATGAGTGTTTGCTGTGTTCACAGGATCCTTAAACTGACCCCGTGAATAAAGGGGTAAGATGAAAGTTTTGGTTAAAGTCATTAGATACTTTTAATGGTGTTCCAGTATGTTCTATAGTAGAACACAACTGTCTCACCTTAAGCCTATGGTGGAAAGCCTACAATCCACAATGCCATTATTCTGTTTATGTCCTCCAGGTCAAAAACTGTTGATCACATGAACAGAAATGTATGTTCTCAGGTATATAGGGATATCACCACTGGAAGATTCACAGTTTCTGCTCACCCTCTCCCCAGATCATGTGGTAGGTTGTTCTGGCGTTGTCCTTGTGGGTGCTTTTCCTCTGTCCATTTATGAGGAGACATACCCTGCCAGACTTCTTGCCATCAGGAAAGCACTGCTTTCGCCAAAGAGATTAAGAAGGTGGAGAAAGCCAGGCGTGGTGGTGCACGTCTTTAATCCCAGCACTCGGGAAGCAGAGGCAGGCAGATTTCTGAGTTCGAGGCCAGCCTGGTCTACAAAGTGAGTTCCAGGACAGCCAGGGCTACACAGAAAAACCCTGTTGAAAAACAAAACAAAACAAAACAAAAAAGAAGGTGGAGAAAGGGGCCCACTGTAACTGGGATAAGAAATATACTTTGATTTCAGATGCAGACAAACCTGAACCACTGGCTCTATGCTTGAGCCTGGGAAGGTCTTTGTTTTCTTGTATGTTGGATCCCAAGACACTGCATGCACCTACCTCACTGTTCAAACCCAACCTCAGGTGATGCTGTACAAAACCAGTTCTGGCCAGTATGGTGTGTCCTTGTCCAGGTCCCAGTTCCTTCCCTGCAAGCACACTCCAAAGGAGCAAATGTCCCCGAGTCACATGAGAGCAACTGGGCTTTATCCAAATAACTGTCTCAATACTACCCCTGACCAAAAATACATCCTCCTGACAACTGAAGAGAGAGAGTGTCTTTGAGGATGTTGGGTTTTGAGTCTAGAATACCTAATTTTAGAAAATGAGAAGATTTTAATAAATTTTAACTGAAAAGATATGAATGCCTATTCTGAAAATACTTTTAAGAAATAAGACACCTTAAATAATAACAAGAATAGAAAAGAAATATTACCATATACAAAATTATCATAAAAGAGCTTAAAAGACTTTCTGTACTCAGATTTTTTAAGATCACTCATTCACGAGGCTGGTGAGATGGCTCAGTGGGTGAAGGCGTTTGCTGCCAAACCTGACAAGCTGGGTTTGAACTCTAGAGCCCACAGAAGGGAGGGAGAGGACCGGTTCTCATGAGATGTCCTTTGGTCTCCACGAGTGTGCCTCGGTGCCCATGAATGTGTGCATACATAATAATAAATACATAATTTTAAAATTAAGTACGTTGTTTATTCTTGGGTGGCACACATGTGCCATGGTGGGTGTGTCGAGGGCAGGGACAGTGGTCACTCCCTTCTGCTGTGGGTTTTGGGGACTGAACTCTGGCTGTAGCTTGTGAGGCAAGTGCTTTTACCTGCTGAGCAATCTTACTGCCCCTCATGCTTGTAACTGAAGCACCCTTGTTCTTTGGCTTAAATGTAACTGGACACATACTCTCTAAGTCAGTCAGGGAATAAATGTAACTGGACACATACTCTCTAAGTCAGCCAGGGAATAAATGTAACTGGACACATACTCTCTAAGTCAGCCAGGGAATAAATGTAACTGGACACATACTCTCTAAGTCAGTCAGGAAATAAAGTGGGAATTCTCCTAGACAAGCCTTACATGATAGATTTAACGAATGTGGGCAGAAAAAAAGACAGAATAGGATCTTGATGACAAAAATTGGTCAAGTTATGTGTAGAAGCCTGACCCCACCCACCCAGGTGCCACTCAGAGTTCTTGCCAGGACGAGACTCATCACTATCAAAGAGACAAGGCTTTATTATCTTGAAATATGAATGGACAGGCCCAGGATACTTTCCACTGGGTTTCCAGGAGAAAACTCTTAAAATAAATCATCTGCTAAGTGACTGACTCCTAAATTAGTCAAAACATCTTTCAGAGAAGTCTGCCAAGGCCTTCTGCTTTGGAGTCTGCAGTGGCAAAGGCTGCGGGGTTTCCAGGTTTCATCTGTGTCTTGCAATCACTGTGCCATTTCTGCGGCCACCCTCCAGCCTCAGCATCTTCGCTCCCTGTGCCCCATCTGTTCCTCTTTCCCCAACTACTTTCCCTTTCTTTCCTCCCTCCTCCCTCCCTCCTTTCCTTCTTTCCATGTTGGGGATTGAACCTACAGCCTGATCAATCTAAGTAACTGCTCTACCACTGAGCTACAAACACACCCCTGTTTCTCTCTCTCTCTCTCTCTCTGTGTCTCTCTGTCTCTGTCTCTCTCTCTCTCTCTGTTTCTCTCTCTCTCTCTCTCTCTCTCTCTCTCTCTCTCTCTCTCTCTCTCTCTCTCTCTCTCTCTCTTCCTGAGACAGGGTTTCTCTGTATAGCCCTGGCTGTCCTGGAACTCACTTTGTAGACCAGGCTGGCCTCGAACTCAGAAATCTGCCTGCCTCTGCCTCCCAAGTGCTGGGATTAAAGGCGTGAGTCACCACTGCCCGGCTTGTTTTCTCTTTTTTTTTTGTTTCTTTTCCTTTTGGCTCTGAGGATTGGATCCAAGCCCCAAGCACAGAACCCCTTGTTTTTCATGCTTTACCTTGTGACTTTGTTTGGTCACGCTTGGGCTTCTGGACAGCTATGAGCTACATGGTCATGCTGCCCACAAGTTTGTGTGTCCCCTTCATGTGATTGTGGTCTCAGACTGGCAGGGCTGGGAAAGTCCCAGCTCCCTTGTTTGAAGTTGGACAAGCTCTGAACTGTGGCTGACCTGGCAGAGCTCTCTCTGTGGTGCTGAGGCTGAGAGTTGGCCAGCATCATGCCCTTGCTTTCCATGGCCGCCTCCTTTCATTGCCTGTGCTGGGAGCACTTCCTTAGTACATCACCTACACAGAGACCCTGTCTCAATATTTGTTCTCAGGGCCCCAACCTAAGAAAAAGACAAATAAACCTTTGCAGACGAACCCTGATGTTGTGTACAACCTAGAGGTGTACATTAAACTTCACCTAGAAAAACCTTGGCTGATAATCTATGGCCAGATAATCTATGACCCATTACTACAGAGGGCCTTGCCGCTCTGCTGGAGCTGGAGGGAGGGCATGGGCAAATACAGCTTTGCCCTTGACACTTACAAAAACCAACAACTGAGGGGCTGAGGAGACACCTTAGTAGGCAAAGTGCTTGTTGGATAAGCACGAGGCCCTGAGCTGGGCTTCCCTAGTACTCACGTAAAAGTCCAGACATAGTCTTTCTAGCACTGGGGAGGTGGAGGTGGAAGGCCAGACATAGTCATTCTAGCACTGGGGAAGTGGAGGCTCGGGCGATCTCAGGGCTCACTCACCAGTTAGTTCTGCCATGTCGATAAGTCCCAGGTTCAGGGGAAGACCTTGTTGTCTAGAATGAGAGACAGAGGTTGGCGGGAGCTGCTGGTTGTATTCTTGAACACCATGGGTTGGTTTGGATCTCTGTTAACTTCTTACCCAGATGAAGAGAGTTTTCAACCACAAAACAAAGAGATTTTGCCGTACTTGTAAAAACTCACATCTTCTGATATAGTGGCCACTCACTATAATTTTTTAAAGTGTATTATGTGTGTGGGTATTTTGACTGCTTGTATGTCTGTGTACCACATGTGTGCCTGGTGCCCTTGGAAGCCAGAAGAGGGTGTCAGATCTCCTGGAAGTAGAATTATAGACAGTTTTGAGTTGCCATGTGGGTGGTAGGAATTGAACTCATGACCTCTAGAAGAGCAGTCAGTGCTCCTAACCACTGAGCCATCGCTCCACTGACTGTAATTTGCCCACT